>NC_141685.1:951829964-952454131 GCF_964263255.1 Lissotriton vulgaris
GCGCAGAGCCTCCTGACAAAGGGTCCAGGACCCCACACCGCCCTGCTTGTTGGAATACCACATGGCGGTGGTGTTGTCTGTGAAAACCTGCACTACAGTTCCCCGGACAGAGGGAAGGAATGCCTTCAGTGCTTGACGGATCGCCCGAAGCTCCAAGAAATTGATGTGGAGCCAGGACTCCGCTGGAGAGCAGAGGCCTCTGAACTCCGCCTTTCCCAAGTAGCCTCCTATCCCAGGAGGGATGCATCAGTCACCATTGTGTGCTCCGGCTGGGGAAGGGAGGGATCTGCCATTGACCCAATCACGATTCAAGAGCCACCACTGCAAGTGTTGTGCAGTGCCCTCTCAGATCTGAATGATCGGACAGGTTGCCCTGGATGCTGATGCTGTGCCCACTGGAATTTCAGGTCCCACTGCAGAGCCCGCATTTGCCACCTGGCATGTTGCACTAGCAGGATGCAGGAGGCCATCAGGACCAGGAGCCAAGGGGCATACTGACTGGAACCCGGAATAGAGGCAGAAAGATCGGAATCATAGCCTGATTATGCCAGACTAGCGGCTGAGGATAAACCCTAAACTGTGTCGAATCCAGAACCGCTCAAATGAAGGGGAGCTTCTGAGAGGGGCTCAGGTGTGACTTTGGTACGTTGATGGAGAACCCCAGCAAATGAAGGAGGTCAACTGTAGTCTGCAGGTAGGTGACGACTGCCTGGGGCGAGCACGCCTTCAACAACCAGTCATCTAGGTAGGGGAAGACTGACACCCCTGACCTGTGCAGATGAGCTGCAACCACGTCATCACTTTCGTGAACACTTGAGGGGAATAGTAAGGCTGAAGGGGAGCACGGCAAACTGTAAATGCTCCTGGCCTACAGTGAACCGCCGGTAACTCCAGTGGACCGGCAGGACGGGGATGTGAAAATATGCATCCTGCAAGTCAAACACTACCATCCAGTCTCCAGGGTCGAGGGCAGCCACGACCTGAGCCAGAGTCAGCATCTTCAACTGTAGTGTAGTTCCTATATTCCCAATAGGCTCTGCTCATTGGAATAATATATCCTATAGATTTGACGTAGGACTGAAGTCAACTAGGTCTCGATCGAATATACTAAACTTAATTGTGTGGGTGCCAGCTAACTCAGAGGTTACTAGAAACTTTCTCGAATACACAAGAAGGGATTAGTTTCTGACACCGCATAAACATGACAACTTTGTTTCCCAAGAATAATAATATATCTCTCAGAGTCGCGGAAACAATAGGTAAGTATTTAATTCAGTCAATCGTGAATGCTTAGTTTCTAAAAAGAGTTGCAGAGAAATAGTGAGACGGGCGTTTTCAATAAAACGGGGTTTATTTAACAGTATTCTTTCTCATGCAAGAGAGGTGAACTGCTTCAATCGTTATGCAGACTGCAAAGTATAATGCGTACAGCGTAAACAGTCATATGAAATAATACTGCAAGAGCATTGAATGGTTTCTAAGCCATATAAAAATACATACATAAATAACATTGACTAAAATACTTAACTGGTGCTTCTAAAATATGCCTACCCCAATGTACCTAACCTAAGTCTAGTACGAGGGAAGAAGTAAGTATTGTGTAGCATAGGTTTAGTTTGTCAAGAATCTACCAAAGGTTTCTCTAGGTTCTTATCAGCTCCATACCTTCTTCGAATGAAGGAGGTCTGGTATTTCGGTCTCGGGACTCGATTTCCCAACACCCCGCAAGGGGAGCCGGAAACACTGGAGCTGGATTCTCTGCAGGAGAAGGGCAGCTTCCTGATCAGTGCATCAGCTGGCGAGTCGGCTTCCTTCTGCACCTGCTGTAGCGAGCTGCATTGGGCAAGTAGGTCTTCGAACTGTTCCAAAGCACTGTCTCTTGCTAGAGCAAATGAAGGTATATTTATACCTTGAAGGTGTTTAGGAATGTCATAGTTTGACGTAAAGTAGGGCATATGAACGTCAGGAAAGAACCCCTAGGGAATAGTTGTTCTTTGTAAAGTAACAGAGTTCTTGGAGAAATCAATATTCAAGCAAGGGGAAGTTCCCTGGCTGCTTAAGCTGGTTTTCCAAGAAGTCGTTGTGACGTTTGGTACGGGTGGAAGTAGCCATGCCTGTATTTGGGTAGCATGGGCTATGCCTAAATAAGGGTTTGATTTCTATGCCTATATAAGGGCAATGTGAATTGTACCTGTATAAGGGCATGAATCGGGAAAATTCACATAGAGCTTAAAACGCCACACAACACCCACTCCACTTTCTTATGTACGACATTACTAAGTTCTAAACACATAAAAACAAATCTTAACATGATGTGCTAAAACCCACCCAAAATACATAAAAATGCATTGGTACTGGTTATACACGAAAAGCATTTGTGCTGTACGCATTTAAAGCAATGTTTCATTCAAAGCATATAGATGATTGTGATACGGTTCTAACGCCGACCACGCCCGGACCTCCCATTCTCGGACACTCAACCCTTCGCGGCAACCTGCAATGGGGCGTCCCTGGACACAGCCTTGACAACCAGCACCCCTCCCCTCTCTGTCTTTCAGGAACCAATCAGGAGCAGCCATCTCCCGGAACCACAACCCCATGACCCCGGAAGTCCCTCCTCGGAGTCGCCGCCGGAACAAGGAAAAAGCGGAAGCAAGGACAGAGACGCCGTCGGAGCAGCGATCTCGTGGCAGGAGGCTCGGACCGGCGCTGAAGCAGACCAGGCGAAAGAAGGAGAAGACGAGTGGAGCGAGGACTGGTGGAGTCCAGAGGAGGAGGCTGAAGAGCGGCCGCAACTCAACTGGGAGTTGCGGCGGAGCGTGTGAGTACTAACAAATCCGCCTCCGTAGCACACTAGGTGCTTTGTATATATAGTCCGTATCTCTTTAATTAGCAGCACGAGGCCTGGCCCCCACTGTAAAAACTCTGTATAGCACGTCATCACTTGTACAGCACTTAGTTCATAGGTTCCCCCTCACGATCCCTCACCAGACACTCTCTCTCTTTCCTTCCCTTTCGATTCCGTCCCGCCGCCCCTCCCTCACGGTCGCTTTCTCACCTCCTGTACACTCCCGGTGTTGGTTACGGAATTGTACCATAACAAGTCCGGGTGGACTAACCGCTCCTTTTGTTGTCTCCCTTTCCTCCGAGGACCACAACAGCTCTCATCCTCCCCGGAGAATCCGTTCCCATTGCCCGAAGGAGAAGACGCGACCTCTTCTCCCGGAGCTTCACTTCTGTACTACCACTTCCCCGCATTGTACTGACTCTGTTCTTGGCACGAATAAAGACCCACCATTGCCCACTACATACGACCTCCTTGCCTGATTTTCCGGCCTGCCATAGTCCCACGGTCACAATGATATTTAACAAATGCTATCCGAATGAATCACAAAAATACATTTATGAAATGGCTTTTAATTACAAAGAAAAAGTCGAGACCATTCCATGGCAGATTATATAAACTGTTTGAATGTGGACAAGGTCAAATATTGTCTCTTGGAAGTTTTCAAAGAATTCTAGTTCTCTATGAATAGTTCTACTTTAAGAAGATGACTTTGTGCCAAAAAATGGAAAAAAAATACAACTTTGTAAAAACAAAAGTTTGATCATAGAAAAAAATAGAGTTCCAAAGTTAGTGTCACGGGGCTGCTGGACAGGAGTCGGACTTTAATACTTCTTCATTTCCGCCCCGTGGACAGGATTCCTGCGGCCCCTTTAATGTGGCCTGGGCTTTCCCAGAGGAGGACTCGTCAGCCGTGACGTCACCGGCTTATGCCCAATCAGAGAACGAGACAGAGGTGAAAACCTGCCTACAGGAAGAAGACGGCGCGAAAGCCGGGCGGGGATCGAGTGAGGAGACGCTGAGCAGTTTGGAGAAGATTCACCACCAAGAAGGGGATGCAGAAGACTGACAGCCCAGCCGAGAAGGAACGCCAGGAGGCCAATGTTCCCACGAGCCGCCCGCCGCACTTCTGGAGAAGTGTGGCTGGACAAGGTACGGGGACGGCTAATGGGGCTGTTTGTTTCACGGGCGGATACGGGGTAGAGGAGGACTGAGGGAGGTCACAGGGCTGACTTTCGTGCTGTAAACGGTCCTTCATCTCCCAAGCACATGCAGTCTTTGTCACGTATAGCTCAAACCGTTGTGCGTTACGGAAAGTCACATTTGGTGCTGGTCCCTGGTGATTCCCTCACTCCCCAGTCCCCTCTCTCAGGTTAAGTTCCCCAGAATTGCCAGTAATCGCAGGCCTTTGTTTTTCTTTTTCTTTTCATGCTGGAAATAACCCCTGCTGTGCCCTGGCATCCCTCCCTGGAACCTCCACGCCTACAACGAGGACGTCGTACTCCTGTGTAAAGACTTATAGTAGGAAAGGCATCCCTTCCAGAAAAGACTGTCTGTTGTATACTCATTTTGTTTCTCCTGAGCGAAGGATTATCTTTACTTCTGGAAGCCGTGTTTGCTGATTATCCATTAAAACACTTGTTGAACTCTGTGAAAGCAGTGTGCTGCGTCCTTCACAAGCCAGGTCATACCTGCATAGCCGACAGTTAGAAACTTTGTTTTTAAAAATGAAGGTCGAATTCAGAGTCTCTCAGAACACTGCGTGCCAAATCAAAAGTCAGTGTTATTGTTTGAAGAAAACATCAAGTCTTCTAAGTCTTTAAAGAATGTGTCTACCATTGTAGGTGAAAGTTGGATTACCTTGTTAAGAAGATTAATCGCAAATAGATGTGAAGCACCGTCGTCAGCGTTGGTCATGTTAGCAATGTTCGAATTGGATGGTACCCGTGTGCCGCTTTTCTCTCGTACCTCACCGTCAGCATTTTGCGTCTGTGAGATCTCAATGAATGCAGTAATCAGGATTGGTAGCCGCTGTGCATGAGCAGTCACTGGTCCAAGCAAAGTATCAACATCCGATGGCAGGACTGATGGGAGTGTGAGACAGATGCCGAACACGCATTCTTCTCTTCATAGCAGGCATCGTAGAACAGGTAAGATGCAATCTTGCAAGATTGGTCTGAATGAAAAACCATGTGGTATTCAATTATCTTAAACAAGTTAGTCCCAAAATGTGGACTATGCGCTCACAACACTTCATCGCTAGTAGAGTATTTTCCACAGCGATCTGGTTGTCTGCTGTAGATTGGCTTGCCATATTGAAGCAGTGGGAGGAAAAATAGTATCCCTGCGGGGAGTCCCAAAATGAGAGGCAATCCGCCAAACACAGAGTGCACGAAGCTTTGAAATATGCCTAGGACTGCTTCAAAAGGTGCCAACAGTCCCGAAAAAACTGTCATAAATAAATGTACAATACCACTTGTATCAGACATGTTTAAGATACGACCTAACATTTCTGAGAAATGTACAGGGCAATTTGTAGTTAAGAGGTGTGTATCTCTGCAGAAGTCCTTGCGACTTGCAGATCATAGGTCTCTTTGGCCGAGGTCAGTGGCACTGTTTTCTGTAAAAGATTGGCTGATATTCTGCTTAAAGTATCAATTCGTATAGAAGAGATGTTCAGTGAAGGCCATAACAACGACTCCCGGTCTGTCTTGGTTTTTGGAAACAATACTTGCATACAGCAAGTGACCCTGGCTGACACAGTTACGAGATAGGCTAAACCTGGCAACATGCCACAGCAGCTGTGATCATTCAACATAATGCACCTTCCATTAGAAAGTTGCCTAAAATTGGATCAATCACTGCAGCTGGTGAACCTTGCAGGTGGCAGGATAAATTGTTAGAGGAACCATCACAGGCCCAGTGTAAATTAATACCCTGACAAAGGAGAGAGCCGCTTAGTGCGTTTTAACAATTTTTATCACTAAGAAACACTTCTTTCCCCCACTCCAACATTTGTGTGTGTATGGTAATTCCCCGGATGTCTTGATGTTTTGCTTACCCAACCTTTCATATATGCCTGCTGGTATATGTTTTAAGCAATACTGAAAATGACAAACTGTAACAGAGTGATTGCTCTGTGTATTAGCCATTCAATGGCTGGCTTTTCAGCAAAAGTAAATGGCATTCTTTTCAGTTTTTCAATGCTCAGCACCGAAACAGTCTGCTCTACTCTGTGCCAGTTTGATCTGTTTATCAGTGAGATTAAATTCTGAAGATAGTGACGTGGTATTGATTAAACGCCAAGGCACATAGCCTGAACAAAGGTTTTGTAACATCCAGCCTAATAGCATTGTAGAACGTAATTGCGACTGACCATGTTGCAACATGACCAAGTCCTGTTCCATTAGGTCTATGGCAGAGGATACTATGCTGTCCAAAGTATATATCCTGGCCGACAGAGTTGTTAACCCATTGTCAACTACAGAGAGAGATTTCTCTAAATTAATACGATCAATTTTCGTATTTGTTCTGCAGTCTCTGCTTGCTGAATCTTCCATGCTTCATTATACAGAGCATAGATACTGGCGTATATAAAACGTTTATGACGCGGTTTAGTAGGTCCTTGTAAGAAGTCCCTCAGGTCAGCGCCATCTTTAAGTAAAGATAAGTGTTGTTTTACTTCCTTTAGTGTAGACTTGTGTAGCCATTCAAGCCACAGTTTCCCTAAACTGTATGTTGTTACTATTCCTGGATGCTGTCTCTGAAGATATCTTGGATCTGGCCTAGTGAATGTTAACCCTTGTGTCTTATTCAGGAGTCTACCTTGACAGTTGTTTGTTTCTGTGGGCCAGATTAAACATTTTTTCCAATCTGGATCTGTTTGGTTGTGAAGCAAAAAAGAATGTACGTCGACCTCCCCCTCTGAAGTGCTATTGATATCCGGTGTAGGCGTAGGTATGGACGGTTTGTTGAACTCTTTGATCTTGGCTAAACCAAGACAAGATGTCTGTTGGACAGTGTCATTCAAAAGCATAATTCGCTCTGGGATGATGCAGGCTCTAAATAAAGCTTCTAAACCCTGCACCTGCCAGTCTTTTGTGCCCCAGACAGTTTTTGTCTCAATGTTGTCTTTCCAAAAGTCGAAACCTAATGAAGACAGCTGAGCATAAAAGGCCGCAGAATACATTTGCTTGGTATTTGTCAACATACTTTTCATTTCTGTCCTATTAACATTTTTAAAGTAAAATAATTCTAGATTTGAAACATTAAAACCTGATAAGTATTGAAATTTGCAATAAAATGTTTTTGAGCTACCCTTTGGTGGTGTTGGACAATGTTCACATTGGTTATATTTCAAAACATTTCTAGGATTTGCAAATTTGTGCAAGAAACGATGACCACAGTGATTATAACAATACATTTGTTCAAAATCTGATGAACCTTCTTAGTATTCATGATTTGTAAATACAGCAGACATCTCTAAGTCTGACATCATATTATTAACAGTCTCGAAGTCCCAATCATCAGTAAAAGGTACTGGATGAAACAAAGTCATTCAAGGAAATCTTGAACTGGTGTGGAAACTTCAACAGCTCCGCCGGACCGAAAATGTCAATCAGTTCTGTCCCAAGCTATACCACCAAGATTAGGAACGGCTGTGATGCTCACGGATGACAAGTCTTTTTGTTCACGATGAGAAGATGTGTGGCTTGTGGAGTAAGTTGATGTTCTTACTTGCTGTGTTCTTTTTAACATATCTTCCATTTATCAGCTTCCCAAAGTTATTACAAGAGTCAACCAAAGTAGGAGAAAAAGTACACCCAACACAACCAAAAGTTCAATCCATGGTGAAACCAGATAAGTCTATTCCAGGTGATAAAAAAGTTCTGTTGCTTGTTCTTTAAAAGTTCTTTTTACTGGCGTGTTTCAGGTTTGCTGGGATCCTCAGAAAACATATCAAAGTTAAAAGCCTGAGGCTGTTCTGCCAATTGTAGGGATTGCATCAAGATTCGTTGAAATCGCTGGAACCACTTGATCACTTGTTACATTTGTTTAGTCAGATGATATTTCATTGCAGACTGGCGTTTCTTGACGAACTGTTATTTGGGTCTCAAGAGGTACAAGTTCCATGGCTTTGTTGCATAGTCCTTTTCGCACTGCAGATTCTTCAAAGGTGATGAGTCTCTCAGTTTGAACCTCTTGGATAGGAGCCAGATTAAGGAATCTGCTACATCTTTGGAGTCCACTTGGCCTACTACTTATGATCGGCCACATGATGTGGTTTTACCAGGTCGATGGACACAAACCTGCTCTCCTTTTTACCAGCAAGGGGCAGCAGTAATACTGTTCTTGATCCGTGGATTGCTAGGACAGGTACTGGTTGTCTGTAAGAAGGCCCAAATTCCTTCTTGTCCGCAATCTTTTCTCCGACTAGATCCCCAATCTTTGGAATCCAGACCGATCTTGCAGGGACGGTCGGTTTCTCTTCAGTGGTTGTTGGCTTAAGGTGACAAAATGTAGAGGGAGATACCCTTTTACTTGTAAAAGGAATGGGTAACAAGCATTATAAAAAACAATAAATTTCCTTTTCCAAACTTTTTAGGCTTGAATCCTTAGGAGTCACTATATAATGTAGGGACAGGTGGACTAGTATGTAATGATTATTTGCACAGGTTACCAAATTTACAAAACTACTTGGATGAATTCTTATATACAAAGGTTAAGTTACACACAACCCAATGTCAAAATTCAAAATATATTCTTTATTATTCACTGTTGAATTGCAGATACATTTCTGGTCACATTTATAAAAACCTTTTTGCTAAAAATGCAAGAATCACAAAACTTATGTGCACAAATGATTACACTTAAAACACAAAATTTATTAATGAACAAATTGTCGACGAGGCGTTTCGGTGATCTACAATATCTGCACCTTCTTCAGGACATTGATGTTCAATTTAAAAACACATCAATGGGTCTTGAAAACACCTCCAATAATCTGTGTGGATAAAAATCTTAGAGGCTTGCTGGTAAGTCGAGCCCTGCTAGGGAGTATTTACTTCCACATGGAATTTTAATGTTCTTATGGCATATTGTTATCTTTTCTTTTGTTCTATTGCTTTCATTCAACTCTATATGTATCTTCTTGGTTCTTTTGCCCCAAAAAGCTGTATTTTTACCTGATTGCCTTCAAGGGAATGTGGGGAGGACATGTTTTTCTTGTAGAAACTATAGACTTCCTCTTTTAAGTCTTTAAATTAGTCCACAATTTTATTAATTCTTCTCTGTGGTTCCCTTCATTTAATTGGGGAATTCCATTAGTTTGGAGTTTTATTTATTCCAAGTTGGTGGAAGAAGAATCCTGAACCGTGTCTTCCCTTCTGCCTTCTCGCTCTGCAAGATGGCATAATGGAATTCCCCAATTAAATGAAGGGAACCAAGAAGAATTAATAAAAAGTTGTTGGCTTAAGGAACACGTTACTTTGGCTTTTCCTTTCATTTAAGTCCTGTAAAACAGCCAAACGATCTTTGATATCAAAGGGTTTTTGTTCTACCACTGAAGTCTGACAATCGAGATCCGAAAAAATCATTCTTGTTCCAAAAAGGATTTCATATGGAGTTATTCCCCCTAGGGAACTTCTTAGTAGATTATTAAGACTACGTTGGACACTTATTAGATGTTTGACCCATCCATCACCCGAGCCTAATACCCTAGCTGTTATAGATTGCTTTATGTCCCGTTTTTTTCTCTCCACTACCGAATTTCCCTCAGGATGGAATGGATTAGAGTACCGCAATGCAACGCCCAATTTGGCCATGGCCTTCTTGTAAGCTCGAGAGCTAAACGCAGGACCCTGGTCAGAATGTAGCTTGCCGACTGCGTATGTGCCGATAAAGACTCGCAAATCTTTTATAACAGTTCGAGCATCAGCTGAGCGCTGAGGCCACCTCCAAATAAATCTTGAGCATGAATCCACTACGACCATGATATATTTGTAGTTACCATCCCTCTGTAAGGGATCGCAGTGATCCAGGTAGACGCAAGCTAATGGTTTGTCTGAAATTAACGGGGGCGCCTGTGTAGGACGTTTCACTGTAGAGACTCATCTTTTGGCAGATTCCACATTCCAAAATAGTTTCTGGTGTGTTTCCTCATGCGCTGCCACCAGTATTTCTGTTTTAATAATGATACTGTGGCGGAAACACCTGCGTGTGCAGAAGCGAGCCCTTCATGTGCTGCTAAAATTAGTCCTAATCTATGTTCCATGTTTGAAATTACTCTATCACCCACTCCAGGAATTCGAGCAAAAGGAATATTATTCGCATCAGTTATGTATGAGTATTTGAGTGGAAAGCCTTTTTGTAATGTTTTACCACTGTCTTTGCTTGAAGCATTGACAGCTTGCATTATTTTGCTGTCTATTTTCGGTTTTGACCGACCGTTTGCACAGCTGCCTTCGCGGCTTCATCAGCCAATTAATTCCCTGCAATGTGAACGCCATCACGTTGATGACTCAGTGTATATATCACGTGAACCTTTTGTAGTTCTTGTCGTAACTGAACTACTTGTTCCCAAAGCAATTTATGCTTAATCGTGCCACCCATTGCATCTTTGTAACTGTTTTGAATCCAGTTTTGCAAGTATTCATTGTAAGATTGAACACAATAATATGAATCGCACACTGAGTGTGGGGAATTCATGATCTGTATTTTCAAGCGCCATCTTGAATGCTTGTTGTTTAGCCGCTGAGCTGTACAATCTTCTAGAGATTGCGTTTTAGTGACCATTGGTCGGAATTTACCATCGCGCCAGCGACCTTTAACAATCGAGCACGCAGCACTATAAGCTTGTTGACCCCCCCCGTAGCGGGTTGGGCTGATCAGTCATTATAAATTATACATTCATACTGTTCTAGAGGCAGAATCTCAGTAGGCAGAGGACATTCTTGTTCGTATTGTAGAAATGCTTGCGTTTTCAAATAAGGGTCAAAAACGTATTCCACGTGTGTTGCAGCAAGAAAATTAACCCATTGTATCCATCTTGGATGTAAAGCTTTAGCATTCGGAATGCTCACTTTTGTCACTGCCTCTAAGGCAGGTACAGGTGTAACGGCCATAATGTGCTTACCCTGTGCGAGGGCTCTCTCTTTTGCTACTGCAGTTTGAACCGCTGTCAGAATTTTTTCTGTTGAAGTGAATTTCATTTCTGCTTGTGTGTACAACTGTGATTTGTAAGCTATTGGTACTTTTTATCCTTCATTAAAGGTTAAGTATGTGAATCCACATTGTCCTGGAATGATTCAGATCACAGAGTTGCATACGTTTACGCATGTTTGAAAACGTTATTGCTGCTAACATGTCTCTTTGCAATGAACACAAAATTTGTGTGTTTGAGTCCAATTAACCGTTTTGAAATTAGGTTTGATTAAATTGTACAGAGGTTTAACCCTTTCTCCGTAGTTTAGAATGTAAGTTCTTCTGAAATTCAGGAAACCTAGAATCAACAAGTTTTTCAGTGTTTTTGGAGGTTGGAGCAATGCACATTTCTGTAGAAAGTTTGCTGCCAGGCTTTTGCCTTCACTTGATAACTCGTATCCTAGAAAAGGGACGTTGAGGTGGGCAATTCTCGATTTCTTGAAATTTAATTTATACCCTTCAGAGGCAAAGCCCAATATTATGGTGTTCACCCTGTTCAAGTGCCTATCCAAGTCATCATCTGATAGATAGATGTCATCGACATATGATAATGCCTCATCATCATAGGTTTGTAGTGACTCTGTTACTCTAGCTGAAAATAACCCTGGACTATTCTTGAATCCCTGTGGGAGACGACAGAATTGACTCTGTATCCCCAAAATTGAGAGAGCGGTCAAGTACCTACTTTCTGGTGCAATGTTTCGACAGAAGAAACCGTTAGAAATATCTAATGTGGTTTTGTATTTTTTACGCACAATGTTTTTCATTAGTGCTGCACAGTGTGCATTTTGTACTGCAAATGTTTTGCAAGAGTTTAGATATCTGTAATCCAAAACTAGACGATATATATTGTCTGGTTTGGAGACAGGAAACCAAGGATTGTTCATGGACAAGGTGAAAGTTTCAATCACCACTAGGTATTCAAGTTGATCTAATATCTCCTGGACTTGTTTTTTTTAGCTTCTTGCTTACCTGGGTACTGCCTTTGTGCAGTTGGTTGATTTTGTAACTGGATTTTATGGTGAGGAGAATCCTCATCCCATCCTACATGATTTTTATATAATGCAGGAGCCTGGGCTATCGCCCATTTCCTGGCATAGGTATATTTTAAATGAATTAGAATGTGGTTGGAGAAAGATGGCATAATGATTTCTTCTCTATGTGGGCAATCCCAGACAAATCCAGGTGGCAAGTCTTTTTCATCCAGAAAAATGTCATAACATTGAGAGAGTTGCTCCCAAAAGAGTGTTCTTATTTTTCTAGTTATGTCCCCCTCCATCCGGAGTGTTACTTCATATAACTTATGTGGGATACTAACCCTGGTATCTTCAGTTTCAACTTCGATGTACTCGTTCAAGTCCACTGTCTCCGGATGATCCTTCAAGTTCTTGCGAGCTCTGCTGCGATGTCCAACATCGTTTGCGCCCATTCCCTGTTCGTGAGTTGTGTCCTCAAGATCCTCAGCAGGTCTGATTTTTAGACCTGCTACCTTCTTTTTGGTGAATTGAGTTTTCTTAATTTTCTGAACGTGTTGATCGTCTATGGAATTCACGCTTTCTTCCTTTTGTTCTGACCGTCTTCTTCTTTCGGATTTCTGTGAGGAAGTCTCAAAGGTACGAGAGGAACGTGTATCAGTATCTCGATATCTATCAGGTTTTCTCAAATTATCCCTATTCCTAAGGTTATATCTCCTTTCAGAGGGCTCCTTTTGAGGAGACCTACCTCGGGATTGAGAAAGCTTCTCTTCAGGAGTTTGATTAGTGTTCTCCCACTTCTTTTTGGAAGGAGGAGTGTTTTTAATTATATAATTCAATTAAATATTGAATATTACTAAGTAATTCATCGTCTGACATTGCTTCAATGTCGGGGTCAGGTCTGTAGTTGGCTAAAGCTAGCCATGTTGCTCCTGGTCTACCTAGTGGACCGAGCCTGGATATGTGATTTATATGTTTTAGCGCGCCTTTAAACCAGAGCGCAAGCTCTCGGTAAGTTAGTGGAATTTCAATATCCTCGAAAAGAATGTATTCCTCTGGTGGTTCATCTTCTTTGTAGAAGAGAAACAATTTTGTTCCTGGATTTTCTTCAGGGAAGACTATCCATGAATAGAATACCTCTGTCTGGTGATATTCGTGTGCCTCCATCACAAAAACTACCCTACCACCTCTTGCTGATAGGCCATTTCGTATGAGTTTTATAGTGATGGCTTTCCTTAAAGTTTCTGGAATGCTTATAGCATCATTGTCGGTCTCTTGGAAACCTGTAGAGTTTAAAACTTGTACGGCATTGTATAAGGGCATGAATCGGGAAAATTAACTCGGAGCTTAAAACGCCAAACAACAGAACTTTTTCTTTAGGAGGAAGCGATTGACGTCCCTGAGGTCCAAGATGGGGCGCAAGCCCACTTTCTTCTTCTCGGGGACCAGAAGGTAGTGGGAATAACAACCACGTCCTACTTCCGGCCCAGGAACGCGCTCAATGGCCCCCTTGGCCAAGAGAGCCGTGACTTCTTGTTGGAGAAGCGCAAAGTGATCCCCCGACATGCGGTTCAACTGAGGTGGCATTGACGGGGGGTAGACTCGAAGGGGATGGAGTAGCCCCTCCGAACGAGCTGCAACCCCCACTTGTCGGAAGTGACAGAACGCCGATTGGGAAGGTGATGACGAATCCAGCCACCCACTGGAGTGGGGTGAGACCCGAAGCTCAGACTAGGAAGGCTTTGAGGTAGATCTCATGGGGCCGAAGGTGGACTGAACCTCACGCCGGCCCACGGGCCACCTCAGCGGCCTCCACGCCCATGGGCATGTTGAGTCTGGCTCTGCGCAGGCTTTTGACTGAACGAACAGGCAGAGGCACCTCTGCCAAGGCCACGAAAGGAATGAAACGTAGACTTGGCTGGGAAGGTGGCGGAAAGGCCGAAGTAATTAGCTGTAGCTCGAGAGTCCTTAAAATGCTCCAGTGCAGTGCCGGCCTTATCAGCAAACAGGCTTGTGCCATCAAAGGGCATGTCCATGAGCGAGCTCTGGACGTCCAGGGAGAACCCAGTGGACCTCAACCAGGCGTGGCACCGAAGCACCACAGTCGTGGATATTGCCCTACCGAGGGAGTCTGCGGTGTCCAAGCCACAACGAGTGTCGAATCTAGCCGCGTCCTTACCCTCAGCCACAGCCTGAGGCAGTACAGTCTGGACCTCCTCCGGGCACTGAGGCAGCACCTCAGCCACTGAATCCCACACAACGTGGGAATATCGGCCCAGGGGGCATGCGGTGTTCACTGACCGCAATCCTAAGCTGGCTGAAGAGAACAACCGCTTGCCAAACAGTGCCAATTTTTTAGAGTCCTTATCTGGCGGAGTCGTGGGAAAGGCACTCAGACGTAGAAGCTTGAATGACCAGACTTTAGGGTGTAGGATGAGTGGTCAGAAAGGCAGAGTCACCCGGCGCCGAGCGATGACGCCTGGCAACGTTCTTATCCACAGGGGCCCCTGTGGCGGGACGTAACGAAGTGCCCAACAAGACTTTGGTGAGGGCAGCATTAAAAGTCAGCAGCGGCTTCGATAAAGTGGACGCCGGCTGGAGCACCTCAGTGAGGAGATTTGTTTTCAGGGTCACCGTGGGGAGATCGAGGTTAAGGACCTCAGCAACCCAATGGAGCACCACTGTATACAAGGTGCCTTCCTCCATAGTGGGCAGGGGAGAGGCAAACCCTGGATCATTCGAGATATCAAGGCCACCCTCCTCCTCCAAGTCGTCCACCCAGTCCTGCTCAGAACCACACTGACGAGCAAGCTGGTCCTCAGACCCCTCCCAGTCACCCTCCTCTGCCGGCACCATAGGCACAGGCCTTGGCCGCGGGGCAGGGGAAGAAATAAACAGAGCCGTTCCCGGCTCCAGCAGGGGCTGAGCCGGCGCCGGTTCCCAGTTCGGATCCCAGGCAGGGACAAATCCATCTGGGGCAGAGGCGGAACCAGCGGTATCCACTGCTGCGCCGCCGGCAGAGCAGAGGGCGGGGCCGGTAGCATGGGACCTCTTAGGGCCGAGGCCGGAGCCAGGGGCACAGGATCCTGCGGCGCCAGGGCTGGATCTGCCGGAGGAGTCGACGGACCAGCAGGATCCAAATACGGGACCGTGGGGCCCAAAGTCGCACCGGCGGGAGCCCGAGGCCTGAACAGGCGGTTCATGGCAGCAAGGAATTCTTGCATTTGTGCAGGAGTTGCCGACAGACCCGGGTTAAAGCGGGTAGGCCACGGGACTCGCAGGCTCCAGAGGAACCGCAGTGGCTTACACCCTGTCCCCCTCATCTGAGGACCGACAGGGGGACGTCGGAGAGCGAAAATGCTTCTTTAACTTCTTTTTGAGTCATCTCTTACTCAAATCAGAGTGTGAAGACTTGCAACCTGTGGAGAGCTGAGGATGGCTCCACAGGCGGTCACGGGAACGGCCCCTGGATCTTGAACGGTGTGGGGACGAGTGCCAAACTTCCAGAAACTTCTAACAACTTCCGGCACCGCTCCCTCAAGACCTTCGGGCCATAGCCCTACAGACCAGATAGAACCGGAAGTCATGGTCACGCTCCAGGCAGTAGAGACAGACGTCATGAGAGTTCGCCACCGACATATTGCGAGGGCAGGTCCTGCAAGACTTAAAAAACAGGCCTCCCTACTAGCACCAGAGAGAACCAACACGAGACAAAAGTCTCAAAAGATAGTAAAAAAATGACTGAGGTACATGCTCTAACCGGATCTGTGCTTATTGGCGTGGAAAAATAAAGAAGAGATGCCAGCACGCATGGGTGGCACTTAAGTAGTCTCTGTGACGTCATCTCGGCGCATACGACGCCAGCGACGGACACGGAGCGGCAGGACACCACCTACTGAAGCGTAGGGGTACTGCTAAGCAGAAATTTCCGGATCCAGTCTGACGCCTGGGGATATTCTTAGGTAAGGAATCTATCACTTACGTGTCTCTTCCAGATTGTGCCTTCCTTAGAACCCCCTGAAGGATGGATTTTCGAGTTTCCAATAGGAAAGGGCAAGTACATAGTAAATGTAGTAGTGACTCTTCCCCTTGACCACATTCCTTGGATGGACATGTTTGTTTCCATTTTGGTGTCAGATCCTTTGAGGGAAAAGATCCCATTCATTGCAAAGTCAGATAATTCTTTTTCTGGTGGGAGAAACGTTCCAACAGGTATTGTTGCGGGTTCAGCCTCTGGTAGGCCTGTATCCCAGCCCAGGCATGATGACATCATAAAATCATTGATCACTATGCCCTTGTGATGACCGATCTCAACAAACTGTCACACATTTTCTTTTTTTTCTGCTGTTTTTATAAAACGGAAAGGAAAAAAATATCCTTCCAATGTTAACAAAACTTAGTTTATCCTCTTATTCCTCAACCCTGGCAGCTTTAAAACACCGGAAACTACTTTAGTCTGTTATATGACTGCAAACTTTTAATATTCAATCCTGCGCACTAGGAAAGGCTCATCAGTGAGAGGGTTGTCTTATTGGATCAGTTTTAATAGTTTTTAAATTATTTAATGATTTTCTGTATGGAAGTTAATATAATTGTCAGAGTTTGTTGTGGGATTAGGAAGGGCTTGCGTAGGAGTGGGGGTGTTTTAACTTGTTTGTCTTAGTTTGTTTTATAATTTTTATTTGCTGAAAATGAATTGTTGTCCATTTTTTTTATTCATTAACCTGGTTTTAGAGACAGCCAAGCATTTTGAGGGTGATGCATACAGAAAAGCTAGGCCCAAGTCTGTGAGGGATTGCTTAACAGACAGCTTTCCAAACTTTTCATGTTGGTGACACACTTTTTGGAGATGCATCATTTTGGGACACAGTAAGGCAGTGTAGCGAGCCAGAACCACTTAAGGGAAGGGAGGGGAGGGAGGGGGGGGGGGGGGGGGGGGGGGTTCTCCCCAGAAGAAAATGTTGGAATAAAAGTGGGCAAATGGTGCATTTTCAAGCAAATGTGAGAAAGCAGGAAGGTTACTTAAGCAATTGTGAATCTGACCCGGCTTACACACATCTTTCTCTCTCTCTCTCTCTCTCTCTGTCGCCTTCCCTCTCTCTATCTCTCCCTCCCTCTATCTGTCTTCCTCCCCCTCTCGCTCTCCCTCTCTCTGTCGCGCTCTCTCTCTCCCAGTCTCCCTCTCTCTCTGTCTCCCTCCCTCACTCTCACTCTCCCTTTCCCTTCCTCTCTCTCCCTCCGTCTCCCTCCCTATGTCTCCCTCCCTCCATCTCCCGCCTACTGTCTCCCTTCCTCTGGCTCCCTCCCTCTGTCTCCCTCCCTCTGTCTCCCTCCCTCTGCCTCCCTCCCTCTGCCTCCCTCCGTCTCCCTCCCTCCATCTCCCGCCTACTGTCTCCCTCCCTCTGACTCCCTCCCTCTGCCTCCCTCCCTCTGCCTCCCTCCCTTTGCCTCCCTCCCTCCCTCTGTCACTCCCTCTCCCTCCCTGTCTCCAGCTCTCTCTCCCTGTCTCCCTCTCCGTTTCTGCTTCTATCTGTCTGTCTCTGTCCCTGTCTATCTCTATATGTCCCTGTCTCTATCTCAATCTCTGTCTGTCCCTGTCCCCATCTCTCTCCCTTTCTTCTCCCTCCCTCTCTCGGTCTCCCTCCCTCTGTTTGTCTGTCTCCCTCTCCTTCCCTCTGACTCCCCATGACTCCCTCCATCTGTCTCCCTGTCTCTCTGTCTCCCTCTCTCTTTCTCCCTCTGTCTCCCTCCCTCTGTCTCCCTCTCTTTGTCTTTCTCCCTCCCTCTCCTTCCCGCTGTCACCCACTCGCTCTATCCCTCTGGTCTCCCTCCCTCTTGTCTCCCTCCCTCTGTCTCCCTCTTGTCTGTCTCCCTCCCTCCCTACCTCTGTCTGTCTCCCTCTCTCTCTTGCTCTGTCTCCCTCTCCTTCCCTCTGTCTCCCCCTGACTCCCTCCCTCTGTTTCCCTCTCTCTCTCTGTCTCCCTCCCTCTCTCTCTCTCTCTCCCTCTGTCTCCCCCCTCTCCCTCGCTGTCTCTGTGCCTCGGTCTGTCTCAGTCTCTGCCTCTATCTGTCTCGGTCTCTCTCCCTCTGTGTCCGTCTCTCTGTCTCTGCCTCTATCTGTCTGCCCTGTCTCTGCCTCTATCTGTCTGTCTATCTGTCTCTATCTCTGCCTGTCTCCCTCTCTCTCTCGCTCTGTCTTTCTCTGTCTCCCTCTCTCTTGCCCTGTCTCTCTCTCTGTCTCCCTCCCTCTCTCTCGCTGTCTCCCTCTCTCCCTCAATCTCCCTTCCTCTCTCTCTCTCTCTCTCTGTTTCCCTCTGTCTCTATCCTTCTACCTATCACTATCTCTGTTTCCCTCTCTCTCTATCTCTCTCTGTTTCCCTCTCTCTCTATCTCTCTCTGTTTCCCTCTCTCTATCTCCCTCTCTCTCCCATCCTCCATCTCCCTCTCTCTCCCATCCTCCATCTCCCTCTGTCGCCTTCACTCTTTGTTTCCCTCACTCTCCGTCTACCTCACTCTCTGTCACCCTGTCTCTCTCCCTCCTGTCTGTTTCCCTCCCTCTGTCTCGCTCCCTCTGTCACCTCACCCCAGCTTCCCAGGCACACACACTGTGGCACCTGAGCACTTCACAGGTCTTTAAAAGACTATTTACTTAATGAGGCTTTGTTGTGAAACGCCCGGCCCGCATAGAGCAGAATGTCTAGGAATTCTTCTTAATTAGTAGCAGTTATGTGGTAAGTGTCTGTGACGCACCCACCTTTTGCAGGCGACACAGTACTGTGTCGGGACACACAGTTTGGAAAGCGCTGGCTTAACATATGCTAACCATGGGATACTGTTGGCTCAGTCAAGATTGATTATATCTTTTAGTACCACTTGATTTATCATAACCGAGTTGCTCTTCCAGATTTTCAACCATAGAAAAGGCGGGACAGTTTGATCGAGTCAGTAATAAAAGGGAGACAGAGTTCTATGTGGGCAATCAAGTTTGAGAAAGCCTGGGGGACGGAGAGCAGCTTTTTAACAAATGTATCCTCTGCTGCCTGCAGCGTACACACTTGAGCTGTACCCCATATCTCAGCACCATGGATAGCTATGGCAACAGATTTTCCCAGGTAGACTTCTATCACTTCCCTACATGGCTTTTAACACAGGTTAGAACCAAATTTCTTTTCAACGTGTTTGTTCTATTTTCTACCATAGCAGACCAATTAAGTTAAGAATCAAAAAGGAGACCTAAATACATAAAGGACTCTAGGCATACAAGGGACCCCGATCTAATTTGAGTGAATTTGGCTTTTTCCTTCCCAAGTCTGCTTTCATAGCAAAAGTTTTCGATATGTTGACAGACAAACTCAATTCAGCCCTATAATTTGAGTACATTCCAATCAAACGCTGAAGGGCAAGGGGTGTTCTGGCCATCAGGACCGCATCATCTGCATAGAGAAGAGCGACAGCGATAGGCTGGCTGCAGACGGGACATCCCTACACAGTGTGGTCAAAACTTCGTTAAGAGTATTGGTATACAAAGAAAAAAGCAAGAGGGCAAGAACAAACCCTTCGAAATCCCTTTTCAATTTTGAATAATTTTGTACATTCCCCTTGTTTTCCAAACCTAATTATAGCCCCTGCCTCTCTATACATCTCTCTGATAAAAAAAAAAGGATTATGGACTTGTCCACGCCCATCGACTCCAGGAGAGCCCACAATTTTGTATGTGGCTCACGCAGTCCAAGGCCATGGAAAAGTCCATATAGGTCAAATAACACTGCCCCTTTTTGCATGAACATATTTTGCTCAATGTCCTATTTTTGGGATATGAGCTCTCAGGTGAAGTAAAAAGCCTTGCAGCCAATTTATTTGAGAAAAATGTTCGCTGCTCTAATCTCCAAAGACTTTGGCAGAACACACATTTGGGAGTACGCAGAAAAAGTAAAACCATTTTACGACCTAATTAGACCTGATTTTTCAGTTCGACATCGGACACAGGAAAACACAGAAATCTGAGTTCCGTACAAGCAGACACAATAGCTTCTAAACATTGAGTTCCGTACAAGCAGACACAATAGCTTCTAAACATTTATACATGTGTAAACACTACTAATTTGGTTATCCATGTAGATGCAGGTCAATCAGGATACATGCACCTCACCTTCAAAGAAGTACCTAATGCATACAAATGACATTTGTACAATAACGCTGATCTGCGTTTTGCATCCACAGAAAAGATACTGACAGCAGTACAGACTGCTGTTGTGAGAGAAAGAGCACTGGCTCAGGTGAAACTCATAACTGTTGTGACTCTGGTACCAACCTTAGAGGCTATTACTAAAGCGAGCATTCCAAACGCAAAGGTACTGCATCTGAGATGGATATAACAGGCTAATTCAGTCACTGCAACAGATGTAGACTACAATTTGACTACATTAAAAACACAGGCATGCCTGCAGTAGAAACATTCTAGATCAGTATGAATACATTATTTACAAAGAGGAGTCTGCCCAGCCTGCCGTAAATCGGCGTAATGCATGCTCCCATAGTGAAATGGGAGGTGCGGTTTATCCCTGGACCCTGTGGCAGGAACCTTGAGGTGCCTGCCATAATGTGCAGGGATCAAAAGGGGCCTGAACAGATTGCTTCTGCTGCATACACTCAGTTTAGGTGCAACAACATACAACGGAGTGCACCTATACAGTGTTGGAATGATGGAGGCACACTACATGGACCAGATATCAGCGCCCATCAGGGGGCGTGGTATCAGCTTAAATGAGGGGTGTGTCTCAAAGAGCACAACCAAGTCGAGCCTTTGAGAAAGAAGAACACATCTTCGAAACACGTCAAGATATATCGACTGGAATGGAGAGTATGCTGCAGAAGCAATCTGTTCAGGGGAGGAAATTTATACCATTAAAGGTTTGCAAAGGTCAATGACCCGAGTGCGTTCCCGCCCTGGGGTACTTGGAGATTATATATATATATATATATATATATATATATATATATATATATATATATATATATATATATATATATATATATATATATATATATATATATATATATATATATATATATATATCTATATATATCTATATATATATATATATATATATATATATATATATATATATATATATATATATATATATATATATATCTATATATATCTATATATATATATTCATATATTCAAGCTCCGAAGTACCCAATGTACAAAGGAGCACCCGGACCTCAGCTGCACACAAGGAGCCTTGAATGGTAAGCACGCCTCCAGCACAACGATGTCCTTTAACTGTTCAAACTGCCCTGGATGCCTGACGCGTTTCGAAGTGTCCCCACTTCTCTTCAGAGGCTTTGGCAGTTATGAAGGAGCGCTTGAGGCACCACACCCCTTCTTGCTTAGATGCACGCCCTAGATGGGATGAGTGCATTCCTTACCTGTGGGTAACTTGGAGCTTTCATTTACACGCGGCAGCCCAGACGCGAAGGTATGTACCCCCCCGCTCAAAAACTACAAGGGGTCATGGGCCGGAAGTCGCCGAGCCTACTGTGAAGCAGCAGCCGAGGGATCAATGGACATCTGCATCCCGGGGCCCATCCAGGGCTGTGAAATGGCAGAACACGCACCCATACAGGCAAGAGACACGGACTATAAGTCCCACAAAGCAGTGCGAGTGGGAGTGTCAAAGCATCAACTCAAGTCGAGCCTCTGAAGACGAGCGTAGGCTCAGAAACGCGTCAGGCTTTCAATCGAGACATGAGAAGCTGCAGACTGGGATGCAGTGATGTCCTTTACCCGCTGAAATAAGGGCTGCTGGATGAGTGCATTCCTTACCTGTGGGTAACTTGGAGCATATATATATATATATATATATATATATATATATTCAACAGCTTTTCCCCACTCTTGGGGAAGGTTTGGAGTCGCAGAAAAAGACTTCAATCGCTTAGTCTTGTGAAGATTTTCTCGATTTATTTCATAAATCCATTGGGGGTTCAAAAACAAAACAACAACCAACGCGTTTCGACAGCGTCCGCTGTCTTGATCACGGTCTGTTTTTTCTGCGACTCCAAACCTTCCCCAAGAGTGGGGAAAAGCTGTTGAATTTGAAGCGGTTGGCTCGACCGCAGGAGTAACGCGACCGAGGTAAAGCAGCGCCTAACGGAGAGGAAGGGAGCCAATTGGTATATATATATATATATATATATATATATATATATATATATATATATATATATATCGGAATGCAAAGTAACAAAGAGCCGACCCAGAAGTGCTGGTGAAAAGGTGATTTAATTCAATGAAGCCATGACGCGCTTCGCCTCCAGGGAGGCTTGATCACATGACAAACTGCGTAACATTGAGCAGGACTGACAGTGCCTTGAATTGAGTCATAACAATGAAAGAAATACTATACATTGTATCACTGCATTTATGTAATCAAAACAAGAGTGCCCAAATGGAACACTTGAATTTTATCCCGTTCATTATACACATTTGATAAAATCGAATATACAGATTTTATAACAAATGAGAGCATATTTAAAATACACAAATCGGTAGAAAACGAACATTTGAATATATGTACACGATAAATGAATTCATCTATGTACATTTCTTTATGTTGGATCTAATGTTCCCAATTGTGTAAGAATTTGAAGAAATAGCTCATATATTATCTAGCAGCATAATTTCAATAAATATGACACAGTAATTTTGTATGATCTGAATAGAGCCCAAGTGGGCCGGTCACAATGTCTGCCCAAGACATATAAAGTGCTTAATGTGAAAGTGCAAAGTTAGCAATAAAGTGCAACAGAGTATAACAAATAATCCCAAATTTAAAATATGAACTAGTCATATACTGAAAACAAGTGTTTAAAAAAGTCATCATATGTACAACATGGAAACATCTTAAGGGGAACATAAGGTTTCTAATATATCCGGACAGGTCTTATAAGCATACCGTTTAATCCTAAAGACAAGTATAGAGATCTTCCCTGTCATTAAGGCCATTAGGATTTTTGGTGTTGAGCTCCAGGATGTACCTAGTCTCAAGGAGACGGAGTTTGGCCTCACGGTCACCTCCTCTCCTTGAAGCTTCGACACAATCGATTAGAAAAATTTGAGTTTATCAGGAATGCCTAGATGTTTGTCCTGGAAAAGCCTGGCAACCGGATAATTTTGATCATGCCCAGATATTGCACGTATGTGTTGCAGTATCCGTTTGTGGGCGGGCAGTTTGGTGATGCCCACATATTGGAGCCCACATGGACACTCAAACACATATATGGCATAATCTGTTTTGCACGTAAGCCACTTGGAGATGGCAGTGGGGTATTCATGAAAAGGACTTTTGAAATGGGTCCTATTGCTGCCAAAGCGGCAGGCTTTGCACTGGGGACAAGTCTTGAAACCCTTCTTCGAAACTGACCAGGTGGTAGAGGTCTTGGGTTCCAAGGTATTGCTGACAAGAGCCTTTGACATTGAAGGGGATCTTCTAAATGTTAGAAATGGTTTAGTATCTACCTTGTGACCAATTACTGGATCACTGCGAACCAGATTCCAATTCCTATTTATGATTTTACGAAGAGCCCCATGTTGCTGATTAAATGTCAAAATAGCTCGTGGGGAACTGATTTGACCATCCCTTGTCACAGAAACATCCAAATGGGTATTTCTCATTTTGGGTATTAGTGCCTCCTGCCTGCTTATTGAATTGGAACGTCTGATCGCTTTGACAAGATTTTCTGCGGAGTAGCCCCTCGCCAGGAAGCGTAACCTGCATGCCCCCTGTGCAGCCGCACATTCGGCATCTGTACTGCAGATTCTCTTTATTCGGAGCATCTCTCCAAAGGGAATGCTCCGAATTAGGTGAGCTGGATGTTGGCTATTGGAGTGCAGGATGGTATTCCCTGCACTGGGCATCCTGTAAAGTCTCGTACTAAGAGCAGTGCCCTCCACAAATACCTCGACATCTAAAAAGCAAATGGACTCAGAGCTTAAGTTTGCAGTGAAATTAAGATTAACGGTGTTCAAATTAATCAAATCAGCAAAAGACTTGGCACTATCATGACTACCCCTCCAAATCAAAAAAATTTCATCAATGTAACGCAAATATAAAACAATGTTGTTAGAAATGAAATCATGATGTTGACCGACTAGGACCTGCTCCTCCCATAGCCCAACGTGTAAACACGCGTAGCTAGGTGAGAAGCAGGCCCCCATCGCCACACCTTTAACCTGATGATAAATTGACCCATTGAAGATAAAGAAGTTTTGCTCTAGGCACATTCTGGTCATTTCTACCAGCATCTTATTATGTGCCGTAGGATGAGGTAAGTCTTTGTTTAAATAATAGTCCAAGGGCTTGAGTCCATCGTCATGTCGGATCGAGGTATAAAGGGATGAAACATCCAAAGTCATGAGTACCATGTTGTCTTCCCAAACAAAATGTTCAATCTTGCCTAGAAAGTCAAAAGAATCCCTGACATAGGATTTGAGATTTTTAACATGGCTTTGCAAGAAGAAGTCTATGTACTTTGAGACATGTTCCAAAGAGCGGTCTATGGCCGAAATGATGGGGCGGCCCGGTGGTACATCACTGTCTTTATGGATTTTAGGGATCAGATAGAATGAGGGAATAACCGGATGATCTTTTTTGAGGTATTTAATTTCATCATGTGAAAGTAGCCCAGCACTTCTCCATACCTGGAGTTTTTGATGTTGTTCAGTCCATGTATTTTTGACAATCTGAATATTGCTTCTGCGGTAGCACGATACATCATTAAGTTGCAGATCCACCTGTTGGAGATACATGTCTTTGGGCCACAGGACCACATTACCGCCCTTATCGGCCTGCTTTACAATGACATTGTGATCCTTCTTGAGTTTCGCAATCAGTTGTTTATAACATCGATTTTGTTTAGAAATGTGAAACTTCTTCTTGTTAATTGTGGTATATAGATGTTTTATATCACGGACCACGCTCTCCTGAAATGTATCTAGATTGTCATGAACCATAATTGGTTGGAAAGTGGATTTGGGCTTGAAAGGTGTAAAACGCTGTTCAGTTGGTTCTAAAAGAACATCCCTCATATTCCCTGAAGACTGATTTTGTAAATCCCAAAGAGTATTAAAAGTGGCCTGGCTTTGGCTGCTGGCAAAAGAGGGACTAGATGGTATTTCGGATACAGTGTTCTTTTTGGGGTGTTGTTCAAAAAACTTTTTAAGTTTGAGTTTTCTTGTAAACCTGTATATATCCATGTGAGTATCAGCATAGTTCATATTGCTTGGAGGGCAATACGAAAGTCCCAAATTGAGTACAGCAGTCTCAGCCGGAGTGAGTTTCAAACTCGAGAGATTGACTACTGATTTTGTTTTGTTTTCCGTGTTTTCCTTTGATTGCGTTTCCAATATCCTGGTTTGCCCGAGTTGCTGCCGTTTGAGGTTCCGGGCGCGGCATTTTCGACGTTGCCAGCGTTTGTTTGCCCGCTGTTTTTGGTGCGCGGGGTTTGTGTGACCTCAGGGTTTCGCGCCGATCCTGGCAAAGGCAATCGACCTCCTGTGCCAAGGAGAGTTTGGTAAACCCCAAGGTTGCCTCGCGGTTTGAATCTATTTCCGGATCACTCTCCACAGCTGAGCTTAGGCTGGAGCATGAAGTTGCTGGTAACAAAGTATCTTCTCTTGTTTGTTGCATCGCCATATTGGAACGCGCTATCGCCTTTACCGCATCATACCTTTTGGCGAAAGTGAAAACTTGTCCATTAAGGTAGTCAATACGATCTCTCTCAAATTTGAATGCTTTTCTTCTTCTTTGGCCAAACGGGTCATCATATCAGCTCTCATTTTGTTGATTGCATCAGAGACTTCTATTTTGGATATTTCCTCCTCCAAAGCATCAATTTCAATCTGTAATTTGATGCGGTCGCTGTCAGCATATTTCACTAATATGCGCAAATATACGCTAGAGCAATTGAGGTTCGCTTCTGCCCATTCCGCTAACATAGCCGGATCTGGGTTCTCGTAGCTGGGAGCAATGGTACTTCTTAATCCCCTGGGCACACTACCCACCTCCAAATAACGGGAAAGAGACCGATGCTCCCACCACTTAGATTGCTCTGCTCTCATTGCGCGTTCCAATCTTTTAAATAAATCTCTCGTAGTGGTTGTTCCCGTTTCCTGTACAGAAAACGTAGTGCTCAAAGATCCCCCAGCCGGGGAATCTAGAAACATGGAATCAGCTGCCTGAGCTCGATTGCGCAGTCTGTCGGCGGCCATTATTGTAAGCGCTATGGATGTGGCTGATGTTAATGAAAACACATTAACGACAAGCTGATAATTGGAAATGAATGTCCTACCAGCTGTCGCGCACACTTCTCTCTGCCGTTTCCAAAAGTGTTCTCCGGGGTTCAAAACTCAGATCCAGTCTCCGTGGCAATGAAGACAAAGGGCTCTGGCTGCCGTCCCACCGAAACACATTTACGGTAGAGCAGGGGCGTTACGGCGTTCTACTCGCCGGAGAAAGTAAACAGTCCCAGAGAATCCGGAACAACAGCTTCCTGCCGCGTTAACCTCGTTGAGAAGGGGTCTTGCTCGTACCTGGAAAGCATAGGTACTGTGTATATAGCAAAGCTTGTCACTCAGGGCACGAAAATGCCGGAATGCAAAGTAACAAAGAGCCGACCCAGAAGTGCTGGTGAAAAGGTGATTTAATTCAATGAAGCCAGCGCTGCCGCCATGACACAGTTCGCCTCCATGGAGGCTTGGTCACATGACAAACTGCGTAACATTGAGCAGGACTTTTAAAGTGACAGTGCCTTGAATTGTGTCATAACAATGAAAGAAATACTATACATTGTATCGCTGCATTTATGTAATCAAAACGAGAGTGCCCAAATGGAACACTTGAATTTTATCCCGTTCATTATACACATTTGATAAAATCGAATATACAGATTTTATATAAAATGAGAGCATATTTAAAATACACAAATCGGTAGAAAACAAACATTTGAATATATGTACACGATAAATGAATTCATCTACGTACATTTCTTTATGTTGGATCTAATGTTCCCAATTGTGTAAGAATTTGAAGAAATAGCTCATATATTATCTAGCAGCATAATTTCAATAAATATGACACAGTAAATATGTATGATCTGAAAATATCTTTGCTCAAAACGCACCTTAAACCAGTGCTCTCATGGACGGGTGCTCTTTAAGGCGGAGGTGAATCCGCGTTTCACATTCACGCTCACTCCCTCCTTGACTCCAGATTCGGGAAAGCACTCATCAGAAACTTTTGCTACTTCTAATTCCTTTAATTTGTATGATCCACAGCAAACATGACACGTTTCGGCTATGCCGTAGTCAAATGTTTTCATATTACGAGCCAAAAAGTGGCAGACTTTTAAGTTACTTTTAAGTTACGTAAAGTGAGTCATGTGATGCTTTTAGTATAAAAACCAACAAAGGACCATTTCATTTCATAATCATGCACCATATTGGAATATGTTTTTCACACTTCGATCCCTATTACTAAAGCAAATATTAAATAAATATGCATTACTGACATATCTAGTTAAATTGTTTCATCATCAATAGTATACTGTTCAGATTTAATCTCCAAGATGGACTGCCAATTCTTCCCCTATATTCATACCTTTAGGGGTCTTGGTTCCCAAATCGATGATGTACCTTGATTCAAGCCTACGTAATTTTTTTATACTGTCTCCTCCCCTCACACTCATAGGGACCGGATCTAACCCATAGTACAGCAACATTGCCCTGTTGCTATTATGTTTCTCAGAAAAATGCCTCGTAACAGGGTAGGTGACATCCCCTTTAGCTAACTCCCTCATATGTTCTAAAATCCGTATTTTCACGGAATGGATAGTACTACCAATGTAGCATAAACTGCAAGGACATTCCAAACAATACACCACGTAACTGGTGTTGTATGTGAGAAACATATTTATGAGTTTAGGCCTCTTCAAACCGGTCACTTGATATGCGAGTGTTCTCTCACTCCCCACACAGGCTTTGCATTTCCCACAAGGAAAGAAACCCCTAAGCTCCCTTAGAGTCCCTACTGTGTTGGGTTTCGTATGTAGGTGGCTTTGTACAAAACTGTTCCTCAACGACCTTGGATTCCTAAAGGTTATCAAGGGAGCAGAAGGAATGTCTGAGCCTATGATGTTGTCTGTTATGAAGATAAGCCAATTTTTCTTCAAAATCTTTCTTAATTCATTGGCATCGCTTGAGAAGGTAGTTACCATTCTGAATTTATTCTCTCCCATCTCATTTTTGCTTTTATTCTTTTTCTCCTAGTCCAAAAGGGTTTCTCTCGAAATATTCCTGGCCCTATTAAGCGTTACATTCAGGAAATCCCTATTGTATCCTCCGATGGTAAATCTACTGACACTTTCCTGAACCGCTGCTTCAAAATCCTCCCCCCTAGTGCTGTTGCGTTTTAATCTCAGAAACCCCCATAAGGGATGCTTCTGACTAGTCCGGGAGGGTGGTTGCTTGCCGCATGCAATGTAGAATTGCCGGCCGTAGGTTTACGATAAAGGGACAAGTGTAATTTGTCAATTACTTTAACTTTAAGATCTAAAAATTTTACTCGGTCAGAACTGATCTTCCCACTGAACTCCAAATTCACAACATTCTTGTTCAAACTGTTAATAAAATCTGTGGCTGATTCAAACAACCCATACACAGATCGTCAATATAACGACACCAAGAGATGACCTTACTCATGTCAATGTCTCCCGGCATCCTGGACACCTGCTCCTCCCACCAGCCCACGAACAAGTTCGCGTAGCTGAGGGCAAAGCAGGTGCCTACCGCTGTGCCAGAGATCTGGTGATAAAAATCCTCACCAAAAACAAAAATATTGTTAGTTAAAGAAAATTTGCTGAATTGAAGATTCATTTTATGTTCCGTAAATCTCAATGGTTTCTTCCTCAGAAAATGTGATACGGTTTCAAGTCGGTGTTCATGCCTTATCCTTGTGTACAAACTCGTGATATCCAACAGGATTAGTTTATGGATCCCATTGTTGTGTTTCAATACACATCAGAAAATCCTGTGAATCTTTGATATACACAGGCAAAGTCTTAACCAATGGAAAAAGAAATATAATAAAAATAGATAGATGTTCTGTTAAACCCCCTGTGAAGAGACGATCGGTCTCCCAGGTGGTTTTTCCCTATCTTTATGTTTCTTCAGGATGTGGTAAAAGGTAGGCCCCACTGGGTTTAGGCACCAGAGGAATAAATACTCTTCCATATCAAGTATAGAATTATCAAACCATAATTTAATCAACTCATGGTATCTTCATATGCTGTTGAGATAAATGTCCTTGGAAATTTTCTGATAACTGCTCCCATCCGATAATGGTCTAGGAGCTTCCGCCTTGTAGTTCTCCCTGGTTTGTAGGACCACGTTACCCCCTTTATCGGAGGGTTTGCAAATAACCGTGTTGTCCTTCCCCAATTTTTCAATGGCCTCTCGTTCTTTGCTAATGTTTTGGGCTTTCCTTGATTGTGCTTGTTTTTCTCTTAGCGTTAGAAGATCCTTGTTCACTGCCTCTGCAAATACATCAATGGCATCTCGGGGTGGCGGAGGTAAAGCAGTGAAGTTGGTTTAAAATGACTCACTTTTCTCCTTATCAAATCCTAATAACAATGTTCTCTGCACTTGATCACCCCTTTGAGTGTTCTCACCCTGATTGTCCACTGAAAGTGATTCCATTACTTTCAGGTCAGCCAGATTGTCACCTGTCAGAGCATCCATAACTCTGGGTTTATTCAACTGTTTCCTCTGTTTCAAAAATTTGGTCTTAAAGTACTTGTGAAGTTTAAATTTCCAGGTCAATTTGAAAAGATCGATGCGGGTTTGCGCATACTCCAATTTATTAGACGGGCAAAAGGTCAGCCCTAATCTTAGCCCTTTTTGTTCTGCGTGCGTAAGAATCTTTGGTGTTAAGTTTATGATAGTAAGGTTGTCTAGTTCAATTTCTTCCCCTTTCTGTAACTCTGGTTGGACCCTTTAGCTCCAGCCGCCCCTCCTTGTTTTTCTTTTTCTGCCTCGGGTGGTCTGCTCTTGCCTCCTCTTAGCCACGTCTGCCTCATTATACGAAACTCCTCTTGAAAAGGAGTATTTTTGCGTCTTAGATGGCCTGCCCCATCATCCGATGATTCACTGCAAGTGACCTCTGATTCAGAGGTCTCAATTCTGATTGTTTCAGGTTTGTTCTCCTTTGCCTTCAATTCCTTGCGTGAACCTTCAAATTTCTGTGCAAACGTGAGTACCCTACACTGGGCATAATGGCGCTGTAGATCTAGCGAATGGAGAGCTAGTTCCACTGGCTTTGCAGATTGCGGAAGGAAGGTTGAGGATAAGAGGCTCATTCAAGTGAAAGTCTGAAAGAACTTTGGAAATGAACCTGTGGATGGTACGCAGGGCCACTCTGTCATCCCAGAATTGAAGAAATGGTTCCTGGTTAGTAAGATCCTGAATTTCACTGACTCTTCTAGCAGATATCAACGCTAGAAGCAGGGCATTTTTCCATGAAACATACTTGTGCTCTGCTTTATGGATAGGCTCGAAAGGGTACCTCAAGAGTTGTGACAGGGCCTCGTTAAGATGCCTGACGGGGCAGAGGTCTAACAGGTGGAAAAACCCTAAATAGTCCTTTCATGAATTGTTTAATAATTCTCGCTGACCATAAAGAGGGCCCTGAAGAGGTCCTTCTAAAACGAGCTATTGCAGCAAGATGGACCTTAATGGATGTGTGAGCCAGTCCAGATTTGGCCAAAAGAAGGATGTAAGAGTAAATCTCATGAGGTAAAGAGAAAGGATGTATGTCCGATTCCTCACACCACAGGAAAAATAATTTCCACTTCATTCTATATGTTTTGTTAGGCCTTTATATCCGGGTATTGGAAATAATCTCCTGGCATTCAGATTGGAGGTTTAGATGGTCAAACTCCCAGTGTTTAGGAGCCATGTCCCTAATCGAAGCAATTTGGGATTCAGATGTAGTTCTTGTCCCCAGGACATCACCAGATGTCCTGGGGAAAAGAAGCAACGGAATCAGATCCAAGAGAATGAGTTGTCTCTCTGAAAGCAGTAGGAGTTCCGTGTACCAATGCTGGTGTGGCCAAGATGGGGCTCTGAGCATGTTCCTGTAGGGTTCTGCCTTCCTCTTCATCAGTAACTTGGCAGGAAGGGAATGGGGGAAAAGCGTAGGCAAAGGTGCCTCACCATGCCATCAAAAAAGCATTCACCAAAGATCCCAGATGGTTATGCCAACTTGCTAATTAACTTGTATACAAAAATAATTGCCAACTTCACCTTACTTAACACCTCCCAATTGAGGAAAACAAACCATAAGTTGACATTACATATATAAACACCGTATTAGTTTTGATCAACGGTGTTTATATATGTAATGTCAACTTATGTGGTGTTCATATAGGCAATGTGGAATGTAATTTGTTTTGAAATTTTATGTTGAAATTGTTGAATGTATCCAAGTGTCTTTTTTGTACCTAAACTATTTGAATATAATGAAATAAAAAAGCAAAAAGGTATTAAGTAAATATACCAAACAGACCATATAGTAATTCTGGTTTGTTTTCCTCAATTGGGAGGTGTTAAGTAAGGTGAAGTTGGCAATTATTTTTGTATACAATTTATTGATGGTCCAGCCGACTTCATGACCAAGGACCTAACTCCTTAGTGTAAGAAAACTTGCTAATTAACAGCCTTTCTTGTTCTCCGGAGTCACAAACAGATGTATGGTTGACTTGCCCCACTGGTGAAAGAAGTTGAGTGCCCCTTGATCAAATTACCATTTCTGGCATAAGGACTTGAGCTTACTTAGTGTGTCTGTTGTTGTGTTCTGATCTCCCAGGTGTTCTGCTCTAAGAGAGACCCCGTTTCGGATAGCCCATCTCCAAATGTACTGTGCCTCTTGAGAAAGGAGATGAAATCTGGTGTCCCCCTGCTTGTTGACATAATGCATTGCAGTTGTGTTGTCTGCTTGGATTAAAACAACAGAGTTCTTTATTTTTGGCAGGGGTGCAAGGCTAAAAGCACCACTGAGCTGTAGTAATTTGATGTGGACAAGAAGATACTGCTGCTGCAATGGCCACTGACCTGGAGATCCTGCAGAAAGGCTTGCTGTCCATCTAGAAAAGCACTGGTGGTGATTATGAGTGGAGAGGGGTGGCGAGAAAGAGAGACTTATTGGAATATTTTTCCACTGGGTCCACCAAGAGATGGCTTGGACACTTGCAGGCGTTATTGTAATCAAAATCTAGATAGTCCCTTCCGCTTGACGCCACTGCAAGTCTAGCTATTACTGAAGAGAATGATCCTTAGATGACAAAGGAATAGGAGGGATGCAAGATGGAATTGATCACAGGAGAGACTTGTAACGGAGAACTGAAAGGGACTCATTTCTTAGGATAGGCTGAGCCAGCGATATCAATCTTGTCTGCTTTTCTTGAGATAGAAAAGGATTTGTTGAGAGTTGTGTCCAGAATCACCCCCAAAAAGATGATGTTTGTGGAAGGGTATAAGACTGACTTCTGTTTGTTCACGATAAGGCCTAAACTGGCAAACAATCTTGTACAAGCCTCAGTGGATGAATGAGCTGCTGGTATTGATGGTGCTTTGATCGTCCAGTCGTCCAGGTAGGGAAACACCTAAAGTTGTTGTCTCTTTAGAAAGGCTGCCACCGGAGCAAACATTTGGAGAATATTCTTAGCACCGACGTCAGGTTAAATGGCAGGAATTTGAAATGGTAGTGGCTCCTGGCTACAGCAAATTGGACATTCTTCCTCTGGGAGGGAAGGATGGGGATGTGGAAGTATGCATCCTGTAGGCTGAGAGTGGCCAAGCAATCTCCTGGGTTTAGAAGTAAACCACATTCCTTCGTTGTGACCATGCGGAAGGATTGTTTTTTGAGGTAGGTGCTTAGAGTCCTCAAGTCCAGAGTAGGTTGTCATTGCTTGAAATTTCTTCCATACCAAAAAAAACACAGGAGTAGAACCCTTACCCTCTCTGGGATGCAGGAATTGGTTCTATTGCCCCTTTCTGGAGCATAAAAAAGAACCTCCAAAAGCAGGAGATGTAGATATTTCACAGCTTGTAAGCAGAACAGAGTGCATAGTGGAATTTGAAGAAACTCTAAAGTATAGAGTTCTCTCCCCCCCCCCCCCCACCCAAAGTGACCTGAGAAGAAAGGGGGGACGGGATAGCCAGAGCCTAAAAGCTGTCATTGGCGACACGAGGAATCTTTTCCCAGTCGCCCCACTCTTCCCCAAGAGGCAGATCTGGAATATGCTGCAGATTATGGCCAACGCACAAGTTACTACTTGTGTAACGATATATCTGTAAGAGACATTAGTTATTGATAGATTCCTTACCTTAGAATATCGCCAGGCGTCAGACTGGGTCCGGAAAGTTTTGCTTAGCAGTACCCTTGCACGTCAATAGGTGACGTCCTGCAGCTCCGCGTCCGTCCGGATTGGCACGTACCTTGGTCTCTTTTTGACAGATATTTTGAGACTTTTGTCTCCCCACTTTTTCTCTTGGTGCACGTAGGGATGCCAGGCTTTAAGTCCTGTGGGACCTGTCGCCGAAACATGTCGGTAGCGTACCCCTACGATGTTTGCCTCTACTGCCTGGAGGCCGACCACGACTCGCGAGACTGCTGTGCCATGGACCCCAAGGCCTTGCGGGAGCGGCGTCAGAAGTTGCTGGAGGTCCAGTATTCGTTGCGTCGCCACTCCGGGTCTAGGAGCTGTTCCAGGGACCGCTCGCGGGACCGTAAAAATCGCTCCTCGGACTTCAAGTCTTCACCTTCGGATTCGGGTAAGCGTCGCCATAAAAAGAAGTTGAAGCGTGTTCGCTCTCCGACGTCGCTCCTCGGAGGCGGACGAGGGTGACAGGGGCCTTGCCCCTGCCGCTCCTCTGGAGCCTGTGAGTCCCGGGTCCAGGGTTTACTGAGGCTGACATGGTTGAGAAGAGGAGGTGTAAGAGGGATACCGATATTGTTGGTATTCCCCTCTATACGATGGAAGACCTCTTCTTGCGCTCCTCGAACGGGTACCGTGCACCTTGCGTTACTGACGCATCCCCAACGATTTGCCTGCGTCAGTGTGTCTTTATGTCTTGGAGTCCAAAATCAATATGTTTCCCGAAGAGAGCCTCTGCATCAAAGAGAAGATTATTAATTTCGCTCTGTCCTTCAGGTCGGAAAGATGTAGCCCTGACTCAACCCTGGCAGCCTACGGTTGCAGTGCCTCTCAGCGACTGTTGAAGCAATGTCTATTGCGCAGCCTATAACATCCGAGAATGCCCACTCACCTTCCAGGAGGATCTTTTTAGCTTCTGAATTACTGTCATCTGGAAGCTGATCAATGTATCGAGATAGATCACACCACATCTGACCATCATAACGGCCCAAGATCGGTAGAGTATTAGCTGCCCTGACCATAAGAGCTGATATTGATGAAAAACATTTGCCGGCATTTTCAAGGGGTCTGCTTTCTTTCTCCTGTAATCGGAGATGATGGGTTCTTAGACTTCCTCTGTGCAGCCTGAGTGATCACAGAGCCAGGCTTTGGGTGGCACACAAGACCGGCGGGAGCATCCTCCTGAGCCTTATATTTTGTCTCCGACCTGGATGGACCCAGAGTTACCATGACTGGGGTCTTCATCACTTTGAGCTCTTCAGCCCATATGTAGTTATCAATCAGAATAGCTTGTACTGATTTCCAAAAGGGTTCTTGGAATGTTGGCATTGGGAAGTCAAACCACTTGGCTGCCCTTTTCAGCAAATTGTGAAATCGAACGATGTCCTCCGGTGGTGAATCGTTGTGAACTGGAGAGGGAGAACATGGAGTAGGTATAAGATAGTCGTCCCATTCCTGGTGTGGATCTGGAAGCTCTCCCTCCTCATGGTCTTCATTCATAGTTACCGGATCCTGTTGAGCAGAAGGCGGTGGTGATTGTGGAGGAACTGTAGGCTTTAACGTTGGACCCTGTTGTGGAGTGGAAGGGACCAACAGTTGCCGAGGTGGCAACTCATAATGTTCAGGAGGAGCAGACTAACAGGAATATTTTCTGATAGTCTGAAAGCATGAAATCTAACTCTGAGAGTAATGAAGATGGCATGCAAACCATTTCTTCTTGGTATTGTTGGTGGTACTCTTATTGAGGCATATAGTACTGTTGTTCTCATACTCCTCTTCATAGGCATCCTCCTGACATTCCACATCCAACTGTTATGGGCTAAGGGCATATCCAAAAGCTCCATCCTCCACAGCAGAATCCTGTTGCACCAGGAGATGTGAAGGAAGTAAAGGTGTCACTTTATTAGGTGAGGTGACCTCTGGTGTTATATGTCTACTTCTGATTTTTTTCAACTTGCTTTAATTCCCCTCATCGCCGGTGTCATCGACTGAGCTACCGTCACTGTTTTAAGTACTGGTGGCAACATAGACACTGTCATCGTCAATGTCGTTGTTGCCATTGTGACCGTCAATGATGAAGGCGTTTGCGGACGAATGGTCAGTGAGGACTGTGAAACCCACAACGACTGTGTTGTCAGCGCTGATAGAGGTGGAGCGGAACTCATGGATGACAGCTACTTGGCTTTGGAAGAAGAATGGAGGACATCGCTCTGTGTCAACGAAGTTTTCATCGATGGTGAAGCCTTCATTGACAGCTTATCTGCAGGGGGTACGGATGAAGGTTTTTTGAAAGCATGCCTGCCCTGATGAGGTGAGGCGGCTCAGAACCTGCCTTTTCAGGTCGAGCAAACGACCTCTTGGATTCACTCTGGACTTTTCACACACTCGTGCGTGTGTTTTTTTTTTTAGCATTTTTTCTATTGGGCTTGGCGTGCCTCTTTCTAAAAAGACAGCACACAACTAGGCAAAGGCGGGTGCATGTCCCACCTTTCCCAAGAAATGTATCCGCCCACGGCCTACGGCTTACAGTTACGAGCAGGGATGCCATCTGTTCGGGGTCATGTCACCATCTGTTTTTAATTAGCGTGTTCACTGCGCTGCCGTGCTCATTCTGGAGAGCAACAAAGACGTGCCACACGTGAGGAGGTCGAGCACTGGTTCCTATGTGAATGAAAGCCACATGCCCAGGTACTTTTGAATATATTTTAGAGGGCTTACCGTTAGACGGTCTCGACTGTGATCGCATGGCATGTAACCATGCTGGTGAAGCGTGCGCTATGGAATGCTCTGGTGTTTCTGGACAGCATCTTCACACACGCTGTTGGAACGTTTGTGACGAACATGAAGCAGCGTCGTTGAAATGAAGCGCAGAAGGCTGCGTGCGGGTATCTTGAGAAAGGTATTACATTTCCAGGGTGTCACAGGGTTGCGCAGATATCATTGGCAATTGGTGCGGACTCAGACACCTTTGCTCAGTGATCTGCACAGCTCTCCATCCTGCAAATATGTATTGTTAACCAGGCAACATTAACTCCTCAGAAATCTGCAAGCACTTCTCCTTTCATTCCTTTTTACATTTTGCATTATGAATGAAGGTATCAAAGCACTCTACATGAGTACTAGTTCCATTACAGAAATCTGACCGGTGGGTGATAATGTGGTGCATGGCTAAATACTTATAATCTAATTAAGGGCGTGGCTTAAAACACATAAGCAAAAAATATGTGCTTAGCATAGTGTGCCTCATCAGGACTGGTATTTCCAAAGGCGAGAACTATTGGCTATGCCAATGCTAGTTTGTTTTAATGTTCCCTGAATGATGTCCTTTTCACTTCTGTGAGGAGATTTAGATGGACTACGCCTGTATGACCCGAGTGTTTTTTTTAGCTTTCTGAGGGTGTTCACAAGATGAGTGAGTTTGTGATCTTTCTTTCTTGTGAGATCTTTTAGACAACGAAGAAGACGCCTCAATACTGTCGTCACTTGAAAATAGTTCCTTCCTGCCCTTCACTTTTAAAGCCTAATAAGAAGGCACCCCTCACAATCTCAAAGTTTTGGTAGAAAAGGTACGACATACCTTATAATCTTTCACCTTGTGGTTAGGATACAGGCAATAGATGCAGTCGCTATGACGGTCATCAGTATTGTCTTTTTTTGGAGCAGGTAGAACAGCCTCGGAAGAGACTCTTCTTCTCCTTGTCAGACACCATCAAATTCAGAGAAGGAATTGTAGACTGAATAGGCTCGTTCAATCAGTAGTAAATTGGATAAAGAAGAATATCAAAACGGTTTCTAAAAAACCCTGAAGTAGTAGAATTGAAGGAAAAAACTGAGCAGAGCTAGTGAAGGTTCCCTAACACGAATTTCGGTAGATAATCGGAAGGTCTCAGGTTCTCTCAGGAGTGTTCTAGAGGGTAGGATATTCTGATTGGCTGAAACATATGTTCGGTCTCTTTTACAAAACAATGGAGATACGTAACAAAACTGAAACAGGCCTAGGCCTATTTGCTAGTTTATGTTAACTTTATTTATTTTATTTTTATTTATTTAAGCTTGTATCGCGCACAGCTACCCACAGTGGGTTTCCCGGCGCAAGGGATAGACTAAAGAAGAAGGAGGCAGCTTCACCTGATTGAGCTACAGCAGACTATTAGGCACATTGGGTGAAAAGCAGTGTCTTTAAGGCCTTACGGAAGCGAAACAAATTGGTCTCTAATTTTAGAGCCAATGGGAGTGAGTTCCAATATTTGGGTCCCAGGGTGGAGAAGGAACGACCTCCCATTTTTGTCAGATTCCATCTTGGCATGGTAAAATTTCCCACGTCCGATGACCTTAGTGGCCGTAGGGGTTTATAGGGTGTTATCAGCCTTTGGAGGTAGGCTGGGGCGCTGCCTTGCTTCACCTTGAACATATAGCAAAGTGCCTTGAATTTGATACGTTCAGGGATACTCAACCAGTGAAGGTCATGTAAGGCGGCCTTGGCTGAGGAGCGTCTGGGGATATTTTTAAGAAGGCGCGCAGCTGCATTTTGCACTACCTGTAGCACCTGTAAGGTGGCTTTATCTGCGCCCAGATAAAGGATATTGCCATAGTCCAGGCGAGATGTTACAAGCGCCTGGACTACGGTTCTGCGGGAGGAGAGAGGAAGCATCCACAGGATCTTGTGGAGCCACCGCAACGTTGAAAAACAAATGGCCGCAACCTTAGTGGCCTGTTGTCGCATAGATAATCTGTCATCTATGATAACACCCAGGTTGCGAACAGCGGTGGAAGGTGTTGGCGCGGTACCCAATTCAGTGGGCCAGTGGCAGGGACCCCAGAGATGTTTATTCCGGCCCAGAATGACCACCTCGGTCTTCTCCCCATTCAGTTTGATACACTTTGCCATTTTGATACACTGGGAACTCCCATCTCTGCGACGAGGAATGATTCAAGCATGTGAATCTATAAAGGTTCCAATACTGGAGTAAACTGTTTATAGAAAAATGTAGAAGGTGTTGCAAGACAATCAGAAACTATATACAGAATTGTGCAACATTATACAAGAAGATAGAACCGAATAGCAGTTGTTTCAACTGAACATTTCTACTGGCTGCAAATGTTGACGTCATTTCGACCCGGATTTATTCAAGGATCACCACCAGGATACGAAACAGTGTTCAGGCATAAATCAGTCTTCCTATGTAAATACCGGTTGCTGTCAACCAGACAAAGTAAAGAGAGAAGAACGGGGACCACAAATAAACTAGAGGTATGTAAGAAATCACATTTTCAGTTGAAACTGTGGCTCTGCAATTCTATCCGATTTACAATATTACACAAATCTATATTCCGTTTCTTATCGTCTTGTGCAGTCTTCTACTTTTTTTGATACACAGTTCTTGGGGCCACTTTCACTTTGAGCACTGTGTATTCACCTATAAGACAATGAGAACTTTTTGTTCATGAAAAAGCTTTTTGAAATCCTGATAAACATATCGATATGATATGCATGGATGTTTTTTGATTGGCACTTTTTTAAACTATTTTGAAAATGGCTTTATTGATTTCTCCTTGAATAATACATTTGTGTAAAATAGTGACACCTCAGTGGGAACAATTTTGTCTTACTATTTAAACCCTGTTCTGCTAGAGGTCTATTGGTCGTCCCTGTTGTCTTGTATAGATACAGTGCTTGCAACTTTCAAAATCCAAACTACTCATGATAAGTGAACAAGAAGCACCTAATTCATATATGAATATATTGCCAAGTACTCTCTGGCTCCTCCCAATTAGGGTAAGACTCTTTTTCTTAATGTACTCCTGTGACCAATACTTCCCAAACTCTGCTATATAAACAAAGAAAGTTGAAAACTAAAACTGGGACCAATCTACATGCCTGCATTTTAACAGATTACATTAAAGCAGACATCATTCCATTAGAAATCCAAATTAGCAACACCTGGTAATCTTCACAGATGTAAGATTTATCCATTTGGCTACAACCTTCTCTAGATAATTGATCCCCCTGGAATTGATACAGCCCTAGAACACTGCAAGAAACAAATAGTAGAGACTGCTGATCAAGAGAAACAAATAATGCAATCTGAAGCTTTAACTGATGCAAAAAAAAGCCTTTGAAAAATTATAAGAATCTAAACCTTGAACACATTTGAACAGAAAAAATCCCACTAAATTCCAGAAATATAAGGTCACATTTTTCTGAGGAACAAGTTTACCAAATCTTTTGAACAAGTCCTGTACTCAGTCTCCCAAAATAATGCACACCACACCTTTTCACCAAAAAAACTTGACCTTCTTGGAGTCCACTAGGGCGTCTTTAGAGGACTCTTCTCCTCTTGAAGGTACAAGCACGAGCACCCACCACCCACCAACCCTATTATAGACAGCGGGAGGAGGGCCCAGCACAAACTCCATGGTCACAGAGGTACCCCACTTCTAAGAGAACCCCAGCAAATGCCAAACACACAAGAAATTCTACAAATGTGAGATCCAGCAATAAACACTCAACAACTACCAAATACATATACATCTAACTGCTCAAGTGAAATTCGACTGTCTTTATCAACCATACAGAGGAAACCGATTTTCATTCCAATTCAAAAATCTTGGTAGCATTCCACATTAAAGCCCTCTACACCAATATCCCCCAGAGAAGGCATTAAGATTGTAGAGGAATTGCTTAACACCAGAATTGCCCATACAGCTATTCCTAGGGATTTCAAATTTGCTTTTTTTATGATGGATTTGTGTCTTGTTTTTGCCCTTTCCTTCAGGAGCTCTTTTCTGTTGGCATTTACCTAGCATGGAGCGCTTCTTCTACACTAAGTCGATTGACTGAAGAAAATGAACCTCATCATAACAACTGACTCTTAACCGAGCTATCTCACTGCCAACTCAAATCTATGAGGCCTCAGAAACTATTTTTCCCCCCTCCCCTTTTTCCAGCAAAGCCAATCCAGTTCCCTGTACAAAGGAGACCCTGCAACCGTAGACGTATAGAAACATGCCAACACCTCCACCAGGGGTTAAAAGTAAATAACAATTCTGGAAACCTATCACAATGAACTGCAAGGATATCTTTGTGCTTTCCTATTTTAATTTTTTGAGCCACTTATCCCTTAGACGTCTTTGACAAAAAAGTATGTACGGTCTGTTCGCTGAAAGAAACTACATGCATCACTACTATTACAAATTAGAAATTGGGACTAGATTTATAAATTATGCCTTTAATATTATCATCTTATAATTTTTCACCACAATTTGGTGATGGAACACATTGCACTGCTTTCCTTCATGTTAATGTGTCTGTCAGGTATATAACTCTTGCACGGATATTTTGAGTAAGTTGCGTTTTAATCACTGTGTCCAAATTAATTGTTTCAATGTTTATTGAACAAGACATTTTCATGATCAAATAATTATTTTGGATCAATTCTAACACATATAATTCATAAGTTTAACACGTGAGCTGCTAAGGTAGACAGCCACTGATATCATGCATTGGATACACGATAAATTCTTGGGACAGATTTGAGGAACAAACGGGAACAATCTGGGAAAAAAAAAGGACAACGGTCCACTTTGAGACACGTTTTTTTGATGTTTTAGCATGGTTGGGAATGTGGAAATAAATGCCCTTCTGGAGTAACTATGAAGTATTCTTTCAACTATCGGAAAGGCCATGTTGCTCTCCACTCACAGGACTTCTCGGTGACATGCCAAACTATTAACAATGCTGCGATTTGGAGAAAAGTTATAGGGCTTGGTTCCTAATCACCAAGATAATTTTCACTTGCACTGATCAGACATGTTGATGTGTTGTTTTGTATGGTGGAGTGTCCATCCAAACTTCACCAGGTAGAGTAACTATTAGTCTGTGGTTCTAGCTCTCCATCACTTTAAGATGACATCCCTCCCCACCATGCCTCTCTCAACAAGGTCCAGTGAGGGTGGATATGGGGTCACTACTATTACAAATTAGAAATTGGGACTTGATTTATAAATTATGCCTTTAATATTATCATCTTATAATTTTTCACCACAATTTGGTGATGGAACACATTGCACTGCTTTCTTTCATGTTAATGTGTCTGTCAGGTATATAACTCTTGCACTGATATTTTGAGTAAGTTGCGTTTTAATCACTGTGTCCAAATTAATTGTTTCAATGTTTATTGAACGAGACATTTTCATGATCAAATAATTATTTTTGATCAATTCTAACACATATAATTCATAAGTTTAACACGTGAGCTGCTGAGGTAGACAGCCACTGATATCATGCATTGGATATACGATAAATTCTTGGGACAGATTTGAGGAACAAACGGGAACAATCTGGAGAAAAAAAAGGACAACGGTCCACTTTGAGACATGCTTTTTTAGGTTTTGCCTGGCGAAAAGATGCGCTCTGCGCATCTCTTTCGCGCAAGCGAAAACCTAATGAGAATAGTACGGGAGACAGGAACGGCCCCGTCTTTCATTGGCAAGCTCCATAAATGGAGGCTAGCCAATGGAAGACGGGCCTGTCCGTCAATGCCGGACCAGATTCGGGGGCGTTCCCGAGATTTTTTGGCTTTTGGCTACGTCACGCTACGTCAGCCAAAAGCCCTCGGGAACGCCCCCGAATCTGGTCCGGCATTGAGCCGGCACCCGCCTTCCTGCTTCGTTTATTTTGCAGTTATACACAGCCGTGAAAATAAGTAACTTCACATATTGTGAAACTCGTTTATGTCTGCCCCGAGAGGATGAGTTGCCAGGCTCGGGCTGTTGCGGTCGGAAGAAGGCAGAGAGCTGGTGAGTTAGTTCCCTCTGTAAAGTTATACTCTGTTTAATTATATAGCCCCGTTGTTTAAAGGACTTCTGAATGTCGCAGGTTACTTTTCATTTATACATTATTAGGAAACGGATTCCAGATTTCGCCACCACATTGATTATTTATTAATCATTCGTGGGGATTGCCTAAATGGGAGGGAGCGGTGATGCGATCTGGCATTCGCTCGCGGAAGACTTCGGCATTTCTGTGTGATTATGCAAGACAGCAGTTTGAAATGTCCCATGGCTATGTAAATATAATTGTGCTACTGTGTGAAAGTAAATACTTTGCTGTTCTCAGACCGTTGGTAACAAATCACATATCTCGTAGGCGGATAAGCGATCGAAAACATTTGCTTTTCGTTTAAAACGTTATCTTCCAGTTTCGATAACAGAACCTCCCGAACGTATAAAAAAAGAAGAGGCGATGTATCACGTGAGTTCCCAAACAACCTGTCCCGTCGCGTGCAGGTTGCACCGGAAGCATTTTTAGTGTTCTATACAACGAAAGCCTTAGTTGTTGCTTATTTGTCTTATGCAACTAACAACCATTGCAAATCCAATAGTCTGGCTTGTTGTAGGTGTAATGTTATGTGGTGTATTGTATACCTGGATGCAATGACAGAAGCAGCAAAATACCAGTCCTGATGAGGCACACTATGCTAAGCACATATTTTTTGCTTATGTGTTTTAAGCCACGCCCTTAATTAGATTGGCCACGCCCATTTGAACTACCCCTCGTGTTTTTTACTCCATTTAAAACCCTGTGAAGTAGAAGGGATAGCGAGAGAGGGAAAACAAGCGAGATTGGGGACAGGTAGAGTGGTGGATGGAAAATATGGAATGCGATGAGTGAAAGAATGGGTGGTGAAGGAAAGAGACTGGAAGAAAGCGAGAACGAGAGCGGATTAAGTGGCGGCATTAAAGAAGAGCCGCGTGGAAAGTGACAAGGCTTGTTTACCGGGAATTTGTAAACTACAATTTGCGCTTTAAAAGGCAGTATTTAATATTGAGATTCAAAAAATGACTTGGGGAAGGACTCGAGTGGTTTTCTTTAGTTTCTGAAAAAATATTGCTGGTCAAATGTATCTCCTAGAAACCTAGATCTACTGGGACAATTTGTTTTTCTACATCTTCGAAACACTCACTTTACATGAGCCCCTGGCACATTGCACAAGGTCACATTCATCGTTTTCGGCACGGGAGATTAAGTGTTATTCGCTCAGAATGACCATTTTTGGCATTTTTTTAATATTAGAAAAAAAGCGTTATCATTTCCGAAAAAGTGGAAAGATAAAAGATTAGGTTCTCAGATGTAAGAAGATTTGGTTTCTCTTTGTGCATTTTGGGGGGGGGGGGGGGGAGTTAGGGAACTGAAGAAGGATGCCTTAATTCTTTGTAACTGTTTCATTCTGAGGTAACTGGAAGTGAATTGAATTTCCTCCTTCGCTTTTCAGTTGGCTCCTTTGTTGTCTTTTCCTGCTTGAACATGCCCCCATTTAAATAATTTCCTTTTCACGAGGAACTTAATAAAGTAAGGAAATGTTTGGGCCTAGTCAACCATGTTTTGACGCAACATTTATGAGAAGTTGATTCACTGCTATTGCTGCTATTTAATAGACATCCGTGAGGCTCGGAATTGCTGGAAATACATCATGGGGCTTATTTACTAACCCCTTGCTGGGACACTTATTCCTTTCAACAGAGGCTTACCTGACACTCGCCGAGGACACCGAGGGTAGATTCAGCCCTACTGCTCGCCGCACCCGCTCTGCGGGTGCCGCTTCGCACGGGAGTGCGTTTACCAGCAATCACCGGCACCTGATCCCTGAGGGCGGAGGTAAGGGCGAGAGGCTAGGCGAGGCTGCGAGTGTGCAGGGACTCCAACAACCAGGAGTCCCTGCGAGACCACGGATACACCATCCGGTCCGCTCTCCCCGCCGGCCCGCCCACTGCCCGCCTGAGGCTCTAAAAGGCGTCTCCCCCGACTAACAGCTGGGACACTTATTCCTTTCAACAGAGGCTTACCTGACACTCGCCGAGGACACCGAGGGTAGATTCAGCCCTACTGCTCGCCGCACCCGCTCCGCGGGTGCCGCTTCGCACGGGAGTGCGTTTACCAGCAATCACCGGCACCTGATCCCTGAGGGCGGAGGTAAGGGCGAGAGGCTAGGTGGGGCTGCGAGTGTGCAGGGACTCCAACAACCAGGAGTCCCTGCGAGACCACGGATACACCATCCAGTCCGCTCTCCCCGCCGGCCCGCCCCCCGCCCATCACGCCCGCTATATTACAGCACTACACTCCCGCAGCGCGGGACGCAGCTCGGGGCGAAGACCGGGCTAAGAGCGGGCTGTTTGAGGCCGTTCGAGGACGGAGAGGACTGGACTGGCCCATCCCCTTTCGCTCAATATCCTCTCAAACCTTCCTAAGCCAATAAAGGTAAACAAATATCCAGACTACTTCATTCTGCCCGCTTATCCAGCGTTTGTCCCTGCGCACTAAGCGCCATGAGTACTAGGGTAACACGTAGCAAGACTTCTAAAGGTGGCCCACAAATTAGTGGCCCTATGGATGACTTTATTACCCGCACTAACATAGCTATAGACGAAGAGATATCAAAACTCCAAACCCGGGTGTCCTTAGAATTGGTAGCTGCTAGAAGGCTGTCTCAAGTCATCGCACTTTCAAAAAAATCCTCTTTAGGCCACATAGCTGCTACGGTTACACTGTACGACGCTTTTTAATGTCTACATGGCCCCTCTTGAGGACGTGGTAACACCATTTAACATAAAAATGGTAAGCTATGCTGACGATACTCAGTTGGTCGTCTCCCTGTCCCAGTTGATCGACCATCCAGAAAACCTGACCAACTGCCTTACAGGAATTCACAACTGGATGAATAACTCATCATTAAAACTAAATGGGACAAAGACGGAGGTGATGCTCCTAGGAAAACAATGGACGACCATCCCTCCAGCACTCTGGCCCGATGTGTTCGGGGAAATCCCCCCCCCCCGAAACGTGAAATTAAGACACTCGGTGTGTGGCTCGAACCAGAGCTTACTATGAAAACACAAGCAACCAAAACCTCGGGCACCTGCTTCGGGCTCATGCGCACGACCCGCAAGATCCTGCCCTTACTGCCACCTACTTCTAGGAAACTACTCATTCAGGGACTAGTACTGTCCCGCCTGGACTACAGCAATCTGGTTTATCTGGGAGCCCCTGAGGCCACCCTAACGAAACTCCAGCGGACACAAAATGCGACGGCACGCCTGCTCACTAACATCCCCTCCAGAATGTCCGCCAAGCCGGCCCTCAAAGCTCTGCACTGGCTCCCTGTGCGCCAAAGGGTGAAATTCAAAGCGATGTGTACGACACATAAGCTGATCAACGGATCTGGCCCGGCGATCCTCAGCAAAATTATCACCCCCTACACAGCAACCAGATCCCTACGATCCCAGAATGAGAACCTAGCTAGCATTCCTAGATTCGAAAGAACCCGCACAGGAGGACGACAATTCTCCGTTCAAGCAGCTACGGGATGGAACGCTCTTCCCCGCTCCCTCAGACTTGAACCTAACTACCTAGCATTCCGCAAGAAATTAAAGACTCATCTGTTTCCTAAATGAAGTCCCCTTGACTGTCTCCCCTCCCTCTCCTCCCCCTCAACAGGATCACAAATCTTATAGCGCGGGGATGCCCTTGGGTCACCAGGCGCTTTAGAAATCGTTATTAAATTAAAATTAAAATTACTGTGTAGTCACTCAGGTCGATGTCCATCAGTCCCCGACCCCCGACACCTTTCCCTCAACCTTAGAGCATCCTTCTAACATAGACGAGGTAACCCTGCCCACACCTCTTTGTGCGCAGAACTCTACCCTCAGCCCATTCCCTCAGACAGCTCTGATTACTACCAACACTAGTGGCAAACAACCAAAAAGAAAACTCCATTCTCGCTCTGCCTACTTTCGTAAAAAAGCAAAAATTGCTGTCCCTCAACATCTGCCGGTGACTAATGTCACAGCAATTAACGCTATAGCAGAGCGTACTTCAAGTATACAGCCACCAAGTGAGGAACAGGGAGAGGGTTTAGTCATTCCCCTTACTATCACCCCAGAGGATGAGGGCTCACAGGTAGAGGGGTTGGGCAAGAATAACAAGGAATTCATAGAGATGGTTTGGGAAACCCTCAAAAAACTTCTCTCACCCCTTGACCTTAGACTGTCAAGGATAGAGAACAACTTGCTTGAAATGGAGAAGAGCATTATTGCCTTGGCTACTCTCGGTTTGAGAACTCTCGAAAACCAGGGTATCAGAGTAGCTGATCCAATACCACTAGCCCCTGCATCCCAAGCCCAGCAACCTACCCTCCCAGTACCATCCACTGCAAGGCCGGTTCCTAAACCGAGGACTGTGACTGTGGACCAAGCTTGCGCTATTACTAAATCTCAGGTTCCTAAGCGGGGCTCTACGCGTCACTCAGTAAACCACAAACCTGAAGTGCTCCCCAGACCCACTCCTAGTGAAACCCAGGGCCCCCCCGTAAAAGACAACTTTAGAGGGGGTTATATTGATCTTCCCCCAGAGGCCAATGATTATGTGGTTGTGCTGACGGGTGTTCCTTCGATCAGCAATGGCCAATATGAGAACCATTGGTCATTGAAAAACAAAATAATGCATTGGCTAAACGTAAACAGACCGATCCCTAATGGCCGAAGAAGTCGTGTCCTGATGGTTCGCAGAACTCCTTGGGTGGGCCCAACGAAGAAAACTAGTCCTGGGGATTGTATAGTGGTGACCTTCGAGGATCCTCACACGGCGCACCACATCTGCTCCTGGCCAGGCAGTGATGAGACCTCCGTTATACCTAGGCCGTTGTCTTTCTTTTACCCTCCGCGACCAAGACGCAACCAGGTGGATGATTGGACACTGGTACAACACCATCCATGGACGAACCATCCCCGGAGTCATAAGGATATCCTCCCACATTGGAATGGCCTCTCTACTTATAACAGATTCGGCAGTTTAGAGGAGGTAGATTGACTTCCTATGCAATTGGCCCAACAACAACCATTACCATCACAGGAACATTGGCAAATTGCATGCTTAGCTTCCGACCATTCAGCAAGCCCACCAGGATCATCAAACAGTCTACCTTTTGTTGGGGAGCCACCCATACCCAACATATTAGAACACTGTGGTGTGGAAGAATGGACAGACTTACCCTGTATGACCCCCCCTTTATCCATTTCTACTGAAATATCAGGGACCAATCTGTCTGGCTCCGTTGTCACCCCGAATTACCAGCAGATTGAGCCACCTATAAGGTCTTCTAGATCGGTCATGAACAAACCTCCCCTGCCTACTGACTCTTCCAAGGTTTCTTCGTCTGGCGATCCCGTATCAAAAATTCTAAGCTGGAATGCGGCAGGGCTTGGACGCAACTTTGACATTCCTGAATGGAATGCTTTTCTGGAACCCTATGATATCTGCCTTCTCCAGGAAACCTGGTGTCTAGAACCGAGACACAGAGTGGGCTTTTCAACCTACTTTGTTCCCGCCGTCCAACATCAAGGATCCAAAGGTCGCCCATCTGGCGGGCTTCTCATATGGGTCAGTATTGCACTAGGGCTTAGTGTAAAACAAAGGACCACCCAGTCACCGGATCTCCAGTGGATATCAATAAATTGCAAAGGGGGAAGAAACTTGGAAGTATTCAATATCTACCTGAGGGGTGCCAAAGGCGGTGTATCACGTCTACCCACAACAGGCCTAAACAGCAATCTAGCTGCCTGCAATGCTGACTCTTATGTTCTTCTTGCAGGCGACTTCAATTGCTGCTTCGAGCCACTGGCCAGAGAGGACATTTTGGATACCTTCGAAGAGGACACCAGGAGAGGTATTCCGATCTTGAGTCTTGATCCGATCCCTAAATGGACACAAAGTGCAATAGATATCAATGCTCTTTGTATGGAGTACAATCTAAGACCAACAAATGGCCGCTCTGAATCTGACTGTATGGGTGCTCATACATATAACAGGCCGGGCTACTCCTCCAGAATTGACTTTGCCATGCTTAATTATAACCTTTGGTCATTCCACCAAGACATGGAGGTTATAGAGTCGGGTGATAGCGACCATAACCCCCTTTCGTTATCCATTACCCCTCCTTGGCAGGCTGGAAACCAAGGAACATTCGACCATAAGTGGAAAACTTCCCACGAAATTGTTCCCACAAACTGTAGCAGGCGCCTAAAGTGGGCCAAAGTTTCAGCAGACGAAGCAAGGATGGCGCAAGCCGGGACTATCTTGTCAGGAGTGGAGCCTCGGCTGGACACCCTAAGTCCCACCAGTAAAAAGGTTTTACCCTTATTTACAGACACTATAGTGGCACTGAGTGACTTGTTCATCGTCCCCCAATCCACTCATAGGGGTCCCCCGAAAGGTATCCCTAAAGCGAGAGACAAATGGTATACTGTTAAATGTCGTGTAGCTAAGAGGGAACTCATTGCCACACTAAAGACCAAAGACCCAGCTAATATTAGGGCGGCGAGAAAATTTTATTAAAAAACCCTGACTGAGGCCAAGGAGGCCTATGACTCCAACTTCTGGGGGGGAGCTAGTAGAGGCAAGCAATGGGAAAGATGCTAAGAGGTTTTGGGATCTATTACGAGCTAGGGAAAAGCCTACTGACCAACAGTTAACTTGTAACATCCCTGGTGATGTTTGGCTTGCCCATTTCTCGAAACTATACTCTGCTCCTTCGGGGGCACTGCATTTAGTTTGTTCACCTTTGGGTCCACTACCCAACCCTGCAATTGACCTCCCATGCCATGATGGTCTATTCACTAACCTTGAAGTAGAGAGGGCAATCAGGTGTATCGTCCCAAATAAGGCTGCAGGACCTGATGGAATTCCGGGTGACTTGATAAAGAACCACCCCTCTTTTTGGAGTAGACTAATCGCCTCCCTCCTAAACGAGATATTGTTGGGAGGGGTATTCCCCGACTCATGGAGGGGTGCTGAGGTCGTCCCTATTTTTAAGAAAGGCTGCAGGGACGACCCAGCAAACTATCGACCCATTAGTTTACTGGACTCAACCCAAAAGGTAGCGGGTAAGGTGGTACTGGGCAGGATTATCCAGTGGGCTGATGAAAACCGGATTTTGTCAGACCTTCAAGCAGGCTTTAGAACAGGGACAGGTACAATCGAGCAAACATTCCGCCTCCTTATGATTTATTGGAAAGTGGTGGTGCTAGGAGGGGGCAGTTTATACCTAGTCTTTATTGACTTACGAACGGCCTTCGACCTGGTACCACGAGCACTATTATGGAGTGTCCTCGATGGGCTAGGTCTCCCCCCTTATCTGTTGTCCTTGCTTGTAAAATTTCATGATAGCAATTTTGCCCAAATTAGATGGGGTGTCCAGGGGGAGAAAACGCCTCGTATCCCTGTTGATAGGGGCGTCCGCCAGGGGTGTGTGCTTGCCCCCACTCTGTTTTCTCTTTATATTAACGGAGTGGTGGAGCACCTCCTCCAGCACCCATCAGATGCACCCACCCTGGCTGGAAGGAAAATCCCAATGCTCCTATTCGCGGACGACACCCTTCTAATTTCGAAATCACCAATGGGCATTCAATCATTGCTCTCTAATTTCAAGGCCTTCTGTGACACAAGGGGTTTGGCTATAAATATAGGTAAGACTAAATTCTTAGTCCTTAACCCGCCCAAGAAATCTGTCATTCCACCTGTTCTAGACTCTGTTCCACTCGAACGAGTCAAAGAATTTGACTATCTGGGTATACGCATTAGTGACACCATGAGTTGGAAGGCACACCACCAAAAGGTGTTCCTGACTCACAAGAGGGTTGCAGGTGCACTGCTCAAGGAACAGCGTGCCTCATCTTTAAAACCAATTGGGGCTTCCCTAGATATCTATAGGGCAAGGGTTGTGAGTGCGGCACTGTATGGTGCCGAACTGTGGGGTACTCAAAGAGTTGACACTCTGGTTCATCTTGAGAACAACTTTCACAAAGATCTTATGTGCCTACCCCACAGTACTCCCACAATCCCCCTTCTGCTAAATGCAGGCACCCGGCCAATATGCGACCAAGCTAAATTACGCCCTCTTCTACTATGGTCCAGAATTTGGAATGTCCAAGAACTCAGCAGTTATGCAGAAGCCTTAAGTGACATTCTGTCTCTACCGGGTTGCCATAGGATCATCTGGCTCAAGGAGATTAAAAGGTTGCTTTATAAACTAGGCTTAGGAGATGCTTGGGCTAATAAATCTGCACCCTCAAAACAACTATTAAAGAAGGCTTATTGGTCATGGGTGGACAATGAGAGAGCATGTAATACAAACCACTGCAAATCTGTGGCCCTGTTTCTGTTAATCAGAGATCCCTTATAGGGAACCCTACCTGGATATTATCCAGAGCCCGTGGGATAGATCATTGTATTTTAAATTCAGGGTGGGGGTGCTACCCTTGTGCCAGTTTACTTCTACCTGGAAACCGCCCACCCAAACTGTACCTTACTGCCCCTTTTGTGATTTAAGGGTAGAGTCTGTTGCCCACTTGTTGTTCGAGTGCAGTGTTTATGCAGCGCCTAGACGGAGGTGGTTGAAGCCCCTTTGCAGGAGTTTGGGGACTCGTTCTCATCTGGAGGCCCTACGCATATTGCGTACAGATGCAAGACCTTTCTTTGCCTCCTGTATGGCAAAATTTTTAGGCTGGGCTTGGCGTTTAAGAACCGCAAAAAAATTATTGATTCAGTAAACGAGCTCCCCTTCTATTTTGTTATCTTTAAAGTTGATCTGTTCTTAAAAACTTTTTAATGATGACAATATTCTGACCGAATGTTGATAAACTGTTTTTTATAAATGTGCTTTTATGATATGTTTTTTATCGAATAAAGCTATTCAACTTTTTCAAACTAACCACTTGCGCCGCCGGTGCGTTACTTTTTCCCATTTTAAAAGTGACGCAGCGACGGCGCAAGGGGCTTGTAAATAAGCCCTCGTGTATTTATCAAACTGTTCTTAGCTAAGTCAATAGTGCAAACTCTTTGCTGGTGTTTGTGACGCGCCCAAAGCAAGCAGGCCTATGTCTATCAGACAAACAGACACACAGGAGAAGCTATGATGCCCCTATTTCCCATGCGTCCATCTTCCTCGCCCCAGACCTTACAAACTGAGAGAAAACCTAAGTGAAGTACAGACGAAGTACGAGTCTGAGCATTAGAGCCCTTTCCAGCTCCACTTTCCATATACCCGATTTTGCGACTGAAAGGCGTGATAGAGGCCCAGGTTGCAGCCCCGCATGCACAGTAGAGGACGCCCGAACCTCTGTCCAAGCAGCAGTCAATCCCATGGTGCATTGCGCCTGCTCCACAGGTTGGAGTTGCATTCCAATCCACACAGGTGTGGCGGACTGTTGTCTCAGGACCTCAACCCCCACCCGCAGGATGGAGTGGGAAATGGGATCCTGCCATCAGCACAGGTGTAGCTACTAAGTGCAGGTACTCTGTTGCGGTCAACTACCGTGACCTTTTATTGTTGTGAAACGACGGTCAAGAAACCGTGACCTTTCATTGTGGTGAGACGAAGGTCAACCACCGTGACCTTTTCTTGTTGTGAAACGACGGTCACCTACCGTGACCTTCTATTGTTGTGAAACAGGACAGCTTGCTGTGGACGTTCAGTCCTCAAATGTACTAGCCCCATTTGATGTATTGTTTTTACTAATTCAATAGCAGGTAATTAAATATAAGATTTAGCAGTTATGGATAGTTCTTAAAAGAACAGGTGCTGTAAACATTTGACACAGCAGGAATACTGTCCATACTGCTGTTCTCCCTGTCACCAAGTTACTGTTCACAGTAAACCCTTCCCTTTCGTGGTTAAGCGAATGATAATGGACACTTTGTGTGCATCTCATATTTCAAAAATGAAGAGGTAGCGCTGAGGTCACGTCCAGATTCTGCCAGATACGACTCAGGGTATTCGTTTCAGGTGCTGTTGTAAAACCAAACAGAAATGGAAGTGCGTGGGGTGACCAGGTACTCCGTGTTATATCAATTGAGCAAATTGGGCAATAAACGTATTGATAACAATGATATGTAAAAGCAAAGACAGGAACAGAGTGGTGGTGTCCCGGTGACATGGAGCCATCCAGTCACCCACACTGTCCCCTCCATTGATTTGTGACGTTCTTTGTGTGTGGAGATTTGAGGGTGACCAGATTTTGGAAACTCCAAACCGGGACATGTCACAAAAATAAAAGAAACGACTAAAAGGTTACACCAGTCGAGGGACAGAGACCGATTGCGCTCATAGAAGAAACAAACAGAGCACCAAGGGAATACACGAATTGCAAGTTTTAACCCTAGAACCATATCTGGTAATTACATTGCTTTGGGATACGCTGCTAGCTAGTCCTTCTTGGCACACATAATAAACCTTCTTACTGTTTTCAGTCAACCCTTGCCAAAAACCCGGGATATTAGTGCAATTTGCCTAACTTTGCCAGGACAGCTGCTGGATAACTGGAACTGCCCCTAAAGAGTGGGTGTGTGCAAGAAAGAGTAAATAGGTCCCTAAACAGAGGCCTCACAGTACACTCGAAGGGCAGAGGGCACGCCCGATAAATGGCCGAGCGTCTAGACTCGCCAGTTAATGAAGAGGCGCTTTTAGTTATGGACCAGATCTATTTGTTTTGTGAATGCTTGTTCAATGAGCTAATTCGATTCAGCTTTGTGGGAAAATACGTCAAAGCTGACCTATGTTGTTGTTGGCTTTTACTGTCAGATGCTTTATGATTCACGTTTGTTGGGAAGGCCCTGGGTTGGGTCATCGTGTTAGCTGGCGTCACTAGCTGCTGCACGTAGGCGAAGGCCGCACCGGTGAGTCACGTGACCTCCTCGGCTGGTCGAGTCCATCAGGGACAGTAGACCTGGGGCGAGAAGAGCATCCGAAGAAAAGTACCACTATTGGCCCTGACTCAGGAGAGTGGGGGAGTCTGCAACACAGAGCATTCTCGTACATTTCAGACCTCAATGCGGAAAAAGCGGGAAGTGCTGCATCGGGGAGCACGTGCCGCACATCTGTGGAGGCTGAAAATGATGACCGAGCGTGGGACTGTCAGCACAAACCTGCTTACTGAATTAAATAGTGCATCTGCTAATATGGCCAAATTGAGACGTATGTTTAGCCACTGAAAGTCAGATGTCGACAGCCATATTAAACAGATCAATTTATTTATTTATTAAATTATTTCATTTCTAAAGCCCTCTGTCACCTAACAGGCATCCTGGCGCTGGCAAACTCAGAGTACATAGTGGGAGCATGCAAAAGAAAGATGGGGGGAAAACACCCAGAAAACAGCACCTAGATTTTCGGAAATAACCATGTTTTGGTCTAATTTATTTATAGATAGACTGATTCCACTAAACATATTGATGTATTTACGTCTGGGCTGCCACTCCCAGGCTGTCTGCCACGCCTCTCTCTGAGCGGGGAGCCTGAAGCCAGGCAGTAAATCCGCTTTCTTCAGTGTGATGCATGACACCAGCTTACTTTTCCATAGCCTTCTGGTCCATGGTAGTCTACGATGATATCCACGGAAGGCCACTTACGCGGTCAGTGTCACAGTTTTGGGCTTTGCAGAAAGCATCCAGAGGTAGGTCCTCCAAAGGAGCATAGGGACGTTGACCCCCCTTACCCCCACTGCTTGCCACTATATGCAGGGCACGAATCCTAAAAAGAGAAATGGGAGGACGCTGTCACCGGAAGTGTTGTCACGACAGGAAGTGACGTCACGAAAGGTACGCTCCGATCTCGTCCCAGAGAGGCCAAAGAGTGAAGTCCACCTGTTTGGCAGGGAGGACGGCGTCCACCCAGTAAAAAAAGTGGGGGGACGCCGTCCACCCTCGTGGTACCCCGACTCGAGCCCTGACTATGTACCTGACTATTTAAAAACAAAATCCAAGTTAAAATACCGTGCTGCACGACATTCATAGCTTCCTTAATGGGGGCGGGACCACCACTGAGCTGTCTCTAATAGCAGTAGGTGAGATTGATGGTGCATGTCAGATTGACCTGCATGCACTCCACCAAGGCACCGTTTTTAGGTTTCGACCTAAGCGAAGAGCTGCGCACTTGTACGCAGCTCTTCTGCGCAGGAGAAATCTAATGAGTATAAGTAGTGGCTTTGAATCCGCCCCTGTCTTCCATTGGCTAGCTCCATAAATGGAGGCTAGCCATTGGAAGACAGATCTGTCCGTCATGGCCGGACCAGATTCGTGGGCGTTCCCGAGAATTTTTCTCTTTTGGCCCACGTCATGCGGAGGAGGGCGGGGCTTTTTTTATTGTTGTTGAAGGTTTGTTTTGATCGTTCCAGGCCGACCGCCGCAGGAAGAAGTCCAGGTGAGTGCTTTTTCTTGCCTTCTGCTTTGCCTTTCTTGCCGTTTGCCCCCTCCCGCTGTCCGTGCCGTTCCTGCCCCCCCTCCCGCTGTCCCACTGGAAGTCCAGGTGAGTGCCTTGTCGTTCCCGCCCCCCCTCCCGCTGTCCGTGTTTAATGCTTGTTTGGAGAGGTTTTCGGCTACAGAAGCACAAAGGGAACTCTGAAAAGAACTGAATCTATTTTTTTGTGCCAAATGAATTTGGAAAGCGCTTCGTGATGGACTGTGTCCATTTTTGGAGAGCTAAATTAGCTGCTGCTGGGGCATTGTTTTTGTTGACGCAGTGTATAGGTTGTGAGGCCGTGCAGCTGCCACCGCAGTGGGCGAGCGGAGGAAGGAAGAGTTCTGGTCTCCGTTTCCTGGCTGTGGCATTCGTGCCCTGGGAGCCCTTTCTCCTGATAGCGACCATCGGAAGCTGGAGACTGCAGAGTCCCCATGTCTGAAAGGCTCGGTGGTTTCTGAAGCTGTCCAGAAGGCTCTCTCTTCTCAAAGTTTACTGAAAGGTGTACTCACGGTAGGTGGGCAATGCTTCTTAAACTGCCACCGCAGTGGGCGAGCAGAGGAAGGAAGAGTTCTGGCCTCCGTTTCCTGGCAGTGCCTTTTACACTCATGCTTCCTCGCAGCATCTCGACAGTACTTAGCAGGGCCAAAATAATGTTAAAAGGGAAAGGGAGAAGTGCTTATTTTGTGTGTGTGATTCCCTTCTTCCCCCCACCTCCTAAAATTCAAGGGCTCAAAGATTGTTTGTAATGGCACAAATGCTGTGATTTTCGAAAAACAAGACTGTGCAAACTCCATTCGACCCCATTCTAACACCTTGCAATTCCTTCATCTCACTTTGGCAGGTTCTGTCTCTTCATCACTGCTTTCTCCTTTTTATCACCATTTTCAGTTTTTCTCTGACCCCCCCCCCCCCCCCCCCTCGCCCCCTACTATGTTTCTTTGATGTCTGTTTCTTTCTGTCGTTCAAGGCCGTCAATGAAAAGTTAGTCACAGTCCCTAAAATGACTGCCACTTTGCACGACAGTTTAGGCAATTCTGAATTGGTTTTAAGTAAGGCTATGTCTTTATTTATTTGTATTTTTCTGGAGCTACACCTTTACCGTGGAGTACCCTGGCACTCACTGGTTTTATAGACAATACATCTGCAGAAATCTTTTTAAAAATGGATAGACGAAACATGTTGTTGTTAACAAAAAAGACGCCTGTTTAGAGATTTAGTGCAATTGGGGTGAAATGACGTTTGAGTGTTTTGTGGCTAGATAAGAAAAGAAGATCTTTCCAGTCAAGCGACAGAAAGTCGCATTTGAAAAGGTTCTGTGTTAAGTGAGCAGGGAAAGGTGCTTTTGACACATTTTCAATAACTTCACACCCGAGGCCAGGCCTGATATTGGTATTCAGTTGGGCAGAGAGACTCTTTCTGATACGGACCTCTGCAGCTTGAAAATGTTTAGGGAACACATGGTCGCAATAGGGTTGATGAAGATGTGCATGAGGGCTTGCATATGTCAGTTTTAAACTGATGAATTCAGTAGGGGAGGTATTTGTGCCAAGTGTTGATTATGCCACAAAACAAAATGAAGGTAGGTAGGTACAACGTAGTATAGTTTAAACCACACGAAGAATGGTGGAGGGAGAGGAAGAACTCTTTGTAGATTACTAAGAGTTCTTTGGTCTAGTTATTTATAAAGTTTTGTTGGCCTGTAAGATGTAGTATCTAGAAGTTGAAGCCTGCTTTGTTAATCAGTTGTGGACATGATTGTATATATGCACAGTAGTGGTTAAAGGGAGAAGTGGGCGTGTGTGTGACTGCTACAGTGTGTGTGTATGTATGTGACTGCTCCAGTGTGTGTGTGTGTGTGTATGTGACTGCTCCAGAGTGTGTGTGTGACTGCTCCAGTGTGTGTGACTGCTCCAGTGTGTGTATGTGTGTGTGTATGTGACTGCTCCAGAATGTGTGCATGTGTGACTGCTCCAGTGTGTGTGTATGTGACTGATCCCGAGTGTGTGTGTGTGTGTGTGTGTGACTGCTCCAGTGTGTGTGTGTGTGTATGTGACTGCTCCAGGGTGTGTGCGTGCGTCACTGCTCCTGTGTGTGCGTGCGTCACTGCTCCAGTGTGTGTGTGTGCATGTGACTGCTCCAGGGTGTGTGTGTATGCGACTGCTCCAGGCTGTGTGTGTATGTGACTGCTTTAGGGTGTGTGTATGTGACTGCTCCAGAGTGTGTGTGTATGTGACTGCTCCAGAGTGTGTGTGTATGTGACTGCTCCAGAGTGTGTGTGTGTGACTGCTCCAGAGTGTGTGTGTGTGACTGCTCCAGTGTGTGTGTGGCTCTGGGTGTGACTGCTCCAGTGTGTGTGTGGCTCTGGGTGTGGCTCGCTCTGGGTGTGTGTGGCTGGCTCTGGGTGTGTGTGTGGCTCTGGGGGTGTGTGTGTGTGTGGTAGTAATTGCTGTCTGCTGAGCTCGTCCGTAGGGTACAATAGGTCTCACATTTGCGAGAGATTAAGCTATTGGCAACGTAAATGACAATGCCATTTATTTATCTGTTTTCAAAACCAACACATAAATACAAATTTTGTCATTTACAATGCCAATAGCTCTAACTTTTCCAAAGGCGAAACCGTTGCATTGTAAATGCTTGTTGATGTTTTAGGAGGGTTGGGAATGTGGAAATAAATGCCCTTCTGGACAAACTATGAAGTATTCTTTCAACTATCGGAAAGGCCATGTTGCTCTCCACTCACAGGACTTCTCGGTGGCATGCCAAACTATTAACAATGCTGCGATTTGGAGAAAAGTTATAGGGCTTGGTTCCTAATCACCGAGATAATTTTCACTTGCACTGATCAGACATGTTGATGTGTTGTTTTGTATGGTGGAGTGTCCATCCAAACTTCACCAGGTAGAGTAACTATTAGTCTGTGGTTCTAGCTCTCCATCACTTTAAGATGACATCCCTCCCCACCATGCCCCTCTCAACAAGGTCCAGTGAGGGTGGATATGGGGGTGGTATAGTCAGTGTCTATTGGAAGTCACTGTCATTTGCCAGCGTTCCATTATCTTGAACAATTTCAACCCCTTCTTCATGGGACTTTCTTAGAATAGGTCAATATCAGGTTGGGCTGTGTATGGTTGCTGATGATAGGGAAGGTGGCAAGGCTTCTGTATCCAATGTAGAAGAAAAAGAGCTACTTATATTACCTAGCCTAACTTAGAAATACAAGGGTTGGGCCCATCTCTAGAACCATTTAGGAAATATGAACACATTTCTTGCAAGACTCCTAGCAATTTGGTTGTATTTGTGTCTGGTTTTATGCTGTGGAGAGCTTCAGCCATGTCTAATAAATTCACCATGAAATGGCATGTCCATAATCCAGCAGGAGTTCTGGTCTGAGAGCCAGCTGCCTGAATCCTGTCATTGTAACAGCCACAGCAGAGTTACGTATTGATAAGGAAGCGCTTCCTCACTCCGTCCTCCCCCTCTTAAGATCTCTTTAACCTTTGCTTGCTTATCCTCTGGAATAAAGGCCAAAATGGTTAAAATGTTAAACCACTGTGGTTTATAGTATCTTCCCCAAAATGCAAATCAAGTTTACTACCCTGACAAAAGTTGCAGCCATAGTCCATACGCATATTCCATTAGTAGTCATCTTCTTTCCTTATTTGAAGATGCAGTGCAGGAGGAGGTATGTGTGCAGGATCACCTTTGAGCAACTTGCATAAACAGAGTCTGCCCAAACAGGTCCTATGAAACATGCTTGTGTTATTGAGAGTATTTTTTAATTGATACATTTATTTTTAAATCAGTGTGGCATTACTGTGGCTGCTGTTGCAGGGGATGGTATTGCAGTTAGGAGCTCTAAAGCCATACAGAAAGCAATCTCTGTCCATACTGGGAACTTAACAAATTTGATGACTTGTCTATTGGGAAATAAAAACCCACCTGGTCATCTGGCTGGGTGTCCTGCAGGTGGAGCAAATGGGTCAGTGGTTGCCATGACACAGTTCAATCCTCCTTCTATCCCTTGTGGGGCAGCCTCATGCACTTCTCCTTCTCTCTCCATGTTCATAATTTGTCTTCTTGTTTTAAGGCTGGTGCAGATGGTTTAGGCGCCAGAGACTTACTTGGGAGTAACTGTGCTGGTCGCACATGGGACAGTGGTTGTTCAGGCTTGAGAGGTTACTGTGGTGTCAACTGTGGTTGTCAGCAATATGGAAAGTGGTAGAGGAAATTGATTTTGTATTCTAGGTGGTTGTTGGTGTTGTGAAATTAACTGCGGAGCAGGCACACCCTTAGGCTGGTCTAAGAACGTTGAATGGCCATTTACATCATCTACTAAAGAAGTCTAAATTAAGCTGTAGGAAAAGCATAAAGGGTGGTTCTTGATACTATTCTTAACTGCACAGAACATAATGGGACTCATAATATAGGTCGTAATGCTATTATCCTCGGTCAGGGTGTTCCTGATATGGCTAGAAGAGAACGTAATAGCATTCCCTGCCATCTTGGTCTTTCGTATCTGCCTGCATGTCAATGATCCCATTAAGTTCTTGGAATTTTACTTTTTTAGATAAGTTAAGACTTCATGCAGGGCCAAAATGTTGCATTATCAACATTGCTGAGAATTTAACAGTCAAGCGTGCTGGCTTCAACTGTGGATTTGTCAATGTGAGGAGAGGGTAGGATGATGGTAACAGAGCTGGTTTGTACTTACTTGTCAAATTGGACATTGGCAAAGCAAATGAAGTCAAAAGCATAGGAATCAATGACTGCTTAGGCAGAATCCTCTTAGTTACATAATATACGTCAGGAGATAAGCTTTAGACTTTAGTATTTCTCTGAAGTCTGATGAAACCAATTTGCTGTGCAGCTTAGCTCTTAATTCGCTCTCGCGGAGCTTTTTGAGGTACCTGTTCTGGAAGTAGGTGATTGAGATCATCAAAATATCTACATAAAAAAAATATTGAGTCAAAAATATCAATGTCAAAAATATTGACTTCATATACTTATAATTGAAATTACAGAAATAGAGAGAAAATAACTGTCACTAATATAGTTGTCTAAAATATCAATTTTTTATATATATTTATATATATATTCACTGAAAAAACATAAGTTTCAGGTCATATATAGTTATGAATTAGCATTTAAAAAACCATTGAAATTGCTCCTATATAGTTAGTTGTACTAACTATATTTCGCGCACCCGCAATCCACTGCTGATGATGTCACATATTACATCATTCATGACCTGGTCAGTGACCTCACTGATGACATCATCCAGTGACTGTGTGTTTCTGTAAAGTTTAAATATGTTTTACATATTGAAGAATGAGTGGATGTATAAGTGTCTGGATGAAAGATTTAGTAGGTACATGACAATGTATGAGTGAGTGATTAAATGCGTCTTACTGAATGCATGGGTTAGTGACTAAACTGTCTGAATGTGTGCATCAGTATGTCTGTTGTTGTGTAAGCTACTGCATGTGTTGATCAGTAGCTATATGAGTGGCTATATGTGTTATTGATTGGTTGCCCGAGTATTTGTATGGGAGACTGAGTGTGTGTGTGTGTGGGTAGCTGGCATATATAAATGACTATACATAAGAGCCACTGATTGTGCGAGTGGCTGTATGGATCATTGTGTACTTGTATCAGTAATTGTATAACAAAGTAAGTATGTGTTTGAATAAGTAAGGTGTTGTGTGTATAACTGTATAGTTGAGAAAATGAAAGTGTGATTGATTCTTTGCATGACTGACTAGATGTGTGAGTAACTCCATGGAATGCGTTTGTTGACTTGGCTTATGAGAACGCTATGATTAAAATATGGCAATGGGACTACGAAGAATGACTGGAGTGTCCTTAATTGAGGAGCTGTTCATGAGGATTTGAACTGTATGTTTGACATAGTATACGCACTCCACCGTGCGGTAAGGAGGCAACCGAGGATAAGAAGAGCGACAGTTGGTGGAAAGGCGTTTTGGATATATATATATATATATAGATAGATATATATATATATATATATATATATACACATTTACATAGTAAACAATTAAATTTAAAAAGAATATAAAAATAAAATGTATTTAATAATTTTTTTAAAAATATAACTTACTTTCCAAAATTTAATTTTGGAAAGTAATTTGTAAAGTAAAGTTTATTTGCATATATCTAATTTATTACATTCATATTTTTTATTTATATTATAAAACTTTTTCAATGTAATTATAGAAAAAAAATATATACACATATCCAATAGGATTTTCTTTCCCCCAAATAAACCGCTTTAAATAAAATTAAATAATGAAACATTTTAAAAATATAATTTACTAAAAATAAAATATTATAAACATTGATGATACATATTATAATTTTAAATAAGAAAACACCTATTAATATAAAATTAAACACTCTAAAGTAAACTACATTTTTTTTCAAAATAATACATTTACTATTACCACTGCAATTTACTCAAGAGTAGACAAAGTGTCATACGCAGGAGGTGTAAAATGTACAAGTCCCAGTAAGCTCAATACCACAGAAGAGAAAGTGTTAAATTTCGGAGAGATAACATTAACTATTCCCACTCCACTCCACTCCACTCCACTCAGTTAAACAGTAGAGAACATTTTGGATTGCGGTGGGGTACAATTTACTATTCCCACTCCAGTCAGTGAAAGAGTAGGGAAAGTGTTGGATTGCAAAGGGGTAACATTTAATATTCCCACTCCAGTCAGGGCAACAGTAGGGAAAGTGTTAGATTACAGCGGGGTGAAGCTTACTATTTCCACTCCAGTCAGTACAACATTTAAAACAAATAAAATATCTGGAACAAAATAAAATGATCAAAAAATTAAAATAAATCACAATATAAATATTTTGAATACAAATGTATTTATTAAAACAAAAAAATAGAAACATAATACAATTTTAAATACATATCACAAATACCAACAGATTTTATTATAAATAAAATACAAAAATATTTTTCATAAAAATAAACTTTTATTTATAAAGTATTTATTACCAAAAACATATTTATTACATAAATTAAATGTTACTTCCCACCCTATAACCACAAAAAAACTCAACCTGCACCTAAATCTGAACTAAAAAATTATACACTATTAATATTATTATTTATCAACAAACCAATCATTAATTTTATATAACTTAATGAATTTTAATTAATGTATTTTCTACAGTATACCCCACAAAAGACAAAAAAATGTACAGAAAATTATTTACACAATAAACATAATAAATAATCAAATGACTCATTTAAAATATAATTTACTTAAAATGAATTTACTCCCAAGCCCATACCCCTATAAAATCCACAACTCATCTAAAAAAATTTAAAAAAAGCATTACACAATTAACATAATTAGCAACTGAACATTATTTAAAAACTAGATATAAATTCATTACAATTAATTATCTCCCCCCTTTACCACTATAAACCCCACAATCCCCTCCTAAAATTGAACAAAGAAGAGTTAACTCAAATAATTCATTTACAATTCAATAAAAAGCATTTAACAAGTAACTACTAATTAATTAAAATTAATTTACTCCCCACTGTTTACCAGTATAAACCCCAAAACCCACACCAATTTTTTTTTTATTAACAATTAAAGTAATTATTTAGAAATATTAATTAACAACTATGATGCTTAATACGATGTCGGGCAGACTTGCGTCTGCCTGATACTGTCTCGGAAAACGGGACTGATCGGCCTCCTGTTGGTGGTCCCGGCCGCATGATTGGGATGCGACCAATCAGTATTTCCCTATGGGAGCATGTGTTATGGCCGTAAACTGGCTGCAGTACATGGTCCCATAGGGAAATGGGAGGTGGTGTTAATCCCTGCACCCCGTGGCAGACACTTCAAAATGCCTGCCACCGGGTGCAGGGCTTAACTGGAGGCCGTCAAGGAAAGGGGGCTCTGCTAGGGGCCCTCATACAGGCTATCCGATAAGGTTTCATGTTGGAAAGCCCGGCATGGAAAGCCTGCCGGACACAAGTATTGTAATCCCAAGGGCAGAAAGAGCGCCCTTTGGGATTACGAGCCAGCCTCCAAATGGCCGACAGGCTCCTTGAGCTGGTCGAAAGCCAGCCGGAATGACCAGCCGGTTTCAATTCTGATCGGAATTGAAATCCAACGATGGCGGTGTGAGGCTTTCTGACCGACAGCGTAATAAGCCCCTCATTATCAATTAATAAAAAATAAATTACTTCCCACCCTTTACCCCCTATAAGCCCAACAATCTGTGCAAAACATTTACATTAAAAGAATTGACACAATTAACATAATTAAATATTAAATAAATAAAAAATATTCATTCATTTATTATAGTTAAATTACTTTCCACCCTAGACCCCTAAAACCCACAACCAGCTACAGAACTAAAAAACACACAAATTAATTCAATGAAATGTAACAACTACTAAACATATAACTAATATAGTAAGAAACATCTAATTAACAAATACTACATCTTAAACTTTTAAAATATATACTACCCGAGGAATCTCCGATCACTCCCCTGTCGTTGTCCACATTGGATCCCCGTCTACTGGCCCCCGGACTACTTGGCGCCTCAACGCGTGGTACCTGCAGGACCCAGACCTCGTAGACTCCCTCGGCCAAGAACTCCGATATTACTTCTCCGCCAACATAGGGTCGGTTCCTTCCCAGGGAACGCTCTGGGAAGGCAGGCAAGGCAGTGCTTTGGGGAGTCGCCAGGGGGCTCGTGCACGCCAAACGTCCGGCCCAGTCTTCCCAGCTGGCACAGCCAGAGTCCAGAGCCGTCCGCTTAGAACAGGCCCAGCTAGAGGCCGACGCGGCTGATTCTTACAGACAACTGGCTCTGATCCGGGATGAGATCCGGCGGCTTTCCCTAGAATCGTCCCAAATGCTCTGGTGATCCTCGGTTGCCCGTATCTACGGATGGGGCGAAAACTGCTCCACAATCTGATCTCCTACGCTAGGGCCCACTGCATTATCTCTGAGATTCGCACGGCACATGGGTCTTACCAGACGACCTTCCAGGCCATTGCGCAAACCTTTGCACAACATTATGAGTCCCTTTATAGCGCACGCCCCCCCGGCGTAGATGTCGGGTCCTTTCCGTCCCAATCGGACGTAGCGACTATTGTGGTCATCCCACAGACACATCCACCCTCCTTAGATTGCTCCGACTTTCGGCCCATTTCCCTAATCAATACTGAAATTAAGATCTTCGCCGCCATTGCCCAGAGACTCCGTCCCCTCCTGCATGATCTGGTCCACCCTGATCAGTGCAGCTTTATGCCGGCTAGGGGTACCCGACACTGCATCCGTCGTCTCCATCTTGCCCTGGCCCATCGTCATCGGCTCTCCCCCTACCTGGCCCTTCTCCTTCTTGACTTCGAGAAGGCCTTCGACACGGTAGACTTAGGATACCTGGGAGATGTTCTGGAGAAGATGGGTTTTGGCCTCCCCTTTCGCTGTCTAGTCTACGTCCTATACAACAGCCCTAAAGCCTGAGTGCCCGTTAACAGCAGACTCTCTGAACCGTTCCCGATCCTAAGAGGCACCCGCCAAAGCTGCCCTCTCTCCCCACTCCTATTCGCGCTAGCGATGGAGCCCCTGGTGGCGCGCATACTCCAAGACCCCTTGATCTGTGGGTGGCAATGGGATCGGAGTCACATGGACAAAAATTGCCTTATATGCAGATGACGTGCTGCTCTATTTTGATGGCCCGGAACGGTCCGGCCCCAGGTCCATGAGAGCCCTTTCAGCCTTTGAGCAAGTCTCTGGTCTCCGCCTCAACCCGGCAAAGTCCACGCTGGTCCCCCTCCACTCCTCAAGCGCCTGCTTAGACTGGCAGGCGGTGATCTCCCTCCGGCGGCTCATTTAAGTATCTGGGTGTGTGGGTGACCCTCCTGCCTGAACTAGAGTGGACACTTAACATCGCCCCCCTAGTCACACGGATGAAAACGGATCTTCGAAACTGGCAGTCCCTTCCCCTGAACCCTCTATGACGAAGCGCCCTTTTTAAAATGATGATCCTTCCCCGCTTCCTCTATATTTTGCAAAACACCTCGATCCCCCTCACAGGCAGCTGGTTCCGGGAATTGGACAGCGTGCTTATCCGATTTTTATGGGGGAGGGGATGCTCACGACCGTCCCTGGCCCACTGCCGAATTCCCCGCTTTGACGGTGGTATGGGAGTCACCAACCTCAACGCCTATTACCTGGCCACCAAACTCATTGTGATCCACGACTGGTTCGCAGGTGGCTGGTCTGACCCCGCCTACCGAGTCGAACTCACTGTCCTCGATTTCCCACGACTGCAGGGATTCCTCTATGGCTCCCTGGTGCCACAAGACATGCCCTCCATCCCCAGATCGGTCCTTCTTGCCTGGCATGTCGCACTCCGTCTGGTGCGCTAGGACCGGAAACTGACTCAACAAACGCCCCTCTAGTGTGGCACCTGGTTGGGAGAGACCACCTCCCTGGAGGTGTTCTGCCGATGGGACCTGGTGGGAATAACCCTACTAGGAGATGTGTGGGTGGGGGACCACATACGTTCCTTCTCTGACCTACAGCAGCGACACTCACTCCTACACTCCCAATTTTACAAATACTTACAGCTCTGCCACACCCTCAACGCCCACGTCCCCATACCTACGTCCCTTCCAGAGTTTAGTCCCCTAGAGGCCGAAGTCATGATGGGAGATCTGGGGAGGGGAGGGGTCTCCCGAATATACCGAGCCTTGATTAATAACTCCCCCACATCCCTAGACCGCCTTAGGGAGCGATGGGAGGGCTGGGTAGGTCCCTTGGATGAAGCTGACTGGCGCGATGCCCTTATGGCACCCAAGACCCTAACCACATCTTCGAAATTAAGCCTCGTCCAGCTTTACTTCCTTCACGCGGCCTATTTAACATCGGCCCGTCTCTTCCGAGCGGGTGTAAGATCCTCCCCGGCCTGTGCCCGGTGCGCTGGCACTCCTGCCGATTTTTACCATATGGTGTGGCTGTGCCCAGCTTTGGAGCCGTTCTGGAGAGGGGTGGAGGGAAAACCTACGAGTACATTGGGCTGGGTGGTTCCTCATGACCCGAGACATCTGCTTCTAGGAGTGTTTGCTGTACTTGACGGCTCCCGAGCCGATAAGCGCTTCTTGGGAACAGCTCTGGCGGTGGCGAAATGAGACATTGAAGCCAAATGGTCTCAGACGGAGGCACCTGCACTGCGGAAATGGAGGAGGGAGGTGGACTGGTGGGGGTCACAGGAGGAAATTGTTTTTGAGGCCCGAGGCTGCCCGGAGCTCTTCCATAAAGTATGGGGCACATAGTTTGGCTTGTTACCATAGTGAATAACTTGATATGTCAATGTGTTCGATGGGTACCGAAGACTTATTCTGCCAATGCGGATATGCTCTGTGTTGTGGGGGGAGGGGGCAGGGGTACCTTAACAGACTATGCGACTCGCTACGAAGGAATTTGTTTTGTATTGAAAACTTTAATAAAAAATTGATTTTCAAAAAATAAAATATATACTAAAATACATCATTTAAAAAATATTTTAAACTATATTTTTGCTAATATTAATGACTACTATATTTTAAAAGTCGATATTACTTACCAAAAAAGAAAAGAAAAAAAAAATCGATATTCTTGACATCGATATTCTTAACCTCCCTATTCTTGACGTCGATATTACCATGTCACAATATTTCTGACTCTATATTTTTGTCTGTCCATATTCTGTCTGAAAACACATCAGTGGGGAGTGACTGGTCTATGTGAGGAAGAGCTTGAGATTGCTGGTGGTAGAGTTGATAGGCAGAAGGTATGGTGGGAGAGTTTCAATGTTTTGTCATTATAGGGATTGTGGGGTGCTCCAACAGTTGCCCAAGCATTTTTCCTAGCTTTGCCTTGAGCACTTTTACAGTAGTCTCCCTTCTTGACATTAGGTAGATCGCTGGATTTATCAATTTGCTGCCTCTTTCTTGAGACCATCCCATATTCTTCTTCCTAAACATATCAAATCCCTGCTTAGCAAGGAGGAGCTTCGCACGTATCCAAGATGGACACGTGAGCACAGGGCTCCCGAGACCCTTTCCGCCTCCCGCATCTATCCTGCAAAGTATCCTGATTTGGACGACGGGTACTTTTCGCTGATGCCCTGCTGATACAAAAACTTTTTTCAAAAATCGATTTGGTCACCGGGAACCGGACTTCCTGCACTTTGAAACTTGCGGCCTACACCGAAGACCATCCACGGGCTTGAGTCCCCGAGGTACCCAGGTGGCAATTGAACAACAACAGCGGGTGTGACACGTCCACTGCCCCTGTGGTACTTTCGGTTTCGCTCTTGGTCATTGTTGACGGCGACTTGCTGCCGATCGGCACGGCTGACCTGATCCTGCTGCCAGTCCTACGCTTGCTTTTGATCCTCGCCCTCTCGCATCTACAGGTTTGCCGCGAGGGGAATCATTCTGACCAGATCCCAAAGGTTCCGTCAGAGCTCGTCGCCGATCATGGCGGGCAAGGCGGATACCGAGAAGCGCGCCACCAGAGGCTCATACCGAGGAGGGGTTGCCCAATCCCAGGCAATAGATCGCTTTACCCGCCCAAAAGGATCCCCTGGCCTAGTGAGTAAGGTCTTTGAGGAGACTGGTGATGGTCCTCCTGCAACTGAGGAGCCGACTTTGAAGGACGTTATTGGCGCCATTGCAAGTGTTCGGACAACTATGGGCTAGCAGTATGAAACCCTGGCAGCTAAGATAGACACAGTGGCGATCGAAGTCAATCTTATCAGGACAGACTTGGGGAAAACCAATGAGCGGGTCAAGTCCCAGGACATCAAGACCGTGAGCCTGACCACGGATGTCTCGCATCTCCAGACCGAAGTCCGCAACCTTCGAACGTCCAATGACTTGTTTGCCCGTCGGCTGGATGATTTCGAGAGCTGGGCCAGACGCAACAACGTTCGCATCGTAGGTGTTCCGGAGAACTCCACAGAATTATCTACAGACCTTCTGGTGGAGGACCTTGTTTTAAATCACTTGGCACCAAAGGGCCTCAGTAACTTTTTCACGGTGGAGCGTGCTCATAGAGTCCCCGGTGGGAAGCCCAAGCTGAGGGCCGCTCCGAGGCCTATCATAGCCAGTATTTTTAATTTCCGGGACAGAGACGCTATCCTGCAAGCCTCACGTACCAATGGTCCCAATAAATTTGAAAATGCATCGATCAGTTTTTATCCAGACTTCACACAGGCGGTGCAGAAACAACGTATGGGCTTTACGGGGGTGAAAAGGCGACTTAGGGACATGGGACTGAAATACGCCATGCTTTTTCCAGCCCGCCTGAGGATTGAATATGAAGAACGTGCGCTCTTTTTTGACGGCCCGAGGTGGCCAGTGACTGGTTGGACACTCTGCCGACACACCGTACCAGCCCAGAAAGTTCCAGGGGCGCTGAGGGCGGCTTGGAAGAGCAGGAGTAGTGAGTCTGCGCCGGCGAGCCAATTTAATGGACTTATGGCAGTGGCTCTGTGACTGTTATGTCTATATAGTGTGGATACCCGGGGAAGGGGGGGGGGGGGGGGGGGGGAAATCGGGACTCTTCCTCCTCTGGGGACTTTTTTCTCTCTTTTTGTAGGTTAGTTTAATGGGGCAACAGGCACACTGCAAGTTGGGGTGGCTTTTTGGTCTACTGCAGGGGTGCAGGGTTGGGTGGTGTGTTTTGAGGGTCCTTTTGGGGGTGGTGGGGGGGTCTTTTCTTTCTTGTTTGTATCGAGGCTGCGAGTTGTTCCATATTTTATCCTAGGTGTCTGTTTCGCGGCGGGGGGGGGGGGGGGCAGAGGACTAGTCTCTGGGATGGGGGGTAGGGGGCGGAGGGTGCTGAGCTGGAACGTCAACGGTCTTGGTGATAGGATAAAACGGGGGATAGTTTTGCAATACTTGAAGCGATGCTCCCCAGATCTAGTTTTGCTCCAGGAGACCCATTTAGTAGGAAATACGTGCCATGCACTGAATAGACGGGGCTACCGCCTGGTGGCCCATTCTGGATTTACCACTGGATCGAGGGGGGCGGGCGTCCTAGTCAGGAACTCCCTCCCCCTGGAGATAGATGGCACGGTGCTGGATGATAGAGGCCGCTATGCGGCTATCACGGGTCGGTGGGAGGGGAAGACTATCTCCATTTTGTCTGTGTATTTTCCGCCCGGTCTACAGTCCACCACATTTTCTGATTTGGGTAGGGTGGTCCTAGGATTCCCTGAAGGCATGTTGATTGTGGGTGGCGATTTTAATTCGGTTGTCAGTGGGGATGAAGATCGTAGCTCCCCCCAGACTCCTCCCCGCATCGCAGCTATGGCTGGGAAATTTTTTGGACATGTTGGGTCTAGCGGATTGTTGGAGGCAATTGCACCCTGGGCAGCTTCAGTATAACTTCTACTCGGGAGCTCATGGGAGTCTCTCGAGACTCGATTATATCCTCTTACCAGCGGTGCAGATGGTCTCTGTAAGGGAAATCAGGCATTTAGCTAGGGGGATCTCGGACCACTCCCCACTCTGGCTCACTATTGATGTACAGCTGGGGGCCGGGGGTCGGATTGCCCCGATCAACCCCTGGCACCTTCGTAACCCCATAATTAGAACAGAGGTGGTTAAGTGTATGGATTACTACTTTGCTGAGAATGAGGGATCGGTGTCCTCCCCCGTCTCCTTATGGGAGGCTTTTAAAACTGTGATCCGTGGTCAGACTCTATCCTTGATTGCTAGCGAGAGGAAACGCAAAAATGCGGCAGTGGTGGATTTGGAAAATGAAATCACTGGGTTGGAGGAAAAGATGGAGTCTGGGGTTACACCTGAGGGACTGCATTCTTTGGCCCTTAAACAGTCTGAATATAGAGCTCTGGTGACTGACGCGGCCAAGGCAATGAATCGTGAGCAACAGGGGCGTTTGTATGATGTTGGTGACAAAGCGGGAAAGTTGATTGCGTGGCTAGACAAAAGCGATAGATTGAATCGTGTGGTGCCTGTTGCTGAAAAAGTGGATGGTACGTGAGTGGTGGACCCGGTTGAGATAGTTGAGGTCTTTGCCCAGCATTTTCAGAAGGTTTATGCACCGGTTTCAGATAGGCCGGAGGAAGACTCGCACTTGTTGCTTCGGGATATCGCGTTGCCTAGCCTGTCGAAATCGGACAAGGAGCTTATGGAGGCGGAGTTCTCCACCGATGAAGTAGCGCTCGCTATCCGCTCACTTCGCTCGGGGAAGGCCTCAGGTCCGAATGGCATTCCAGTTGAACTGTACAAGCTGTGCCCTGACAAAATGGCGCCACATCTTCGTCGGATGTTTTCAGCATCCCGAGATCTCGAGTCCCTTCCCCGGGATCAGAGACTGGCGTCCATTGTGGTCATCCATAAAGATGGCAAGCCCCGTGAACACTGTTCATCGTATCTGCCGATCTCGCTCTTGAATGTGGAACCCAAGATCCTGGCGAAGCTTTTGGCAAACCGGCTGATTACGGTGATCAGTGACTTGATACACCCGGACCAGTCTGGCTTCATCCCCCATCGAAACACCGTGCTTATTCTTCGCCGTCTTCATGGCGTCTTAGCAAGGGCGGGGTTTCTTGATGAGCCGGCCATCTTGGTTGCACTTGATGCCTCGATGGCCTTCGACACGGTGGAATGGCCATATTTGTGGGCAGCCCTTGCTAAGTTTGGTTTTGGCCCCAAGTTCATCGGGTGGGTCAGACTTCTGTATGAGCAACCGCTGGCTCAGGTGGTGGTCAACGGCAGGACCTTGGAACCCTTTGTTCTCGGACGTGGCACGAGGTAGAGGTGCCCTTTATCGCCACTTCTTTTTGCGCTTGCCCTTGAACCCCTTGCAGCATGGCTCTGCTGGGAGCCTTCGCTCAAGGGCATTCGATGGTCCCCTGACTTCGAAGAACGTATATCGCTATATGCCGACGACATATTGTTGTACCTTACCTCTCCCCGTAAGTCACTGGGAGTCCTATTTGACGTCTTGAGCTCATTTGGGAAAAACTCTGGCTTAGCTATCAATTGGGTCAAGTCCTGTATCTACCCCTCACAGGAGAATTGCCTTCTCTGCCCCACGTTTGCCCGATACCCGTCTCGAGAGTCGGCTTTAAGTACTTGGGGATCTACATTTCATTGGATTCCACAGTACGCTATGAGTGGAATTGATTACCTCCGGCTTAGGTTGGATGTTGCGGCGTGGTGTGGCTTGCCGCTGTCCCCCTTGGGAAGAGCGGCCCTGTTCAAGATGATGTCTCTCCCCCGATTCGTGTATGCCATCGAAAATACACTTGATTTGGTGCCAGCTAGCTATTTCCGTGAAATTGAGGGCCTCCAGAGGAAGCTGGTGTGGGGCGGGCGACCTCGCATAGCATTGGCCAAATTGACTTTGCCCTGGTACGACAGTGGTATAGCGTTGCCTGATATTAAACTCTACTACTGGGCATCCCAACTGAGCGCTGTTAACCATGCCATGTACGGTCCTGTTCCAAATCCCGCATTCGAGATGGACAGGTGGCAGCTGCCCGGGGGAGACTATAATAGAGCGCTCTATTCCAGAGCTGCCAGGAAGAACCTGACGGGCCCCACTGGGGTGGCGGTACGAGTATGGGGTAGTGCAACTACGGCTACGGGGTGGCTGGACAGGCTGACTAGAGCGACCCCCCTATATGCTTCGGAGAGACTGGGCGGTCTATGGTCGACGAAGGGATTCGATAGATGGGACCTTATTGGTATCAGTAAAGTGGGCGATCTCTGGGCTAAGAACAGAGTTAAGACTTTCGATGAACTTAAACAGGAATACAAATTGAGTGATAGGGAATATTTCCGATATCTCCAAGTCCGCCACGCACTTGAATCGGTTTTCCCAGCTGGAACTACTATCCCGGAGTCTTCTCCCCTGGAAGATAGAGTGCTTGAGGGGTACGTCCCTGATAGCACTATCTCTCTCATCTACAAAAAACTCATTAATGACCGTTCGGACCTCCTTGTACAGCTTCGGGGGCCTGGACTGGCGATGGGCTGGACTTGGACGATGAAGACTGGCAGGCTGCGATATCCTCCCCTAAAGAGGTTGCGATTCCGGCGCGTCTCCGACTGGTGCAATTGAAGATTCTGCACCGTGTCTATGTCACGGGTCCACGTTTGATGAATATGGGTTATTCTGCGGATGGGCTGTGTAGGCGTGGTTGTGGTATGCTTGCTACCTTCCTTCACATTATATGGGAATGTCCGGAGGTAGTGGTTTTCTGGAATCGAGTGCATGCGGTGATGGGGGAGGTGACGAGTGTTGAGTTATTGCCTGAGGCCAGACGCTGTTTGTTGAACGTTTGGGAGCCGAATGATTGCAGTATCGCTCAGACTCAATGGGTCACACTGGGCAACATGATTGCGAAAAGAGACATTGCTCAATTGTGGGGATCTAAGAGGGCACCATCAGTCTCAACTTGGAAGGAAAACATGGACTGGTGCATGTTTAGAGAAAAAATCGTACATGTCTCCCGTGGTAGGCCCAAGAAATGGGGGAAGGACATGGGGTCAATGGAATTCATACCGAGGAGAGATCTGCACTCCCCCCTTTATTGAAGCTCCCGACATTCCTCAATTCCCTTGACTGTGCGTTTCGGGTTCTTAGCTTCCCGCTGTATGTGATGTATTGTTTTGCTCTCTCTCCCCCCCCCCCCCCCTTCTCCAGGATCTCTCCTCCGTCATAGCATTACTCATTAATCATTTGTCTCCCCCTGCCGTATGAGACAGTCATTACATTGCATGGTACCGCCTCGACTCTTTTTTGTGTTTCTTTTTTTCTTTTGTTATATATAAAATATAAAATGTGAATCCTTTTATTTATCCTCTTATTGCCACAAGTTCTCCATAATATCGTGACTTCTCGCTGCCGGGCCCTCGGGTTGTCGGCTGATGAGCTGTGTATTCTTATGCTACTGGTATTGCGTACTACTGACCAGCCTCCGTGGTTGTAGGTCTTTAACTGTATTCCTTTTTACAAAATAAAGGTTTTCCCAAAAAAAAAAAAAAAAAAAAAAAAAATCCCTGCTTAGCAAAGGGTTGGATTTCTTTTTGCTGATATGCAGCACTAGGTTTGATAGCAATTCCATCAAATCAGTCATGTACTGGGCTCCATGGCAACCTTTTGCGCCATTAACAGCCAATCGTCTAGATATAGGTAAACCATACATCTTCTCCTTCAAAATGCGGCTATTAGAGAAAGTATTTAGTAAAGTCACGAGGTGCAGATTTTAGACTGATACGTCATTACCTGACAATCATTTGTCTGTTGCCTAATTTTGCCAGTTTTTCAGAAAATAATACATCCTGCTTCCAACTGACAGCTAAACCAGGGTAGCAGGTGCACCTGGGAAAGTCTGGCTCTACCACTTTTTGAATAAATTTAAAGGATTAATTTGCTCTGCCCCACTTATTAGACTGGCCATGATTGTTGTCCATAAGATCCGTATTGTTTGTAAGGAAAAAAAGGATGCATGCCGGATTTGATCTCAGGTACTCCATCTATCAGGGCTTTGTGTAGCACGGCTACTAACCCGTGAGGGTCTCAAGGCACTGAAGGGGGGCTGCTGATCTGTCTGGGCACTGGGGTTCAGTCAAAGAGCCAGGTCTTGAAATTCTTCCTGAATTGGATCAGCGACGGGGATTGCCCGAGGTGGCGAGGCAGGGTGTTCAAGGTAGGATAAGGATCTTCACCGCTTCCAGTCTTGTGGATCCGTGGGACAGTGGCCAGGGCTAGTTGGGAGGAGCAGAGGTGTCTGGTAGGTACATGGAATGAGAGGCGATGGTTCATATATGCCAGTCCTGCATCGTGGAGGGCTTTGTAGGCATGTGTGAGGAGGATGAAAGTGATTCTTTTGGTGAATGGGAGCCAGCGGAGGTCTTGAAGGTGTTCAGTGATGTGGTGAGGGATGTTGAGGACCAGTCTGGCTGTGGCATTTAACATTTTCTGTAGTTTCCGGAGGGGTTTTAGGGTGACACTAGTGTATAGTGTTCTGCCATAATCAAGTCTGCTGCTGGTGACTGTGTGGGTGACCATCTTTCTGGATTCAGTGGGGATCAGTCTGAATGTCTTTCGAAGCAGGCAAAGTGTGTGGAAGCATGATGAGGATACGGCATTGATCTGGTGGTTCATTGTGAGCGAGGAGTTGAGAATGATGCCGATGTTTTGTGCATGGCTCATGGGGGCGGGGGGGGGGGTTCCCAATGCGGCGGGCAACCAGGAGTCATCCAAAGCTGAAGGGGTGGGTCCCAGGATGAAGACTTCAGTCTTGTCCGAATCTAATTTGAGGCAACTGTCTTTCATTCAGGTGCCAACGGCCTTCATCCCGCAGTGGAAGTTGTTTCTGGCGGCTGTGGGTTCATTGGTGAGGGAGAAAATCAGCGGAGTGTCGTCAGCATAGGAGACAATGTTGAGTCCGTGATTCTTCACATTGGTTGCGAGCAGGCCATATAGAAGTTGAAGAGGGTGGGGCTCAGGGAGGAGTCCTGGGGCACTCCTTGGTTGATCTCTGTAGGTTCTGAGAGGAACGGAGGTAGTCTGACTTGCTGTGTTCGACCAGTGAGGAAGGAGTGGATCCAGTCCAGGGCCTTGTCGAGGATGCTGGCGTTGTGGAGTCTAGCAATTAGGGTGCGGTGGGAGACTGTTGAAGGCCACTGAGAAAGATGAGTGCTGCGGTTTTGTCCAGGTCGAGGAGGGAGTGGATGTTATCGTTGGCGTTGAGGAGTGTGGTCTCGGTGGTGTGCTTGCTTCAGAAGCCAGATTGGGAGATGTCCAGGATATGGTTCGCTTCAATGAACTCTGAGATTTGGGCGCCAATAACCATCGCGATGACCTTGGCTGGAAAGGGGAGCAGGGAGATGGGTCTGAAGTTCTTGAGGTTTGTCGGGTATGTCGAGTTGGCGGATGGCTTCATCAGCAGGGGGTTGATCTGGTCGTGTTGCCAGTCAGTGAAGGTGGCAGCCTTGATAGAGCAGTTGATGGCGTGGCAAAGCTCAGGGACGATGGAAGTGGCTGCTCTATGGAAGATGTGGTGGGGGCATGGGTTCGAGGTGGCTCCAAAGTGGATGCTCTTCATGGTCTTGTGTGTTGTCTGTGGTGAGCGGGGTCCAGTTGAGCAGGATCTGTTGAAGTGCGCCATGGTTTGGTGCGGTGGGAGGGTATTGGGTGTTGAAGCTGTCATAGATTTGCCTCCTATTATGTTGGAAGAAGGAGCAGAGTTTGTTGCAGAGGTTTTGGGAGGGTGGGACATCTGTGGTGACGCTACTGGACCAGGCAAACTCCTTGACGATGGCAAAGAGCTTTTTGCTGCTGTGTACGTTGGTGTTGATTCTGTTTTGGGGGGCTGTTTTCTTTATGGTTTTGAGGAGGTGGTGGTGTGCGCTGATGGCGTCTTTGAAGGATGCGTGGATTTCCAGGGTTTTGTTGTTCTTTCATCTCTTCTAGAGTTGTTTGCAGGTGTATCTAGACTTGTGGAGGGCAGGAGTGAACAAGCTGGCTTTCTTGGAGTGTTGATTGCCAAGTGCCTTCTTGAGAGGTGTCAGAGTGTTGGTGCAGTTGAGGATCCATCGGTGGAGGTTGCGCGCTGAGGTATTAGCGTCAGTGGATGTCGGCGGTATGGTAGTGCTGAGAGGCGGTGAGATGTTCTTCGGTGACCTTGTTCCAACTACAGCGGGGGAGTTTAAATCAAAAATCTCTCCTGTCCATTATGGAGTTCCACAGGGATCATCAGTCCCATCTTGTTTAACGTTTATTTGAAACCTCTACTGTCCATCATAAAGTCCTTTGGTATCAGCGTGATAAACTACGGGGATGATACCCAACTGATTTTCTCTCTAGAGGGTAAACAGGAGACATCGCTTGAGGTATTCCAGGAGTGTATGCGGAAAACGGCTGGCTGGCTCAGAGGTAATTCCCTTCAACTTAAGGGGGGGAAAACAGAGGTGATGTATTGCTCAGCTGCAAAAATTCCAAAGCATCTCCCGACTGAGTTTAGGCTCATTCCAGAGTAAGACTCTTTAAGTCCGACTAATACCGTACAAAACCTCGAAGTGTTAATGAACGCCAATCTCTAAATGGTGTCCCAAGCTAACAAAACCATCCAAGTCTGTTTTGTTCTAATCCGCATGCTGCGAAAGACTCTCCCTCTATTACCAGATGATTCCAGAGCATTGGTAGTGAGGAGTATAGTGCTAAGCAGGCTGGATTACTGCAACTCCCTATATTTGGGGGCTCCCCAGTAAATCATCCAGGGATTGCAACGGGTGCAGTCGGCAGCAGCAAAGTTAGCTCTGAACAGATCATGGAGCTCCTCCACAACTATGGCACTGAGGGATCTCCATTGGCTGCCAATAAAAGAGCGGATAAGCTTCAAGTCATTATGCATCGTTTTCAGAGCGGACCATGGAGATGGACCATTACCCTTGCAGGAAAAATTCAACTGATACGAGCCTTCCAGACACTAACGGTCTGCCAAAACAGGCTTAATATCTATTCCCAGATTTAAACGATCTAGAATGGGGGGTAGAGCTTTCAGTGTAGCAGCTGCACAATTATGGAATGGGCTGCCACTGAATCTTAGGTTAGCTGATTCCTTGCTGGATTTTAGAAAGGGTTTGAAAACCCTATTGTTTCCTAGAAGTTAGTCAATCTGTTATCATCACTTGAGCCGTAGGTACAGTTATTCCTTGAACGTCTGAGTGCCAGGATACCCGTAGGGCGATAGTAGCGCTATATAAAAACTTATTACATTACAGTTGGTGTACATAGGTTTGGTGAAGGCGAAATGCACACAGCGGTGGTCGGCCCAAAAGAGATCGTGGTGTGGCTGTAGGTGATGTTTTCACTGGCAGAGCATGTGTCCTGATGTGTGGTTTGGAGAGGTGACTAGCTGCTGGAGTCCTACGCTGGCGAGGTGCAGTGTTCTGGTCATTGGGGTTGTCCAGGTGAAAGTAGAGGTAGCAGAGTAGGATGTAATCAGTGGATGCAAGATCCTGGGGTGAGATGAAGTTGACAACGGCGTTGGTGAAGGGTGGGCGGGGAGCAGGAGGTCTCTAGATGAGGGTGCGGGATAGGATGGGGTTGGGCTTGTACCTGATCTGAAGGGGAGGTGTTCCATGGTTGTCGCTGGATCGTCCAAGTGGGTGGGCAGGCGGAGGGTGCTTCTGTGGATGATGTTGATGCCTCCTCCAGGTTGTAGGTGCGGTCCTTGAGGGTGATCTTGTAGCCGTCAGGGATAGCGGTGGAGATGTCCAGGCCAGAGCTAGGGTTTGTCCAGGTTTCCGTGAGGAAGGCTGTGTTGGGAAAGACTGAGTCGAGAAGGTGCCAGATTTCTCTGCCGTGTTTGTGAAGGGAGCGTGTGTTGAGGAGGATGCAGCAGAGACCATTGGTTGCGCTGCTGGTCAGCTGGGTGGTGGGAGGAGCAGGAGTGCAGAGGTGGGCTAGGGTGCAGCTGCAGTTTCGAAAGGCCCTTGGGTGTCCTTCAGTGACATGCGGTGGCTGGCGGCGTTGCTTCCAATGTTGAGGGCAAGGAGGGTGTTGGCATTTTATCAGTGGAAGTACTGAGGATCAGGGTCCGTGGCGCTGGGGGTGGTCCAGGCTTGCCTTTGGCAGCGGCCGTCATTTATTAGCGTGTGGGGGATGAACAGTTGGGAGGCAGGAAAATATGGAAAGTGTCACTTGAGGGGGGGGGCAGTGGATCGCAGGGGCAAAGAGCAGCAAAAAAGCAAAAGGAAAAAAATGGAGAAAGGGACTGAAAAGCATCAAAGAAAATGAGACAGAGGGCAGCCCAGCAGGGATGTTCTACCACTAGACCACCAAGAATGAGAAGCAAGCAGATGCCTGCGGGTGGAGGTGATGGAGCAAGGATTCAAGAAAAAAAAACTTGCTCAGAGCAAACTTTCAATAACTTTTATTAACCGTTAAAACTGTAGATGAAATTAAATATGCACCAGACACCGACATATGGGAGAGAGCTTTACGCATCCCAGATGAATGTGGAATTAAATGCACCGCAACTAAAACCCGCTTTAATACGTAAAAATGCTTTGCACATGTGCCAACTAGAATTACGTAGATAATGGGACTAAAAATTCTCATGCATGCGCAAGAAGAACTAACATGTGGTCGTGAGGCCCCACATGCCCGGCATATGCCTTCTTGAACTTAAAAGAAAGCTGCTGTTGTTAACGGGTTTGCCCAGAGAAATAATACTAACATGAGATAGAGTAGAAGTAAGTCCAAGCAGTGAGTATTATAAGTTTAAGAAAATAACATCTGTTTATGATTCTTTTATTAATAGTATGCATTTGGGCCCGTTATGTTCAAGACAAAGAGAGAAAATGGCGCTGGATGCAACGAGTCGTGCATGCTAAGTGAATTCGTGAAATGACCTAATGACCAAAGAGCTGAATAGCTGCCAAACACCAAGGACAGAAGACGTGAGAAAAAGGAGACGTGTATCATACGTCTATGAAGCCTGAATTGAATGAAATTATTAAAATGGCAACAATATATGTACGGGACGGGAAAACCATCAATGAGCTAAAGGGGAAGGGTTTGCAAGACAATACTACTTCATTAAAAATGAATAGGTCCAATCACATTTCGTATTTTACTAATATTTACAACTATTGAGGGTGGGACATGTTGAAATGAAGACTATAACTAGAGTACCTTAAAGAGCAGCATCGAGAGAGCATTAAGATCATCATCATCATCAGAGAGAGAGAGAAACAGAGAGAGAGAAAGACACAAAAGCTGCTGTGTTGGGTCAAGAAGAGAGAGCAGTCTGGGAAGATTCACAATCCATAAGACAACCTGATTGAAGATTTGACGATAGCAGAAGAACATCAAGGAGGGAGAAAGTGTAAGAGAGGGAATGCGCCCTGGTGCATTAGGTTGGTAGACCAGTCTAGTAATTATCTGCCCTGTCCTTATCTTGTCCTATCGTCTTGGTTTCCTGATTCTAATTCAAGGGACCCCCACCTGTCCTATGACCAGAGGGGTGGTTTTCAGTATTCTTATTTGGTAAATATTATACTATCTAAGATTTTGCTTATTCTTTTGCAAATGTATTTTGATTTGTATCTTTTATCTCTTAATGTAGCCACTCCTATGCATTGATTTGCTGAATTAAGATTTGTGTTTATGAATGTATCTGCTAAATGAATTATTTCTCCCCCCCCCCTCCAAAGGCAGCCGATGTTTAAACTGCAAGTACAGCAATAATCAGCCTTCAGCAGGCCCCGGTGCTACTGCACCTGCGATGGAAGCTATGACCATTGCATGGGCTGATGGATGGATACGGCTTGCTCTCCTACGATATCACAATATTTCCCTTGTAATAGTCCACAGACTTGGTTGCCTGGACATTTGCAAGAGATTGTCTCTTTGAGTAAGGGCCCATGAGTGGTGTCTGGCATTCTGTGTTATCTTCTGAAGGCCTTTGTTCGTCTCCAAACTGCGGCCATAAACAAGCCATTGAAGACCTTTCTTTTATGTGGCCATGGGGCAGAGCTCGTCATTAATGCAGACTAAAACACATGCTCTGAGTGCAGTAGTAGAAATGGGCGGGATCAGAAGGGCAGGAGTGCCCCTACTTTTAAAAATTATTATTTCATGCCGTTCCCCTACATCTTTTTTTTATTCAAAAAAGCATCCCGGGACGGCAAGAATAGTCATCTTACAAAACGATAACTTATTCTTTCAGCTTCCAGGGGCGGCTCACACGTCTCTGTTGGAACTCCAGAGGCTGCAGCAGCCCCCCTGAGCTCGCACAGTCTGAGGACAGGCACATTGTCATTCCGATTGAGGATGATTAATCCTTTCAAAAGACAATGCGCCACCCTCTGCCTTTAGCATATCGTGCTGAGTTAGTGATTACCGAGGAGCTTTCCCCAGACAGAGTACTGTGGGGAACTTGCCACCAACTCTGCGAAACCTGCTCGCTTATTTTTTGGTTAAGGTGGTAAGATTTCTTTGAAATGAAGTTTGTGAGGAAAACAAACGCATGAAAAATTGTGACTTGTGTTTTTAGGCCTTAATGTCCGTGCCAACTGATCTAGTTTAAACGCGATACTCCTTTGTCCAGCTCCTTGAAGATATCAATTCCTGCGAATGTCATGAAGCAACCAGGGCCAGAAACTGTAGTTCCACAGCCACACCGTGGCTTCAGCATATTCTACAGTTTTTTCCGGATAATAATTCGGGTTTTTCCTGCACAGCGGCTAATATTACATTCCAGGCCTGTACTGTAATATGATGTTAGTCTCTTGCGGCCACATACATCATTGTAGGATTTTGCATTTCCTAAATTGCGAAAATTAAGGAATCGCAATTTAGGAATTGCAAAATCCTATGCATCAAGAAATCTGAAGTGTTTTTACGATTTCTTAATTTTCTGTATTTGCAATTCCTTAATTGCGAATCGCAATTAAGGAATGGCATTACATTGATTCCTATGGGCCTAAAGGCCCATAGGAATCAATGGAAAGGCATTAGCTTTTTGCGAATTTTATTTTGCGAATGACAATCTGTTGATGCATTTCAAGGGTGCTGAGGGGGGTCCAAAGGACCCCCCCCCCCTGCACCCTTGAAATGTTTTTTTAAGTGCAAGTTTCACACACACATGTCCAAAGGACATGTGTGTGTGTAACATGACACTTTTAAAAATGCTTTTTTGAGCATTTTTGAAATATTTCGCAAATTAACACGAGGGTCAACCTCGTGTTAATTTGCACCTCCTATTTCCGAATTCGCATTTTTAAAACAAATCATGCATTGCATTTAAGGAATCGCACAAATGCGATTCCTTAAATGCAATCGCATTTTTAGGAATTGCAAAAAATTGCGAGTTTTGTGAAATTGTTTAATGCATCCCAAAAAGTGATTTTGGAATCGCAAACGAACGATTTTTCCGAATCGCACCGTTTGCGACTTCTAAATCACTTGTTGCATGTGGGCGTAGGTGTTTTGTCTTGATACTTGCTTATCGACTTGTATGCTTTGTGTAGTTTTGCTTTTTCAGGGCTTGGTTATTAAATGCCTGTAATTTTTACCCAGACAGCTCTGAACGCGGCATTGGTGGATATACCCGTATTTTGCGGGACAAAATTGTTTGGGGTGTTGGTGAATGTTCTAGTCTGTAATGAACTGGACATGTATTGCTCTGAACCGGAAAAGGCGACCAAGAGTTTGTCTTGACCGAGTATCTCAGAGTTTCCCAGTTTTCTACAGCAAGTTGTGATGGTTTGAAGCGATTGTGATTTTGCGTGAATGTTCCCTTGAGTGAATGTGCTCTAAAGGCATTCATTTTCGTGGAAAACCCTGCCTGTAAAGACCCGTGCTAAGAGAATCATTTGCGCGCTGACCAAGTTACTTACATAAATGAAGTTTGTTTACCTGCTGTCCCGTCCCGTTAGTAGAAGTTGGGGGAACTCTAACTGTTCCGGCTGTAAATCTTAATTTGAATAGGAGTGGAAGTCGAGCTGTGGGGAGGGGTTTAAAATAGTTTACAACATTTTCTCATTGGCATATTTTTGAGACGTAGAGAATGGAGATAAACAATAGAATTGCCCAAAGAAAATGGCGCTTAACAAATTGTGCCTGTGGTGAAAAATGTATCTTACACATTTGTGCCTTGCAATTTAGATCCTCCAGGTTCAAATGTTATCCTGCCAGGTTGCCGACCACATCACTGGTATTTTCAGAGAATTCATCTGTACGCCTTGCAAATAAATGCACCTTAAATTATGGCATGTCACCGTCCAAATAAAAAAATTCTTGTAGATGTTGAGTGGGTTTGCCAATTGACTTCCATCACAGTGCCACACTTGTTTTGGGTTTAGTGCTTCTGTATCTAAAAGTTTCCAACGTTAAATACTGCCATTTTTGAAGGGAGACCCTTTGAGCTGGCACAGGTTTGTAGTTTTACTTAAAGGCCCCTTGGGCTGCTTCTATGGGCTAGATTCAGCTTAGCATCTGTAAGGGTTGCGGTTGCTGGGGTAGCGAGTAATGAGGCAAAGCCACAAAGTAGAATATAGTGGTACTGGGGATTTATTAATGTAACAACGAGAAAAGGACTGTAGGTTGATGTAAAGTTGCTTTTCGGTTACGCCAGGACTTCCGAGTGTTACATCCGTTGGAAGGTCTTCTCACTCTCAGGGGGCGTTGAGCGGAAATGGAAAGAAAGAAAACGCCACATTACTGGACTGCGCTGTTTATCTGATACACATGAGGGGTAGGGTAAGGGCGTGAGGGGGATCACCAGGGACCATCACCGGTTGTTGTGTTTCCATACTAAGGCGGCACCTTATGCACTCCCGTCCCTTATTCATCCAACCGCCCTTTAACTGTTTCCTCCCTCCGACTGAAAGAGTCCCCGTATACGAGCCCGTACCTTGCGATGCCACACTTCTCCAGGTGAAGTGTGGCTGGGCGGAGCGTGGTTCCGTTGGCCTCCTGGCTGTACTGCTGCCGGTCTCTCCCCGTCTCCTGTTTCGGTTTCCTTCAGCAATCCGGTTCCGGGTTCCTTCCGTCCAGCGGCGAAGACGTCCGATGCTTCCTGTGCTGCTCCGGCGTTCGCGCCCTCCTGTTCGAAACCTCGCGTTATCAGGGCCGTCGTGGGAGACGATTGGACATCAGGGGACGACGTCACCGATGAAGGCCCCGCCTCCGGGTAAGCCCATATATCCAAAGAACAATGGTTCCTGTGGCATAACAACTTGTACAATTTATATTTAATACAGCAGCTCAATGGCGTTTTTTCAGGCGGCCGTGGAAGGTGTACGAACATCCTGTGTGCGCCGAGGCGGAAACGAAGAGGGACAAACATCAGTAGCAGAGTCGTGGCAGGTAGGAACCCCCTGACAGCATCTTACTGTAAAAACTCTGTATGCTTATGTATTTATTTTATTTATTTATGTAGAATTTTGTAGAGCGCACAGCTACCTCCGACGGAGGTGTCCCGGTGCTGAAGACATAATCTCAGAAGGGTCGAGAAGGAGTAAAGTAGTATCGTTAGATCTGGGAGATTAACCAGGTCTTTAGTTTCTTTCGGAATTGGGGTTTGGACGTCAGGAATTTTAACTCTGTGGGCAGCTGATTCCACAGTTTGGAAGTGGCTACTGCCAGGGCCCTTCCTCCTGTACCTGTAAGGCGAAAGCGGAGGCAGACCATGAAGCGTAGATGATTGGATCTCAGGTTTCTTGGTGCTTGTGAAAACCTCATTCTGCGACGTAGGTAGGTTGGGCCTCGGTCATTGAGCGCTCTGAAGGCCAGTGTTAAGGCCTTGAATTGAATGCAAATGTTTTATTGGGAGCCAGTGCAGTTTGATCAGGTGGGGTGAGATGGAATGACGGTAGGGGATATTGCAAACTAGCCTAGCCGCAGCATTCTGAACTTTTTGAAGTTGGTTAATGAGGTAAGTAGGGGCGCCTACGTATAAGCTGTTGGCATAGTCCAGATGAGCAGTGATGAGGGCATGAACTACCGTTTTACGGGACTCAAGTGGTAGGTAGGGGATGAATTTTTTTATCATTCGAAGTTTCCCGAAACAGGCTGAGGTGACTTTGTTGATTTGAGTCTTACAGGAGAGGGTGGTGTTGAATTGAAAGCCAAGGTTTCGGGCGGTTTGAACTGGTTCCGGGGGGGGGGGGGGGGGGGGGGGGGGGCAGGGGGGTTGAGTTCAGACGGCCACCAGAGATTGGAGGGTACAGGCGATTTTTGATTAAAGAACAGGACCTCGGTCTTGTCTGTATTGAGCTTTAGGTTGTTGGCAGACATCCAGGCGGCGATGTTGAGCATACAGAGGCGAAAGTTGTTTAAAGATTTTTCAGTGTGGTCTTTGAAGGAGAACACCAGTTGGGTGTCGTCAGCGTAGAAGGTTACTTTGACGCCACAGGATTCAACCACTAGATCACAAGAGTTTGCCAGTTAAGGAGAAATAACTATTTACTTTTGTCCAACCTAAAGTCCATGAAATGTGGCTCTTTTAGTTATCCAGTGGATTCAACTTTCCACTCCTAGTTATGTGTCTGGTTGTTTAGACTAATACCAAAACCTCATCATTTGTCTGTCACCACACCCCGAGAACTGGAATCATTAAATTAACACAAAGGTCAATAGCCAGTCCCTGGTATGCACATCTCTGATTACAATAGTGTATGTTAAGACGGTGCACTGTTGCAGATGAGTTTTTAACTTGGACAGGATATGGTCTGTTTTTAATCTTTGCAAGTGCCTAAATGCGCCCTGAATGTATCCTCTGATGAAACATTGGCACAATCCTAAACGGGGTCACTAAGCAGCCTTAGCTAAAAACATGCTGGTGGAAGCCAATCTTAGGCGATCCTTACAGCTGTAGCCACCAGAGAGTAAGAAGGTGGTACCATACCACAATTCTCCTTTGAAATATAGCAACATCTGTGCCCTTAGTCAGGTTTCTCATTGACCGCACAACAAGATTGCATTGGTGCTTCAGGCAGGGTTGCCAGTTGTAATGTCTAAGTTTTCAAGTTGAAATGCCTCTTGCTGCTAAGTTACTGCTGCTGCACTCTTCGCAGATGCCACAGTAATAGTAACTGAACTCAATGCCGTAAGATGCACCTTCTCGCATGCTTTGAATATTTTGTAAATTCAACCATTTTTGTACACCACAATATGGGTCCTGAAAATGTTTGTCTCGTACACTTCAATTTTGGTATACATATATTTTATTCTAGCAGGCTCAACTTTAATTTGGTTGGAGCTAAAGGTGGCTTGAGAGCTAGTAGCTCCCTTACTACTTTGTTGGATTTTGGGTTTATGTAACCTTCATTTTTAGTTTGTGATGTTGTATTGTTTTTCCACTGTTCCCTTGTAACGTAACTGGCTCTATTGTACAGCGCTCTGACACCTTCGGGTAATGTACGCGCTTTAATAAAATGCACTAAATAAACATTTTTAAAAACCATGTGAAATTTGTCAATGTTCTACACAGAGTGAACTGGGGAGGAGCAATGAAGGGACAGAGGAGGAGACAGGAAAGGAGAGGTGATGGGGCGAGAGAGGTGACCGGGCAGGAGCGGCGACGGGGCAGGAGCGGCGACGGGGCAGGAGCGGCGACGGGGCAGGAGAGGCGACGGGGCAGGAGAGGCGACGGGGCAGGAGAGGCGACGGGGCAGGAGAGGCGACGGGGCAGGAGAGGCGACGGGGCAGGAGAGGCGACGGGGCGGGAGAGGTGACGGGGCGGGAGAGGTGACGGGGCGGGAGAGGTGACGGGGCGGGAGAGGTGACGGGGCAGGAGTGGCGACTGGGCAGGAGAGGTGACCGGGCAGGAGTGGTGATTAGGCAGGAACGGTAACTGGGCAGGAGCGGTGAACGGGGCGGAGTGCTGACGGGGCAGGAGCGGTGAGTGGGCAGGAGCGGTGAGTGGGCAGGAGCGGTGAGTGGGCAGGAGCGGTGAGTGGGCAGGAGCGGTGAGAGGGCAGGAGCGGTGAGAGGGCAGGAGCGGTGAGTGGGCAAGAGCGGTGAGTGGGCAGGAGCAGTGAGTGGGCAGGAGCGGCGAGTGGGCAGGAGCGGTGCATGGCAGGAGCGGTGACGGGGCAGGCGAAATGACAGAGAAGGAGCGGTGACGGGGTAGGAGAAGTGACATGTACTTATGTTCCTTGCCTATTTATTTATATACTATTGCATGATATTCACTGATGTGTCTGCAAAGCATACCTGTTGCCCCGAATTTGTGTGCTGAATTTTGACCTCCTGTTCTGAATTTCTGTCCTGAATTTTGACCCATTGTCCTGAATTTTTACACTCACCATCCTGAATTTGCACCCATGCCATTGTTCCTCCTTATATTTTGCACGCTATACATAAACCTGTATTCCCTATGAGTATTTGCTTTTTCCTGAATTAAACCTCAAATAAACATGTTTATCCATTGCTTGAATTAAATAACGTTATAAGCTGTAACTGGTCAGTGAAATGCTAAACGTACAATAAATTGGTAGGTTTCGCGATTTCTAGCCACACCCTTGACTCCGCCCACTGATCCAATCTACGGTTATTCCCGCCCCCTGATTCTCCACCCACAGTTCCCCTACTTTTTATTCCCTACTTCGACCACTGTCTGAGTTGAAACAGACTCTTCGACCAAGGCCTGGGCTGTTCCGTGGCCAGCCCTACAGACCACAATACAGCCTGGTGTCCCCCAAGAACCATGTGACAAATTCATCATTGTAATGATCAGCGTGCCTGCCATAAATAGCTGATCTTGCCAGTTACCTCATACGAAGGGTTACGACTCAATGACCTTCGCTCAGTTACTGAAAAGTCCTCAGAGGCTCCTTCTGTAGGCCCACACCTCTGGTCATCTTGTTTATAAACCGTGGGTATGGCGGGATACCAACTTCGTCCATCTCCAAAACTCTGCCCTCCTGACTTGGCTGTATCTCCTCCATATTTTCACCAGTGCCCCCCCTCACCAAATTGAAAGGAAGCAGTGAAGGGTGTCTCAGGGGAGAGGATGTGGCCTAACGGCTAGGGCGTTGAGCCTCAAATCAGGGGAACTGGGACCGATTCTCTGCAATAACACTCAACATCCTGTGATTCAGGGCAAATCAGTTAATTTCTCCGTGATTAACATAAAAATGAAAGTGTTGTTCATGTGAGGCTGTATGATACCTTCGGGTCATGTTTGCGCTATATAAAACTCTGAAAAAATGGTCTTTCCAAAAGCCCATATGAATGCAGAAATCAGCGCTACCTAGCAGTACTGCACAGGTACTCCTACTCCAGGGTTAGAAGACACACACGCTGTAGGCTAGCTACACATTTTCGGCAATAAATTAAGCAGTGTGATATGTAGGCTGCTGTGACTACACTGCTGTGCTAGAGTTTCTTTACAAGCACATATGTGTTAGCCTTATCAATGACCAGTTTCATTCTTTGCATTATGTGCATGCTGATATACAACCCTAGGGTTATGGAAATGAACATTCACGGATTCCACTGGGTGCACAGAAGTTTTCTCCCCAGTAGTGCATTGAATTTCAAAACCCCACCCACTATGACCACTGACCAGCAGACACTTGGCTCAAACTATTCAAATGGAACCTCCCCCGCATTGTTTTTTTAATGGCCCAGTCATACTGCTGAACGTGCCAAAATATTGAAGCGCTATGCCTTTTAATAAATCAGGGAGCTATGAAGAAGTGGTAACAACAAGCAGCTATAGAGCGGTTTAGTGAAATGTTAAGGATACTGTATGTCTTGAATATGATCTGTAGTATAAGGTTGGCCATTACCATCCTGTTGTATCAGTTTACAGTGTAAGGTTAGGGGAGAGACCATGAGACTGCCAGTGGGGGACCAGTTCTGAGGATCTTAGGCAAACTTTACTAGGTGGGTACTTTGCAAGTGCTTGAGATAAACCGCCCTCATTCATATGCAGTTGTCGCACAAGTTAGTTACCTTTGGTAACAATATATCTGTAAGAAACTGTAGTTAGTGTTTGATTCCTTACCTTAGAATATCCCCAGGCATCAGACTGGATCCGGAAGGTTTTCGCCAGCAGTACCCCTGTGCGTCGCTAGGCTTCGTCTGCGGCTCTGCATCCGTCGTCGGCATAATGATCGCTGGGATGAAGTCGGAGTACTTAGATGCCGCCCTCCCGTGCGGACGTCAGTTGTGTACATAGCTTTCCACGCCAGGAACGCAGAGCCACAATAGAAACCGACACTGGTGCTATGAAACTAGGGCCCTGAAAGGGATGTCCTTAACCCTAGATATCAGTTCGCAGAACGGGGAGGATGGGTGGGGCGGTAAGGAATGTAACACTAACTACTGTTTCTTACAGATATATTGTTACGGAAGGTAAGTAACTTGTACATCTGAAGTAAACAGGTTACTGTTAGATTCCTTACCTTAGAATAGATACCCCAGCAATACCAACCCCGGTGGTGGGTATGCGAACCAAGATCACACCACAAAGTCCTGGAGAATGGAACAGCCGAAAAAGCCATCTCTCCGGACTTGGCTGTCCAGGCAATAGTGTCTAGCAAACGTGTGCAGCGAGGCCCATGTAGCTGCCTGACAGACGTCCTGCAAGGGGACCCTCCGACCCAAGGCAGTAGTAGCTGCCGTGGCCCGAGTGGAATGGGCGCGCAGCCCAACAGGAGGCTCCTTTTTCGCCAAGGAGTAGCAAACCTTGATGCACAAGACGACCCACCGAGAGATGATCCACTTGTGCACCGTCCGCCCCTTCTTTGCGCCCACGTAACCAACAAAGAGCTGGTCGTCCACCAGGAACTGGCGTGTGCGGTCCAGATAGAATGAGAGCGCTTATTTTGGGTCGCGACGGTGGAGCCTGTCTTCCTCCTTCGAGGAATGCGGAGGCAGATAGAAGGTGGGCAAGGTGATGGACTGCCCAAAGGCTATGACTACCTTGGGAAGGAAAGAAGGACGGGTCCTTAGAACAACCTTGTCCGGATGGACAGAGAGGAAAGGAGGTTTGGAAGATAGAGCCTAGAGCTCACTCACTCTCCTGGCATAGGTGATGGTAACCAGGAATGCAGTCTTAAGAGTCAGAAGACGAAGAGGACAGCTATGAAGTGGCTCAAAAGGAGCGCACATCAAATAGGTTAGAACAAAGTTCAAGTCCCACTGAGGCATCACGACAGGAACAGGAGGAAACATGTGCGTGATGCCTTTCAAGAATCTATTTACAACAGGGGACTTGAAAAGAGAAGGCTGATCAGCAAGCCATAGGAAGGCTGAAATGGTTGAGAGGTAGCCCTTGACAGGGCCCAGAGCAGAGCCCTGCTGGGCAAGAGAAAGAAGGAAGAGGAGACCCTCTGAAAGGGGGGCGGAGAGTGGATCCACAGCCTTTGCTGTGCACCATGCCACAAATTTCTTCCACCTGCAGGCGTATACCGTTTTTGTGGAGGGACGCCTGGCTGCCAGAATCACATCGCAAACTTCAGGAGGCAAGTCAAATGGCCTCAACTGCCGCCGCTCAATCTCCACGCATGTAGGTGGAGTCTGGACAGGTTCGGGTGGAGGACCGTCCCCTGCTGCTGCAACAGAAGGTCCTCCTGAAGAGGCAGACGAATCGAGGGATTGACTGACATGCTGAGTAGCTCGGGATAACAGTATCTTCGTGCCCAGTCCGGAGCCACAAGGATTATTTGGGCACAGTCTCGCCTGATCTTCTTCAGCACTCTGGGCAGAAGTGGTATAGGGGGAAAGGCGTACAACAGACCGCAGCTCCACTCGCAATGAAAAGCATCGCCGAGCGAGTGCTGAATTGTAAATTCCAACGCGCAGTACTGATGACATTGCGCATTCTCTCCGGTGGCGAATAGATCTAACCGAGGCTCTCCCAACTGCTGAAAGAGACCTTGTGCCACGTCCGAGTTCAGACGCCATTCGTGATCCGTCATGCACCGGCAGCTTGGTTCGTCCGCCCTGGCGTTCAGGGAACCTGCCAGGTGTTGAACCAACAGGGTGACGCCCTGGTGTTCCAGCCATTGCCAGAAGCGCAGAGCCTCCAGGCAAAGGGTCCACAACCCCACCCCGCCCTGTTTATTGCAGTACCACATTGCGGTGGTGTTGTCCGTGAACACCTGCACTACACTTCCCCGGACAGAGGGAAGGAATGCCTTCAGTGCAAGTCGGATCGCCAGCAGCTCCAGAAGGTGGATATAGAGCCGGGACTCCGCCGGGGACCAGGGGCCTCTGATCTCCCTCTCTCCCATGTGGGCCCCCCATCCCAGGAGGGACATATCTGTCATCACTACGTGCTGAGGTTGGGGTAGGGAGAGAGATCTGCCGCTGACCCAATCGCGGGTTATGAGCCACCACAGCAATTGACTCGCAGTGCCCTCCGAGATCAGGACGTGGTCTGACAGGTTGCACTGATCCTGTGCCCACTGAAACTTCAGGTCCCACTGCAGAGCCCGCATCCGCCACCTGGCGTGATGCACCAGAAGGATGCAGGAGGCCATCAGCCCAGGAGCCGCAACCTGACCAAGCCTCGGGATAAAGGCTGAAAGTTCAGAATCAGAGCCTGAATATCCCGAACCCGCTGCTCGGGGGGGAAAACCCCAAAACTGCGCAGAGTCCATAACCGCTCCTACGAAAAGGAGCTTCTGAGAGGGGCACAGGTGTGACTTCGGCACGTTGATGGAGAACCCCAGCGAGTGCAGGAGGTCGGCCGTAGTCTGGAGGTGGGAGACAATTGTTTGGGGCGAGCCCGCCTTCAACAACCAATCGTCGAGATAGGGGAAGACTGAAACCCCTGATCTACGCAGATGAGCTGCGACCACCGCCATCACTTTCGTGAACACCCGAGGGGCGCTGGTAAGGCCGAAGGGGAGCAGGGTAAACTGAAAGTGCTAGTGGCCTACCATGAACCACAGGTAGCTCCGGTGGGTCGGCAGGACGGGGAGGTGGAAATATGCGTCCTGCAAGTCCAACGCTACCATCCAGTCTCCTGTGTCCAGGGCAACTAGGACCTGAACCAAAGTCAGCATCTTGAACTTCTCCTTCCGGAGGAAGCCGTTGACGGTCCATAGGTCCAAGATAAGGCGTAGGCCTCCTTTGCCCTTCTTGGGTACCAGAAAGTAGTGGGAATAGCAACCTCGTCCTACTTCCGGCCCAGGAACAAGCTCGATGGTCCCCTTGGCCAAGTGGGTCGTAACTTCCTCCTACAGAAGTCACAAGTGATCCCCCGACATGCAGTGGTACTGCGGTGGCATGGCTGGAGGGGTCGTCTCGAAGGGGAGGGAGTAGGCCCTTCGGACGATTTGCAGCACCCACTTGTCCGACGTGACGGTACGCCAGTGGTGGAGGTGATGGCGGACCGTGCCCCCACTGGCAACGAATGTGCCCGAAATGCCGGACTGGGAAGGCTTCGAGGCAGATGCTGCAGGGGCGGATGTGGACTGACCCTGCCGGTGTCCCCCGGTACTGACATGGCGGTAACCACGTCCGCAACGACGTTGAGTCTGGGTCTGTGGTCTGTGGCTGGCTGGACGTGTGGGGGCGCCCCTTCCTTTGCCACGAAAGGAGCGAAAAGCAGAAGTTTGCTGCCGTTGGCCTAGGCCCAAGGACTTGGATGTAGCCCTGGAGTCCTTGAAACGCTTCAGTGCACTATCCGCCTTGTTGCCAAAGAGGCGACGGCCATCAAAGTGCATGTCCATGAGGGTGGCCTGGACATCCACCGAAAAGTTGGCGGACCTCAGCCAGGCGTGGCGGTGAACCGCCACTGTCGTTGCAATCGCCCTACCCAGCGAGTCTGTTGTGTCGAGTCCACACCGTATTGAGTAGCGTGCTGCATCCGCCCTTCCACCAGGGTTTGGGCGAGCTTTGCCCGGGCCTCCTCCGGGCACTGTGGCAGCACCTCCACAACCGTATCCCACAGAGAGAGGGTGTGTATAGGCCCAAAAGGCAGGCGGTGTTCACAGACCATAGCTCCAAACTCAAGGAGAACAGTTTCTTCCCAAACTGATCGTACCTTTTAGATTCCCGATCCGGAGGAGCGGTCAAGAATGTGGTCTGGGAGGTAGAGGCCTGGATCACCAGGCTTTCGGGGTGGGGTGAACAGACAGGAAGCTAGGGTCGCCTGGAGCCGGGCGGTAGTGTCGGGCCACGTTCGGATCCACAGGGAGGCCTGTGGAGAGCTTGGACTAGGTGCCCAACAGAACGTCAGTGAGGGCTTCGTTGAACGGCAGTAGAGGCTCCGAGGAGCTTGCCTGCGGTTTGAGCATCTCAGTGAGGAGGTTAGTCCTCACAGCCGTGAGAGGGAGCTCAAGAGCTAAGGCCTTGGCCGCCCTGTTCAACACCACGCTGTAAGCAGCCCCCTCCTCCGTAGCCGAGGAGGGAAGAATCCAGTGTCGGGCGAAGTGTCCAGACCACTAGCCTCCCCTAGCTCGTCTTCCCAGTCCTGGCTCAACTGGCACTACAGTGCCAGAGGGTCCTCAGACCCCTACCAGTCCCCCTTGTCATCCATCTCCTGATAGTCAGGGAAAAATGATGGAGCCAGGTCATAGCTGAAGTGCTCACCTATCGTCGTCGTACGGGGTCGGCGCCAGCGGAGGAGCCATAAGGTCGACTGGCGACTACCCCGATTCAGGCATGGATCCTGCGGGGCCCTCGGCGTCGGGACATCAATCAGTGACAGTCCTCGCAAGGTTTAAACCCAGGCATCCCTATCAGCACCGCGAGTCGGAGGTCGACTCAAGAAGTGATCAAAAATGATCAAAAAAGTTAGTCAAAAAATGACTACGAGTACTGCTCTTCCCGGATATGCGCTTGCTGAGCGGGAAAAAGAAGAACTGACGTCAGCACGCGAGGGCGGCATTTAAGTAGTCCGACGACTTTATCCTGGCGATCAGAATGCCGAACGCGGACCCGCAGACGACGCCTAGCGACGCGCAGGGGTACTGCTAATGAAAACTATCCGGATTTTGTCGGACACCTGGGGATTTTCTAAGGTAAGGAATCTAACACTAACCTGTTTCTTTCAGATGAGGCAGTTAGCAGCAACTGACAACTGCTGTAGGGCGACAGGCTGGGAAGAGTGGGGTTTGTATCACAAGGGGCGGCTCTACCCTTCCAGACTTACTGGAGACACCATTCAAACATTTGCTTAAGTGTGAATTTCAAGTGTTTGGGTTATTTAGTCCTAACCGATAACCATTATCCGCTCTGATGTAGTCTTCGCTTGTAAATGGGGCCTATAAAGGAAGGCGGGGCAGGGTGCAGGTCAGTTCATTCACACCTTGTATGTGAGGAGGAAGATGGACAGGGGGCACGCACACGCAGACTGCCTTGCGCTAAGCCAGAGCGGCTGCCAGAGTGTCCAGGGGCTTCTGAGCCCGCCAACCAGGCCTCACGTCCCTTGTCAGGCCCCACGGGGTCCCTCCACGTCCCTCTACAAGGTGACACAGCTGAACAGGGCCAAGAGAGAGCCCCCTACAGGCAGAGGGCATAAGGGCCCGAGGAGCAGGTCGCAGACCCCAGTCTGCGGCGTCAGGCAGACCTCGGTCGGGGAGCATGAGCCAGTGATTCGAAGGAGGCAGCAAGCGTTTGAGGGTGCAGTGTGTTGGTTTGCTTTCCAGGGGAGCGAACAGCTGAACTCTGTTTCCGAGGGGGCACCTTCCTCTGAACGGGGCTTGCAGAAGTCTGTGTGAGAGAGGCACTGTCAAGTCTCAGAGACAAGAATGCAGAAATATGAGAGTAGGTTTCAAGAAAGAGAACTGGAGGCATCGACGTGGAAGCAGCGGCACACCCCAAAGATAGATGTACGGGCTTTAGACAGCAGGCTGCAGGCGAGTGAGCAGAAGACTGCGGTCTATAGAGACAGACACCCCACAGAGAAGGGGCTGAAGGCTTTAGACGGCAGGCTGCAGGCGAGTGAGCAGGAGACCGCAGTCTATGGAGACAGACAGCCCACAGAGAAGGGGCTGAAGGCTTTAGACAGCAGGCTGCAGGGGAGCGAACTGGAGACGTCAGCCTGTGGGGGCAGACATACCACGGAAAGGCAAAGACATGCCCTAGAAAGTGGTAAGCAGCAGTCCCTGTGCGAGAAGAGTACGCAGCCCACCCTAGCCACGGCGCTTCAGCACGAAGCATGCGCACCGGAACCATTCGGTAAGTACCCTCACCACCATGCTCAGCTGTGTTTATCTAGCCAGCAAGCCACTTGCAATGTTTCGCATATTAGTCCCCCAGGAATTATCTGGCCTCGGTATCGGTAATTCCATAATAGTGAGACATAATGGTGATTTTTACAGGCCGCTCACAAGTGTGTTTTTCTAGCAAGATAGCTCATTGGTTGAACGCCTGCCGCAAATGTTTTGTAAGCTGTAAACCAGAGATTCTAAACTCGCTTGAGCACCTCAGCCCGGCCTTTAATAATCCTTTTGAAGTCAGTAAACTAAGTAAAGTTTAGCAGCCCATGTGCACATTGTGCTTCAATCTGCAGAGAGCTTTAAGAAATCTGAGGTTATTGGTATGTGTTAAATTACACAAGGGCTCACAGGTGATGTAGTTACATTAAAAATATTGCCCCCAAAAACCCCTCCACGGAATTGGCCCCCGGGGGGCTAAATACTAAGTAAGAGCGGGAGCCCGTGCTTCGTTTTTTTCCCCCCGCAGCCAGATACGCAGATCCTCCGTGGATTTTCCTGTTTAAATAAAATATATATGTTTTGGGCCTTGGGGGTCCTTGTGGGATCCTCTAAGCAGGCCTAGAGGGTCAGGGTGTTTCTACTTTTCTACTGTTTCTGCTTTCTTGTGCCTCGGTTCTACAGAGGCACAAGATGGCTGCCAACTTTTCCTGGTTTGGAGTGTTGACTGCCAATTAGCATACAGCTTGTCATCGGGAGGGTGCGTGGATCCCGCACAGATCCTGCTCGTCCACAGATATATATGATTTTACTTTTGATTTTCTCAGCAACTACTCAACGGATTTACACCATTTAACAAAAAGGCACGACTCTGAACCAAGGGCTACCTTTTTGCCAAATTTGGTATAATTCCGTTCAGCAGTTCGGGCTGTAGCAGCGGCTAAAGGTTCCTATGGGAAATTGCATGGGGAAAACACGTTTTGGGACCCCCCTTTTTTCTTGGCCACCGCTTGACAAATCACCGTGAAACTTTCAGGATAGGAGTGGACCGGAGCAGGCCATAAGTTTTGAAAATTTGTCAAAGATTCGTCGACCGGCGCTAAAGTTATTGGAAATAGAATGTTGCGGATTTCCCATGGAAAATAGGTCCTAACTATAACTACCTACTGGCGATCGCCACTAGGCAATATATACATATACATATATATATACACACACACATATATATATATACATACACACACACACACACACACACATATATATATATATATATATATATATATATATACACACATATATATATATTCACTGAAAAAACCATAGGTTATAGACCATATATAGTTAGGAATTTGCATTTACAAAACCTTGAAAATTCACTGAAAAAAACATAGGTTAGAGACCATATATAGTTAGCTGGACATTTTATTGATATAAAACCAATGAAATTCCATATATAGTTAGTTGCACTAACTATATATCGCGCACCCGCAATCCACTGCTGATGATGTCACATATTACATCATTCATGACATGGTCAGTGACATCACTGATGACATCACACACCTAGTCAGTCATGCAAAGAATCAATCACACCTCCATTTCCTCAACTATACAGTTATACAAACTTTACTTATTCAAACATATACTAACACATATTTACTCTCTTATACAATCCCTGATACAAGTTCACAATGATCCATACAGCCACTCACACATTCACTGGCTCTTATGCACAGTTATTTATATATGTCAACTCTCACATGTACTGTGTTTTACATATGTACTTACTTTGACATGTAGCACTGAGATATCCATTCACTCACCAATACACTCATGCACACAGTCAACCGCCCATACAGCTGTTTCCACATGCACTTTTGAAACCATACATCTAGTGAATCAACTGCTCACACATCTATGTACAGAGTCATACACCTCCCAGCCACCCACACAGACACTCAGTCTCCCATACAAATACTTGGGCAACCAATCAATAACCCATATAGTTACTCATATAGCTACTTATCAACACATGCAACAGTTTACAGAACAACAGACATAATGATGCACAAATTAAGACCGTTTAGTCACTAACCCATGCACTCAGTGAGACACATTTAATCACTCACTCATACAGTCAGTCATGCACCTACTAAATCCTTCATCCAGACACTTATACATCCACTCATTCTTCAATATGTAAGACATATTTTAACTTTACAGAAACATACAGTCACTGGATGTTGTCATCAGTGATGTCATCAGTGATGTCATTTGAGATGTCATCAGTGATGTCACTGACCATGTCATGAATGATGTAATATGTGACATCATCAGCAGTGGATTGCGGGTGCGCGATATATAGTTAGTGCAACTAACTATATATGGAATTTCAATGGTTTTGTGTGAGTAAAATAAGGTTTTGTAAATGCGAATTCCTAACTATATATGGTCTATAACCGATGGTTTTTTCAGTGAATTTTCAAGGTTTTGTAAATGCTAATTCCTAACTATATATGGTCTATACCCTATGGTTTTTTCAGTGAATTTCCAAGGTTTTGTAAATGCTAATTCCTAACTATATATGGTCTATAACCTATGGTTTTTTCAGTGAATATATATATATACATACATATATAAACATATATCATCTGTATATCTATATAAATACAAACATAAATGCATGCATACATATACTTATATGCATACAGATGCATGTTATTTACATGAAAGTTGAAAAAACACTAATAAAAGCAAAGCTAAAAAGCCACGTCATTACAAACAGAATGGCTTTAACTTAAACGAGGGCGAGATCTATTGCATTTTCAATGCTTGTTTACTTTGGTTCCATCAAGAAGGCATTCTGATGTGTCACACATTTGCCATACATTCTGAATGTTAGCACTCTAGTTGCACATTAGATCACTGTAGTAAAGCTACTGCTCACCAGGGACGTCTGCTGCTGGTATTCAAAGTGCATGTTTCAGTCTGCATGTCAGAATTTTTTTAATGAAATAGAAGAGGATTTGAGAAGTCACTCAAAATGATCCCTAATTTTTCTTTCTGAAGCACTAATCATACTTTCTATGGCAAAATTAACCCCCTCATGTTGTTCCTTTTTAAATTGAGTGTTTTCAGACTTACCACTTCATTCCAATCAAGATGGCTTCTGGTGTGCCATACTTTTGTCATAAGTAAGACTGTTAGCGCTCTAGTTGTTCTTTAGAACACTCTGGGACATTCTGTCATTGGGCTATACTTGGGGTACATCTGGGTGATATTTGGGCTACATTTAGGCTCTTTTGTCTCTGGTGGCCATCTTGGGAGACTGTATGTCAGAATTTTTTAATGAAATTGAAGAGGGTTTGAGAAGTCACTCAAAATGTGCCCTAATTTTTCTTTCTGCAGCACTAATCATACTTTCTATGGCAAAATATACCCCCTCATGTTTCTTTTTAAATTAAATGTTTTAAGAGTTACCACTTTACTCCAATCAAGATGGCTTCAGGTGTGCCATACCTTTGTAATAAGTAGGACTATTAGCGCTCTAGTTGTTCTTTAGAACACTCTGGGACATTCTGTCATTGGGCTATACTTGGGCTACATCTGGGTGATATTTGGGCTACATTTGGGCTCTTTTGTCTCTGGTGGCCATTTTAGGAGACTGCATGTCAGAATTTTTTAATGAAATAGAAGAGGATTTGAAAAGTCACTCAAAATGTGCCCTAATTTTTCATTCTGCAGCACTAATCATACTTTCTATGGCAAAATATACCCCCTCATGTTTCTTTTTAAATTAAATGTTTTAAGAGTTACCACTTTACTCCAATCAAGATGGCTTCAGGTGTGCCATACCTTTGTAATAAGTAGGACTATTAGCGCTCTAGTTGTTCTTTAGAACACTCTGGGACATTCTGTCATTGGGCTATACTTGGGCTACATCTGGGTGATATTTGGGCTACATTTGGGCTCTTTTGTCTCTGGTGGCCATTTTGGGAGACTGCATGTCAGAATGTTTTAATGAAATAGAAAAGGATTTGAGAAGTCACTCAAAATGTGCCCTAATTTTTCATTCTGCAGCACTAATCATACTTTCTATGGCAAAATATACCCCCTCATGTTGTTTCTTTTTAAATTAAATGTTTTAAGAGTTACCACTTTATTCCAATCAAGATGGCTTCAGGTGTGCCATACCTTTGTAATAAGTAGGACTGTTAGCGCTCTAGTTGTTCTTTAGAACACTCTAGGAGGCTGCAGTAGAACACAAAGGAATCAACTGACAGTCTCTGTCCTTGTTGGATGTACATGTTTTACTGAGAATGTCAGACTTCATTTTCACATGACTGAGAAAGATAATGTGAATTTACAGAAAATATGCTTTCAGTTTAGCGTATAGATCCCCTTCCAAACCACTGTGGGAAAATCATGAGATATTAGTTTTCTTTCAAACAATATTCATGATATCACAGCAGAAGGTTTTTTCACATGGTAAAATCACCTTAGAACCCACCACAATTCCTAAAACGAGTATGGTACCATCAACAAATGATTTATAATGTAACTAAAGTCCTAAAACCCTCTATTAACTACAATGCTTTTTAATGAGGTGCTATCATGTATATTGGTCCCAAGATGGCTGCCAACACTTCTTGGATGAAGTGCTGACAGCCAATCAGATCAGATGTGTGGTTAGGCTCCGCCCAGATATATATCTTTTTTTGAACCTAAATTACTCAAAATCCACTGGAGCACATATATTGAGACCTAGCAAAGGCACATCGGGCTAACAGTCCCTACAATTTTGCCAAGTTTCGTGCAAATCCATTCAGCCGTTCGAGCTAAAAGTGAGGCCAACCGCCCTATGGAAATTAACATGGGAAAAACGCGTTTTGGGACCCCCCTTTTTTCTCGGCCCCCCCCTTGATGAAACCCCCCCAAATTGTCAGGGGCTGCTCAGAAACAAAATGTTCCATTTTCCTGAAAATTTCAGCCAATTCCGTCCACAAACGCCAAAGTTATTAGACATAGGATTTTTTCTCTATGGGATTTTTGAAAATTCTAACTATATATACCTACTGGCGACCGCCAGTAGGTAATATATATATATATATATATATATATATATATATATATATATATATATATATACATACATATATGTGTGTGTGTGTGTGTGTGTATATATATATATATATATATATATATATATATATGTATATCACATCAGCTTCTTCTCCTACGAGTCCCGTAGATAAAGACACGGCACAGCAACAGTTAGCTTTCTCCACTATTTTATTTACACACCATGTGCAAAGAAAAGTGCATCAAATGGACGGTCTACGCGTTTCGGCTTCCTGCCTTCAACTGGACCATAGAGTCCCTTGGTCTAGACCTTATTTAAATACAGTGCTGTGTATAAGTACCCTCTACCATTTCCATGGTCATCTAGACCTCCAACCCTACATAGTCTGTTTTTGGCTAGTACATACTCGTAGTAATTTTTTATGAGTATTTACAATTCACGTGAAGTACGATTATAAACCCTTTACCACAAATTAAGTATTTACAAGCTGGTCAAGTGGTTTTCTATATACAGTAAACTAATATCAATTTTTGTTCATTTCAGTAAAGTACTCCTTATATACTGTATTTGAGGGGAGGGGAATTCCAAATTCATTGTTAATATAGAGTTTCTTCATTTTTCAACCAAAATGCAATTAGGTTAAAAAGTGTGAGTAAAAGTGAAGAAAAGGGGTTTTCCTAAATATATGTATAACATTTCAAATTATGATCGGTGTTTAAACCTGCTATTTACAATTATATACATTTTAGGTCATTTTCAACCCTTAACTCATCTTATTTGTTACTTAGGATATATGAGAACATAGTATCTGTGAAGTACTTTATCAAAAACTGTTCTCTGTCCCCTCTTGGTATGGATTAGTTGTTGATTCTCACCTTCTCCAATCATTTCTTATAATCAGAATGAGATTTCTAAGATTAACTAACTTCATAGTGGTTTCAGGTATGTACTCTGTCCAACATCTCACATTTCCTTATATACATTATGTACAAAATTCCACATAGTTCTACAGTGACGGATTCCAATCTTGTGCTGTCATCTATATTGTCTATATCAATTTACAGATGTACATGTAATTCGGCATCCAAATTGTGGCCGAACGGTACCTCTGTTCCCATACTCAATATCATCCTGGATTCCAGGCGTCTTAGTTGTACCATTTGATCTCCGTCCCTCTCTGGGATTTTGCTCATCTTTATCCCCGAGTACTTTAGGAGGGCGGGATTGCTCTGATGATATTGAGCAAAATGTGTAGCCATTGGGTAGCATGGGTCCTTGTTCTTGATGGCCCTTAGATGTTGGAGTATTCTCAGTTTTAATGTATTCACAGTGCTCCCGATATAGAACTTTCCACAAGGACATTGTAGCCTGTAGACCACACATTTTGAGTCACATGTGATGTGGTCTTGAATGGTTTCCGTTTTGCCATTTTGTAATTTGTAGTTCTTGATGTTAATTCCATGCTCACAGGCTTTACATTTGTGGCATTTCCAGAAGCCTGGTGTCAGCCACGTCTGTTTCCTCTCTTCCCGTAATTCCAAGTGGCTCTGTGTTAGTATGTCCCGTAGGGAAGAGGTCTTTCGGTACGTGATACTTGGATTTTTTGTCAAGGTTTCTTTTAAAGTGTTGTCTAAAAGTAGGACTTGCCAATGTTTCTGAAGGGCTTTCTTCATGTTTGTACTTTGGTTGTTAAAGTCCATAATGAGTCTGGTTATCTCATTCCCTTGACTTGTCTCATGTTCCTGATTGATTTTTGGCCTCTTGTTTTTCGGAGTTAATAACTCATCCCTCTTTTTTAGATGCATCCTACTTCGTGCAGAAGAAATCACTTCCTTTGGGTATCCCCTTTCTAGGAATCTGGCACTCATTTTCTCTATTTCTTCTATTAGATCTTCCTGTTCGGAACAATTCCTCTTCGCTCTCAACATTTGGCCATAAGGAATACTCCATTTCAATCTAATGGGATGTCCGCTATTCACATGTAGAATGCTATTACATGCAGTTGGCTTTCTGTGGATTTTCGAGCAAAGTTTGCTGTTTTTCACAAAGATTTCCACATCCAGGAAGATCAGAGAGTGAGAGCTGATTGTTGACGTGAATTTTAAGTTGTATTTGTTATTGTCTAGAGATCCGATAAAGTTTTCCAAGGAGTTTTTATTTCCGTCCCATATGACAAACAAGTCGTCTATGAAACGACACCAAAGCCTGATTTTTGGCCCCTCCGGATTCTCTTGATCTTTTTTTATCACGTCGCTCTCCCTCGCCCCCATTAAAAGGTTTGCACAAGTGGGTGCAAATGATGTCCCCATAGCGGTCCCCTGCTTCTGGAGATATATCCCCCCCAAAAATAGAAAAGCATTATGAGTCAAACAGTAGCGGAGCATGTCAAGTAACATGATTGTATGTTCCAATAAATTCACAGAGCGTGCTTTAAGTACTTCCCTCACTACCTCAATGCCGTCCTCATGGCGAATTGAGGTATAGAGCGATGCAACATCAATTGTCGCCATTAGATAAGATGGTTTCCATTCACATGTGGTGATTTTTTGTAAAACGTCCATTGTATCCCTCAGAAAAGAAGGTAGGTGTAACGGGCGCGACAGGGAGAGGCAGGAGACGAGTTTTGGTTACTGTACTTAGTGGTTTTAATTTGTGCAAAAGAAAGTCAGTGCAGGTTTTCCTTGGTACAGTCGTTCTAGGGGAGCGGCTTCTTTCCTTCCGGCTCTTGGATATGACCCCTTCCTCTCTTCTCTTTGTCAGAGGCCTTCTCCGCTCTCCGCCTTCCGACTCCGCCTTGCCCTTGACTCCAACGGTGGAGGGGGGAAACAATAGAGGTATATTAGGATCACTGCTGGTTTAAGCTACAACCAAACAAATAAGGGGGGTGGGGAGTGAGGGATGCCCGGTGCTCGAGAACACTCTAGTGACCGTGAGGGATGTGCACACAGTGTTTACTTTATCACACTAAAAAGGACTCAGGGATGGTTTTTGCGTTTCACCTTTCTCCCCACCCAACCCGCTATACGGGAACGCACCTCTGTGAGCCACGCCCCTCCAGGGGAGTGGCTGGGTGGCGCGCGGTGTCGGTGGCCTCCTGGCTTCTGGGTGTCTTCGGATCCCGATCCGTCCGCCTCCTCGGCTCTCTCCTGGTGCACCTCCGCTCCGGTCTCGCCTTCGGTGGTGTCTGCGTCCGAGCTCGCCTCCGGCGCTTGTCTTGCCTCTCCAGATACCTCTGACTCCCTTGGCACTCCTCCGAACCCTCGGACTTCTCTCCTCGGCTCCTCCGCTGTGATCGAGCCGTCCCGCCTTTCTCCTCCTCGCAGTGCTCTCTCCGACACGTCGTCTTCCTCCCACAACTCGTAGCTCTCTTCCCAGTTGCTCCACGCCGCTCCGCTCCTTCTGCTGACCGCTCCTCCGGTGTATAGACACACCTGGTCCTGATCACCTTCCTCCTTTAAGGTGGAGTCGGGCCCCTCCTCCTCTAGCCCTCCGTACCATTTAAAGGGGCCGCTGTCATTGTCTTCTTCGTCGCAACTGTAGCGCTCCTCGACCTGGTTCCACGAGGGAGGAAACGGGGGCTGTGAAAAGAAGAGGGAGAGGTCACAGGTTACTGTCTCTCCTGGGGGCACCAAGGGCACCCCCTTACACACCTCCCCCCCTGGACTCTTCCGTTCGGGAAGGGGATGTCGAGATAGGAAGTCGGCCCCTGTATTGTCAACTCCTTTTTTATGTTGTACCGTAAAGGCATAAGGTTGTAACGCCAGGAACCAACGCATGACCCGAGCATTGTTGGATTTATTCCGGGCCATCCATTGCAGGGGGGCATGGTCGGTATAAAGGGCAAACGGTCTCCCCTCCAGGTAGTAGGCCAACTTGTCCACTGCCCACCGGATAGCTAGACATTCTTTTTCTACGGTGGAATATTTCAGCTCCCTTGGGAACAACTTCCTGCTGACATACAGTATTGGGTGGTCTGCCCCGTCCTCCCCCTTCTGAGATGCCACCGCCCCAATCCCATAATCTGAGGCGTCAGTGTGTAAGGAAAAAGGCAGAGCAAAGTCTGGGGAAGACATGATCGGAGTGGATGTGATACATTTTTTTAGGGAAGCGAAGGCTTCCAACATCTCGGGAGAGGGGTGGCTTAAGGCCTTCTCAGGGAACCTACTTTGCAACAGGTCGGTGAGGGGGGCTGCGATCTGGGCAAACAGGGGAATAAATCTTCGGTAATATCCTATAAGACCCAGAAACGCTCTCATGTCCTTCTTGGTGGCAGGGAAAGGTGTCTCAGCTATGGCACAGACCTTTTCTATTTGTGGCTCGATAAGACCGTGTCCTAGTATATACCCGAGGTATTTCACCCTTTGGTATGCTATTCTGGATTTCTTTGCGTTGATTTTCAAACCTGCGTCACTCAGGGTGTCCAATACTTTGTGAAGGTGCGACAGGTGGGTCTCCCAATCCGGGCTGAAGACTACGATATCGTCCAGATATGCCGAGGTAAAGGAGGTTAGGTCTTTCAGGACTGTATTCATTAACCTTTGGAAGGTGGCGGGGGCGCCGTGTAGGCCAAAGGGTAATACCGTAAACTTGTAGTGTCCGTCATCCGTTGAAAAGGCGGTCTTGTGACGGTCTTCTTCTGTAAGGGGTACTTGCCAGTACCCCTTTGTTAGATCTATCGTGCTAATATACTTGGACTCCCCCAGTTTTTCAATCAGCTCGTCGATTCTTGGGATGGGATAAGCGTCGAACGTTGAGATCTCGTTGAGGGCCCTGAAATCCATGCAAAAGCGACGCGATCCGTCAGGTTTGGGAATCAACACAATAGGACTGGACCAGTTGCTCTTAGAGGGACGGATGACGCCCAGCCTCAACATATCCTGTAACTCTTGCTTGATCCCTTTACGTCGTGCTTCGGGGACGCGGTATGGTCGTATCTTTACGATTTTTCCTGGTTGGGTCTGTATGTGATGTATCGCCAGGGTGGTTCTACCTGGTATGTCCGAAAATACCTCAGCGTGCTTCTGTAGAGTTTTCCTCAGGCCCTGTTTCTCATCTTCCATCAGGTCGTCGTTTACAATGAGTTGGTCCAAGGTACTGGGGACGTCAGGGGGTTTGGAGTCCATCAGATGTACTCCCACGGGAGGGGGACCCAGCCACTTCTTTAACAGGTTTATGTGACATACCTGTACCTTCCTTGGGGTAATTTGGAGCTTATAGCTGGTGTTTCCGATCGTGGCCACTACCCGATAGGGTCCTCCCCATTCGGCCCTGAATTTCTGCGTCGAGGAGGGCAGGAGAACCAACGCCCAGTCTCCTATCTGCAGTCTTCTCCACCGTTTTCCTTTATCATAAATGGTCTTCTGTTTTGGTTGGTTTCGTTCCAAGTTGGTATAGGCCAGATCTCTCAGCTTTCCGATCTTGGATCTCAGGTTCCGGGCGTATTCCAGGGTCTTCAGGGTCTCTTCTGGGGTCTCTTTCTCCCAGGCCTCTTTGGTCATCTCTAGGAGCGATCGTGGTTGTCGGCCGTACAACAGTTCGAAGGAAGAGAACCCCAAACTGCTTTGCTTCTGTCCCCTGATTACATACAAGGCCAGGGGCAATACTTGGTCCCACTCAGCTCCGTTGACCTCCAACATTTTCCTTAGGGTGGTCTTCAGGGTTCGGTTATATCGTTCGACGAGCCCGTCCGTCTGGGGGTGGTATACCGCCGTTCGGATCTGTTGGATGTGCAGTAGGTGACATACCTCTTTCATTAAACGGGAAACGAAGGGGGTTCCCTGGTCCGTTAGTATCTTTTTAGGGAACCCCACTCGTGAGAATAACTCCAGCATCTTATCCGCTACCTGCTTGGTTTTGGTCGTAGTCAAGGGGAAAGCTTCAGGGAACCTTGTAGCGTAGTCTACCACTACCAGTACATATTGGAACCCTTTCCGAGTTTTAGGTAAAGGCCCTATCAGATCCATTCCTACCCTTTCAAAGGGAGCCCCTATAATGGGCAGGGGTTGCAGGGGGACTGCCGGGGGGCGTGTCATATTTCGCTTTTGACATACATCACACTCCTGGCAATACACCAGGGTATCTTTGTAGATACCGGGCCAATAGAAGTGGCGAAGCAGGTTTTGGGTGGTTTTTTCTTCTCCGGTGTGTCCTGCTACCAAATGTGCATGGGAATAGAACAGCACCTGTTCCCTAAAGGACACCGTCACCAGTAGTTGCTCGGGATCGTCCTTCTGTCCCTGTCTGTATAGCAGGTAATTTTTCACAAAGAAATGCGGAAACAGTATGGGGTTCTGGTCCCGGGTCCTTTCCGCTGCCTCCCATGCATTGAATAGAGTGGCGTCATTGCTCTGGGAGAACCTGAAACTGCGATCTAAGATCCATGGTTCGGCTGTCACAAGGGCGGGGATGGAATGTTCCGGGTTCAGTACTTTGGCTTGGATTTCCCCGGGTGTGAAACTCCTATTGAACATATCCAAAAATTCGGGGTTATCTGTACCTATGATAAGGTCCTCAGGGAGAGTGGCGAGTACCCCCACCCTGATCGTATGGGGTCTACTACCTTGGGGTTTGATGGGCAATAGGGCTACCGGGTAGGGCTTAACATCCCCATGTACGCAACGGATATTAACCTGTTCCTGGGCTACTATCTGTGCTGGTTTCACGTGTCTGGATTGGACCACTGACTGGCGGCAGCCGGAATCTAATAGGGCCTGGAGGGAGGTGCCGTTTACCCCAACACTTACTCGAAACGCATGTCCCATTTCACTCGAGTACATCACCGCTCTGGGGAGATAGCCCACTTCCATCGGTTCTTCGGGCTGTCTCCTCCTTGGACATAGTCGGGCTATATGTCCCCACGTGCCGCAGTCGAAGCATTGAGACCCACTATGCGGGGGCCCCTCGGGTCTCCATGCTCTGGCTTTGCTGGGCTCTGGGTTTTTCAGTGGTTTCTTTTCGCTCTTTACAATGGGCTTGTGTCTTTCGTTCTCCCATGTTTGGGAGAGCCTCGGTTGAACCCAGGAAAAGGTGGTTGCCATGTCCACCGCTTTAGCCGTGGTGAGATGGTGGTGCTGCCTCAACCACCTTTGAGTCGTGTAAGGTAGGGCCTCCAGGAACTGCTCCAGATAGACCCTATCCATAATCTCTTCCTTGGTGCAGAGATTAGGGGTCAGCCACTTGTCGGCGGCCATTTTCAAGCGCACAAACCATGTTTTGGGGGTTTCTCCCGGTACCCCTCTTTCCTTCCTGAACCGAAGGCGATAGGCCTTCTGATCCAGGCCCAAATGATCCAGAATAATCCGCTTGATGTCTGCATACGCTGTATCGCCCGTCGGATTGGCCACATGGTAGGCGGCCTGGGCCTCGCCCACCAGCAGGGGGGCGAGGAAGAAAGGCCATTTGACCACGGGCCACCCGCAGGCTCGGGCGGCTCTCTTGAAGTCAAGTAGGAAGGAGTCAGGGTCCTCTCCCGGCTGGTATTTCTGCAAGGATACCCCGCTAATGTGTGGGGAGGGTGTCACAGAGGCTACCGGTCCGGGTACAACGGTGGGGTCCAGGGCCCGGGCGGTCATTGCTGCCTTCATTATTTCCCTGTCTGCCTCTGCCGTCAGGATCTGCTGTTGTATGGCCCATTCGAGTCTTTCCTGCCCCTTCACCAGGTTCTGTACGACCTCTTCCATCTTTGTTATGCAGATGGTCCCTGTGCCCGCATTCTCCACCACTGTAACGGGCGCGACAGGGAGAGGCAGGAGACGAGTTTTGGTTACTGTACTTAGTGATTTTAATGTGTGCAAAAGAAAGTCAGTACAGGTTTTCCTTGGTACAGTCTTTCTAGGGGAGCGGCTTCTTTCCTTCCGGCTCTTGGATATGACCCCTTCCTCTCTTCTCTTTGTCAGAGGCCTTCTCCGCTCTCCGCCTTCCGACTCCGTCTTGCCCTTGACTCCAACGGTGGAGGGGGGAAACAATAGAGGTATATTAGGATCACTGCCGGTTTAAGCTACAACCAAACAAATAAGGGGGGTGGGGAGTGAGGGATGCCCGGTGCTCGAGAACACTCTAGTGACCGTGGGGGATGTGCACACAGTGTTTACTTTATCACACTAAAAAGGACTCAAGGGTGGTTTTCGCGTTTCACCTTTCTCCCCACCCAACCCGCTATACGGGAACGCACCTCTGTGAGCCACGCCCCTCCAGGGGAGTGGCTGGGCGGCGCGCGGTGTCGGTGGCCTCCTGGCTTCTGGGTGTCTTCGGATCCCGATCCGTCCGCCTCCTCGGCTCTCTCCTGGTGCACCTCCGCTCCGGTCTCGCCTTCGGTAGTGTCTGCGTCCGAGCTCGCCTCCGGCGCTTGTCTTGCCTCTCCAGATACCTCCGACTCCCTTGGCACTCCTCCGAACCCTCGGACTTCTCTCCTCGGCTCCTCCGCAGTGATCGAGCCGTCCCGCCTTTCTCCTCCTCGCAGTGCTCTCTCCGACACGTCGTCTTCCTCCCACAACTCGTAGCTCTCTTCCCAGTTGCTCCACACCGCTCCGCTCCTTCTGCTGACCGCTCCTCCGGTGTATAGACACACCTGGTCCTGATCACCTTCCTCCTTTAAGGTGGAGTCGGGCCCCTCCTCCTCTAGCCCTCCGTACCATTTAAAGGGGCCGCTGTCATGGTCTTCTTCGTCGCAACTGTAGCGCTCCTCGACCCGGTTCCACGAGGGAGGAAACGGGGGCTGTGAAAAGAAGAGGGAGGGGTCACAGGTTACTGTCTCTCCTGGGGGCACCAAGGGCACCCACTTACAGTAGGATTGTCACATAATTCATAAGAAAAATGTCTATGAATCTTAATGTAGATTCCAATAGGGATCCTATCGAGCTCACAATTGGTCTCCCTGGTGGACATTCAAGTGACTTATGAATTTTCGGTAGAAAATATATGGTTGCCATGATTGGATTGTCGGTTTTCAGGTAGCTATACTCGTCAAAATCTAATAGACCTCTGTCTTTCCAGTTCAGTAGCATAGAATGATACTCACTTATCCATTCTTCCATAGGGTTTGTAGCCAACCTTTCGTAGTGTTCCTGAACTTTCAATTGTCTATTCGCTTCCTCAATATAATTTGAAACATTTTGTATGATGAGGTTGCCCCCTTTATCCGAAGATTTAATGATTATCGATGTATCGTTTTTCAATTCCGTCATGGCTTTATATTCTTTTGGAGACAGATTTTGTTTCTTCATTTGTCCATTTCTTACAGATTTATCTGCAATTTTTGTTATTTCCTCGACCATAAGTTCTTGGAATAGATCCACTTTGTTGCCTGGTGGAAGTTGCGGGCAGAATTTTGAACTTCTTTTCAACCCGCTATTACCTCCTAGGTTTGTCGCTATCCCAATGTTTTTACAAAAGTTGATTTCCATTTCCGGAGTTATTGTGTTGTCCTCTTGGCTGGTGGAGGGGATTTCTTTGATTGACGCCAGAGTTATCATTGCTGTTAAATCTGTTTGTGCGACAGTTGATGTAGTTTCATTTCTTTTCGAAACATATTTTTTTATTGCTTTGATTTTTTTCGGCAAAATATTTTTTCAATTTCACTTTCCGGCAAAATTTGTAAAGGTCAATGCGTGCGTTGGGTGCATTTATAGTTTTTGTTGGGCAAAATGAAAGACCTCTATTTAAGAGTTTCAGTTGTATATCCGACAATTGTTTATTGGATAGATTTATAACTATGTTGTTGGATATTGACATGCTCTTCTTCATAGCTACTTTTGCTTTCCTTTGCCTCGCTTTGCTTTTACTTCTTTTTCCACCCCTTCTGGTTTTTGGTTTGTCGGGGGTTTCTTTGGTGGACGTTGTTCCCTTTGTCGGGGGTTTCTTTGGTGGACGTTGTTCCCTTCCCCAAGCATTGGATCTGCCTCTTCCTCTTTGTCGCGTGACCATATGTGCTAGCTTGATCTCCCCCCGAAAATCCAATGGTGTTGCAGTGGATTCTCCCTCAACAGAGCTCATTTCCGAGCTATCCACATCCTCCGTCGGTTCATTGGTTCTATCCATATTTTTATACATGGCAACATGACTTCTTAAAGTGTCATATTTACGTGCGAATGTATAAATTCGTCCGTTCATATAGTCCAACCTATCCCTAGTGAACTTATTGGCCTTTCTCTTCTCCACCTCCATCTCATGTTTTGCCACCTTCTTTTCCATGTTCTCAATTGCCTCTTTACTTTCCTCAGATGTCGGGATATCAGCGAGTTCTGATTCTAGTGCCGTTATTGTGCTCGTGATCTTTTCTAATTTCCTCTCCGCATGAATGATTAAGGTTCTCATTAACTTGAAGGAGCATTCATTTGTATCTGTCTGCCATAGTTTTATCAAGTCTGTATCCAAGTCATTTAAGGTTGGCATTATAAGAATCCTCAGACCTCGCTGGACGCTCTTGAATTCAATATATTTTTCTAAAGATGTTTTTTCCCACCATTTATTGTTTTCTTGGATTCGCTGTATTTGCAATTCTCTAACTATGCTGACAATTGTTCTTTCCTTTGTTCTTTCTCCTCCATCCCCTTTAGCATCAGAGGTCATTATGGGGGGATTATCGTCATTCAGAAGCTTGCTCGCCCTTAGTTGGCGATTCCTTGATTTATCTGCCATTTTTTGAACTATGCAGGGTTGATTTATTAAGTTTCTTATTGATACACTGTTTCAATAGCCAGGTGTGTGTTGTTTCTTGTAATTTTTTGAGGATAATCAGCTCCCTTGTTCCAAAAGTATGCTGAATCTCAAAGAAACGTGTCTGTTGCTTCCTGCAGAACACACTGTGTTCACTCGGTTTCCAGTAATGCTGCACGGCCCCTTTAAGGAATCTTTGTTGTTGCCGATGACGTGCTTTCTCGGCTTCCTTCCCGGGTGACTTGCTAATCTTTCCCGCTCAACTCGGGTATGGCCATGCTCTGTGCATTTAAGGTGAGCGTTATTTGTATGAAATAGGATTTAAATCTCCTACGTTTAATGACACGCTACACCCCGGCTTCACTCACAGGGGTTTGTTTACCGATAGGCGGCTGCCCCCTCACCCCACCCGAACGCAGCCTCCGCCGCGCTGCAGAGTCGAGCGAAATTGACATACACCCCGCCGGTTCACTCACCCCTGATTCGGTCGCCTTCGCACTCTTCCGCTGATATCTTCTTACTGCGAATCTCCCGCAGCATTCTTCACGGGAGCACCCCGCTTGCAGCAGAAGCGTCAGTCGTTATTGAAATATATTTTTAAATATATTGAAATCACTGGATTACGATCTCCCAATCCTTCACGACCGCCTCGCCCTGGAGTGCCTTTGTTGCGCGTTCCAGTATATATATATATATATATATATATATATATATATATATATATATATATATATATCCTGCACTCCGTTTGTCTCCTAGCTCGCGCGCTCGCACAGCCAGCAAGCAGACTCCGGACACGGACCTCGAGGTGCATCAAAGATCTTTATTTGGCAGAAAGAGTCACCGACGTTTCGGCTCAACGGAGCCTTGATCACATGACAGCGTTTTCTATGCAAGGTACACCTTTTAAAGTGGAAGCAAGTGGTCAACTAAAATCACCTGTGCAATATATATATATATCACGAAAACGCCATTCACCACCAGTTCTTTACCGAAAGGAATAACGAGAGTAAGCCCAATTTTTCGTGCTAGTTCTTCGGTGATTTATTACTCAATTACACCAGCCATCCGTCATAACGCGTTTCACCTCTCAAACGAGGCTTGATCACATGTATATACATATATATATATACACACACACACATATATATATACATATATATATACACACACACATATACACACACACACATATACATATATACACACACACATATACATATACATATATACACACACACATATACATATATACACACACACATATACACATATACACACACATATACACACACACACATATACACACACACACATATATATATAAGCTGCAAACAGTGAGAAACAGTCTCATAAAAAGCAGCTCTAAAACCAGAGAATGTTTGAAGAGAAAAAATAAGGAGGATGATCCAGAGACGACAAAAATCCGTCTCATCACAGACTATTCACAAGAAAGTGAAAAGATAGGTAAAATTCTCCGAAAGAATTGGAAGCTATTACAGTTGGATAGCACAGTCAAGGAGCTCATGGGAACACACCCAACGATAACTTACAGACGTGCCAAAAATTTAAAAGACCATCTGATACACAGTCACTTCCAGAGGAAAAGACAGGATGATTGGCTGAGAACCAAAGGATTCATGAAATGCCATGGGTGCAAAATGTGCCAGATAGCCAAACAGACAAAGGAAATAACTCTGGCTAACAAAAAGAAATGGCAAATAAGACAATGCATAACGTGCAAGACACCTTTCACTGTATATGTAGTGGAGTGCCCCTGTCCCATGCAATATGTGGGCAGCACGACTGTGGAACTTAAGAACCGTATTTTACAACACATGAGGGCTACAATTCACAAGGACCGCTCTAATGCCATAGCCAAGCACATGGAGCTCTCACATCAGGGTGATTGGCAAAAAATGAGATTCTATGGCATTCAAACCATAACAAAGGGCGAGCGGGAAATTTATAATCAATCTGAGGACCCTGCATCCGAATGGGTTGAACCAGTCGGAGGAACTTTATGGGCACCTATAATGTTTTTGAATTAGAACTGTATGCACTATTGATTTTTGAAATTCATAATTATGAGTCAGCCTATTGGAAGGCAGTACAAAGTTAACACACAGTTAAATGCAAGATGCATGAATCAATGCAATATTTGAATAATAAGTAATGTATTCTAATTTTAGAAAAGGGTGCATTCTGCTTTAATTTTACTTTGTTTCAAACTTTTTGGTAAAAACTACAAGGACCAGAATCCTTAGCACACCATGTGACAGGAAATACTATTGTTTTTGAAAAAATGTGCTTAAATGTTTGTGGGTGTGTAATACCCAGTGATCGTGAGCAAGGTGGAGTGACACCGAAACGCGTAGATCTCTGCGCCTGTTGCCCTTTGGAAACAATTGAAATAAAAAGGATCACTGTTTGAATCCAGGTTGGCTGTGCGACCCGTTGTTTTCCCTGGTTGGAAAAGTTTGGATATGGATATATATATATATATATACAAAACAAATTGCCTCTGCATTGAAAAGGTCACACAACAGCGCCCCGACCATCAGGTCATGTTAAGCCTCGCTGCAGCCTGCATCTCACCCACCACAGATTCTCTTCATGTTGCCGACGCGTTTCGAGGCCAATACGCCTCTTCTTCATGAGCTTGAAAAGAACCAGGCATCGAGTGTTCACTTCGTGCAAGTATGTTTTTATTTAATGACATCCTTAGTAGGTTGGGCTTAAAGCCCCTGTGCATTGTAGGATTCGTAGTCCCAAGAAGTGAATAAAAATTAATAACTTTGGTAAGTTCGTGTCCTGGTTGTTATTAAAAAAGCATTATTTTCTTTCGTAGGTAGACAGGTTCCAGGCAGGTTCTGTCTGCATACAGGTCGCGTAGCCCCGGGTCACGTAGCGTAAGCGTGTCAGAACATTTTGCGATCGTATGCGCATGCGTGCTTCCGGGTGCGCTTACGCTGTGCGTCATATGACGCATCCCGCGGCTACGCGATACGTCACAATGTTGTTTTCGTTCGCGGCAATAGCGCTAACGGGACGCTCACCGGTACGCCCCGCGGGGCGCGCCATAGCACTGCGCTTAACGGTGAGCGCATCGGTACGCGCCCCGGGAGCGCACCGGGGCAAACAAATTAAAAAAAATGTATATATATATATTACATAATTATAAAATTCGTTATAAAAAATATTACATTTCATACCTATTGAGATTTGAAATTTGAAATTCACTGGAAAAAAAATAGGTTTGAGGCCCTATATATAGTTAAGAATTAGCATTTAAAAAACCTAGTAAATTCACTGAAAAAACCATAGGTTTCACACCAGTTATAGTTAGCTGGAAATTTTACTGACATAAAACCATTGAAATTCCACGTTATAGTTAGTTGGACTCACTATAACTTGCGCGCCTGCAATGCACTGCTGATGACGTCACAGACCATGTCATGAGTGATGTAATCTGTGACGTCATCAGCAGTGCACTGCAGGCGCGCAAGTTATAGTGAGTCCAACTAACTATAACGTGGAATTTCAATGGTTTTATGTCAGTAAAATTTCCAGCTAACTATAACTAGTGTGAAAGAGAGTGTGTGTGTGTGTGTGTGTGTGTGTGTGTGTGTGTGTGTGTGTGTGTGTGTGTGTGTGTGTGTGTGTGTGTGTGTGTGTGTGTGTGTGTGTGTGTGTGTGTGTGTGTGTGTGTGTGTGTGTGTGTGTGTGTGTGTGTGTGTGTGTGTGTGTGTGTGTGTGTGTGTGTGTGTGTGTGTGTGTGTGTGTGTGTGTGTGTGTGTGTGTGTGTGTGTGTGTGTGTGTGTGTGTGTGTGTGTGTGTGTGTGTGTGTGTGTGTGTGTGTGTGTGTGTGTGTGTGTGTGTGTGTGTGTGTGTGTGTGTGTGTGTGTGTGTGTGTGTGTGTGTGTGTGTGTGTGTGTGTGTGTGTGTGTGTGTGTGTGTGTGTGTGTGTGTGTGTGTGTGTGTGTGTGTGTGTGTGTGTGTGTGTGTGTGTGTGTGTGTGTGTGTGTGTGTGTGTGTGTGTGTGTGTGTATCCTTTTTAAATTAGAGCAGCTTTAACTGTAGAAAACTACAGCCCTGTCATTAAACCCAAAACACATTGCAGCATTTATTTATTTATTTACGGTAGTGTATTTTATATAGCGCACAGCTACCCCAACGGGGCGTCCCAGCGCTCCTGTGCATTCGTAAGCAGAACTAGATTTTAGAGGGAAATTTAACAGAAAAGAAAAGTTTTTAAGGCTTTCCGAAAGGGGGGGTTCTTCCTGGATCATCCGGATGGAAATGGGTAGCTTGTTCCAGAGGGCAGAGGCACATACTTGGAAGGTTCTACTGCCGGAGCATGCTTTTTTAAATCTGGGAGTGGTAAGAAGGTTTTTTGAAGAACAACGAAGAAGCCTGACATTGCTGTAGGGGGGGAGGCAGGCGGAAAGGTAAGCAGAGCCCTTTCCCCTCACTGCCCGGTGGGCCAGTACAAGTGCTTTGAATTCTGCCCTTTTTTGTATGGGCAGCCAATGTAGTCTACGGCGATGAGGCAAGATGTGCTCGCGATGGGGAATGCCACCCACCAACCGTACTGCAGCATTCTGGACTGTCTGGAGTCGATGGCAAAGACCAGCAGTCAGTCCAGTGTACAGGCCATTAGCGTAGTCCAGATGGGAGGTAATCAGTGCATGGACTATAGTCTTCCTGGTGTTATTAGGTAAGAAGTTGATGAATTTTTTCACCATCCTAATTTTGGAAAAACATGCTGCAGATACCGTATGGACTTGTTGGTGGAATGAGAGGTTAGAATCCCATCTAACCCGTAGATTTTTTATGATTCTTTAGGCTGGGGTGGGGTACTCAATTCAAGGGGCCACCAGATTTTGGGGTCCAGTGGGGATGGCTGGTGGAAGAATAGTACCTCCGTTTTGCCGGCATTAAGCCGGAGAAAATTGTTATCCATCCATTGGGTAATGGTACAGAGCCAATTTTTTAGTGGGTCAAAGGTAAATTGAGTGGGGCTGTCAAAAGTGAACAAGAGCTGAATGTCATCTGCATAAGATGTTGCCTTTATTCCAGTTTGGGCGATGATTTCAGCTAGGGGCGAGAAATAAACATTGAACAGGAGAGGGCTCAGTGAAGAGCCCTGTGGGACTCCCCACCGAAGCGGACGACTGTCCGAGGAATAGGGAGGAGTGAACACTGAATGCGTCCGATTGGACAGGAAGGATGCAATCCATTTCAAGGCCATACCCTGGATGCCTTTTGATCTGAGGCGGTCAAGGAGGAGGGGGAGGGAGACGGTGTCGAATGTTGCCGACAAGTCAAGCAGCACCAACACCGCTCTTGATCCCTCGTCCAACTTCCAACGTACGGCATCGGCCATCTCAGTCAGTGCTGACTCAGTACTGTATCCCGGTCTAAAACCGTGTTGTGAGTCATGAAAAGCACCATGTGCTTCTAAAAAACCTGCTAGTTGTTGCTGTACAAGTTTTTCGAGCACTTTAGCAGGGGCTGGTAAAAGGAAGATAGGCCTGTAGTTGGCAGGTTCACTAGGGTCGGCATTAGCTTTCTTCAGTATGGGGACTAATCGAGCATGCTCCCAGGAGTCTGGAAAGACACCTGTACGCAGGGAATCATTCCATATCCCATTTAAAATGGGGTTAAGAAGAGGTGCAAGAGATTTATATTGTTTAGCTGGCCAGGGGTCCATAGGTGAGCCAGATCTGCACTTTGAGAGTTCACTTAGAGATTGATCTAAGGCAATCTCTTTGAAAGTAGAGAAGGTACAGTCAGATCCCGTAGAGACTGTATTAATTACATGATTATCTGGGTTGGTATTACAGGGGAAGGAGTCATATATAGTGGCAATTTTGTCTTCAAAAAAATCCAAAAGGCGACTGCAAAGTGTCTGAGACCCCAAAGGGGGTCGTTTGAGAGCTAATGGGTCTGTGAAGGTTCTGACTGTGTTAAATATTTCTCTGGACGATACCTGTGCACGGTTTGTTTTATCTTCCAGGTAATTTCTTTTGTGCTCAGTTATTCTTTTCCTATACTCCTTATGGGCAGATTTATATTTGATCTTACAGTCGGGGAGTATGATAGTCTCCAGCGTCTCTCAAGAAGCTAGCATGTCGATTTGCATTTACGGAGCACATCGGAGTACCAAGGCGCAGAGGGGGCAGCACGGTAGGTTTTAATAGGGCTGATTGGAGCAAGATGGTCAATGGCGGAAGAAATCCAGCCGTTGAAGTTGGTCAATCTGGCATCCAAGTCAGGAGCTGTATCTGAGGAACTGATAGGGCTGAGGTGGGCAGCTAAGCTATCAAGAGAGATCTTACTCCAATTTCTACCTAGTGTTTTGGCCGGGAGTCTGGGACGGTCTTGATGGTGCAGGGAAAAGGAAAACGGAATAAAAAAGTGATCGGGCCAGATCACCAGAAGGGGTTCATTTATGGAGATTCCGTCCAGATTAGTACAAATCAGGTCTAGGGTGTGTCCGGCCTTATGTGTTGGACTAGTAATAAGTTGGTTTAGCCCTCCGTCTGATAAAGTAGATAGAAAGTTAAGAGTGATGGGATCCGAAGGATTATCAACATGAAGGTTGAAATCCCCAAGGAGGGTAAAGTTTGCATAACGCGATGTTGCCTGCAAAACATAGTCTAAAAAGGCCGGTAAATAGGATGTTTTAGAATTGGGAGGGCAGTAGACCAGAAGGCCTGAGAAGGTGAGATTAGCAGCCATTTTGACGCAGAATGGAAGTGCTTCGATGCGTTCTAATTGTGTGTAAGGGAAGGAGGAGTTAGTCCACTGAGATCTATATATTATGGTGACTCCTCCTCCTGAGCGTGAGCTCTGTCTGTTAGCACAGAATATGCTGTAGCCAGAAGGTATGGCTAGGCATATAGCAGGATTGGTTTCATCTCCTAACCAGGTCTCGGTTAGGAAGAGGAGATCCCACTTTTCATCTTCCAGAGTTTGGGCAATGTCGAAAGTGTGTTTCGCTAGTGAGCGGCAGTTAATCAGACCTGCCTTTATGGATAACGTTTTACTAGCGGGAGGAGTAGGGACCGGGGTCCGTGGTATGGGACATTCATTCCTTATATTGGTTTCAATCTGTCCCATACTGCAAGATGTGAAAGGCAGATGAGGGGTGAGATCATGGGGGGAGATTAGCATCTAAGTACAGTGATTGGGCTTAAGGTTCATGAGCATAACTCTATCATAGGAAATAAGGCATGGAGAATTGCGACAGGTGATAGTACTTACGACCGTGGCTGCTTCCTGGTCGCGGACGGGTGCAGACAGGCAGGACTCTGGCACGACTCCGGCGCAACGGCTGATCGCGTCCGCTGGGCGGAGGCATGCCCTTCCCTTTTTATACTGGCCAATCGAGTGCGTGCAAACGCTGCCCCAAACTAAGATGGCCGCTAAGGTAGTTCTACCCGCCCGGGACTCCGCTATCTCAGCGCCCAAGTCGGCTGATGTTGGTCCGAGTGGCGGGGAAGAGTCAGTGAAATACGGAGGCGACGCTTATTAAATCAAGCGGGGGGCAAGGGGAGAATAACCACCACTTTTAAATCAAGCAGGGGAAATCACACAAAATATTCGTACAATTTTCAAAGCTTCGTGGTCAAGCTAAGAGTGCAAGCAATGTTAAAAGCTGAAAGTACAGCAGGTTTTAAAACGTGCAGTAAGTAAAAAAGACTAACAAAGTAAAACAGCTACCTCCCGGCTTCCGCTTCAGGAGGGGATAGAAAACACAGCGAATTAGAAAGCCTGGCCTGGGGTGCCCTTTTATACTGGCCAATTGAGTGCGTGCAAACGCTGCCCCAAACTAAGATGGCCGCTAAGTTAGTTCTACCCGCCCGGGACTCCGCTATCTCAGCGCCCAAGTCGGCTGATGTTGGTACGAGTGGCGGGGAAGAGTCAGTGAAAAACGGAGGTGACGCTTATTAAATCAAGCGGGGGGCAAGGGGAGAATAACCACCACTTTTAAATCAAGCAGGGGAAATCACACAAAATATTCGTACAATTTTCAAAGCTTCGTGGTCAAGCTAAGAGTGCAAGCAATGTTAAAAGCTGAAAGTACAGCAGGTTTTAAAACGTGCAGAAAATAAAAAAGACTAACAAAATAAAAGAGCTTCCTCCCGGCTTCCGCCTCAGGAGGGGATAGAGCACACAGCGAATTGAGTAGACCTATGGAATATTGTTAACATATTTTTAAGAAGTGCTCTAACTGTAGAGGGAAAAAAGAGGGAAATGGTGCCTGTCAAGTCAAAAATGCACTAGATGTATTCAGCATACACTAACTTTAAGGAACCCAGAAACTTCCATTACACAGCATGCACTGCACTGGCAGTTTGCCTAAAAGCCTTAGATCTTTTTTCTGACTCAAGCTGACTGTAGGTCAGGACTCTTAAGGATTCTTTCAACCTTCCTTTTTCTGAGATTTTTCCTCAGAAATCTGTTTTATTCCACCTTTACTCAATATCTAATAAAAACTACAACAATTTCCCTGTGTGATATTTTCAGGGAATAGTTGTTTTCAATATGCCTTCCCTTTTTGTTAAAGCATCCCTCCTATGTGAGGAAAAAGGCTTCTTCTGCCCCTCATGACCTTTGTGGTCTGTTTACCTAGTTCTCAGTGTGTCAAAGACTGGCCTATTGGTCTGAAAATGACAGAAAGGGTTCTTAACAGTGCAAGCATAACACTGCAGCAATAGCAGCAGCACTGCAGGCTACCATCAGATAAAACAGGTACATCATGAACAGTACCTTAACTACACCATACGCAAATATTTACAGCATGATAAGTAGCAGTTCAAGCTCCCCACAAAAAAAACCTTTACAGTAAAGTCACCAGTGATGTAATATTTACGATAATAAACAAGCAATTAGTGAGTGCATGAACATCTCCGGTTCAGAGCAAAGACTGAAAGAGAAGGCTATGACATACCCTATGATTGTGGCACTGCCATTCAGTTCGTTCACCAGAAAGGCCAGGATAGCAGCTTTGGTCTCTGGTGGGTGGGCCTGGAAGGGCTTTGATCGCAGACTGTCACATACCTCCAGGTCTGCCCCATAAATCTCCATGAAGATACGGAGCACTTCTGATACAGTGTCCCGATTTAGCTCAAGCTCCGAAATCTTCTCCCCGAGGACCTTAAGAGACTGCAAGACAAAAAACTAGTAATGCGGTCTGGTAACAAACCTGTCCCCTCTTTCCCCAAGCATTAACTTATTAGGAGGCATTAGGCCAGAACACCACAAGCTGGTCCCAGTATCTGATGAACTTCATATTCAAAAGCTCTGAAAAAACATCATGGATAATACACTTACTGACACAAAGGGGCACAGTTATTCAGTACTGCATCCACATAGGTTACACTCATGAGACCCTAAATAAGTACTCCCACAGTCACAGTACCAGGGTCCTCACAGTAGATGACACAAAACTGACCTTTCCTTACTATTCCAACCTTACAGACACCACTGTGACAGGCACAAACTTGAGAGCATGCCTATACCTCATTCTCAAGATCCAAATCCACACAAACACCAGGTCTAGCTTTCTCCAAAATTTCATCTTCAAGGCTTCAATATTTGCAACAATCAAGCCGTCCAGTATTATGCTTGTGGGTCCACCAATGGAGTAGTGGAGCAGGATCAAACACTGAACTCTACTCAGTGTTTACAGCCTCAAAAGCCCCATAATGACGGACACCAGACACAAGTCCCTTTCACCGAGTGTAGCCCTAAAGGTCACATATGTACATTCTGACGGCTCCCAGATCCAATACAGCAGTCAAGTGTTTGCTAATATGAACTTTCAATTACACACCTGGGCATAGGACGGTAGCCCTGGATCTCGCAACACCAGTCTCAGAAGGTGGATCAGCAAGTCCATTACTTCACCCAGGCTGTCTCCTGTATTAAAAAGGCCCTCCTGGAGGGTGCAGAGACTTGGCACCTCCTTGGCGATATCAAAGCCAAGCACCTTCCCGTAGCTGTGCAGAAACTCTACTACAGCCAAGCAGTTCGAAAAGGCACAGCTGGGCAGAAAGAGGCCAGGAATTTGAGCAAACTCCGGCAAAGGCTGAAAGAGAGAAAATTGTTTTAGTGGCACAACAACATAACAACTTAGACACACAATTGCAGAATGCTCTGTGTCAACAGCAGGAGTATTAGTTGGGAGGTGAAGAGCTTTCTTTAGATACTTCTCTGGGCTATTAAAATTAACAGGATTAGTACAAGATCAACCTCATTCCCAAAATGTAATTTATTGTGCAACTAAGGATTACAATCTACCTAGAACCCAGTGTAAAAAATGGTTTCTAAAAGTAGGGTAGGAAAGGGTAGTAAACATACTCCACACCCATCTTAACAAACCAGTTACTTACCTTTGGTATCACCTTATCTAATAGAGACTCTCTCTAGCCACCAATTCCTTACCTTAGAATTATACTCAGGCGCCAGACCGGATCTGGAAATTTTTTGGTAACCAATACCCCTGCGTGCCGGTAGGTAGCATCTTTTAGCTCTGAGGGCGTGGCATCAGTGGAGCCAGAAGTGATGTGTGCGGTGCCTATATATGCGCAACCCAGGCACGCTGATGTCAGTTAATTTTTAGGACTTTCCACACCAGAAGTGCGAAGCCACGAAGTACGCCGACTACTGGTGTGAAAACTAGGGCCCTGAAAAGTGAAAGCCCTGTCTCTAGAAATCCGTTCGCAGACTGGGGAGGATGGGTGGGTCGTTAAGGAATCTGCAACTTGATAGCCTCTATTTGATAAGGCATTAACGAAGGTAACCAACTTGTTCATCAGACAGGGAGGGGTGCTAGAGGGCGCACAGCGGAATGGCTGGCTATTGAGGCAGCTCCGCCGACCAGGTCTGTAAAGCGGCAAATTAGTATGCTTAACGGACTCGGAATTGAGTTTAAAGGACAGCTTTGAATATCGGAATGCAGTGACACTGCTACAGGAGGCGGCATGCTGTTGATCTATCATCGTGACGACAGGAAAATCTAGATGAAAGTGAGACCGGGCGGCGCGACTCGGTGAGACATGCGTAGGCTACAAGATGGCGGCGTCCATCTAGCTAAACCCGGCGTCTAAGGCTATCACACTGCTACATAAGTAAGTGCTGTGGATTCCTCTGTGTTCAAGGGGAATCGCACTGAATACATTGATGTCCTGCAGGGCATAAGCATGAGACTGGCAGCACAGTGGTGTACATAGCGCATGGAATATAATCGGAACCTAGCGGTCGGACTATAAAATGGCGGCGCACAGCTTGCAGGCTGACTGATACTGCGTATGGATCGCGGCTTTCTGAGATGGATGATTAATGATTTTGCACAAGAGTAATGCTGCTGTTGCATGCCTCATTTACTGTCTAAAACGGACTGCTTGTGCCTCTGCTGCATACATTGAGAAGGATATCGACGACCTAGTGTCTGCTTGCTGCACTGTTGTTAACGTTAACGAGCAACGCCACAGATGAGGAGTTAGTGTGGTGCGGACGAGGCGATCTCCTGTGTCACTCGCTGATAGTCGGCTGTCTTGGCACCAAACGAGTATCAGTGAGGAGTGCACAGAAATGTATTGGCGGTAAGCATTGTAAGGAATACAAAATGGCGGCGCCCAGTACTCCGGTGGAATTGAAGTAAGCTCCACATGTGGCAGTGGCAGTGATTGCTGGGTGTGCTACAATAGACGGCGCTAGTGACACCATGTGTTCTGTGAGCTCATTTCTGTGGCAGTGGTGAAGTGGCGAGGGCATATATGGGATCTGAAAACATATCTTAAGTGACACTGCAACAAGATGGCCGCAAGGGGATTCGAGATAAGTGCAAGAGGGCATTTCAGTGGGACCTCCTAGACGGCGACGCGAAAGATGTGTGACACTACTACTGTTTTGGCTGCGGGTGTGACTGCGTGATCTCTGTGTGCAGTGGCAAATACTGTAACATCCCCATCGCACGTTTCTGGTGATTTCCATCATACACAGGCGGAGCTGGCGGGCGATCTTTCTGGGCTCAATAAAGCAGACACGGCACGATAGAACTGTGTCATCTCTAACGCTGTTCACACACCTGTTTGTAAATTGAAGCGCCAAAGCAAAGTGACAATGGGCAAGCCTGAGAAACAACAAACCAAGTTACCAGTTGAATCGAAGAAACAGCCCAAGAACACAACGGTAACCTCGGACGGTGAGGCGGAGGACGCAGCGCGAAATCCTAGTGACATGGCGAATGTGCTGCAGGCCATACCGCAGAGCTTACAGGACATTAATGGAAAACTAGAGAATATCACGCAACGCGTGGATAACATGGCAGATAAGTTGGATAAACATGGTGAACGCCTGGTGGAAGCCGAAACTAGAATTGCAGCCGTGGGAGACGAATCGCACACCACAATCAAGAAATGCTCTGACATCGAGAGGCTTTTAGAGGTCATAAAAAACAAAGAGGAAGACTTGGAAGCGGGGTCTCGCCGTAACAATATCCCTATTACGGGTGTACCGGAATCATCCAACACCGGAAAAATGGAATCATACGTGGAGGACATGATCAAGAACATATTTGGCTCGGAACAATTTTCCTCAGTCCTCATAGTTGAAAGGGCGCACAGATCGCTGGGCCCGAAACCAAAGCCTGGAGCAACTCCGAGACCAAATAGTGGCACGCATACTTAACTATAGAGATCGCGACACCATCCTTCAGCTGGCAAGAGAAAAGCGGGACAAACTATCAAGGCAACACACTGTAGTTCTATCCGGATTTCACCATGGTAGTTCAGTTGGCGCGCAAGGAATACAACCCAACACAGCAGCAGTTGGGAGAACTAGGTATTGAATACGCCATGCTTTACCCAGCACGGTTAAAGGTGATGCAAGATGGCCGCGCCACTATCCTCCCAACATCAAAAGCAGCACAGGACTTCCTCAAGCAACTTCGTCGCAAACGCAAGGAACAAAATCGGAGCGAGCAGAACCGCGACTCGAAATGAACAATCACAGACATCGCGGTATGCAAGGTATTTTCGAGAGCACAGCCTGGTGTGCCATGTGAGTATGAGTCCACTGGGACAGCGAAAAGTGGGCACTGTAAGTACAAGTTCAGTGTCCAAGCTAGCTGCGTGAAACTGCACTGAGGCGCATTGTTGGGATGCCTTAGAAAACGTGTATTCATCTGTATCCATTGCAGAATATTAAAACTGTTGAGGGGAGATTTGTTGTAAACAGTACAAATGAACTGCACGTGAGGAGTAGGTAATCATTTAGAATGATTAGCGTATATTTAACAAGGACCCCCTGAGTTCATAGAAAATAGTTTCCTAGACCAGGGAAAAGTAACCATTTGATATTTAACAATCTAGGCAACCATAAGAGACAATCAAAGAAGTTTTAATAAATGGAAGGGAATTAAGCTACAAAATGTTTGTAAAGAAAACAATTTATTAAGAGTTAAAAAGAACAATATCACATTCACAGATTTAATATGTACGTTAAAAGAGTGTAGTTTAGACAAACTAGACTTAAAACAACAATCTATAAATCACATGGCATGAATCACAATGCAAATGAGAACATATATAAAGTTAAAAAACACTGGAAGTGGCAGATTGGTACTCTACGCGCGTTTCGGCGGCCAGCGCCTTATTCTGGAGTAGCCACAAAAAGTTAAAAAAATTGTTGTAATGATGTAAGGAAAAAACTTTTCTTTCTTAGTTTCTTTAGAGAGCGGTTCTAGCTGTCTGGTAACAAGAGTATGATATGTAGATATAGCGTGTAAAGCTCAATGGCGACGTCTAGTCAAGATAGGACATTAGTATTTTATTTCCTAGATGGACGGATTCCAAACGAGAAAATATCACGCTGTATGAAAAAAGGGTTAATAACTGATCCCGCCGACCGGAACCTCTTATTCATTCCTCGAGTCCCGTCGCCGGAAGTAGAGAGCCCTGTTGAATCATTTTGGACAGGGAGTTATTCTAACCTTTAATTAATCATCTCAATTGGAAGAAGAACCACCTTATTAGAGGGGTTTTGCTCTACCAAATATCTCCACATCAGGAGGATCTCGCTATTTTAAATTACCAAGTATATCCTTCACTTGAATGAATAAGAGGTTCCGGTCGGCGGGATCAGTTATTAACCCTTTTTTCATACAGCGTGATATTTTCTCGTTTGGAATCCGTCCATCTAGGAAATAAAATACTAATGTCCTATCTTGACTAGACGTCGCCATTGAGCTTTACACGCTATATCTACATATCATACTCTTGTTACCAGACAGCTAGAACCGCTCTCTAAAGAAACTAAGAAAGAAAAGTATTTTCCTTACATCATTACAACAATTTTTTAAACTTTTTGTGGCTACTCCAGAAGAAGGCGCTGGCCGCCGAAACGCGCGTAGAGTACCAATCTGCCACTTCCAGTGTTTTTTAACTTTATATATGTTCTCATTTGCATTGTGATTCATGCCATGTGAGTTATAGATTGTTGTTTTAAGTCTAGTTTGTCTAAACTACACTCTTTTAACGTACATATTAAATCTGTGAATGTGATATTGTTCTTTTTAACTCTTAATAAATTGTTTTCTTTACAAACATTTTGTAGCTTAATTCCCTTCCATTTATTAAAACTTCTTTGATTGTCTCTTATGGTTGCCTAGATTGTTAAATATCAAATAATCATTTAGAATAAGACATCCCAGCCCAACCAGCCAAGTCAGGAGCTCTTGGCACAGACACTAGTGGAGATGGATGTACACAATATGCCCCACTTCTAGTGCTATTGTTATAGGTTATGTCTGGTATATAGGGGGTCCAGAAGTGCTGGGGACAGTTCAGTGACTTGTGAAATTACTGGAATCACCCATCTGTTTACTAATGATATTGGGGAGGCTGCCGAATTTATAGAACTAGGCCCCACTGTTATGGACATGATGCCGCTTAACCGGGACCTGTCTGTACTCCTAGGTGACTAGGGGATGTTACCGCTCCTCACGGAGTGCTGTTGCTAGGTTTTGATATCTTTTCATCTATTGTATTTATAATTGCGTAATACAATGATGTGCATAGTCTGTATTTCTAAATTGACACCTGGCCACACTATGTTGGATGATGAAATGTGCACCGGGCGGACTCCCCGAGCGGGTGTTCCCCAACCGAAGTTCAGTTCTACAAATGTTTGTTGAGTGGGTATGTCTTTGGCATAATTGGGATGCTGAAGGGGTGGGAAGATCGCAGTGGGGTTATGTTTTGTGGACCTAGGCACATGAGTAACATCGCAGAACTCCAGTTCATATTTATCATAGCTATGATTGACACTACATCCGAGAAAGGTATATATGGCATGTATGCATTAGCTACTATCAGACATGATCTCAAATGATATATTACACTGACAGCTACTGAAAGATTACAGTCCAAAAATCTGAATTTTCTAACCTGGGACATACGGGGGTTACATAATCCACAGAAAATTCGTTGAATATTCAATTATCTTGATAGGCTGAGAATTGACATAGCTCTTCTCCAAGAGACACACATAGCTCATAACGCACACACCAATATTGGTCGTAGACGGGCGGAATCTGTGCAGGGCTCAGCTTATTCCACATACTCCAGAGGTGTCCTCATACTGATACGGAAATATTTAAATCTCAGCATTACGGAAGTTGTCCATGACGAAGAGGGGCGCTTTGTGAGGATACTGGGATTTCTCAGGGGGCAGAAGTTAGTAGTCATTAATATGTATGGCTTGAATACTGATGACCCTGAATTCTATCGTAAAGTATGGGCAAAACTTCAGACAGTACGAGACAACCCTATGATATGGGGTGGGGATTTTAACATTGCGCTACAGAAGGGCCTAGATAGATCTAGGGGCTCGACAGAACCACACAAGCAGGCTTCGATCATTTTAAAGGACATCATGGCTGATATGAGTCTAACCGATATTTGGAGAGCACGTCATCCCACGCATACAGAGGCCACACACATTACTGCCGTACATAATAGCTGGTCGCGAATTGACTATTGGTTGGGCACGGATGAACTGGCACTATGGACTGAGTCGATCACGCACATGCCTCGGACACTATATGATCATAGCCCTGTATTGATCTCATTGGTAATACCGCAATATATGCCACCACCCTTTAGTTGGAGGTTTAATGCAACAGCACAGTTAGATGCAGTATACACAGACACTGTACTCAACGCCATAACGGAATACTTTGCATTGAATGCTCCTACAACTGAAGACCCGGGCTTACTATGGGAAGCTTTTAAAGCGACAATTAGGGGGGTATGCATTAGTACGACCGCTGGCATGCCTAAAGATATACGACAACAGCTTACCACAAGGGAAGATGAACTGAGGTCGCTAGCAAGGGTATATGAAAATACCCAAGACATTAGGCTGTTGGGAGAAATTAAAGAAACCTTAGTAGAAATATATAATGAAACGCCACAGAGCACGATCCTATGGAGAAGCGGGTAGACCTGGTAGAAGTCTAGCAGCTAAAATATGTGCGGGACATGCTCCGCAAATGGTGCAGGCCATAAGGGACGAAAGTGGCACTATACGATATGATGCCCAGGGAATATTGAGGGAAGTCATGACCCATTATGGTGACCTATATACCTCTCAGGTGACTGCCACAGCAGATGAAATCATGGCCTACCTTGAGGATGTGTCGATAGCATGGCTATCTAATGCACAGATGGAATATCTCTCATTACCAGTAAGGGTCGAGGAGGTCACCACTATTATAAAATCACTGCCGAATGGTAAGGCGCCGGGTCCAGATGGATTCACCTACGAATTCTACAAAGCGTTTGTGGATCAACTAGCCCCGTATATAGTCGCAATGTACGGCGCAGCACATGATCAACAAATACTCCCACCTACATTAAGGGAAACCTTGATAATTGCCCTATTGAAGCCGGACAAGGACCCAGTGCGATTTGAATCTTATAGACCCCTATCCCTTATGAATGCAGATACGAAAAATATTGCCAAACTGTTAGCCACACGTCTGCAACCACTGATGACCAACCTAGTCCTGCCAGACCAGTCAGGGTTAATACCAACACGCTCGACCGCCCACAATACCAGAACGCTGTTTGCGCTATCCCATTGTCTAGTTCCCAACACTAAAGCTGCAGCTGTATTATTAGATGCGGCTAAAGCCTTTGATTCCATTGAATGGACGTATTTACATACAGTTCTTAGGAGAATGGGATTCCCCCCTATGTTTTAACAATGGATCACTATGCTATACACTGCCCCGGTTGCACGCATTAAAGTCAACAAATATATATCAGACACAATCAAAATTACTAGAGGAACAAGGCAGGGGTGCCCTCTCTCCCGGTTATTTTTTGCGACAGGACTCGAACCCCTGGCGTGCAAAATAAGACAGAATCACCACTACTCAGCACACCAATTTATACAGAGACCTTTGCATATATCACTATTTGCAGATGACATGATATTATATGTACGAGACCCTGTGCAAAATCTGAACCCTCTCTTGCGGGAGTATATAAAATTCGGCCAACATACCAGACTTAAAATAAACGGGTCCAAATCTGTAATCATACCTTTAACAGATACCACGACCCGCATCCTATTTACTATCCATTAGAATGGCAAGAGGAGCCAATCAAATACTTGGGAGTGTGGTTTCATCGAGATCCTGAACTGGTCATCGGCACGAACTATGGCAGAGTGATAAGTGCCATAGAAGACAAAATTACTAGATGGAATCACCTGCCGCTATCACAGGCTGATCGCTTAGCTTTATATCAAAATGGCAATCATGCCAAAGCTGCTATATCTATTCAATAACGTCCCAATAAAGCCGCCGATGGAGGTGTTTCGCAGGATTTCCGCTATGGTACTGAACCTAATATGGGCAGGGAAACAGGCAAGAATACAACTAAGAGCCATGACATTGCCATACTCACATGGGGAATCTAAGGTGCCTGACTTCCTGCTGTACTTTCTATGTGCGCAAGCACAATATGCACACTTTTGGTATCATGAAGTCCCGTATCTTACACATGCTGCCATAGAAGAAGGAGATGCTTCCCCTGTGCCAATAACGGCTATCCTTACACACAGCAGACCCCCGCTGCACAAACGGGTCATTAACACTATTGATACTACCAACAATGCCTGGGGCATGATGGGGCGAAAGGCACATAAACTACCACTATACGCAGCTGCACTGCCGCTCCACCACCCGGAACTGTTGGTTACCCAGGAAAAGGTGGGAATGAGACTTCTAGAACATGTAGCGATAGACACGATGGGGGACTTATATCAAGAGGGCCGGTTTATATAATGAGTTGGAACAGTCCTGTCCCTATACCAGGGGCCAAAAGCAAAATTAGGTACTTGGGTATTTATCTAACGCAAAAACTAATTGATGTCCCCAAAACAAGTTGGCAAATAGTGGTTAAGGAGATAAGTAAACTTTTACTCAGATGGGCTGGTCTACCTCTTAGTATATATGGCAGAGTCAATTTAATAAAAATGGTAGTATGGCCTAAAGTAACTTTTCTATTTAACAGTATCCCATTGACTTTCCACAACAAAGATATTTCTAGCCTCCAGGGCAAGATAGGCTCCTTTAAGTCTCCAAGAATTGCTTGGGGGAAGTTGAGAAGGGGCTTAAAAATAGGCAGCCTGGCCCTTCCGGATTTACTTTTATACTGTTATGCGTTTCAGTTAAAGAATTTTAGACTCCAGGCTAATAAGTTGGACTCATCCTCGCACGGTCCTTTGTTTCAGGCGATGCTATCTGACCTACCCCAGGGCCTTGAATTTTTTTTGTTTAAATTTGGTGGCCAGAAGTTCTACAAGAAAGTTTGTTTAAAAATCTTACTTACAGCACTCAAGCTGTGGCAAGCAGTCTGTAAAATATGGAGAATTTACTATTACAATCCCCTAGCCCCAATCTGGGATTCCCCGGGAACACCTGAATGCTTATTAGATTGTTTATCGTCCCCTCTGAGGGATGCAGGCCTTGTGAGATGGGGAGACCTGAATAACAATCTAGGGCTCCTTGATTGGACATCCTTATTCAATATACCTGTTGGGTCCCTTACAAGGTTCAAATTTTATCAATTATCATCTTGGTGTGGAAGCAAACATTGGGAGCTGGAAGAAGAGGGAATGGGGTTTCTGGAACTAGCCAGCAGACAGGAAGGTTGGAAGGGGGAGGTTTCTTCGTGGTATACTTTACTAACTGGGGCAAAAGATCGACAGGAGGAGAAGTCTCTAAATTTTGGGGCAACCTTTTGGCAGATAGTCCGGTAAGGAAGCTAGAGGTTTGGACAGATTCATTTATAATATCCCAAAAGACAATAAAGCCTGCCAATCTTAGAAGGAACCATCTCTACACAGCGCACAGGGTCTACTGGACTCCTTCAAAATTGACAAAAATCTCTGGAGAATCTTACTACTGTCCAAGATGTAAGCTTTTAGCAGCAGATGACTTACATATTTTTGCAGATTTCCCAGAAATTAAAAACTATTGGCAGCAGGTCTGCAGTTTCTTAGAGGATGTATTGTCAAGACCAGTAATTTGCAGCCCAAGATTGACCTTTTTTGGTCTGCCATACGAATATGACATCAGAGACAGTATTTTTCAGTTTATATTTTATGTTATTGTCATTGCAAGGAGGGAGGTGTGTAGAAAATGGAAATCTTTGATCCCCCAAGGTTTGCTGACTGCTTAAGAAACATCATGGCTATAAGTAAATCAGATCTGCTGTGTGGTGGAGAGGGTGCAGCTAAGATATGGGCTCCCTTGGTAAAATGGTCGGATAGATAAATGATGAAAAGTCCAATGATTATGCCAGGGGTTTGTGGTCTGGTCCTCCCTTGGGGCAGATATCGAGAATGGGAGTTGGACTAGTAGACAGCCTACCTCTGGGTGATCTTTAACCGCCATGCATAAAATCCCAGGGCGCTTAGTAATGACTTCTGCTGGCGGATTTGAGAGATCCCATCTAGAGTCATAACATCTGGTGGCATATATGAGGGAAAAAAAAAAAAGAGGGCCGGTTTAAGACATTAGATGATCTAAACTTCGTCAGCAATAAGACGCTCCTTTTTAGATTCACGTACCATAGACTACAGGGGGCGGTGAAAAAGTTGTACACTTCATATCCGGAAGAACCCCAACAGTTATCCTCTTTACAACTCATGCTCACCACTCCTACAGCGAAACATATAGTGTCTAGATTATATGTTCAGCTACAAAAGGACATAGCAGATAGCACACTGTATATGCTAGAAAAATGGAATGCCAGTTTAGATACCCCACTGACGCTGGAAGAATGGAACATGACTTGCACATTCACTGGGTTACTGACACCGAATGGGAACCTCCGTATATTACATTACAAATACCTACACCAAACGTATCATACACCACCACGTCTTCATAAATATGGCTTAAGGGCAGATTCAAAATTTAATAGATGTCATGCGGAAGACGCAGTTTTCCTACATTTAGCCTGGCACTGCCCGAAACTGGCGGAATACTGGGCACAAGTAGTAGGTATATTAAGTACCATGGTGGTTGTGCCTATTGAATGTACGGTGCTAACATGTCTATTAGGACTGGTGACTGCGGTCCGGGCTGCCAGGCGTAAATATTGTGGGATCGCATTGCTTATGGTTAAAAGGAGAATATCACTAGGCTGGAATAGCAGACGGGCCCCGAGCACCAAGCAATGGTTGCAGGACCTTATCTATTGTAAAGACACATTTTTGACTTATGAAGAGGAATTACCGGACATATTTAATTGAATATTTCATGACTGTAACAAACTAATGTAATGCATGTCTGACCAACGTTGAAAGATATATCAATGTGTAGTATGCTAAGTTGTACTAGGGCTAGACAATGGATGTTGTTGTGCTATGGTCTGTATGTTAACTGGAAGTTTTCATTGTAAAATTTACAAATGCCAATAAATTTAAAAAAAAAACTTGTTCAGACAGACTAGATACCAAAGCAATACCTCATGAGGAATTCCTGCAGGACCAAACAGGCAAAATGCCCATCCCTACGGACATGATGGCCGGGCAGTAGTGTTTGGTAAATGTGTGAAAGGAAGCCCATGCTGCCACCTGGCAGATGTTCAGGCCCGGAACTAGGCATGCTAAGGCAGTGGTGGCAGCGTTAGCTCTGGTGGAATGAGCACGCAAACCCTAAGGGGTTAGATTTTTAACCAATGGGTAGCAGATTTTTATACAGAGCACGATCTATTGAAAGATGGTCTGCTACTCCACAGCCTGTCCTTTCTTCACTCAGACATACTCCATGCAGAGTTGCTCGTCCACCTGGAACTTTTTCTTGCAGGCATGGTAGAACGACCACGCATCTTTAGGGTCTAAACGGTAAAATCACTCCTCTTCCTTGGAGGGATGAAGCAGAGCATAAAAAGTAGGCAGAGTGATGGTTTGGCCTACGTGAAATGGAGTGACAACTTTCAGAAGAAAGGAAGCCTGAATGTCATGGAACCCCCAGGGCAGATGTTATCTGCCACGAGAAAGGCTGTCTTCATGGTAAGGAGCTTGAGGGGACAATTGTGCAGAGGTTCAAAGGGAGCACACATAAGGAAAGTGAGGATAAGATTAGGGTCCCACAGGGGCATAACTAAAGGAATGGGAGGAAATATATGCTGCAAACCTTTCTAAAACCTATGTACAATACGGAATTTGAAAAGGGAAGGTTCGTCAGGCAACCAAAGAAAAGCAGAGATAGCAGAAACATATCCTTACACAGTGCTGAGAGAAGAGCCCTTCGGGGAAAAGGAAAGAACGAACAGGAGAACCTGAGGAAGGGCGGCCGAAAGGGGATCAATGTGCCTTTCTGTACACTATGCCCCAAATTTTGCCCAACGGCAGGCATAAACCATCTTGGTGGAGGGACGTGTGGTTGCTAACATAACATTACAGAATTTGGGCAAAGGGTCGAAAGCTGTCAACTGTCGCCACTCAATCTCCAAGCAATAAGGCAGACCGTGGAAAGGTTCGGTTGGCGAACCCTCCCCTGCTGCTGTGAAAGAAGATGAGGAACGGTGACCATGCTCAAAAGCTCAGGATACCAGACTCTCCTTGTACAGGATGACTTGGACCCCGGTCGTTTCTGATCTTTTTCACAACTATGGGCAGGAGTGGTAGAAAGGGGGGGGGGGCGTACAGGAGGCTGGACCTCGACTTGAGTTGTGTCTCAGAGCGAGAGCCGCCTTAGAAGACCACTGCACAGAACTGCTGACACTGCGTGTTCTCGTTGGTGGCAAACAGATCTAATCACTACTTTCCACACTCCTGAAAGAGACCTTGCACCACCTCCAGATGGAGACCCCATTTGTGATCTGCTCTGGCGTTCAGAGAATATGCCAGATGTAGAACCACCAGGGATATGCCCTGCTGTTCCAGCCATGCCCAGAGACGCTGGACCTCTTGACAAAGGGTCCATGACCACATCCCGCCCTGCTTGTTGGAGTACCACATGGTGGCACTGTTATCTGTAAACACTTTCACTAACCTTCCACGGATGGAGGATAGATAGGCTTTCAATGCAAACGAATAGTTTCTTACCTGTCGGTGTAGTTTTGCAGCTTGAAGATCTTTCTGGATTCACTATGCTGTGCATATTCCGCAATCTGGTGGTTTGGTCCGAAATCGTAGTCTTTTTTTTGTAGCCCAGGTGGGCGTTGATGTCCCACCTTCTGGTGTACCTTCGGTGACGTCGGCATGCTTCCGGCGGAAGCTGCCACCCTTGGGCGCCATCTTCGGATTCTTTTTTTTGTATCTTTTTGTCTTTTCTGCTTGTAGTGAATCCATGGCTATGTATGTTAATCTTTTTTTTTTTTTTTTTTTTTTTAACGTGATTCTTTTCACGTATCTTGCAAGCTTCAACTTTTTCCTTTTCTATGAATTTCCACCTTCTTTTCCAGCCTCATCTTTCTGGCGGAGGAGGGTGGGTTCGCTAGTGAATCCAGAAAGATCTTGACGCTGCAAAACTACACCGACAAGTAAGAAACTATTCGTTTTGCAGTGTGAATCTTTCTGGATTCACTATGCTGTGCATAGATTTTGTAGCGGTTTTTGTTACTTTTGTGGCGGCTGGGTGGAAGATGAGCGTTGGTTGTTGAAAATATGTTGAAGCACCTTTTGTCCTACTTGTGCTTCCTTGTTCATTTGAACATCCACGCATTAGTGCTTAGTGAACGTGTGCACTGAAGCCCATGTTGCCGCCAGGCATATGTCCTGAATTGGTGTGTTGGCCAGAAAGTCAACTGTTGCTCCTTTCTTCCTGGCTGAGTGGGCCTGTGCCCCTCCTGTTAGCTCCTGGCCCGCTTGCTTGTGGCAGAATTGTATAGTCTGTGCGATCCATCGAGCTATGGTGTTTTTTGTCACTGGTTTACCCATGTAACTGTTTGCGAAGGATACGAAGAACTGTTTTGTCTTCCTGTGTCCTTTCGTCCTTTCAATGTAGTGCATCACTGTCCTTCTTGCGTCTAGAGTGTGGAGTGCTCTCTCAGCGCTTGTAGGGGGGTTTTGGAAGAAGCTAGGGATCTGAATACTTTGATTCATGTGGAACCTTGACACCACCTTCGGCATGAAGTGCGGGTCCGTACTCATTACGACCCTGTCACTGTGTATCTGAATGTAGGGTTCCTGTAGTGTTAGAGCCTGCAGTTCGCTCACTCTCCTTAGCGATGTAATTGCTACCTGAAAGGCTGTTTTCATAGTCAGCATTTGCAGTGATGCTTTGTGGATAGGTTCGAAAGGTGCTTTCATGAGCTCTGTCAGTACCCTGGGGATCAGTGGTATCGGGGGAAAAGCGTAGGCAAATGTCTTTGACCAGCTTATCCATAGGGCATTCCCCTGTGATAGTGCGTCTGGTTGCCTGGATGCAAAGTATTGGCATTTTGCAAATAGGTCTATTGTCGGAGTGCCCCACCTCCTGAATAGTTTCCCTGTCTCCTGTATATTGAGTTCCCACTCGCGGGATGCTGAAGTCTGCCTGCTGAGCCAATCCACTTCTACATTGTCCTTCCCTGGCAGGTGTATGGCTAGCAGGTCTATTTTGAGTGGTATTGCCCATCTCCAGATTTCCTGAGCCAAGCTTGACAGGGGGAATGATTGAGTTCCCCCTTGTTTGTTTATGTAAAACATTGTTGTGGTGTTGTCTGTTTGTATCAGCACCTTCTGGCTGTACAGGTGTTTCTGGAAGGCCTTGAGTGCTAGCAACACTGTTTTCAGTTCCAGGTAATTGATGTGTCTGACCGCACCTGTAGGGCTCCACAGGCCCCTCACTCTGAGCTTGTTCATGTGTGCGCCCCACCCCTTCTGGGATGCGTCTGTGGTAATGGTCACTGTTGGGTCCGGTGGTGTTAGAGGTTTCCCTACTGTTATCCTTTCCTTGGTCCACCACCTTATTTCTTCCTTCACCCTGTGCGTTACAACCACTAGATCCTCCCAACTTCCTGTAGCTTGTGACCATTGCTGTTGTAGCCACTCTTGGAGCGGGCTCATCTGTAGGCGTACATTGGGGACCAGGTGTATGCACGACGCCATCATCCCCAAGATCTTGCTCACTGTCAGAGCTCGCCCCTTCTGGTAGTGATGTTTCTCCCTCAGTAGGCTGAGTGTTCTCTTTTTGCTGGGTGACACCCTGCATTGGACGGTGTCGATTTGAGCACCCAAGAAGATCTTCACCTGCTCCGGTTCCATTGAGCATTTTCCCCAGTGTATGGAGAAACCCAGGCCTGTTAGCGTTCTCGTGACTTGCTGTGCGTGATCTTTGCATGTCCTGTACGAGCTTGCCTTTACGAGCCAGTCGTCTAGGTAGGGGTACACGTGTATCCCCTCCCTTCGCAGATGCGCAGCCACTGCCGCGAGGCATTTGGTCAACACCCTTGGTGCGGATTTTAGACCGAAGGCCAGGGTTGTGAACTGGTAGTGGTCGTTGTTCACTGTGAACCTTAGCATGTGCTTGTGCTGCCTGTTCATGGGGATGTGCAGGTACGCATCCTTGAGGTCTATGGTGGACAAGAAGTCCCCGGCCTTTATCTGTGGGATGACTTCTTGCAGGGACGTCATCTAGATTTTTTGGGTCTTTCCATATTTGTTTAGGAACCATAAGTCCAGGATGGGTCTTAGGCTTTCGTCCACTTTCGGTACCAGGAAGTAGTTGGAGTACACTCCTCTGTTCCGTTCTTTGAATGGGACTGTTTCGATGGCCTCTTTGAGGAGTAGTTCTTGGGCTTCCTTTTGGATCAGTCGCAGCTCTGTTCCCGAGTGCTCTCTTCTCTTTGGCTTTCGGTTTGGTGGATTCTTTAGCAGCTCTATGTAGTATCCGAACTGCATGATGTTCAGTATCCACTTGTCTGAGGTGATTTTTCTCCACTCCTGGAGAAAAAATCTTAGTCTGCCTCCTACTGGAGTTAAATGATCTTTTGTGTCCTGTCCGTGTATCCCTCTCCTCTTTGTTTTTCCGTGCTCTTCCCCCGGAGGGTTCGGGTGGGTGAGCACCTTTTCTCGTGAGCAGTCACTTAGAGGGGGGTTGTTCACCGCCTCTTCTTTGTCCTCGTCCGTTTCCTCTTGATCGAAAGGACTGGCCCCTGTTCTGGTAGTTTCTATTTTGCCTCTGCTGGCCCTGATGACTTTGGTTGTCACTCTGTTGTCTCTGGTGGAACGCCTGGTGTGATTCTCCTCGCTGGTTTCTACCTCTGCCGCTTGGCCTCCGCGTAGGAGTGCCCCTTCTCATCCCCCTGAATTGCAGGGCCCCCATGGACCTTGCTGTCTCGTTGTCCTTCTTCAGTTGTGTGAGCTTCTCATCAACTGGGGCTCCGAACAGTGTTTCACCATTGAAGGGAGTGTTCAGGATGTTATTCTGCACCTCAGCTTGAAACCTGAGATCCTGAGCCAGGCTTGACTTCTCTCTGTGATGCCTATAGCCATCAATCTGCTGGATGTTTCAGCCCCATCCAAGGCTGTCTTCAGGCACGAGTTTGCAATGCATTTCCCTTCTTCCACAAGGTGTGATGCCCTCTCACGGTATTGTTCCGGGAGGTGCTTGAGCAATTGCCCCATCTCATCCCAGTGTTGGTATTGATGTCTGTTTAGGAGGGCGTTTGAGTTCGCCATCCGCCAGTGCGTTGCGGCGTTTCTCTCTATTTTCCTCCCAGTTAGGTCCATCCTCCTGCTTTTCTTGTCAGGTGGAGGCCCAGATGTTGTTGGGACGTTGGCCCTTCTTCTGGCCGTCACAGCGATAATAGAATCTGCTGTGACGGACCCCTTGATATAAGCCGGGTCCAGAGAGGAGAATTTGTATTTCTTTTCCGTCCTCGGGGTTACTGATCTGCATGTAGCCGGGTCCTTGAAGGCTTCCTTCCCCTGGTCGGTGATACTTTTCAGCATGGGAAGGAATTGGCTTCTTGTCTGTGTGGGGAGCAATGTTTATAGCAGGAAATCTGCTTTTGGCTTTTCCTCCTCTAGCTTAACCCCATAAGCTGCTGCTGGCTTCCTGACGACCTCGTTGTATGCCCCGATGTCATCCGGTGGTGAAGGCCTCGACGGATATGTCTCCACCGCCTCCTCCGTGTTTTCGGCCTCGATGTCCTGCCACTCCTGGTCTTGGACCGTCTAGGAACCAGAGCCGTAGCTTGACTGCTGGTCCCCGTTATCACCTTCATTATAATAGAGGTCCTCTTCCTCTTTGTGCTCCGAGAGCTCCGGAGTTTTCAGCGGCTCTTCGGCGTCGAACTCGTCCTGTTCTGTCACCTCAGCGACGGACGTTGCCGGCCTCGAGGGACTCTTGTAACTTCTCATTTTTTCGTCGAAGTCTTTCTTTCTCTGGAGGATGTTCTCCATTTCGGCCTCGAGCCTTCTTTTCTTTCTCAGCATCTCCGCGGCCTGGTCGCCGTCGAGCGTTTCGGCCGCTCTCTTCGGCGGCGGCGTCGACGTCGAAGCTTTCTTCAGCTCCTTTTCCTTCGAAGTCGAAGACCCTTTGTCGGGGGCTTGCTTCGCCGACCTTTGCTTTTCGCCGGTCTTGTGCCTCCAGGAGTCCTTGTCGAAGGATCCGCTGGGCTCTTTTTCAGAGGATGCAGCTTCGGTCGTCGAACTTTTCGGCGCCGGTGCTCCTTTCGAGGCCTTGGACTCTGCCTTTCGAGGGTCCGCCTCTGGCTTTCGAGGCCCTGAGGGAGTTTTCGGGGTCGTAGACTCTCCTACCTTGTCAGGCGTTTTCTTATCGGTCTCTGCGACCGTGAAGTCATCTGGACCTTCGGCGAAGTTGTCCTCGTCATCGGTGGAGAGGCCCAGTTCGTAAAGCGTCGGGGCCTGGCCCTTGCTCTGCATCGTGTGATGAGCTGTCCTCTGCTTCTCTCGAACTCGGAGTGTCTTCGGGTTGAAGACGGAGCAGGCGTTGCAGTCTCTGCTCTCGTGGTCGATAGGCAGGTAAAGGTTGCAGACCGGGTGTTGGTCCTTCTGCGCGAACTTGTGGTGGCAGTTTTTGCAGAATTTAAATGGAGTCTTGTACATCCCTGCGCTCAGGGGGCCCCCTGTATGCGCATTCCTCCAAGGACGTCGAAGATCTCGATGTTCTTCTCTTTCTTCGTCGTCTCCTCTCTGATGGTCTTCTTCTCCCAATCTTTTCCGGTCTTTACCGTCGAATAGTAGTTGTATTTTCTCCTTTTTTCCTCCAAAACTTCTGGAGCTTCACGCGACGATCCAGACCCAACGGCGGAAAAAAAGAATCTGAAGATGGCACCCAAGGGTGGTAGCTTCCGCCGGAAGCATGCCGACGTCACCAAAGGTACACCAGAAGGAGGGATGTCGACGCCCACCTGGGCTACAAAAAAAGAGAAAAAAGACTACGATTCCGGACCCAACCACCAGATTGCGGAATATGCACAGCATAGTGAATCCAGAAAGATTCACTCTGCAAAACAGGTTGATGTGGAGTCCTCTGATCTCCACCTCTTCCAGATGGCCGCCCCACCCCAGGAGCACTGTTCCCAAAAAGCTGCGCGGGTGAGCGCGCGCGCACAGAAGTCACCCGAAGGGAGCAGTGTACTGTATTCAGCGCGCAATGCAGTATGTCAAACACACCCCTGTCGCTATGCGCTCGGAAGGAAACCGTACAGCTCTTCCTCACCGTATGCAAGACCACACACTATACAAACCTATTTCCTCAGTTAAGAACTATGGAAACGAGATCTGATAGTATGCTCTTCAAAGCTTCGGCTGCAGCTTACAGGGACAGAAAAAGTAAAAACCATTCTTACATACAGTAAGAAAATGTTAGGCATCTCCATCTCTAACAAAAACATATGGCTGTAGAACACCACAAAATAACAATCAAAAGATGCACAGGCAGACGCATTCTTCTCAATAAAGCATTCTCAGTAGATCCTGGGTAACTCACTGCTTTAAAAATCTGCATAGTCGAAATCCGGAACCAATCACATTCAGCCTGCCTTTTCCTAACACACACGGATTTCCTGCTCTCGAAACAGACAGAGGACAAGGGGCGTAACACAGCCCCCCACAGCCCCCGTGTTGTGGGGGTGGGGGCACACGCTCCAGGGTCCCCCTCACTTCATCAAGGAGAATTAATTAAGTGGTGCACTGTACATGCACGCCTGGGCCCCGAGGGCCAGGAGAGAGGGGCTCACCGGAGCTTCTCTCTCATTATATTTAAATAGCGCAGTGTGCACGAGCAGCCTCGGCCGGGCCTCTGCAATGCTCTGACCTCTGAGTCTCATCATTCAGGAGATAGGTGACAGAGATGAAGATTGAGAGGAGCGAGGCGAGGTCGGTGATGAGTGAACAAGTAGAATGAAAGGAGAAAGGAGTGACGAAGATAGAGGAAAGAAAGAAGGGGAGAGGCAAGTGCAAGCAATTTTTTTTTAAAACGCTGCAATAGCTTTGGAAGAATGTTTATTGAAAACACTGCAAGACATTTATGTAAAAAAGAAAGTGGCAAGACATTGGAGAGGCAGTCTATCAAGCACGCAGCAATAGCTTAGACACTGTCCACAATGTCCACAGAAGTAGCAGTTTGAGTATGCCCCCCAGTAGATATTTCAGCACTAATATTGTAATCGTAACCCTGTTCCTGTTCAGTTGAAGGGGCAACTGTCCGTCAACAGCAATTGGCTTTAAGTCAAAAAATGATAAAATCGGACTCAGGGTGAGCCTAGAGTAACTTTCAGACTAGGGAGTGAAGTAAAATATAAACCTGCAACAAAAAAGCATGAATAACGAGTACATGCTGTAAGAAGCTGGAGTAATTGGATAAAAAGGGAAATAAAAAAGTTGAACAAAACGGATTGTTGGGGCCACATTAGTCAGTGGGAAGAGCAGGACTGTAGCAACATTGAGTGAAGAAGATGAGATGAAGCATGCCATGGAAAACAAACTTTATGCTGTTGATGGAAAGATTCTTGGACTAACGAAAAGGGTGCTTGGTGGCTGAGGCTGTGAATATTTTCCAGTGTGATTCTACTCAGGATTCACATGCTATGCATCGTTTCACCAGCTGGTGCGTGGGTGAGGAGAAAGCATGCATAAAAAATCATTTTGCATTTGCCATAGGTGCAGACTGTATATTTAATAAAAAGGTTTCTCATAAGGGCAGGGTTCCCTACTGAGTGCCCATTAGCTTCAGTTTACATTTCCCACCATACTATTCAGAAGCACTATCCAAATCACGAACAGAAATTATTTTCCACTATCAGTCCCAGAAAGAGTTTATAGCAACCCTTGAAAGAAGAAAACAGAACATGGGCAAAAAAGTGCAGAGGATCTAAAAAACACTGAAAACTGACATAAGACAATTTTTTTCCAACCTGCTGCGAGAAAACAGGGTTATGTTTAGTGTCTGTCTTTTAAGGATGTTTCATTTTCTGTCTCCTACTGTGTAAATGATGTTACCTAAGTTAGGTTTGCATGATGTCAACAATCAGTGTTTCCCTCATGATCATGACAATATTATTTATTACAACTGCACTCTTTTTAAACCAAACTGTAGTGCAGATAGTTCATAGTGGCACAAAATATGAAGGCTACAGTCCAAAGATTTCGATTTTCAGTGGTGACAAGAAAGATTTACATACCAATTGCAGCAAATTAACGCAATGGAACAATTTTCCCATTGTGATGAGAATTAGGAAGAGGAGCCATAGGTTAGTATCTGCTCAAAAAACAATTCTGACTTTCTCGAAAAACTATAAACTGGCAATGTCAAAAACATAAAAAAGTGGGAGTCAAAATCGTCTGGACCAATACTGTTTCTGTTGACAAGATGACAATAAAACACTGTAAAAATGAAGTGATGAGACACTTTTCAATTCGACTTGGGAAGCAGATGAAACTTAAACCAATGCCAGATTTCTTTGGATCTTGAACTGAACTTGAGTTGAAAGCAAAAATTTTAGATTAAATATTTAATGGGAAAAAACGAGATTCTATTGGCATTGAATGAACATCATTTTTTTTAATGAACCACATCGTCTTGAAGGCCATTCAGAAATTATATATTTACCAAAACATACCCAGGAATCTGGAAACGATGTACCAGACAACACGAAGAAAATCAGCAGTATCCTAACGAAAACGAATGGAGATTGAAATAATAGAGCATTGAATGCCTTTAACTTGTAATTACTGTGTGTAAAAAGATCAGTCAACTCTGCTTCTAATATAGGTCTACCCCTTGATAGAGAGCAATAAACAAGACGGGGTGGGCAAGGAGATTGAGATGGTCCATTTGTGCAGTGATGCATTTAACCACATGGCTGCTGCCATGATTTTTCCCGTATGCTGGATTTTGCACTTTTGCTGGCACTATGACGAGCTCAGCTCGTCATCAGCACACGACACCCGTGGGTGATGACGAGCTGAGCTCGTCATCAGCAGCGAAAGGGTTAAAACTCCTATTACCCAGCTGGTATTGACATCAAAAGTGACAAAATATGAAGGAGATCCGTTAATGTATGCTTAAGTATAAACAACATGCACTGGCATAGCCAATAGATCTCGCCCATAGCTTTTCTAATTTGTCTTAGCCATGTTGTACAGCAGTGTGGCTGCTATTCAGTATGGCTAAAAATTACTGGTGCAAAGTGGCGTGGAGTGAAGCCTTCTAACGTGGAGTAGAGTGTATTGTTATAGAGTGGCGCTGAGTTGAGTAGTATGGTGTGTTATGAAGTGGTATATAGTGATGTGGAATGTAATTTAGGAACTATAGTGTTGTCCTAAAAAGTATCCGATGGCCCTGATGCGGACTCTAGCATATGAGGGCTATACTCTATTCTGCTAATCAAAATAGGGTTAATAAAAACAAAGTCTTGTTGTTCTCTTAACCCCTTAAGTGCTGCTGACGGCCAATGGTCGTCAGCAGCGCTACCTCCCCAGTGCTGCGCACGACCATTGGACGTCCATTCAGCACTGGTTCCAATGGACAGCGCAGCACTGGGGAGGGATGTTTACACGCAGCTAAGGTGTTAAAACTATAGCATTGCCTCAACACTGATTTTATTATGAACAATGCCCGGGCAGTTTGACGCTAATGTTCTACCCCACAACCGACCTCCGAAATTGAGACCGGACATTTTGACCTTACTACCAGTGAAACACCTAAATCAACGTTTACACCCTTGTTAGGGTAGGACAAAAACATATCTGAAAACATTAAACTTCACTCCTAGAAAACACAAAAGTTAAAAAATTAAAGGCTGCACATTGTCCGCAATGTCCACAGAAGTAGCAAATACTCTACCTCTCAATCCCTCTATCTCCTTCTCCCTCCCTTTCCCGCTCTGTCCCTCCCTCTACTTCCCTCTCCCTCCACCGTTCTCTCCCTCTCACTCTACCTCCCTCTTCCTCTACTGCTCTGTCCCTCTGCCTACCTCCCTCTCCCTCCCTCTGTCCCTCTCCCTCCCTCTACCTCTCTCCCTCCCTCTAATTCCCTCTCCCTTTCCCTCCTCTACCTCCCTCTCCTTCTACCTCCCTCTCCTTCTACCTCCCTCTCCTACCTCCCTCTACCTCTCCCTCCCTCTACCTATCTGTCCCTCCCTCTCCCTCTAGCTCCCTCTCCCTCAGTCTCTACCTACCTCTACCACTCTGTCACTCCCTGTCCCTCCCTCTCCCTCCCTGTCCCTCTCTGTCCCTCCCTCTCCCTCTCTCCCTCCCTCTCCCTCTCTGTCCCTCCCTCTCCCTTTCCCTACCTTTCCCTTCCTGTCTCTGTCCCTCCCTCTCCCTCTAGTTCCCTCTCCCTCCCTCTCTATCTCCACCTACCTCTCCCGCTCTGTCCTTTCCTCTCCCTTTCCCTCCCTCTCCCTCCCTCTGCCTCCCTCTCCCTCTATTTCCCTCTTCCTCCATCTCTACCTACCTCTCCCACTCTGTCCCTCCCTGTCCCTCCACCTATCTGTCCCTCCCTCTCCCTCTACCTCTTTGTCCCACCCTCTCTGTCCCTTCTTCTCCCTTTACCTCTCGCCCTCCCTCCCTCCCTCCCTCTCCCTTTACCTCCCTCCCTCTCCCTCCCTTTACCTCCCTCCCTCTACCTCTTTGTCCCTCCCTCTCCCTCCTCTCCCTCCCTGTCTACCTTCCCCTACCTCTCCCTCTCTGTCCCTCCCTCAAGCTCCCTCTTCCTCTAGCTCCCTCTCCCTCTACCTCCCTCCACCTCCCTCTCCCTCTACCTCCCATTCCCTCCCTCTACCTCCCTTTCCCTCCCTCTACCTCACTCTACCTCACTCTACCTCGCTGTCCCTCCCTCTCCATCTACCTCTGTCCCTCCCTCTCTGTCCCTCCCTCTCTGTCCCTCCCTCTCTGTCCCTCCCTCTCTCTCTACCGCCCTCTATCTCGCTGTCCCTCCTCCTCCATCTACCTCTGTCCCTCCCTCTACCTCTCTGTCCCTCCCTCTCTGTCCCTCCCTCTCCCTCTCTGTCCCCCTCTCTCCCTCTCTACCTCCCGCTACCTCTACCTCTACCTCCCTTTACTCCCTCTACCTCCCTCTACCTCTCTCCCTCCCTCTACCTCTGTCCCTCCCTCTCTGTCCCTCTCTCCCCCTCTCTACCTCCCTCTACCTCTACCTCCCTTCACTCCCTCTCCCTCGCTCTCTACCTCCCTCTCCATCTACCCCCTCTCCCTCTACCTCCCTCTCTCTCTACCTCCCTTACCTCCCTCTACCTCCCTCTCCCACCATCTACCCCATTTTCCCTCCCTCCACTTCCCTTCCTCCCTCTACCTTCCTCTCTCTCTCTATCTCTCTGTCTCTGTCCCTACCTGTCTCTGTCCCTACCTGTCTCTGTCCCTACCTGTCTCTGTCCCTACCTGTCTCTGTCCCTACCTGTCTCTGTCCCTACCTGTCTCTGTCCCTACCTGTCTCTGTCCCTACCTGTCTCTGTCCCCACCTGTCTCTGTCCCCACCTGTCTCTGTCCCCACCTGTCTCTGTCCCCACCTGTCTCTGTCCCCACCTGTCTCTGTCCCCACCTGTCTCTGTCCCCATCTGTCTCTGTCCCCATCTGTCTCTGTCCCCATCTGTCTCTGTCCCCATCTGTCTCTGTCCCCATCTGTCTCTGTCCCCATCTGTCTCTGTCCCCATCTGTCTCTGTCCCCATCTGTCTCTGTCCCCATCTGTCTCTGTCCCCATCTGTCTCTGTCCCCATCTGTCTCTGTCCCCATCTGTCTCTGTCCCCATCTGTCTCTGTCCCCATCTGTCTCTGTCCCCATCTGTCTCTGTCCCCATCTGTCTCTGTCCCCATCTGTCTCTGTCCCCATCTGTCTCTGTCCCCATCTGTCTCTGTCCCTTTCTGTCTCTGTCCCTTTCTGTCTCTGTCCCTTTCCCTATCTGTCTGTATCTCTCCCTATATGTCTCTGTCTCTAGGTGCAATTGTCCAAATTCTGAATGTGCTTACATCCAGGGGCTCAACGCCCATTGGGCTGAAAGGGCTGAAGCCCCACCCTCCCCCCCACTTACCCATTCGTTTGTGGCAGCTCGGGCTGAGACAGCTTTCCGGGTGCGCACACAGCCGCACCGGAGTACTTCACAGGTCTTCCATTTACTTGTTAATGAGGCTTTGTTGTTTTTTTCACTCCTTACAGCACATGCATCTCCACTTTGCCTAGAAACGAAAAGGCAAGGTCCGTGTGCCGCCAATGAAGGCCTGCCGGGCCGCTGGCGTACCACCGATGTAATTAGTTTACCCAACTTTAAAATACTTTTTAAGTGCTTTGAACTTGCATTTGCTCTAAAAATTACGGCATATCTAACCACACAACATAGTATAGTTTAATGTGGCACTGTATGTGTGGAAATGCACCATCTTTTCAGATTTTTAAGCAAAGGTTTGGAGGGATATTTGGCGCTACACACACGCACGGTCTGGTTCCTGGCGCACATAGCCATGGCTGCAGCGCACAGAGACCCTACATTGCCGCACACAGAGGAAAAAAATAAGAGGGAACATTGCCCAGGAGTGACACATTTGTCAATACTGTTAGATCTCGTTAGGGAGGGAGAGGGATCTGCCGTTAACCTAATCGCAGTTCATCAGCCATCACTTCAGGTCCTCTGCAATTACCTCATATGGGCCTGAACCATGTCAGAGAGATTTTCTTGATGCTGCATCCACTGGAACTTCAGGTCCCACTGAAGAGCCAGCATATGCCGATGGGCATGTGTCACAAGCAAGATGCAGGAGGCCATGAGTCCCAGCAGTAATAGAGTCAGTCTCACCCAAATCCAGGAAAGAGGCTGAAACATCAGTATCATAGGTTAAATATCCTGTACTCACCATTTGGGTGGAAAGGCCCAAAACTGAACCCTGCCCAGAACAGATCAGATGAAAGGAAGCATCTCAGAGGGAGTCATGTGTGATTTTGGCATGGTGACAGTGAACCCCAGTAAATGCAGGAGGTCAGTCATAGATTGGAGGTGGGAGACTACAGCCTGGGATGACCATGTCTTCGACAAAGGGAAAAGATTGGCACCCCAGATCTTCGCCGATAAGCTGCAACCACCACCTTGGTGAACACTCAAAAGGCATTGGTGTGGCCAAAAGGCAACACAATGAACTGAAAATGTATGTGGCCCACGGTAAACCATAGGTAACGCCTATAGGCAGGCAGGACGGGAATGTGGGAGTATGTGTCCTGCAAGTCCAACGCTACCAACCACTCTCTCGGGTCCAGAGCAGACAGGACCTAAGCAAGAGTGAGCATCTTGAATTTCTTCTTCTAGAGGAAGAAACTGGGAGAGCGCAGGTCAAGGATAGGACTAAGGTCTCATTCCTTCTTGGGCACTGAAAAGTAGCTGGAATAGCAACCACAAACTACTCTCTCTATGGCTCGTTTGGCCAAAATAGTCAACACTTCCTAGCAGAGAGGGAACAGGTGGTTCTCCTTCAGCCTGTCGGACATTCTGCAAAACCCACCAATCCGAATTTATGAACTGCCAGTGAGGTAGGTGATGGTGAATCCTGCCACCCACTGGGTGCCCATGATGGTAAACGGGCATAGGTGGGTCTGTAGGTGCGGCAGCTGGGGGTGGGTGTGGTGGTGCTGGACAGAACCAACAGCTGGCCACCTGACCCATGGCACCTGTAAGAGCTGTCCTGCAGAAACGCAGAGGCTGGAAAGCTTGCGTGCCTCAGTGGCTGGGCGGGTAAAGATAGAGTTGTAAGCCCCTTATGTGGCCACGAAAGGAGCAAAAGGCGGATTAAGGGTAATAAGTATTAGGAATGTCCAAGGACCTGGCCGTAGCTGTGCCATCTTTAAAGCGCCCTAACACCCAATACGCCTCGTCTTCGAAGAAACGGAAGCCATCAAAGGGCATGTCTATGAGTGAGGAATTGACATCCCCAGAAAAGACGGTCGCCCTCAACCAAGCATGGCATCGCAGGGCCACTGTTGACGAAAACCACTCTGCCTAGTGAGTCGTTGGTGTTTAGTCCACAGCGAATGGTGAACTTAGCTACATCTCTCCCATCGCCAACAGCCTGGGAAAGTATAGCCCGGATCACCGCCAGGTCCGTTGGCAGCACACGTGCAACCATATCCCACAGGACATATATAAGCTCAAATACATTTACATACATGGGAATAGCAGTCCAAAAGGAATGCGGTTTTCACAGACCGCAGTACCAGGCTGTTGGAAGGACACAACTTCTTCCTAAGATTTTCCAGCCTCTTGCATTCTCGGTCTGTGGCCAGGATTTACATGGAACTCGAAGCTTGGACAACAAAACTCTCCAGGGTAAGGTGTTGGGTGAAGAAATGTGGATCCCCTGAAGGGGGTGGTAGTGGTAGGCAATTGTCCTGTTCACAGGAGAGCCTGTGTTGGGCTTAGACCAATTCCCAAGCGGGACGTCAGTAAGTGCCTCATTGAAAGGCAGAAAAATGCAAAAAGAACAATTGATGGACAGAATATTCAAACATTCACCCCAGTACGGTGATCTGGGCCTAAATCCATTGTTTTATTTACTCCCCATGCCATTCCAGTTTAAACCCAGCCATTTGCAAATCAGTCTTGACCCTGCTAACCATGGGAACAGTTCAACCCGAACTGCTAGGCCAGGTCCTTCCTGGACTGATAACAAGCATCCTGGGACCAGTTACAATGTTTCAGCCTGGCTAGCTTGACTACAATGGCATGAGATTCAAGTCTGGGCATAACCATCCCACTCAGGTGAGAAAATGCAAAAAATACAATTTATGGAGCAGGGTCAAGACTTATTTGCATACGGCTGGGTCCAAACAGAGGTGGAGTAGTGAGAAAAAGAACAATGGATTTAACCCAGATCTCTTGACTGGGGGTGAATGTTTGATTTATTCAGCATTCCAGCCATCATTTGTTGCTGTAGCACATCATTGAAAGGGAGAAGTGGTTCTGATTGGGACACTCCCGGCTGAAGCACTTCCATGAAGACATTGGTTTTGACTGTCACCAATGGCAAGATAACGTCCAGAACTTCAGCTGCTCTCTCCATTGCGTAGGAAGCTTCCTCCTCAGTAGCCACGGTAGGGGGAGAAAGCATCCAGTCCACTGGCTTGGCCCAGATCCTCACACCAGTTTATTTATTCTTCACAAGGCTGATATTCCTCAAGGTCCATCAACCCCTGCCAGTCCTCCCTGAGTCCTAGCCCATATGTAGGGCTCAGGCTCTGGCCTGGAAGGCATGGTCAAGTCGGTGCCAGAGGCGATGTTGGACGACAGTGCCTCTTTGACTGTGTCGGAGTCAAGGATGAGGATTGCACTGAGAGCGTTGGCTTCGGGGTCGGGGAAGGTCAAGGAGGCACAACCAGCACAGATCCATATCCATCTGTGGATCCTTGGGCCCCGACAGGCACTAAAGCCATGGCAGCATGTGTTCCTGTAGGGGTGCCTCCCAAGCCTAAGGGGCACAAAGGCATCCTAGAGGGAACATGCTTCCCAAATATGAGGTGCAGTTCCTCATAGAACAAGTTACTTACCTTTGGTAACAATATATGTGTAAGAAACATAGGTTAGTTCTAGATTCCTTACCTTACAATATCCCGCAGGCGTCAGACTGGATCCGGAAAGTCAGCAGTAACCCTGCACGTCAGTAGGTGGCGTTGGTGTCCGTCGTGGGCATCGTGGTCGCCGGGATGACGACGGGAAAGTAACTTAGCCGTCCTTGAGCGCGGACGTCAGTTTTGTACACGACTTTCCATCACAGGAATGCAGAGCCTTGCAAGACACTGACAACTGGTGCACAAAACTAGTGCCCTAAAAGGATGTCCTGAACTCTAGAAATCAGTTCACAGAACGGGGAAGATGGGTGGGGCGGTAAGGAATCTATAACTAACCTATGTTTCTTACAGATATATCATTACCGAAGTAAGTAACTTGTTCATCTGAAAGAAACAGTTAGTTAGAGATTCCTTACCTTAGAATAGATACCCCAGCAATACCAACCCCAGAGGTGGGTCTGGGAACCAATATCACACCAGAAAATACTGGAGAACAGAACTGCCAAAGTAGCCGTCTCTCCGGACTTGGCTGTCTAGGCAGTAGTGTCTCGTAAACATGTGCAGCGACACCGACATAACTGCCTGACAGATGTCATGTAGAGGGACTCCCCATCCCAAAGCAGTAATAGCTGTCGTCACCCTGGTAGAATGGGCACACAGCCCCACTGGAGGCTCCTTCTTAGCCAAAGAGTAACAGGCTTTGATGCACAGAACAACCCACCTGGAGATGGTCTTTCCTAGCGCCAATGTAAGAACAAAGAGCTGGTCGTCCACCCAGAATTGTATGGTGCGATCCAAACAGAAGGAGAGCACACGTTTTGGATCCAGACGGTGGAGTCTCTCTTCCTCTTTTGAAGGAGGCGAAAAGAAGGTGGGCAAAGTGATGGTTTGGCCAATATGAATAGAAGTGACCACTTTTGGAAGAAAGGAGGGTCGAGTTCGGAGGAGGACCTTGTCCGGATGAACAGCCAGAAAGGGAGGCTTGGAAGACAGAGCTTGTAGCTGATTCACCCTGCGCGCAGAGGTGATGGCCGCCAGACAAGCAGTTTTGAGAGTTAAGAGTCTGAGAGGACAGTTATGTAGCGGCTCAAAGGGAGCGCACATAAGATAGGTTAACACTAAGTTCTAGTCCCACTAAGGCTTTACGAAGGGAACAGGAGGAAATAGATGAGTAATGCCCTTAAGAAATCTATTTACAACAGGGGACTTGAAAATAGAACGCTGATCAGTAAGCCTGAGAAAGGCTGAAATGGCAGGGAGGTAGCACTTAAGAGTGCCCAGAGTAGAGTCCTGTTGGGTCAAAGAAAGCAGGAACGAGAGAACCTCAGAAAGAGGAGCAGAAAGGGGATCCACAGCCTTTGCTGTGCACCATGCCACAAACATATTCCATCTGCAGGCGTATACAGTCTTAGTGGAGGGACGCCTAGCTGCCAAGATTATATCAAAGACTTCGGGAGGCAAGTTAAATGACGTCAACTGCCACCACTCATTCTCCACTGAAGGTGGTGGAGGCTAGACAGGTTCGGGTGGAGGACCGTCCCCTGCTGCTGCGAGAGTAGATGCTCCCGAAGAGGCAGTCAGATCGGGCAGAAGTGGTATAGGCGGAAAGGCGTATAGAAGACCACAACTCCATTCGCGAAGAAAAGCGTTGCCTAGCGAGTGTTGCCTTGGAAATTCCAACTGCTGACATTGCGTGTTCTCTTCTGTGGTGAATAGACCTAACCAAGGCTCTCCCCACTACAGAAAGAGGCCATGCACTACCTCCGAGTGAAAACGCCATTCGTGATCCATCATGCACCTGCGGCTGAGTTCGTCCGTCCTGGCGTTCAGTGAACCCACCAGGTGTTGAACCACCAGGGATATGCCATGATTTTCCAGCCATGTCAGAAGGCGCAGGGCCTCCTGACATAGGGGACATAGGGTCCACCACCCCACCCCACCCGACCTGTTTGTTGCAGTACCACATGGCGGTGGTGCTGTCTGAAAACACCTGCATAACTCTTCCCCGGACAGAAGGAAAGAATGCTTTCAGTGCAAGACACATCGCCCAGAGCTCCAGAAGATTGATGTGGAGAGAAGGCTCTGCTGGAGCCTTGAGGCCTCTGATCTCCCCCTCTCCTATGTGGCCGCCCCATCCCAGAAGGGATGCATCTGTCACCACTGTGTGTTCTGTTTAGGGATCTGCCGTTGACACAATCCTGGTTCGTGAGCCACCACTGCAACTGCTGTGCAGTGCCCTCCTGAGATCTGGACATAATCTGACAGATTTCCCTGATGCTGCGCCCCTGGAACTTCAGGTTCCACTGCAGAGCCCCCAAATGCCATATGGCATAATCTACCAGCAGGATGCAGGAGGCCATGAGGCACAGCAGCCTCAGGGTCATCCTGACCGAAACCCAGGACAGAGGCTAAAAAATCGGAATCATAGCCCGAATATCCCAGACTAGCTGCTCGGGAGGATAAACCTGAAACTGAGTCATGTCCAGAACCGCTCCGATGAAAAGGAGCTTCTGAGAGGGAATCCGGTGCAACTTCCGCACATTGATAGAGAACCCCGGAAAATGCAGGATGTCGGCCGTAGTCTGGAGGTGGGAAGACGACTGCCAGGGGCGAGCCTGTCTTCAACAACCAGTCATCGAGGTAGGGGAAGACTGGCAACCCTGATTTGCGCAGATGAGCTGTGACCACCACCATCACTTTCGTGAACACCTGAGGGGCGCTGGTAAAGCCAAAGGGGAGCACAGTAAACAGAAAGTGCTCGTGGCCTACCTTGAACCACAGGCAACGCCGGTGGGCCGGCAGAACCAGGATGTGAAAATAAGCGTCCTGCGTGTCTAACGCTACCAACCAGTCGAGGGCAGACGAGAACTGAGCGAGTGTCAACATTTTGAACTTCTCCTTCCAGAGGAAGCGATTGACGTTCCTGAGAAGCAAGATAGGATGCATGCCTTTGTCCTTCTTGGGCACCAGAAAGTAGTGGGAATTGCAACCAGGACCTACTTCTGGGACAGGAACGCGCTCGAGGGAGGGGTAGTCGAGAAGGGGAGGGAGTAGCCCCTTTAGACTATCTAGAGAACCCACCAGTCCGACATGATGGTGTGCCAGTGGGGGAAGATGATGGTGGATCCTGCCGCCCAATGGCATTTGGTGGCCCTGGAAGGTCGGGTTTGGAGGCTGATGCAGAGGGGGCTGAGGTGGAACTGGCCAGCTTGCTGGCTCCCAGAACCACACCAGTGGTTCTTCCCACGTCCCTGGCTTCGCTGGGGCTGAACAGCCTGTGCCGGCATGTGGCTCTGGGCGGGACGTAGTTGGGCACCCCTTCCGTAGCCACAAAAGGGGCGAAAGGCAGACTGCGCAAGGCGGGTTGTGTAGAGGCCCAAGGACCTGGCCGTAGCTCGAGAGTCCTTGATGCACTCCACCGTGCTGTCTGCCTGGTCGCCGAAAAGGCAATGGGCATCAAAGGGCATGTCCATAAGTGTGGATTGGACATCCCCGGAAAACCCAGTCGAACGCAACCAGGCGTAGCGCCAAAGGGCTACTAACGTGGCAATTGTTCTGCCCAGTGCGTCAGCGGTATCCAGCCAACAGGGGATGGTAAACCTTGCTGGATCTCTCCCCTCTGGGACAGCACAGCCTGGGCCTCCTCCAGGCACTGAGGCAGCATTTGCGCCACCATATCCCACACAGAGTGGGAATAACGGCCCAACAGACATGCAGTGTTTACCGACCGCAGTCCCAAGCTGGAGAAAGAAAACAGCATCTTCCCAAGTTGGTCTTGGATTCCCTATCAGGTGGAGCTGTAGGGAAGGCGCCCTTGGACGTAGGGGCTTGGACCACCAAGCTTTCAGGGGTAGGGTGTTGGGAGAGGAAAATAGGGTCGCCCGGGGCCAGGCAGTCGCGCCAGGCAACCATCCTATCCACAGGAGCCCCTGTGTTGGACCTGGACCAGGTGCACAAAAGGATGTCCATAAGGGCTTCATTGAACGGCAGCAGAGTTTTCGAAGAGCTCACTGCCGGCTGAAGCACCTCTATCAGGAGGTTATTCCTGACTGCCACAGTAGGAAGCTCGAGGTGGAGAGCCTCAGCCGCCCTACGCAACATCACTGCGTATGACGCTCCCTCCTCCATAGCCACGGTAGGAGGAGACAACATGCCTAGGTCCGGGAAGGAGTCCAGACCACTGGCATCCCCGGTTCCTCTCTCCAGTCCGGCTCATACTCTAGCTGGGCAGTTAAAGGGACCCCTCCCAGTCTTCCTCACCCTCCTCTGGCTGCCAAACTGGCTAAAAATGGCCAGGGTGATATGCAGGCACAAAAGTACCCATCGGCGCCAGCTGTCGACGCCGGTCTGGCCCCGTATCCACATCAGGGTGGAATCCAGGGTTGAGGTCGGCTGGAGGTTTGCCGGCTGGGGACTTGGTGCTGGTACACTCTGCGCCGGTGAAGGTGTTACGAGATCGATCCGGCCTAGATCCAAGGGGGCCCTGTGGAGCAGAGGCCAGGAGCTGCCGGTGTCAAAGGCTTAGGGCCCCCAGCTGAGTCTGTGGGGCCCTAAGGCGCACCGGCGGAGTAGGGCTGCCCAAAGACGGCATTGCTTCATAAAATTGACAAAGCTGTGCAGGGGTCGCTCCCGATCCTGGAAAGGGATGGAAGGCCGGAGTCGACCCTGAAGGCTCCGCGTGCAGAGCCGCAGGAGTGGCACCACCAGCACCCTTTGTCGCGTTGGCCGACGGAAGAGGGGAAGTCGAAGAGCGACAATGCTTCTTTGACTTCTTATGCTTTGACTTACCTGACCCAGAGTGCTTAGAGTTCGACGAGGAGTGATGACTGCTCAGCGGTCGGTCCGGTGACCTCCCACGGGACTGGGACCTCTAACGACGTGGAGCCGACTGCTGAGCCTCGAGTAGCTTTCGGGACTGCTCCGCAAAGACTTCTGGCTATGGGCTTGCAGTCGGAGCACGACTTTGGTTCATGGCCACACTCCAAGGGGTATAGGCACTCGTAGTGCGGATCCGTTGCCGACTTCAGGCGAGAACAGGAACCGCAGGCCTTGAAACGGGAATCCCTCGTGCACCAGGAGTTGATGTATGACTCGAAAAGAAGTAGACAAAAAGTTGCAAAAAGTCAGCCAAAAAATGACTGGGGGTACCGCTCTCTCCAGATCAGACGCTTGCTGGTGCGGAAAAAGAAAGAACTGACATCATGGCGTGAAGGCGGTGTCTAAGTAACTTCCGCAACGTTATACCGGCGGCCACGACGCCGATGACGAGTCGACCGATGCCACCTACCAACGCGTAATGGTACTTCTGACAAAAAACTTTCCGGATCCAGTCTGACACCTGGGGGATATTCTAAGGTAAGGAATCTATAACTAACTGTTTCTTTCAGATACATTATTTCAATTGGTTGGAGGTTGCTCAGAATACAAGAAAGTCGGGGAGGTGCAAGATGGACCCATGAGCTGGCTCAACGGCGGAGCCAGGCCTCGAGTGTCTGTGGACGAGGTGAAGTCAAACCACGCTGCAAATGTTGCTTCTTGTGGGACTTCGACTTACCAGAAAGGGTCGACTACTTGGTGTGCAAAGACGGCTTCGGGCTCCGGTACCTTCCTCTTGACCGGGACCTCGGGTGTCGCATGCCGAGCCGCCATAAGCTTGAGGGATCGCTCCCTCAAGGCCTTCGGAAGCATGGCACAGCAGACTGGTGCAGGCCTTTTTTGTTGAGGTCTCACTCGAGCCACCAGAGGCATACACGGTGTGGGTCCGTCACCGACATCTGTCGGTGATGGATGCCGCAAGGCTTGAAGCCGGCCTTCTTCAATGACTTATCTGCCACACTAGGAGGTAAACCTTAAAAAATACGTAAACAAAACGTCTCAAAAAAACTTGTAGAAAAGTGACTCAGGGGTACCTATTCCCAGATCTGTGCTGGCTGGCACGAAAAAAAAGAACTGAAGCCAGCACGCCTTGGTGACCACAATATAGGCGCTGCATTTGTCACTTCCGGCACAGACGACCACACGCAGAGCCAAATTAAGCCAGCTACCTGCTCACAAAACGTTTTTGGATCCAGTCTGATACCTGGGAATAATTCTAAGATAAGAAATCTGCGGATGGAAGTCTCTATCAGACAGCACATTTTCTTGCCGTTTCTAAAAGTCCACACCACATTTATTCTCCAGCTCTTTTAACCTATAATAGTACCACATCTATTGAGACAACTTTAATACTACGGACAATACTGCTTTTTAACATTCTAGTGCAGTTTGGAAAACATTACTTGCCTGTAAAAAGACACTCACTGTGCACAAGCTTGTTTTGCTGGAATCTGGGACTGGTAAAAGAACAATGGTAAACGATAGATATGAATGTTTTAAAATTACAAGACATGAATGTCATGTTTTCTCAAGTTGGTAATTAACAATTTGAGCGCTGCATTCTTTGTAAAATAAATGTCACTCTTTTGTTCACTTCGCTGATACCAGAAGTGCTGGCAAACATTACCATTTACATTTCAAATAAAATTGCATGCGAGTATACCTCAATTGTCCAATGTCTGTTACCAGCCCGCACTTCATATTATTTCTCTCAGTGATCGTAGAACGATCCTTTAAGTTTGCAACGTTCACCTTCTTATTAATAAAACTGTTTGAGTAGTTAATTCAGTCAAACAAATGTCTTGTCATTTTAAAACTGCTGAGATACGTAAATGAAATGTTTTACTTAAACACAGGGGGTTTGCTCAGAAAGAGAAATGTAACTTTTCCCTGTGGGAAATATCCCAGTCAGCGCCAACTATCTTGGTAACCAACTTCATAAAAGTAACTGGATTCAGCGCGAACTATCTTGGTAACCGACTCCCAAAAAGTAATCTGGATTAATTTCTTCATTCTTACCTGATCTCGGATCCTCGGAGTTGTTGACGGTCCGGCAGTCATCCTAGTTGCAGCTTTGACAAGCGGGGAAGCCTGTTTCCTGCAATCATTAGCCCGAGCTCGGATCTGTGGAGCTCTCGTCGATCCGGTACCCATCTTGGAAGCAGCTCTGACCATCGGAGAAACGTCTCTGCTCAATGCTACTCGAGCTCAATTGTGACGGCTCCCGTACAGTTCGAGGACGTTGGTAAACTTTGGCCGGTTCTAAACTGTGGAGGCCGGCTGGACAGAGACCCCTGGAGTGAACCCTGGGACCGTGCCCGCCCGCCCCCCCGCCGCAGCAGCAGACGGATCGGAACCTTGATCTTTGTCCGGTTCAAGATTGTGGAGGGCGGCTGGTCGAGGACTCTGGGTGCGAACCCCTGGGACCCGCTGGCCCCCCTCCCGCAGCAGCAGACGGACCCCCAAAAAAGGCTGCAGGTGAGCAAGCTGTGAGTTCCGTACTTCATTGATCATGGTGAGATAACCTTTCCACACTGACCCCGTCCCGGCCACGTTGCAAAATCTATGCTCACTGATATGTGGGGGCAGTGGCATGCTGATGCGTTCCGTTGTGCTCTTCCCCCGGGCAGTTCCAACATGGCACCGTGCTTGCCTGCAGACACTGGGACACGTCCCCTGGCTTCCCTGCCTGATTGCTCAGGGCCCCGGTAACCATTGCGGGGGGATTTGATTCGGCACCAAAGTCTTCGGAAACCGAGAAAAACATAAGGAGCAACCGTGGGACCTCTCTGCCGCAGCAACGGTTGGCCCGTCCTCCACATATTAACCAGGCGGTCGATCCGGAACGTAGGTCCGATGGAACAGGACTCCGAGCCTCCAAATGTTGCTGCTCCTGAATCGCCCGTGAGGCAACGGGGTGCTACTGCTCTCGTCTGTGTGGGAGATAGTGTTGAACAAATTACTTACCTTCGGTAACGCTTTTTCTGGTAGATACTATATCTGCCTGTGGATTCCTCACCTTGTGAATATCCCCTTGCGTCAGCAACATTCGGAAATTCTTTTTGTAGCCTCGCGCCGACGTGGACTTGGACGTCATAGAGACACGGCATCGCACGCGACTCCGCTGACGTCACCGACGCCTACAATAGGCCCACCCCGGCGTGATGACATCAGTTCCGCCCTTTTTTCCGTGCCATCGAGGCACACGGACGGACCAATGACAGTAGAAATATACAAAGCATACACAGTACACAATAGCCAAGGAGAAACACACAGTGTGAAGCAATGAAAACATCTCCTTAACATTACAATAAATATACATTACAATACTGTAACTCTGGCAAAGAAGAGTGGACAACGGGGAGGCGATGGGTCAGTGAGGAATCCACAGGGATATATAGTATCTACCAGAAAAAGCGTTACCGACGGTAAGTAACTTGTTCTTCTGATAGATACATCTGCCGTGTGGATTCCTCACCTTGTGAATAGAGTCCCACAGCAGTCTCCACTCCTGGAGGAGGGTGTCCACTCTTCTAAACCAGGAAATCCTGAAGGACAGAGCGCGCAAAGTGGCCGTCCCTCCTCACTTTAGTGTCCAAGCAGTAATGCTTTACGAACGTGTGGAGGGAAGACCAAGTTGCCGCCCTAAAAATGTTCTCTACAGGAACACCCCTAGCCAATGCTGAGGTAGACGACTTAGCTCTAGTAGAATGAGCCCTTATACCCTCTGGAGGATCCTTACCGGCCAAAGAGTAGGAGATCTTTATACAGAGGACGATCCATCTCGATAAAGTTCTTTTATGGACCGCTCTTCATCTCTTGCAGCCAGCAAAGCCAATAAAGAGCTGGTCATCCAACGACAGTCCTTAGTTCTGTCCAAATAAAAAGACACCGCCCTCTTAGGGTCCAGACGGTGTAACCTCTCCTCCTTGGAAGGATGAGGGGGGAGGATAAAAGGTAGGGAGGGTAATGGATTGACCGAGGTGGAAAGGAGTCACCACCTTAGGAAGAAAAGCAGCCCTGGTCCTAAGAACCATCCGATCAGCATGAATGGTCAAGAAAGGGGGCTTGGAACTAAGAGCTTGAAGCTCACTTACCCTCCTTGCCGAGGTTATTGCAACGAGGAAGACCACCTTAAGAGTCAAAAGCCTCATAGGACATTTATGAAGAGGCTCAAAGGGAGCACCCATCAGAAAGGTCAAAACAAGATTTAAGTCCCACTGAGGCACAATAAAAGGAGTAGGAGGGAACTTATTTGTGAGGCCCTTCAAAAACCTTAAAACTACAGGAGACTTAAAAAGAGATGGCTGGTCAGGCAAACAGAGAAAAGCCGACAGCGCCGAAAGATAGCCCTTAACCGTAGCAACAGCAAGCCCTTGCTGCGCCAGAGAAAGGGCAAACTGGAGAACATCAGACAAACGGGCTCTCAAAGGGTCAATAGAATTCCCACCACACCAAGTGACAAATTTAGACCACCTATACGAATAGACAGATTTAGTGGAGTCACGCCTGGCTGACAAGATGACATCCACCACATCAGGTGTGAGAGAAAAGGAAATCAGGTTGCCCCGTTCAATCTCCAGGCATGAAGGTGCAATGTCTGGAGGTGGGGGTGTAGAACCTGCCCCTCCATCTGAGAGAGGAGGTCTGCCCTGAGAGGGAGACGGAGCAGCGGGTGAGAGGAGAGGTGGAGAAGATCTGTATACCACACCCTTCTTGGCCAATCCAGGGCGACCAATATGACTTGGGCCGGTCCTGGCGAATCTTCCTCTGAACCCGAGGAATCAAAGGTATGGGAGGAAACGCGTAAAGGAGCTGATTTCCCCAACTCAACTGAAACGCGTCCCCCAAGGCTCCTTGCATCGGATACTGGAGACTGCAGAAGGACGGGCTGTGAGCATTCTCGCGAGTAGCTAACAGGTCCACCTGAGGAGTCCCCCACGACCGAAAGACGTGACGCACCAACTCTGGGTGAAGCCTCCACTCGTGGTCGGCAGAGAACTGCCGACTGAGAACGTCTGCACGAACGTTCAGAACTCCGGCCAGATGATTTGCCATCAGACAAATCTGGTGGTCCTGAACCCAGGACCAGAGGCGCAGAGCCTCTCTGCAGAGACACTGCGACCCCACTCCCCCCTGCTTGTTGATGTACCACATCGAGCTTGTGTTGTCCGTCAGGACTTGGATCGACCGACCGCGAAGGGAAGGGAGGAAGGCCTTGAGCGCCAGACGTATCGCCCGCAATTCTAGAAGGTTGATGTGAAGCAACCTTTCCTCTGGAGACCAAAGACCCTTGACCTCCAGGTCCCCCAGATGAGCACCCCACCCTAGTATCGCCCGCAATTCTAGAAGGTTGATGTGAAGCAACCTTTCCTCTGGAGACCAAAGACCCTTGACCTCCAGGTCCCCCAGATGAGCACCCCACCCTAGAGTGGATGCATCCGTAATCACTGTGGCCACCGGAGGAGGCAGCTGAAAAGGCTTCCCCTGAGACAGGTTGCCTTCCACGCCCCACCAAGACAAATCCGCCGCAGCTTCTCTGGAGATCCTCACTGACTCCCTGAGATCTCCGTTGTGCTGATACCACTGCCTGCGGAGGCACCACTGGAGCGCTCTCATGTGCCAGCGTGCATGGTTGACCAACAGAATGCAAGAAGCCAACAGACCGAGCAGGCGAAGGACCTTCAGGACTGGTACTGCCGCTCCATTGAAAAATAAAGGAATAATTTCCTGTATGTCGCGAATCCTTTGAGGAGGAGGGAATGCACGGCATGCAGTTGTGTCCAGTACTGCACCTATGAACAGGTTGCGCTGGGAGGGCACCAGGTGAGATTTGGGTACATTTATCGAAAAACCCAACCTGAACAACAACTGGGTTGTCTCCCGCAGATGATGGAGCACTCTCTCGGCCGACTCTGCTTTGATCACCCAGTCGTCCAGATAAGGGAATACAGGAATCCCCGACCTTCTAAGATGCGCTGCCACCACTGCCATCACCTTGGTGAAGACTCGAGGCGCAGTAGTAAGCCCAAACGGAAGGACCGCAAACCTAGTGCTGCGATCCCACCGTAAAACGGAGATACCTCCTGTGCGACTTCAGGATGGGGATGCGATAGTACGCATCCTGCAAGTCGAGCGACACCATCCAGTCTTCTTCCAGCAGTGCCTGAAGAACCTGTGCAAGGCTGAGCATCTTGAATTTCTCCTGTTTCAGATAAAAATTCAAGTTCCTGAGATCCAAAATTGGGCGAAGCCTGCCATCCTTCTTGGGGATCAGAAAATACCGGGTGTAGCATCCCTGACCTTTTTCCTGCTCCGGGACCACCTCTATCGCACCCTTCCTCAACAGAGTTTGAACTTCCTCCGGTAGGAGTAGCAGATGTTCCTCTGAGCAATATCCCTGGCAAGGAGGGTAATTGGGAGGGAATTCCCGAAAGGGAAGGGCATACCCATTTTCTATGAGATTGAGAACCCAAAGATCTGATGTAACCGATTCCCAATCCCGTAGAAAGTGGGTAAGCCAACCCCCCACCGGACCCACATGATCCTGGATGGCGGATCTAAGGCTGCTTTTCTGTGGCTGGGGGGTTGGAGGAGGTGGAGGAGGAAGAGGCCTGACGCCCTCGAGGACGCGCCCTTTGCCTTCCCCTTTATGACTTATACAAGGTATGTTGTTGCTGCTGCGGCTGCTGCTGACCTTGTCTAAATGTACGAAAAGAAGAGCGTCCAAAGCCTCTGAATTTCCTGGCCGTAGAACCTCTTACTTGTAGACCAAGAGATCTAGCAGTCGCCCTGCTGTCCTTAAACCTCTCCAAGGCCGAACCTGCCTTTTTGCCAAAGAGTCCCTCTCCATCAAAAGGCAGATCTAACAAAGCAGACTGCACATCAGCAGAAAAATCTGAGGATTTTAACCAAGCTGAACGCCTTGAGGCAACAGCAGTGCCCACGATCCTTGCCACAGAATCTGCAGTATCAAGGCCGCTCTGAATAACCTGACGAGCTGCCGCCTGAGTGTCAGATAAAACTTCCTCAAAGTCACCTCTGCAGTCTTCAGGAACCTTTGGGATCAACGTACGTACAGAGTCCATAAGAGCGTGGATATATCTCCCCATAAGGCAAGTGGCATTTGTTGATTTTAACGCCATACTCGCGGAAGAGAAAGTTTTCTTGGCCACTTGATCCTGCTTTTTAGCTTCCTGGTCACCAGGAACTTGGGGAAAAGCACCTACTGACTTCTTAGAACATGCCGCTTGGATCACCAAACTTTCAGGAGAAGGGTGTGTCGACAAAAAGGCAGGGTCCTCAGGAGCCACTCTATACCTCCGAGCCACACCTTTCGAGACAGCAGGAGCTGAAAGAGGCTTCTTCCACACCACCACGATGGGATCAGTCAAAGCATCATTAAAAGGGAGCAATGGCTCCACAGCTGAGCTCGGAGAATGAAGAACCTCAGTAAGCAGATTCGATTTAAATTCCACAGTTGGCAATTTCAAACCCAAAAGTTCCGCTGCTTTTTTCATCACCACGTGATATGGCTGAACATCCTTAGACGGCACATCAGAACCTGATGGCAAGACCCACTCTGGAGAAAACTCAAGACCACTAGCCTCTGCTAGATCCTCGAAATAATTTTCATCCAGCTCACCTTCTTCCAAGTCAGAATGAGACTCACAATACCTCTGCTCTTCCAGCAGACGTTGAGCCTCCCTTCTAGACCTCTGCTTTACACGGAGTGCAGCCGGATCCACTGCCGACCCAGACGGCGCCGGAGCCGACTTCGGAATCGAATCCGAAGGCTTAGAAGGATGTTATTTATTTAGGCGATTTGTAGAGCGCTCAACTACCCGTGGGTGTCTCGGCGCTGAGTGAGAGAACTAGTTCATGAGGAGTTATTGCTTAAACAGCCAGGTCTTTATCTGTCTGCGAAAGGAGAGCAGAGATGTGGAGGTTTTGATGAAGGATGGAAGACTGTTCCAAAGTTTAGTGGTGGTGACTATGAAGGATCTATCTCCCCAGGAGACTTTCTTAGTCCTAGGCACTTGTAGTAGTCCAGCAGTTGAGGATCGTAGGGATCTGGTGGGTTCGTAAGGACGAAAGGAGTCTTTCAAGTACGTTGGTCCTTGACCATGAATAGCCTTGTAGGCAATGCAGAGAGCCTTGAACTTGGCTCTCTTCTTCACTGGCAGCCAGTGGAGCTCTCGGAGTGTTCCGGAGATAGAGGCGTACTTGGGGCATCCAGTAATCAATCTGGCCGCCGCGTTCTGCACCAGTTGTAATTTCTTTAGGACACCTTCTTGAGCGTTGACTAGCAGTCCGTTGCAATAGTCAATGCGGGCCATGATGAGTGGGCTGATTAGAGTTTTTCTCATAGTCATCGGAAGGTAAGGTAGAAGTTTTTTTATCATCCTCAGAGTGTAAAATGAGGAAGATACTACCGCGTTGACGTGATGCATGAGGGTGAGCTTGGTGTCCAGTATAACTCCCAAGTTCCTGGCTTTGGTTACGGGGAGGGGGGGAGGTCCCAAGGCATCAGGCCACCATGTGGGAGACCAGGCAGGGGAAAGATTGCCGAATAACATCACCTCCGTTTTATCGGAATTCAACTTCAGACAGTTTCGTGTCATCCAATTGCTTATTGCCAGCATTCCCAGATTGAAGTTGGAGGCCACTTCATCTCCGTTATTATTTATGGCTAGGACAATCTGGGTATCGTCGGCATAGGATGTAACCGCCAGGTGATGGATTTTTATGGTCCTCGCCAAGTCCGACACATAGATGTTGAATAATGTCGGACTTAGCGAGGATCCCTGGGGTACACCACAAGGAAGAATGAAGGAAGGTGAATTGAAGTTGCCGAAGGTAACGGATTGAACACGATTGGTGAGAAATGAGGCAATGAGATTCTTCGCTGAACCCGTGATGCCCGTCGATTCGACACGGTCGATCAAGATAGAGTGATCGACCGTGTCGAAGGCCGCAGACAGGTCCAGTAGAATGAGCACCGCCGCACCTCCACCATCCAAAGACTTCCTAATTTCCTCCGTGGCTTTGATAAGCGCAGTTTCCGTCCCGTGTCCTTTACGGAAGCCAAATTGTGTTTCGTCCAGGCAGTTGTTTTGCTCTATAAAGTCGGAGATTTGTCTGTTCATGATTTTCTCTACAATCTTGGCAGGGAGCGGGAGGCAAGCGATTGGACGGTAGTTGGCAACTATGGTAGGATCAAGTGAGCTTTTTTTGATGAGAGGCTTGACGATGGCTCTTTTCCAAATGGAGGGAAAAGTAGTGGACTGGAACATAGCGTTAAATATCTCGGTGAGTTTAGGGCTTAAGATTTCAGGGAAATTTTTGAGAATGGAGGGAGGGCACGGGTCTTCTGGGGAACCGGAGTTCGTGGTGCCTAGAAGATGGGACACCAGTTCAGAAGAGATTTGAGAGAACTTTTGGAAGGAGTTGGAAGGGATTGTTCGAGGGGGATTGGTGGAATACGTGGCCGGAGGAGATTGATCATTATAGACGGAGTAAGAGTGTCCAGTGTCACTAGCATGAGCTTCAAATTGGGAGAAGATGTCAGTGACTTTTTTTTGAAAATGATTTGCCAAGGAATTGCATAGTTCTTGGGTATACGTGACCGGGGTAGAGATTGATTGTCCAGAGAGATGCGTCACTACCTGGAAGAGTTGTTTGGTTGAATCTTGAGCAAGATTAATTTGATGGGTGTAAAAATTACTTTTCTCTGTGATGATTGATTGTTTGTATTTCAGCAGCATGGATTTATAGAGGGCTTTTTGTTCTGGATCATATTCACGTCTCCATTTGCGTTCTTGACGCCTGCAATTTTGTCTTTCTAGTCTTAGAGTGTCATTGAACCAGGGTGAGGACTTAGTGGTTCTATTGGAGGATTGTCTCTTGAGTGGGACTGTCTGATCGACAGTATTTCGAATCCAAGTTGTATAGTTGTTAGCAGCTAGTTCAGGGTCCTCCGTTGTGGGTGGTAGGGATGCTAAGAGTGAAGACTGGGAAGCAGGAATATCAATGCTTTTCCAGGCTCTGAATTTATTCACTGGAGGTGTGGTATGGGCTCTGGGGGAAATAGGATGAAGTAAAAAGTTAAAAAGAATGGCAGAGTGGTCCGACCAGGTGACGGGGAGAAGATCCTTTATCACTATGGATTTCTCACTGGAGAAAAGACCGTCCAGAAGATGGCCTGCAATGTGCGAGGCACCTGTGACCAATTGAGGGAGACCTATGTTCATAAGTTCTGATAGCAGAGCAGAGGTATCGGGGTTGTCCAGGAGCTCGAGATGAAAATTAAAATCACCCAGAATGGTGTAATGATCTTCACCTGCCAGTGGTTCCAGGAGCATGGGTAGATTAGTAAGGAAAGGACTGCGAGGTCCTGGTGGGCGGTAGATAAGTGAACCTTTGAAAGGAGGTGCGTTCGGGACAGCAATCGAGAAGGACAGAGCTTCACAGCTGGATGTGGGGATAGTTTCTATTTGTACTGTTAGATTTGAACGGTATATGATGGCTAGTCCGCCTCCCCTTTTAGGAGGAGGTCTGTCCAATCTAACCGTGGAATATCCTTCAGGAGTGGCCGTGGCGAAATCTGGTCCGCAGGAGAGATCGCCCCACGTTTCAGTAATGAATAGGAGGTCGATGTTTTGTGACTCGATAAAATTGCAAATTTCATATTTATGTTTTGGGAGGGAGCGTACATTTAGCAGAGCGGCTAGATAAGGTTTAGGTAAAACCTTTTTGGTTGTAAATGTTGTAGGTATAGGTCGAGAATTATTAATGACAAACGAACATTTAGGACAAATGTACGAAAGGTGGCGTGGTTGAATTGCTAGATTAATACGCTGGCAATGGTGGGAGGTAGGGTTTAGCGCACGAAGGCATAGGGAATTGTATCTAATGGCGGTTCGGGCAGGGGAGATGGCCCTAGGCCCGGTCCAGGCGCGGACGGGCGCAGACGGGCTTGCCTTAGGCGCGCCTTCGGCGCGCAGACGGCGCGCCCGCTGCGCTCGTCCGCTGCGCGGCCGGGGGTTGCACATAATATATGGGGGAGGCGAGGGGGCGTGTCCAGATCAATGGGCGTCGCCTAGCTCCAAAGATTTGCTTGGAGCGGGCGACGCCGGTGCCGGAGTCGACCTCGGTGGAGCCTGGTACTGCCACAGCGGGGTCGGAGCCGGCAAAAACGGCATGAAAGGTGCCGGGGCATATGAATGAGGCACCCCCAAATTAAATGCCATTGGACCCATAGGACCCGAAGGCGCTCCAGAGGGGTACCAAGACTTTGAGAAAACATCATACATAGCATTAAGAAACGCTGAAGGATCCTGACCTGGAGCTGGAAAAGGTGGATGCTCAGGTCGACCTCGAGGTAGATTCGAATCTGTCTCAACAACAGGAGTCGATCCCTCACCCTCCACAGGAACCTCCTCTTCCTGTGCCGGAGACGGAGTCGGATCGGGTGCCGGAGCCGGTAAATGAACCGGCGACTCCGAAGGCGAAGCCTCGCCCTCCTGATCAGAAACCTCTTGTGGAGGAATTACCTTGGATCTAATCTTCTTGGGTGATCTTGACCTCGAGCCAAATTTATCACCTGAATGACGTCGGGACTCATGTCTACTCTTCTTATGCTTCCTTCGCGACCTCGAAGCATGATCCGAGGAAGACCTCGAAGCCGACGCCTCCCGAGACCCCGATCTCGACTTCTTCGAATGGGATTTCGAAGATTTCCTTTCTTTATCGGCCTTCAGCTTAGCCACAAGAAGCTTAGACTCCCTTTCTCGCAGGGCCTTTCGATTTATTTTTTTACACGACGAACACCCATCCACGTCGTGGTCGGAGCTAAAACACCAAATACAGTCCTGGTGTGGATCCGTAACGGACATAATTTTTCAACATTCCCTGCAGGGCTTAAAACCAGTCTTCTTTGTCGACATATTAGCGAACAAAGTGGCAAGTGAACAGATTAAAACGAAGAAATACAGCTACAGAGTAACTAGAAGCTACAGAGCTTCCCAAAACCGTTAGCGTCGACGATGCGGAAAAAAGGGAACTAATGTCATCACGCCGGCGTGGGCCTATTGTAGGCGTCGGTGACGTCAGCGGAGTCGCGTGCGATGCCGTGTCTCTATGACGTCCAAGTCCACGTCGGCGCGAGGCTACAAAAAGAATTTCCTAATGTTGCTGACGCAAGGGGATATTCACAAGGTGAGGAATCCACACGGCAGATGTATCTATCAGAACTCTACTTCGGGGCTGTGTTGGCGAGCCCCGGGCTATGATTCGCCAAGTTCATTGCGCTAAGTCCGAAGTGATGGATTCCGTCGTGGCGCTCCTGGTTACGACCCAGATCTAAGTTTCCGGGGATGTGAAACTTAATCGCAGCTCGGCCCCGCCCCTGTAGCAGGTTCAGTTTAAGTCAAACTGAAAACAATGGCTGATTGAAACCGAAAGGTTTATAACAAAGCAAATAACTCAGCTCGACCAACTCTCCTCTCAAGCACAGCCCTCCGCCTTCAGAGGGATACGGTTTTGACATCAAAAATACGACTGCATCATTGCTCATCTTTTTAAGGTAACGATACCTCCTTCGTGGTTGGTCTTTTGACTTTATCAGATATCAAATATCTTTTTGTTTTTATACTACTTCCTGTGCTGCACTTTTGGTGCCAATGACATGTATTTTTAAATTACATTTATTTTTAAGATGGCTTTGCCCACAGTCTGTATCTTTTCAAAATTTCTGTGGTTGTAAATACAAATACAAATGACTAAGAGCCCATTGGCAAGACTAAGGCCTGTTTTTCTCTATACCTCTGTTGACCACTAGAAGTCCTAACTGAAATAGGACTATTACTCCCTGTACAGCCCTGTGGACAGAGAAATAGGACTAATAGGGATGTCCATCAGAACCATCAGCCCTAAAGTCTGTACCTCTGGCTGCCCACACACTTAATGGATATAGACATAGGACTGCATATGGGCAATGCGTTGGCCAACTTAGACTGTCTTTCCCACTGGGTGCACGTAGTCTGTCACTTCAGGTTGTCCACACACCTAATGGTCATAGACGAAGGACTACACAATGACAATGTATTGGAGATCTTAGAACTATCTTTACAATTGAGTGTCGCAAATCTTCATTCCAGTTTGAGAATCGCCACTCTTTCTTTTGGGATCATACCCCACGTTATTCTTTCCCCAAACTTTGGTCTTTCCTTTTCCTCCCTCTGCCCAACCTCTTCCATCCTGATTCTTGAGATCCAACACGAATCTGGAGATCCCACCACCGTCTTCTCCCTACGTTTATCTAGCCACTTCCTTATAGGCTTTTTTTCCCATCCTCCTTTAGCAGGCCTCCACACCCATCTTGTACCCGCACGAGGTTCTTTCTCACCTTCCCTCCCACTACATTTTATCCCAGTTCTCTCCCACTTTCGAGTACTCCATCTAACTCTACACCCCGCATCTCGGTCTACAACCAGAACTCCTGAGACTCTACCCACGCCTCCCACCCAGCCCGCTACTACCTACCCACAGCCACCTCCTCAGTGACTGTCCTCCCCCATCCGCACCGACCCTCTTCCTCACACCCCTCTCCTCATACCACGTTCCCCCACGAGGTTCATACTCTACCACATCTCTCTTTATATCATCTCACCTACTGTAAGGCCCTTATCATGGAACTCGCAGGCACACACTCCTACAACATCATTTACCCCTCCAACCTCACAAAAAAATCAGCCAAACGATTCAAACATAATTTTATAAAACGGCACCCTGAAACACTCTTTGCCGATCCTTATTTCTCAACACACAACAGGATTACAACCACTGACCTCATTTTCCACACAAAGCGAAGAGCCCAATGGAGGAAAGCATTCCTCACCTCACTCTCGATCTCTTCGAGGAAAACCGCACATGGTATTAGTTTATGTATTTCGCCCTCCCAGCTCTTCCATGCGACAGCAACCATTATACAATAACGGTATTATCCTCATCCAAGCCACAGGCCGTAATCTTAATCTCCAGGACATCTTCCCTACCATCAAAAACCTAGTGTCCAAACCCCATGTGGTTACCTAATCTCCATCCAGTACCATCACACAGGGCGTTACTTCACCCAACCAGTCTGACAACCCGGACCCCCAACCTCTCCGCACCCTTCCGACATTGGAGTCCTAGGAGATCTCCACCCAACTTGCTCACACAGCTAACATACCACATTTCACGGCACCAAAAGCAAATAACACGGTTGACTTCTGCTACCACCCTGGCCTCTTCCGACATCGGTCTCCGACGCTGACACCCAACTTACCCCTCCCCCCAATACACTACACCCCATCCCACCAAATCCACCCAGAACTCCGATCTTCCCCGCTTCTCGTCCTCCACGTCCACCTCTGGCGTCTGACTCTTATCCACACCCAGACGACTCCCCCTAACCTCACAACTCACAACACCTCAATAATCCCACATATTCGACCTCCCAATACGACCAATACAGTATATGTCCCATCAACAGATACTGAACCCCTACATTACAAGACTATAGCTCTCCTCCACCCTAACACCAACACCTCTCTTGGCTCGGCATCCTTGCATTATGTTGCTACTCCTTCCAAGTACTCACCCCATCTCAGCCACCCCATGCGAGGCCATGCTTTGCCACGTCTCGACAACACAGGAACATAATGATCACGCATTACTTTCCAAGCACCCCCTGCTCTCATCTACCTTTACCACTCCCACAATACAACCATCTACATTCCTTAACATCCCGCTGGTCTCTGCATCACTACCCTATAATGATACTCCTCACACATATTCTCCCCACAACATCCACCCCCTCCGAAGTCTTAGGTTGGCACATGTCTCAACTTCACACTACTGCGATGGTAATGCACTGCCGGATGAGCAACCCCCGCCCCTACTTTCCTCTCCCCACCCACATTACAACCATCCCCCCCTCAACTCAGACATCTACATCCCCCACTCATCTACCCTCTCACACAACACTACCTCCAACACTATCCATACCCGCACCTCTGAATCCACCCACATGCAGAACACAGCCTCCTACCCTGGTCATAACTGAACCAGACCTTAGATTTGAGGAAATAATGTTGGCTCTACACCATATTAAAGAGGAACTCCAATCTTTCAAGGATCAGATATCTAGTCAACCTTGGCATAATCTTTTCTCAAGAGTCTTTAACCCGAACTACCGATCACACCACATAACTCGCACCCCTAAAGTCATTCCACCAATTGGAATTCAGTTCCCCTCCACAATACACTTTCTCGCCCTAAGCGAAGAGTCAATCCGTTCTCTGAGAGCGATCTGCTCTCTCTTCTACACTCCTACGAACCCTCTCCCACTAATTGCACTACCTCTACTCAGTTGACCATACCTACTATCCACCCCAACCCACTCAGAGTTGCCAGACATAACAATAGAGGGGTCGTCAATAGCAACCTTAGAAGCGTCCCTCTCACCCAAGACCCCTCCTTACTCCCAGTCTTAAATGCACACTCCTAAACAGTAGATCTGCTTCCAGACATGCTGAGAATATAGCGGAGCTCATCATCTCACAGGAACTAGACGTGCTATTGTTAACTGAAAACCTGGCTATCTGATTCCTCCACCCCACTGATGGACATTCTAGTTCCTCAGAACTACGACATAATCAGATTAAACAGAATCGATAAGATAGGTGGAGGTATAGCCTGTATTCATCGTAGTGACATCACTGTAAATAGAGCCACATCCCCGGTCTTCCCTTCCTGCGAATACATCTGCCTAGACCTTAGCAGAAACGGAAAACCAGCTTGCTCACTGCACATCATCAATCATCCACCAGGTGACAACCTCATATTTCTGGAACACCTCATGGATATGATTTCAACTAACAACGGTCGGCAAAATAACCAAATATTCCTTGGCGATTTCAATCTCTACTGGAATGACAACAACAACGCAGTTGTCAACTGCCTCAAAAGCTTCCTGGATGATCTAGCCCTTACCCAAACTTGCAATGGCCCTACACATGATAAAGGATCAACCTGGATCTAATAATCTCCAAAACGGACGTCCTTCAACTGGAATCGATACAACCCTGCGACTGGTCTGATCACCATATCATCACCTTGTTTATCAAGGAAACAGTAAAATTTAACTCAGTTCAGGCCACAAAACCAAAGATCTGGAAAAGAGACTTGAAACAACTCAACACAAACACACCACCTTTCTCAAGCTACAACCTTCTATTGCTACCTGCTGGCACCGCAGACGTACATGATCTCACCAACCATTTCCTCAACTCGATCACAATAATCAATGAGGTAGCCCCTCTTCAACTAAAGAGAGTCTCCACTAAAGACTCAAAACCTTGGTACAACAGCCTACTCAATGAAGACAGACGCTCTCTCAGAGTTTCTAAACGTACCTGGAGATCAGTCCCGTCAACTATTCACCTCAAGTTACTAAGGAAAAAGAGAAATGCCTTACAAGCAGATCAAGCGCACCAAAGCAGACTTCTTCTGACACCAACTAGACCAAGATAGAAATCACCCAAAAAAACTCTTTGAGCTTATCAAAACTCAATCTAAGGACGCACCTCAACAGTTATAAGACGCCGCCCAATCGCAACCCAGCTGTGAACAATTCTCTGCCTTCTTTACTTAGAAGACCCACAACATCGAGAAGGATCTCTTAAATGACCTATTACTATATTCTTTGCCACATTCACAAACCTTCCCGTCTCCACCAACTACGCCACACAAAATCCCTTCAAACTGTGACCTTAAGAACAAAGCCGCCTGGTCGTCCTTTGACACCTATTCTGAAGAGGCTTTGGCTAAGGTTCTCAATGCCTTGAAACCTTCCAACCACCTCATCGATCCGCTCCCCGCTAACGCTGTTAAAGACCTAACCCCGTGGCTGCTACCGCTATGGACCAAAATCATCAACAGTTCACTGCAACAAGGTTGCATTCCGGAATCCCTTAAAGTCGGACAGGTCTCACTCATCCTAAAGAAACCAACAGCTGACCCCACGGATCTTAACAACTACCGCCCTATATCCAAAATCCCTACCCTGGCCAAACTGCTTGAAAAATTTGTGCACCACCAACTAACTAAACATATCTTCACTTTGACCTCCTTAACAACTACCAATCAGGCTTCAGGGCACAGCACGGAATCAGCCATGACTCACATTATTGATGATGCGCTTCAAATCCTGGGCCAGAACGGATCATGCTTACTCATTCTGTTGGACCTATCTTCAGCCTTTGATACGGTCAAACACAAGAGTCTGCTTGATCTTCTCAGACTTAGGATGGGTCTAGCAGGATCAGTGCTAAACTGGTTTACCTCCTTTCTACGTAACAGAACACAACAATTCAAGATCAACAACCCTCTTTCCAATCCAGTACCAGTAAGGCTGGGCATCCTGCAAGGGTCCCCACTATCCCCGACACTGTTTAACCTGTTCATGGAGCCACTCACCGAAATTCTACAAGCGTCTAACGTGCAATATCATATGTACGCTGACGATACACAACTTTATCTAAAGATTAATACCATAGAAGACTTTAACCCCTCCGATGCTCGTGACGGAACTGTTCCGTCACGAGCCTCGGGTGGGCTGTGCTGGTGACGTAACTGTTCCGTCACGGCCCTCTCGCCGCGCCTGCGCGATGCGAATTCCGCGCCTGCGCTAACGTTCTCTAGCGCGGGCGGGCCGTGACGGAACCGTTCCGTCACAAGCACAGCTTACCCGCGTGCCGTGACCGAGCGGTTCCGTCAAGAGCACGTGACCGCCGCGCAGCCCCCCCACCTCCTTAGCACTGCGGCGGAATAGCCGCCGCAGTGAAGGGGTTAAACAGCTTAACTCCACACTCATGAACACCCAAACATAGTTGGCAGAAAATCATCCTGAAACTGAACGCTCTAAAGACTGAATTCCTCCTTATAGCCTCCTCGCTAAAATCCCCGTGATGCAAGACTTAATCCAACATCTCACTGCACTCAACGTTCAACCAACTATTGTGGACTCTGCAATGTCCTTGGGAATAACTCTGGACAGCAGTCTCACTATGCAGAAACACATTAGCAACGCTACAAAGGGAGCAAACTTCCAGATAAACATTCTAAGGAAGTTGAAGCCATTGTCGACAGCCAACGACTTCAAGCAGGCTGTACAAGCTCTTAGTTATCCCTCGTGTGGATTATGGTAGTGTCTTCTTTATGCGGCCTTCAAAAACAACTACAGCCCCCCCCTTAGAGCCTCAATATACTCTGCAGCAAGACTCATCACTAGCTCGAAAGAAGTTCCCACATCTTCCCTGATCTAAAATCCTTGAACTGGCTCCTACTTGAAGCAAGAATTCACCTAAAAATAGCTTGCATGACACCTAAGGCCTTACACCACAAGGCACCTATTTACCTCGCACAGAAATTGACAATCTCTGGGTGCTCAAGGTCCTCTAGGAGTGCAGATAACCTACTACTGAAACCTCAAAGACTAAATAAAAAGAAAACATATAAACAATCGTTCTCTGGGATGGCGTCTAGGATTTGGAATACTCTTCCTCCAGAAACCAGACTGAATTCCTCTACCGTATTTTTCAAAAGGAAGTAAAAGCGATTCTTATGGCAAAATTTACTTGACCATTCTACCCTGCCCTGGACCTTTTTCAATCGAGACGCTCCTGTTATGTTCTTTGACAACTTTTCTGTGTTTTTGCCCTGTGATCCCATGCTTCTGTACTTTACGACTTTTTCTTGTTTATTAGTATATTTATCCTATGCTTGTTCTTTCCCCCATATTACTGCATGTATAATGTGTCATGCTATTCATTATGTATAATCAGCCTTGTTCATTGTAAAGCGCTCTGATATCCGCAAGGATCTTGTTCGCGCTCTATAAAACCTTCAAAATAAATAAATAAACGCAATTAGCAACACCTGTGGAAGGCATGTATAATGTGAAAAAAATGTGCATTTTTGAGGTTGACAAAGGCTGCAAGGACAGCCAAAACGCGTGCTTGTTACTTTTTTCCAAAATGAATGCTGCCAGTTATTAAACATGGTATTCCCCACTGAAAGTGAGTGCAAGCTTCTTTTGGATGTGGAGAGGAGTTTTTGAATATGAATATATATATATACATACATATATACATATACATATATATATATATATATATATTTGGCAGAAAGAAGTCTCCAGCAGTCACGCAGGTTTGGATAGACGAGACAAACCCAGGTACTGGTGCTGATTATTTTATTTTGCTCTCCACCACACCACCATTACGCGTTTCGGCCAAACAAGGCCTTGATCACATGACATGATATATATATAGATATCGAAAATTCTACTTACCAGTATGCATCTGTTCTTGGCATGTAGAGCTGCAGAATCGTACACTTAGCAGTAGATCGCCACCTGGTGTTGGGCTCGGATAAATGCAGGTTGTTGTCTTCTTGGAAGAAGTCTTTGTAGTCACGAGATAGGTGACTCCTCCCTTGGACAATACTGCGCATGGTCATCGACTCCATCCTCAGATTGTTTTTCGCCATGATGAGAAATGATGGAGTTAGTAGAAGTAAAGAGAAAAGGATGTCCATGCGTGTGCATCTAAGTAAGATGAGTACTGGAACGGATACAAGTCCCGGGGAGGGCGTGTACGATTCTGCAGCTCTACATGCCAAGAACAGATGCATACTGGTAAGTAGCATTTTCCGTTCGAGGCATATGAACTGCAGATCGTACACTTAGAATTGATTGTGCAGCAGTGTCTCCCCTAGCGGTGGTCGCTTGTATCTGTTGCAGCATACTGAAATAGTGTTCTAAGGACAGCGTGGCCTACTGCAGCTTGCTGCTTGGCTTGCACATCAACACAATAGTGTTTAGTGAAGGTGTGTATTGTAGACCATGTTGCTGCCTTGCAAATGTCCTCTAGTGGTATATTTCCTAAGAAAGCCATAGAGGCTCCTAGTTTGCGAGTGGAGTGCGCTCTAGGAGGAACCGTTGGTGTACGTTTAGCTTTTTGATAGCATATTTGTATACACTTTACAATCCATCTGGCAATTCCTCCTTTAGAGATGGGATTGCCCTTGTGTGGGGGAGAGAAAGATACAAATAGTTGTTTTGTCTTTCTGAAGGATTTAGTCCTGTCTGTGTAGTATAACAGAGCTCTTCTAACATCTAAGGTGTGTAAAGCCCTTTCTGCAACAGAGTTCGGTTTTTGAAAAAACACTGGTAGCTCTACTGATTGGTTAAGGTGAAAAGGAGTATGTAACTTTTGGCAGGAATTTAGGATTGGGCCTAAGAACCACTTTGTTAGGATGTATCTGAAAAAATGGCTCTTGTATTGTGAATGCTTGTATTTCCCTAACTCTTCTGAGAGAGGTGATGGCAACAAGGAAAGCAGTTTTCCATGTTAGGAATTGCAATTCACACTTATGTAAAGGCTCAAAAGGGGGTCCCATAAGTCCTGTAAGGACCACATTTAGGTTCCATACTGGAGCAGGTGGTAACCTAGGTGGGGTTCGTTTTAATCCTTCCATAATGCAGGTACTCTAAAGAGAGATAGATTTTGCCTATTCTGTAAATAGGCTGCAATTGCTGCCAGATGCAGGCGTATGGAAGAGTAAGCCAAATTGGACCTTTGTAGGTGTAGAAGGTAGCAAATAATATTTTGGATGGAAACATTCAGTGGATCAATGTGATTATTGTTACAATATATTGCAAATCTTTTCCAGTCAGCGGCTTAATATGCTCTGGTAGTGGGTCTCCTAGCTTCTTTAATTATGTTCATACAGTCTGGTGGTAGGTTCAAGTAACCAAACTCTAAGACTTCAGGAGCCAGATCGGCAAATTCAGTTAGCTTGGTTCTGGGTGTCTTATTTCTCCATGGTTCTGTGTTAACAGGGATGGCGTGAGCCGTAATTTCTGATGTAAATTGATACTTCTATAGCGCACAACTCACCCGCTAGGGTGCTTGATGTGGAACCAGTGAGAGATCTAGTAGTGTGGTGAACCATGGCTGAAGTGCATATGTGGGAGCCACTAGTATTAGTTTGAGAGACTGTTGTCTGAGCTTGCATACTACTAGTGGAATGAGTGGAAGAGGCGAAAAAGCGTACGCAAATCTGCCTGACCAGTTCATCCATATCGCATTCCCCTCCGACCGTGGGTGTGGAAACCTGGCGGCAAGGTTGGGCATTTTGCATTTTCGTGGATGTCCCCACATTTGGAAGAATGGTTGAAGTACTTGTGGGTGTATCTCCCATTCGTGAATCTGTTGTGACTGACGACTCAACAGATCTGCTATCTGATTGTGAATTCCTGGAAGGTGTTCTACTGTCAGGTGTATGTTTCAGGAATGGCCCATCTCCAAATGTTCTGTGCAAGCTGGGACAGTTGCAGAGAGTGTGTCCCCCCTGTTTGTGCATATAATATATAGCTGTCATATTGTCCGTCCGGATTGGGACAGCTTTGTTTCGTACTGAAACGTTTTGAGTGCTAGGAAAATTGCTAGCAGCTCTAGATGGTTGATATGGAACTGTCTTTGTTGGTTGTTCCATTGGCCTTGTGTAGTATAATGCAAGAGATGAGCTCCCCATCCTGTGAGGGATGCATCTGTTGTGAGCACTATCTGTGGAACAGGGTCTAGGAACGGCCATCCCTTTGTCAAGTTTTGGTGTTCCACCATTGCAGAGAGCGATATGTACGGCTGTCTACCAACACAAGGTCTGTGAGCTGCCTGAGCCTGATTCCACTGTTATGCTAGACATTCTTGTAATGGGCGAATTTGCAGTCTCGCGTGAGGAATTATGAAGATGCAAGACGCCATCATGCCTATTAGCCTCATGAACACTCTGGCTTGGAGAGACTGCTGGTGTTGAAAAAGGGAGACTAAGGTCTGAATGCTCTGTATCCTGGCTTCACTGGGATACGCTAGAGCTGTAGATGTGTCTATGGTAGCTCCTAGATATTGATGAACGTGCGAAGGCTCTAGGTGCGACTTGGTGAAGTTTATTGTAAACCCTAAGTCGTGCAATGTCTGAATTGTTTGTTTTGTGTGCTGTACACACTGGTTGAACGATTTTGCTTTTATGAGCCTATCGTCGAGGTAAGGGAAGACATGTATCTGTTGTCTTCTGAGATGTGCTGCTACTACTGCTAAGCACTTTGTAAACACTCATGGTGCTGTTGTGACCCCGAATGGAAGGACTTTGAACTGATAGTGCTGTCCTTGTATGACAAACCTTAGATACTTCCTGTGCGCAGGATGTATAGGAACATAAAAATAGGCGTCCTTGAGGTCTAGTGTTGAAAGAAAGTCTCCCTTTTGTAGTAGTGGGAGTACTTGTTGTAAAGTGATCATGTGAAAATGATCTGATTGTATGTAATGGTTGAGGGGCCTGAGGTCGAGAATTGGTCTTAATGTCCCGTTCTCCTTGGGAAACAGGAAGCACAGGGAGAAAAATCCTGTTCCCCGTTCCTCTAAAGGAACTATTTGAATAGCATCCTTTTGTAGAAGTGCTAGAACTTCCTGTTGAAGCAGAGTCATATGTTCTGTGGACATTGGACGCTGCCTGTGTGGTATGTTTGGGGGGGGTTGCTGTGAGTTCTAGGCAGTAGCCATGTTGAATAATCTGTATTACCCACCTGTCTGTTGTGATGGAATTCTAGACAGGTAGAAACTGTGATAATCTGCCCCCCACTGGAGTGGAATGCTGTAGGGGAGGCAAGTGGAAGTCACTGTTTGGGAGTGGAAGAGGAGCGGTTGTTGTTATTACCTCTACCTCTTCCCTTAATATTGGTGCCTCTGTATCCTCCTCTAAAGTAGCCTTTCTCAGAGGAGGTCTGTGTGTGCGTCTTAAAAGATGATGTTGTGTCTGTGCCGGCCTGCTTGGAGCCTCCTCTATAGAAGGAGCGGCGAAAAGAATTTCTAGTCTGTGTGGATTGTAAGGCACCCATAGACTTAGCTGTGTCCGTGTCTTTCTTCATCTTTTCTAGTGTGTTGTCTACTTCCGTCCCGAACAACTGGTTCTGATTGAAGGGCTGGTTCAAGATGGTAGTCTGAACGTCTGGTTTGAAACCTGAAATGCGTAACCACTCATGACGTCCGAGTATAACACTAGTATTGACTGCTCTGGTTGCTGTGTCAGCTACTTCTAGTGCACATTTAATTGAGGCATTGGATATTAATTTGCCTTCTTGTAAGAGCTCTGCTGCCTGATCTCTGTATTGATCTGGGAGGTGCTCCATTAGTTTTTCTAGTTGGTCGTAGTGAGCCCTGTCATAGCGTAAGAGTAAGGCTTGTGTGTTTGCTATGCGCCATATATTTGTTGCCTGCGCAGCAATCAGTTTCCCTGATGCATCAATAACTTTAGATTCTTTATCAGGCGGGGGCGTGTCACCAGAGGTCTGGGAATTGGCCCTTTTACGTGCATTAGACACTACCAAAGACTCTAGTGGCAGATGTCCCTTAATATAGACTGGATCAGATGGTGCTGGTCTATACTTCTTTTCTATTCTGGGATTTAACACCCTACATCGTACCGAATCTTTAAATATGTCTGGAGCATGTTTAATAACTCTTTTGATCATGGGTAGTATTTGTGTAGGCCTTTGTGACTGCTCAAATGTGTCCAGTAAAAAATCATCATCAATGGCATCAGAGTGCATTGGAACTCCATGGTAAAGGGCAGCTCTATTTAATAGATGATTAAACCCAATACTATCTTCTGGAGGGGAAAGTTTTGTTGGGTAGTACTGAGGATCAGGAATGTCTGGCACATTGTGTGGTGGAAAACCATATATGTCGTCATCCTTAGAATATTCTGGATTGGCATCCTCATCTAAAGGGTATGCATGTGGCTTTGGTACGTCATTCCCCCATCTAGATCATACTCCTCGTCAGTGTGGTGTGATGATGCAGGAGATTGAACAGGAGAAGCTACAGGTTCAATATAAGGAGGGATAGGAGAGGAAGAAGGCGAAGGAGAGGAAGGGTGCATTGGAGAAGTTGCACAATCCTTCTTTTTGGCAGGAACCACAGGTGGAAGTGGTGTGTCTGCTGGTCTTTTCTTATAAGGAATGTCTTCCACATGTCCAGTTTTTGGATTGATATAGACCTTTTTCTGTTTAGGATCTGGTCTAAACAGTTCTTCCTCCTCTACAATCTAATTCGGCGTTGATTTTTTTGGTGCTGATAGGGGTTGTTTAGTGTTCTTTGCTTTAGGAGGAGTTATCGAGTCCTGTGGCAAATTTTTCGGTGCCGAAGGTGGTTTCGGCTTGGTAGGCTTGTTAGAGGGGTTAGGCGTCTCTGTATCAGGCCTTGGAGTCTTTGGTACCGATGTTGGATATTTCGGCGTGGAGACAGGTTTTGTTGGGCTAGCGGCGCCAGACTCTGGCTTTCCATCTTTATTTTTGGAACCAGAAGGATTCGGAGTCGAAGCTTTCGGATCCGGTACAGTCTTTGGCTTCGGCACAGATGTGTCTTTTGGTGTGGGTGCCGAAGGGTCTTTGTCTTTGGGCACCGAAGGGCGTTTTGGCTTCGGTGTCGAAGAGTCCTTCGGTGTCGAAGAGTCTTCCTCGCCGACGAGTGGAGCCTCGTCCTCGGAGATATCTTCGAGTGGATTCTCGTCGTGTTCCGGCGATAGACAGAGGTTGCAGACCTCGTGATGGTTGCAGTGAGGGAATTTTGCTCGACATACCGGGCATCTCTTGAATGGAGTTCTGTCCATGAGGCGTAGGCCGTACGGCGCCGATAGGCCCAACGGCCCGCATCGACGCACCGGAATGTAGCTGGTGATGTCGAAAAGTCTATTCGATGTCGAAAATGTTTATATAAAGTTTCACGCTTCGAAGTTGCTGAAAGTCTTTTCTAGCCGGAGCGGAAAACTACTATCCGAACCCAGTGGCGGAAAAAAACAATCGGAGGATGGAGTCGATGACCATGCGCAGTATTGTCCAAGGGAGGAGTCACCTATCTCGTGACTACAAAGACTTCTTCCAAGAAGACAACAACCTGCAATCATCCGAGCCCAACTCCAGGTGGCGATCTATTGCTAAGTGTACGATCTGCAGTTCATATGCCTCGAACATATACATATACATATACATATATATATATATTTCCAGCCAAACGAGTCGCTGTAGAACCTTACCGCTTGACAAAGGCGGGCCTCGGATGGGATAGCGAATCCCAATATCATCCAACCAAAACCCTCTGCAGTAAGGAAAAGAAATCCGGGCCACTTGAAAGTGCAAAAGCGTGTTTATTCAAGGCTTTCTCAACGCGTTTCGCAGTAGATCTGCTTTTTCACGAGACCGAAACCAACCAGGAAGTGCAAGTTAAATACAATCACATGGTACAGTCACATGGTATTCAAATCATACGCATGGAAAACAGACTACCTGTAAGTACACGGGCTGTGTCCTATGTAAACAAACACTCGTTGTGCAGTCGAATGGAAATAAATAATAATAATCAAATGGTAACGGTGCACAAATAAGAATTGCATTAAGTTCTCATAAAGCCCCCCAGTACATTATATATTGCAAGGATTAAGGGCACCCTGACGACAATAATTCATACAGGTGAATTAATGATTTGAACAGCCGTGAATTGGTTCATTCATACTGTCCATCTCAGTAATTGCGCCCAAGTGGGCGAAGCCAGTTCATTCTGAAGTTCACAGTGAAGTCCATTCATACAGTGCACATTATCCAAGGTTTGTGTATTGTGGACAGATTCCCAGGCAATTCTGAAAACCAAAAGTAAGAAACATTCAGTGAGTGACTGTACTTAAGGTGATACATAAGTGATACATAATTAGTTAAAAAACGGCAGATATATACACAGACAAGCTAGCACATTAACCTAAATGCACACTCAATTCCTCATGTAAATTGTGGCCGTTAGGTTGGGTTGTCCTGTACTTAATGATCAGTCTAGATTCGAGTCTTCTCATTTCTTTTATGCGGTCACCCCCTCGTTCTCTTAAGGGGACTGTTTCCAGGACACAGAATGATAGCAGGTTCGCATTGCTTTTGTGGTGCATGGCGAAATGCCTAGCAATGGGGTACTGTTTGTCTCCATTTGTCTCGAGCAATAACAAATGGAGACAAACAGTACCCCATTGCTAGGCATTTCGCCATGCACCACAAAAGCAATGCGAACCTGCTATCATTCTGTGTCCTGGAAACAGTCCCCTTAAGAGAACGGGGGGGTGACCGCATAAAAGAAATGAGAAGACTCGAATCTAGACTGATCATTAAGTACAGGACAACCCAACCTAACGGCCACAATTTACATGAGGAATTGAGTGTGCATTTAGGTTAATGTGCTAGCTTGTCTGTGTATATATCTGCCGTTTTTTAACTAATTATGTATCACTTATGTATCACCTTAAGTACAGTCACTCACTGAATGTTTCTTACTTTTGGTTTTCAGAATTGCCTGGGAATCTGTCCACAATACACAAACCTTGGATAATGTGCACTGTATGAATGGACTTCACTGTGAACTTCAGAATGAACTGGCTTCGCCCACTTGGGCGCAATTACTGAGATGGACAGTATGAATGAACCAATTCACGGCTGTTCAAATCATTAATTCACCTGTATGAATTATTGTCGTCAGGGTGCCCTTAATCCTTGCAATATATAAGGTACTGGGGGGCTTTATGAGAACTTAATGCAATTCTTATTTGTGCACCGTTACCATTTGATTATTATTATTTATTTCCATTCGACTGCACAACGAGTGTTTGTTTACATAGGACACAGCCCGTGTACTTACAGGTAGTCTGTTTTCCATGCGTATGATTTGAATACCATGTGACTGTACCATGTGATTGTATTTAACTTGCACTTCCTGGTTGGTTTCGGTCTCGTGAAAAAGCAGATCTACTGCGAAACGCTTCGAGAAAGCCTTGAATAAACACGCTTTTGCACTTTCAAGTGGCCCGGATTTCTTTTCCTTACTGGAGAGGGTTTTGGTTGGATTATATATATATATATATATATATATATATATATATATATACACAAGAAACCTTCTTAAAAAGTAAGTCTGAGGCCACTTGGGGGGGGGAGAGCATGGAGAAACTTTATTGCAGCTAAATGTAAAGGCGCGGGCGGGCGTATGCATTTCAGCCGTGTGGCCTCCTCAACGCCCAGCATGTGACACAGGAGATGGATGCGCCGCTCAAACAGTTCTGCCCCCTCAGTTCAAATATATGTTGTGGTTAGCTCCTCCCCCAAACAGTAATCAATGTCACCTGCTCGGGTTCACAATCCTGATGAGGAACTACCGGTCCCAACATGCAGTAGTGCGCCGGGATCACCATGTTGTTGCTGGAAAAAGCAGGAGTCAGACAGCTTACTCCTCAAGTCCCGCACTGCCTGCCACAGCAAAAGTACTCCTTGTGTCCCCCGTAACTGCAAAACCACCACGTTCAGGCATGTTTGTCCGCGGGGACAAGTGCGCCGATCCCAATGCAGAGTTCAATGACCCCCAACACCGCTTCAATTCCTCCCGTTTGTGGTGGTGGGCTTGATCTGTTCCGATACCTCAGACTTGAAGAAAGGTTGCGCCGAAGTACAACACTGCCAGTGAAGATCAAGCCGACTTCTATGCAGGGAGCCCAGTAGCACTGTGCTGGCTTGTAGTGCAAATTATATCCAAGAAACCTTCTCAAAAAGAAAGTCTGAGGCCACTTGGGGGGAGTACATGGAGAAACTTTATTGCAGCAAAATGTAAAGGCGCGGGCGGGCATATGCATTTCAGCCGTGTGGCCTCCTCAGCGCCCAGCAACCTGCAATCGTCCGAGCCCAACTCCAGGTGGCGATCTATTGCTAAGTGTACGATCTGCAGTTCATATGCCTCGAATATATATATATATATATATATATATATATATATATATATATATATATATATATATATATATATATATTCCTCACAAAGTGCCCCAGCATTTCAAGAGGTCACACGCATTGCTCTGCCCTCCGGCTCAGTAAAAGCAGCCTGCTTTCAAGCTCCACAGTCTTTTTCAAAATTGCCAACGCGTTTCACGGCTTCCTCGACGCTTCTTCATGGGCTCGCAGCAACAAGACATTCAGCTCGCCCCTGATTGGTTCATACTTTTATTTGATTGACATGCTCGCAGGAGCGGTGAGGAGCGGCGGACAGGAGCGGTGAGGAGCGGCGGACAGGAGCGGTGAGGAGCGGCGGACAGGAGCGGTGAGGAGCGGCGGACAGGAACGGTGAGGAGCGGCGGAGAAGAGGCGGTGAGGAGCGGAGGACAAGCGGTGAGGAGCAGCGGACAGGCGGTGAGGACAGGCGGGGAGAAGCGGTGAGAAGCAGCGGACAGGCGGTGAGGAGCGGCGGACAGGCGGGGAGGAGCGGCGGCAGAGGTAGGTGAAGCAGCGCGGTGGTGCTCACGGGGCGGGCGGGGGCCCTGAAGCCTGATTGCTCCCGGACAAGGTCGGGACGGGCTGCTAGTATATATATAATATATTTTTAAGAACTTTTTTCAACCTTAAAACGAATCCCACCCAAGTCCCTTAAAATACCCCAGCACCCCAAAATACTAAGCCACCCTACCACCTTAAAATACCCCAGCACCCTTAAACACTAACCCAACCTGACCCTAGAAATACCCTTGTACCCCAAACCTATCCCTGAACCCTAAATTAACCCTGTACCCTAAAAATACCCCTGTAGCCCAAAACCCAAACCTCAAACCTAAATATACCCCTGTACTCCAAAACCCAAACCTACCCCTCAACCCTAAAAATACCCCGGTACCCCAAAACCCAAACCTACCCCTGAACCCTAAAATTCCCCTGTACCTCAAAACCCAAACCTACCCCTCAACCCTAAAAATACCCCTGTACCCAATAAACCTATCCCTCAACACTAAAAATACCCCTGTACCCCAAAACCCAAACCTCCCCCTGAACCCTAAAATACCCCTGTACCCCCAAACCTATCCCTCAAACCTAAAAATACCCCTGTACCCCAAAACCCAAACCTACCCTTGAACCCTAAAAATACCCCTGTACCCCAAAACCCAAACCTACCCCTATACCCCATATGCGCAGGCCCTGGGGGGGGGGGGGTCCACAGGGCCATAAAGGGCTCCAGGAGGAGGACCGCGCAGCCCTCTACCTACATTTCAAAGCCCCGGGGAGGTGGTGGTCGCCGGAGCTTGGGGGACCCGCAAGCCCCCACCGAATCACAACAGAAGGCCCGGGGAGGTAGTGGTCCTCTGGGCTTGGGAGGGCCTGCAAGACTCCCCCACTAATCAAGGAAGCCCTTGGGAGGTGGCGGTCCCCTGGGCTTGGGGGGCCCGCAAGGCCTCCCGTCCCTATTATATAAAAGCCCCGGAGAGGGTTGAGGTCCCTGGGGTGTGGGGGGGTTGGGAGCCCCCCCACGCACTGATTATTGAAGCCCCAGGGAGGTGGCGGTCCCCATGGAAGCATGGGGGGTTGGGAACCCCCACGCCTTTATTATTTAAGAACTTGGGAAGTTACCTGGCCCACCTGGGGGCTTAAGTACAAGAAAGCACGGGAGACCGCGCTCGTTTAAAAAAAAAAAAATCTTGGCCCGATCTGCGAGGGGGTCGGGGTGTTTCTACCTTGCCCCTTTTCTTGTTTTTCACCTTTTTTTCTACTGATTCGTGTGCCTCGATTACCAAGTCACAAGATGTCTGCCAACACATTCTGGTTTGGAGTGTTGTCAGCCAATCAGAATTGAGTTTGTGTTCGGGAGGGTCCGCAAACTTTCCTCGGTGCTCAGATATCGATATTTTTTTATTTTTTTTATTTCTCGGCAACTATTGAATGGACTTGCACCATTTAAAAAAAAAAAATGGTCGCTTTCTGAACTAAGAACTACCTTTTTGTCAAATTTGGTTCAGCAGTTCAGGCTGTAACCGGTTTCAAAATTCCTATGGAAATTAACGTGGGGAAAATGCATTTTGGAACCCCCTTTTTTTTCTCGGCCCCCGCTTGACGAATCACCCCAACACTTTCAAGACAGGAGCCGACCGGAGCGCCCCATTAGTTTTGAAAATTTTGCCAACATTCATCAAACAGCCCCAAAGATATTGGCAAATAAAAAAAAAAAAATATATATATATATATATAGATATATATATATAGATATATATATAGATATATATATAGATATATATATAGATAGATATATATATATATATATATATATATAGATAGATATATATAGATATAGATTTTTTTTTTTTTGCATTGCACAACCCCACCATGTCCCTGCAAACCAAAATGCCGGCCACTACTGTAACCTAACAATGGAGACAATGCACATGCTTATTACCAGTCATAAGAGGAGTCACTATACTTCATAACTTGAAAGACTTCTACTAAGAAAAACAAGTTGTACACATCCAAGCCCAACACTAGATGGCCGGAGAGTATTTACAACTACACATGCCATGAAAATAAACATGATACTCCTTATACAAACAGCCCTTGAATTAACAAATGCTGGGGGTTCCTCTCGCCTTAGAAGTTAATACATTTGCCATCCCTGTAGGGTGTCATAAATGATGAAATAATATCCATCACAATATCAACTTTCAGATTAATGCAATGAAAAGAACAAAGAAGGTGCTTCATGGAATAGTGGAGCTGAAGAGTGTGCCTGACTGCCAAAGTGTCATTAAAAATACAAACACAAAAACACCACATCATCTCCCTCCCTCACATCACCTTGTTCTCAAACCATACCCCTCACCTCTACTATATTTTAACTCTAAAGTATTTAAATGTATAGCATATCACAATCTCATACTGCATTTGCATGATTTCCTGCTTGTAAGCACTGGGCACAATAGATTTTATGATAACTCAATTCAATGGTACAGATTGGATCTGCTGGGGAAGAATGACTAGCAGAGTAAGCCCTGCCTGGATTCAAAATCATGACCTGCAGGTAAGAAAACATGTCAACGATGATGAAATTAAGGAGCCAGCTTTCTGGCCATATCTATCCTATATTTCCTCTCAATGTATTTATACTCCAAGTATTTAAATATCTGAAGCATATGTCCCTTCTATAAAGTCTTTCACAGACGAAAGAGACTGACTTCTTTGCATCTCACTGTAAAATTCTTTATGAAGGCCCTGCAACACAGAGAGGTAGCTGCAAGGGCTAAATGTTTATCTGGCCCACTTACCTACCAACAGATCTCAGATTGTGCTACCCCCAACCCATCAGCAACCAAGCCTCGCCCTGTACACTATCTCTCACCCCCAAAATAACATTATTCAGTACACACCTGATGATCTGCTAAGCACATGTCCTCTGTGGGCTTTTTCATCTCGTCCAAGATCAGCTGTTGCCGCCGGCGGTCTTCTAGTCTTCTCTGTGCCAGTTGTTCCAGTCTACGCTGTGCCTGTATCTTCCTCTCCACTTGCCGAGCTGACACCTTCAGTTGCTCTAGTGCATTTGCCTTCTTCTCATGCGCCTCCTCCTCTTTCCTTGCCTTCTCTTTCTTCTTTTCCAACTAAACAGGTTAATAAAAATAAAGACCAACTGAGTAAGTGCTGTATAAGAACAAAGTTAAAAGGCTAACAAACCTCTCAAAACATGTGGCTTCACAAAGTTCATGGCGTGCTTTATATTATTCTCAATTACATGACACTAAAATAGTTAAAGGAGTCTTCAGCAAAGGTAAATCTTAAATAGAAAGGAATTAGCTAAGCCTACAGAGGTCAAATACTGAAAAATGCAAATGCTACTTACCAGTATGCATCTGTTCTTGGCATGTAGGGCTGCTGACATTCATATCTGTGCATAGATTGCCGCCTAGTGTTGGGTCCGGATGATTGCACATTGTTGTCCTGGAAGAGTCTTCGAAGTATCACGAGATAGGTGGCTCCTCCCCTGGACTACAGTGCGCATGGGCATCGCCTCCATCCCCAGATTGTTTTTAGCCATTGTGGCCGAGATGGAGTGAACTATGTGAGTGATGACCATGCTATGAGCATATACATGAATACTGCAGCTGCTACAGGCGCCGGGGAGGAGGGCGGGCGATATGAATGTCAGCAGCCCTACATGCCAAGAACAGATGCATACTGGTAAGTAGCATTTGCAGTTCGAGGCATGTGGGCTGCTGAATTCATATCTGTGCATAGAATACATAGCAGTCCCTCCATTAGCGGCGGCCGCCCGTGCCAGCTGCAGCAGTTTGGAAAAGTGTCTTGAGAACAGCCTGCCCCACAGCTGCCTGCTGTTTAGAGTGCACGTCTACACAGTAATGTTTTGTAAATGTATGTGTGGTAGACCATGTGGCTGCTCTACATATGTCCTCTAAGGGAATGTTTCCAAGGAAGGCCATAGAGGGCCCCAACTTTCTGGTGGAGTGGGCTCTTGGTGGAATTGTAAGAGTACGTTTAGCTTTTGCATAACAGATCTGAATACACTTCACGATCCACCTAGCAATACCAGCCTTGGAAATAGCGTTACCCTTGTGGTGTGACGCAAAGGCAACGAAAAGCTGCTTAGTCTTTCGAAAATCTTTGGTTCTGTCAATGTAGTACATTAGTGCCCTCTTGACGTCAAGGGTGTGGAGCATCCGCTCTGCCAGTGACTCAGGATTTTGGAAAAACACTGGCAACTCAATTGTTTGGTTTATGTGGAATTGAGACACAACCTTGGGTAGAAATTTAGGGTTAGTGCGGAGCACTACCCTGTTAGCATGGACCTGGAAGAAAGGTTCCTGAATTGTGAGGGCCTGCAGCTCACTCACCCTCCGTAGCGATGTAATTGCTACTAGGAAAGCCACCTTCCAAATTAAGAATTGAATTTCGCAGGAATGTAGTGGCTCAAAGGGAGGACCCATCAGCCTTGTAAGAACCACGTTGAGGTTCCATTCTGGAGCTGGAGGGGTCCGTGGTGGAATGACCCTTTTGAGTCCTTCCAGAAAAGCTTTGATAGCAGGCACCTTGAAAAGTGAAAGGTGCTGTCTATTTTGGAGGTATGCGGCCATCGCAGACAGGTGAATGCGGATGGAAGTATATGCCAAATTACACTGGTACAGATGAAACAGGTAACAGATGATGTTCTGAATGGAAGCATCTAGTGGATCGATGTTGTGGTTTGCACAATAAATGACAAACCGCTTCCATTTGGCCGCATAACAGGCTCTAGTAGTGGGCTTTCTTGCCTCCCGAATTATGTCCATGCAATCCGGGGGAAGATTGAGGTAGCCAAACTCTAGGACTTCAGGAGCCAGATCGCCAGGTTGAGCTGTTGCGGATCTGGGTGCTGAATGTCGCCATGGCTCTGCGTCAGAAGGCTGGGTGTGAGGCGAAGCCTTTGATGCGGTACCACGGACAGTTCCAGAAATGTGGTGTACCATGGTTGGCGAGCCCATGTTGGAGCAACCAGGATGAGGGTCATCGAGTGCTGCCTGAGCTTGCGTGCCACCAGCGGTATCAGGGGTGCTGGGGGAAAAGCGTACGCAAATTTGCCTGACCAGTTCATCCATATCGCATTGCCCTGCGATTGCGGGTGTGGGAACCTGGCGGCGAAGCTTTGGCATTTTGCGTTCTCCCTTGTGGCGAACAGGTCTATTTCTGGATGGCCCCACGTCTGAAAGTACGGTCGGAGTACTGATGGGTGTATCTCCCACTCGTGCATCTGGTGGCTGTGCCTGCTGAGCAGGTCCGCCATCTGGTTGTCCTTGCCTGGGAGGTGTTCCGCCATGAGAAAGATGTTCCTTTGAATGACCCACTTCCACATGCTCTGAGCCAGATGAGACAGCTGTGGAGAGTGAGTCCCTCCCTGTTTCTGGATGTAGTACATGGCCGTCATGTTGTCCGTCCGGATCAACACGACCTTGTTGCACAGATGTACTTTGAACGCCTTTAAGGCCATGAAGATCGCCATCAGTTCTAACACATTGATGTGCATCTTCTTTTGCTGTAGTGTCCATAGTCCCTGCACCGTGTAGTGGAGTACATGCGCTCCCCAACCCTGGAGAGAAGCGTCCGTCGTCAGGATAATCTGTGGCACAGGCTCCTGGAACGGTCGGCCCTTGCAAAGGTTTTGTGGATTCCACCAATGCAGAGAGTTGTATGCCCGACCGCTCACCAACACTAGGTCTTTCAATTGCCCATGAGCCTGAGTCCACTGACGTGCTAAGCACTCCTGAAGCGGGCGCATATGTAGTCTCGCGTGCGGGACAATGGAGATGCAGGAGGCCATCATGCCGATCAACTGCATGAACACTCGCGCTGGAAGTGAGTGTTGAGGTCTGAATTTTTGAATCAGCGATAGAATGCTGTTGATCCTCACTGAATTTGGCTGTGCTGTAGCCACCAGAGTATTTATGGTCGCGCCCAGATACTGCCGTATGTGAGCGGGCTGGAGATGGGACTTTGGGTAATTCAGTGAGAATCCCAGATCGTGCAGAAGGTGAATGGTTTGGGACACGTGGTTGGCGCACTGTCTGTACGACTTTGCTTGAATGAGCCAGTCGTCCAGATAGGGGTATACGTGGATGTTCTGACGTCTTAGATGCGCCGCCACTGTCGCCAGGCACTTTGTGAAGACCCTGGGCGCCGTGGTGACCCCAAAGGGCAAGACCTTGAACTGGTAGTGCTGGCCTTGAATGGTGAACCTCAGATACTTTCTGTGTGAAGGATGCAGGGGAATGTGAAAATATGCATCCTTGAGGTCCAGAGTTGCCAGGAAGTCCCCTTGCTGAAGCAGTGGGAGAACCTGTTGCAGAGTAAGCATATGAAAATGCTCTGACAGAATGTACATGTTGAGAGGTCTGAGGTCCAGGATGGGCCTGAGAGATCCGTCCTTTTTTGGGATTAAAAAGTACAGGGAGTAAACCCCTGTTCCTCTTTCCTGCAGTGGAACGAGCTCTATTGCCCCTTTTTGCAGCATGACCTGAACTTCTTGCTGCAACAAGTGCAAGTGCTCGCCGGACATAGGACGGTTCCTTGGAGGTATGGTTGGTGGGATGGAAGTGAGTTCCAGACAATAACCGTACTGAATAAGAGATTTGACCCACCTGTCCGTGGTGATGGACCTCCACACGGGCAGGAACTGCTGGAGTCTCCCCCCGACCGGTGTTGTGTGGTCGGGGGGCAGTGACAAGGCGTCACTGTTTGCTGGCGGTGGAGGACCTGGAGCTGTTATTTCCACGTCCTCTGCCCTTGACGTTGTTGCCACGGTATCCACCCCTACCTTTGTTGGTGTAAGAGGTTTGGGTGTTAGCTTTATAGAATTGCGTGGATTGTGACGCTTGACCCCTTGAGGTGCCTCTGTTATTGGAGCGGCGAAAGGAACCACCCCGAAACTGCTGGGACTGAAGGGCACCCATAGATTTAGCGGTGTCAGTGTCCTTCTTCATCTTTTCGAGTGTGGCATCTACTTCAGGTCCAAACAGGTGGTCTGGATTTACTGTTTGGTTGAGGATGGTGGTCTGAATGTCTGGTTTAAAGCCTGATATTCTGAGCCATGCATGCCGGCGTAGCAGAACGCTAGTATTGATGGCTCGCGAGGCGGTATCAGCCACATCTAGAGCACACTTGATGGAGGCATTGGTAATGAGTTTACCCTCCTGAATCAGCATTTCCGCACCCTCCTTATACTGATCTGGCAAGTGCTGTAGAAGTGTTTCTAGGGTGTCGTAGTGCGCCCTATCGTAGCGTGCAAGTAGCGCCTGCGTGTTTGATATGCGCCATATATTGGCTGCCTGCGCAGCAATACGTTTCCATGATGCCTCAAACACCTTTGATTCTTTGTCAGGGGGAGGAGCATCACCCGTGGTCTGTGAATTGGCTCTTTTACGTGCGTTGGAGACAACCAAAGAGTCTAGTGGCAACTGTCCCTTGATGTATGTTGGGTCAGTGGGCGCCGCCTTGTATTTTTTATCAATGCGAGGATTGATGACTCTTGCCCGGGTGGGCTCCTTGAAAACCTCTGGCGCATGCTTTAGCACACCCTTGAGCATTGGCAATGTCTTGACGGTCTTTTCAGCCACTGAGAAAGTGTCAAAAAGAAAATCGACATCCACTGGGTCGGCGTGGAGGTCGACATCATGGTTGGCCGCAGCTCTTTCAATCAAAGCGTTGAAGGCTGCAGAGTCCTCCGTTGGTGAAGTCTTTGCAGCAAAAAGCTGCGGCTCGTGTCCTGTCTGAGGGTCCTCAGGGTCGCCTCCAGCAGACCATGGCTCATTGACCTCCTCTGGATCCGAGTACGCTGGATAATTGTACTCCTCCTCCTCGTCACCCTCCCCAGCGTTAGAGTGAGTGGGTGAGAGTCCCAGACCTTGTGGAGATGCAGGCTCCATAGGGGCAGAAGTGCCCGCAGAGTCCAACTTCTTTTTAAGTGGAATATGAAAATGCTCCAACACCGGCTCCGGGGTGATCTTCCTTTTAAGGAGAGAGAGCTTGCCTGTGTTGGCGTCGATGACAACCTCCCGACGCTCCTCGTCCGCTAGTGGTTGGTGCCGTGGCTTCGGCACCACCAAGGATGGTTTAGGCGTAGACACCAGCTTCAAGGGCACCCCGGCCCCATGTTTTGGAGCGAAAGCCTTCGGCGTCGTCTTTGGCGGCAGCGTGAAGTGGATCGGCGGCTGCGCCTTCGCCGGTTTCTGTGGAGGCTTCGGCGCCACATCCCTCGGCCCGAGAGCCACGTCTTCCTTCCGAATACGTTGAAGGGACTCCGCGACCTTTTTGGTAAAGGACGGGGAGGGCTGGACTGGCTTGAGCGAGTCCTCCGAGTCCGGATTCGGTTCGGCAACCAAAGGCGCAGTCTTCGGAGCAGACACAGCACCTCCTTTGGCTTTGTTGACCGGGATCGGTGCAGCCAGACGCTTCTTGGAGGCCTTCTTAGGGTCATCGACCTTCTTGGCGTCGACTCGGCTCTTCAGAGCGTCGACCAGCTTCGGCGCCGACGCAGCCGCGTCGGGCGTTTTTGCCTTCGGCTTCGACACTGGGGTCTTCGGGTCGGCCATTTTGGCGTGGCTCTTGATCTCGGCGGCCATCTTGTTTTTCTTCGGCGCCGAGGCCTTTGGAGCCTTTGATCCCACCAGTGCGACTTGCACTTTCGGTTTCGATACAGATGGTGCGGACCCTGATGGTTTCACTTTTGGTTTCTGTACCGGGAGTGGCGCATCACCAATGTCCGTGGCCGGGCCCGGAGGCGGGGCCGTGGGACGAGTATTGAGGTCTTGGGTAAGGCCCGAAGGCGATCCCTCGACCTGGGCCTTATGATGGGGATTGACCCCGGAGTCAGTCTGAGGATGCTCCTCCTCTGAGCTATCCTCCACGGTGGCAATGGCCCGTCGTCGTCCCCTACCTCCTCGACGACTTCCTCGAACTCTTCATCTCCCGCGTCGTAGTTTTCATCCTCTGACGCCGGGTTAGAGTCCGAAACATGTAGGACGGTGTCGTCTTCAACGTTTTCTTCAAAGATGTTGGTTGGTGGGGGTGCTGATAACTGGGCCTGCAGTCTTGCGGCCCGACGAAGCTTGAGAGTCTTCTTCGACCGGAACTTGGAGCAGGCCATACACCTGGCCTCTTCGTGGTCCGGCGACAAGCATCTGTTGCACACTGGGTGCACGTCGAGGTGCGAATACTTTGAGGCACACACCGGGCACCTCTTAAACTGAGTTCGTTCCATGTTGAAGTAGTCTGGAGCGTCGTGTAGGCCCGTCCGCGCCGACAGCACGCGGAAGGGCAGCAAGTGTTCGGAGCCAATGAATAAACAAACCCGAACGATGGACAATACCGACGCGAGTCCTAAAGACCTTTTGGTCTCAAGTAAGGAAAGTTAAACAACTATCGATTCCGACAGAGGGAACCGAAACACATCCGAACCCAATGGCGGAAAAAAACAATCTGGGGATGGAGGCGATGCCCATGCGCACTGTAGTCCAGGGGAGGAGCCACCTATCTCGTGATACTTCGAAGACTCTACCAGGACAACAATGTGCAATCATCCGGACCCAACACTAGGCGGCGATCTATGCACAGATATGAATTCAGCAGCCCACATGCCTCGAACACACTCATGCTGAAAAGCTTCCACCATGTTACAAGATTTTTATCAAGCTTGAAAAGCACCGCTTAAAAGTTTAAATCTCCACCGAACGTGGGTGATAGAATGCGTAGTCAAAAACAGTCCCAAATGAAAAGACGCTGAATCGCAATTGCAAAACAGTTCAAGGTTCTTTTAATAGTCCATTTAAGAAACCAGCCAACGCGTTTCGTTCCGTCAAGCGGAACTTCTTCAGGGCGCAATAGGTGTCATCACACGTGTGTATGTTCCAAGGCAAAACGTCCAGTTAGAATGTATCTGTTCCTCTATGCGGGTGATTAATGGTGAAGTAGGTCCAAGTTATGGGGAATATTTTTCTCAAATGGTATCTCTCACAGATATTTTGGAGGATGTAAAGATGTGATAATCGCCTTACTATTTGGACAAGCGTACTTCTCACAATTCAAACGATCCTACTTCTTCTGTTGACACACAATTTCAAAGTCACTTTGAGGTAGTCACCTGTTAGGGTCGGTCCCGATACCCCCAGTTGGCGTCTCAAAAATCCATACGCCAAGTTCTTGCGGCAAGTACTACTTGCCGCAAGAACTTGGCGTGTGGATTTTTGAGACGCCAACTGGGGGTATCGGGATCGACCCTAACAGGTGACTACCTCAAAGTGACTTTGAAATTGTGTGTCAACCGAAGAATTAAGAGTAGGCCCACTTGACGGTGCAAAATGTGCACGTCACATTATTAAGGTTACTACCTCAAAGCGACTTATGCAGCACACACGAAGCCAGGCAGAAGAAGTAGGATCGTTTAAATTGTGAGAAGTACGCTTGTCCAAATAGTAAGGCGATTATCACATCTTTACATCCTCCAAAATATCTGTGAGAGATACCATTTGAGAAAAATATTCCCCATAACTTGGACCTACTTCACCATTGATCACCCGCATAGAGGGAACAGATACATTCTAACTGGACGTTTTGCCTTGGAACATACACACGTGTGATGACACCTATTGCGCCCTGAAGAAGTTCCGCTTGACGGAACGAAACGCGTTGGCTGGTTTCTTAAATGGACTATTAAAAGAACCTTGAACTGTTTTGCAATTGCGATTCAGCGTCTTTTCATTTGGGACTGTTTTTGACTACGCATTCTATCACCCACGTTCGGTGGAGATTTAAACTTTTAAGCGGTGCTTTTCAAGCTTGATAAAAATATTGACCTTTTCAGAAGGCTTTGGGATATACTCTTAGGACAGGGAGTATTTGAAAATTTGCACGCAATTCTAATGAAAATTATATATACGTATTGGTGATATGTGGGTTGGTGCTTTGAGAGTGTAAGAGTGGTCCACTGTCCAAATTGTGTTGTACAAAATACCATGTTACAAGAACTTAACTGGAGACAGAACAGGTAGGGTATGTGCTCTACATATGTTTTATAGTGCTTGGGGCACCATGTGCCTGGAGCATGTGGAACCAGCAGACTGTGTGCAGGATACCTGATAAGGACAGTAGGCAGTTGTTCAAAAGATTGCATTTTCCCTGCAGGCTATGGATGGTGAACAAGGCAACCAGTTAGCTTTTTTGCCCTGGATCTCTGCCAAAACTGATGGGTTTGAAAAAATAATACCTTCTCTACCACACCAGGTTTTTTCCCAGCGCTTAATTTGCAAAACAACTAAGTGCAGAGGATCACAGTGTTTCAAAGTGCTGTGCTAACTGATGGCTCTTTCTTTAACCACTCTAATTATCCTGCCTGTCTTACAGTTGCAGGTTGTTTTTCATACCTCCTTTCTCTCAATCTGTTTTTCACAATTCTCTCTTCCTCTTTACTTCCCCTTCTGCCTTTCTCTTGTGATGGGCCCACACAGTCACAGTCCCCAAAATTGAAGGGCTGTGGCTGCAACCTACGGCTCAAATTAATCACTGTCTTTCCCTACACTGCACTGAAAAATACACTGTGCACATATTTGGCTTTTAAAAGCCATTGCTTTGCGACTATGGCAATTGGTGGAGAAAAACAGGCTTCAATCCACAAAACAGCATGATCTCTTCTTTCCTGCCTATGAAACCTAAAAAGGTGAAGGAGGATAGCTGAAGATAGACGACTTCTTAACTGAAGTACTTTAAATTTCAAAACAACAAGATGGCGGGGTGAGCGGACGCTTCCTCCCGTAGCTCCTCTGGCCCAGCTCAGCTCGAGCCCCGATTCCTGCGCTTCTCTCCCCCCGCGGCTGCACCGCGGGCGAGAGAACTGTGCCGGAGTTCCTGAGGCACATTTTGATATCACTCTGACTCCTGTTGCCCCGGAGGAAGTGCCCGAGAAGTTGATTCAACGCTCGCCCCACGGAGAGGAGCCTGGATCGGCCCGAGGAGAAGAGCCTGGAGGCGGAGCGTCTTGCGGCGCTGTCCGCGCGCCTCGGCTGGGCCGAGTGCTGAAAGCTAGTAATCCCGAGGGAGCGGACCCGACGGGCTCCGCGGAGTACGGAGGCTTCCTGGCCGGTGCCTTCGTGACCAGAGTCATCGCTAGATAACGGACCCCGGACCCGCGCTGGCGATCTGCCCCCTTGTCATGGATGTTGGTGTATGATGCCATCCGGACCTCGAGCCTGGAGACAGGAGTCGGAGGGGTTTGAGCAGCGGCCGTTCTGGGTGTACCAGCCGGTACAACTGTGGGACACTGGTTTTGCACTTTCCCGACCCATTGTTGCCCGAGGGTCGCCAGCGGACTTGCGGGCCTAGACCGCCCTCCAGGGTTCTGCCCTTCCGCCATCTTGTCACTGAGGAGCTTTACCCACTGAGGAGCTGGATCTGGCGACCCTCGCCCGCACCCTTGTCAAGCGGGTGCCCCCTTTCATCCTGGCTCTTGCACCATCCTCCCTGGGAGTACACTGCTGGAGGACACTGGCTTTAGCCCTGTTCACCGCCCTGGTTGGCTCGATGATCGTCTCGCCCCGGCCTGTGCCGCCATTTTGTCGCCTGTGACGCATTGCCCTTGCCTTCGGCGGGGCCTTCACATCAGGTGCCCACGAGCGACGGGGCGCATCTACAGCGGCCAGCTCTGAGCTTTACCCACCGCGGAGGCCAAGATGACCAGGAGAGGAGGCGCGAAAAGGGGGGACCGCACTCTACCAGACATGCTCAGCAGGGCCCAGCAACTGCGGGACAGGACACAGCCGTCCCCGGGGTCCTCCCGGGCCTCGGCAGACGCCACCGGAGGCGAACCACCGGTCACGAGGTCCTTCATGGAGGACTTATTCAGCTCCCTCAAAGAGGAATTCCAGACGCTCAAGGCCAAGGTGGCCAGCGAGGTCCGTGAAGTGCGCAGGGAGGTCGAGGGCCTAGGCGAGCGTGTCGACACGGTGGAAACGGCGGCCCAGCGTCGCGATGAGGAGATAGTCCATCTCCAGCAGGACGTTCTCCGCCTACGGGAGCAGTGTGTCGAGCTCCAGGCCCACTCTGAGGACCTCGAGAACAGGTCCAGGCGGAACAATATCCGGGTGCGGGGCGTCCCGTCCGCGGATGAGGGAGCGGACCTGGTGGCCTATCTGCAGGACCTGTTCCGGGACATTTTGGGAGAAGGAGCGGACTTCCCGATCCGCATCGACAGAGCGCACAGAGTGGGCCGCCAGCGCCAGTCATCGGCACCCCCCCCCGGATATCCTGGCGTTCCTGCCGGATTTCCCCCTGAAGGAGCGCGTTATGACGGAGGCCCGCAGGAAGCAGCCAGTAACCTTCAAAGAACGGCCCGTGGCGCTCTACCAGGACTTGTCCGCCATCACGCTGCAGAAGCGCAGGTCCTTCCGTATCGCTACGGACTTTCTGCGGGAGCATGAGACGGCCTACTCTTGGGGTCACCCCTTCCGTCTCATCTTTCGATGGAATGGGGTGCTACACCAGCTGCGCTCCCTCCAGGATGTCTGTGGGGTGCTGGGCCTCACAGCTACAGAAGAAGAAGGGGCGACGCCCGCGTGGAGGCGCCCCGAACGACGGGGTCGACGGAGATCGAGGAGACGCCATTCGTCAGCGACTGCGAGTCGCCCTGACTCCCCTACCATTAGGGCGGATATGGCGGAGGCCCTGAGAACTGCGGCCAGGAACTTACCTGAAGCTAACGGCGTGGCCTTGACGGCCTAACTTCACTCCGGGGGGAGAGATTCTTAGCCTCTACGATGCTGGGTTGGGGCTGGGGGTTGGGGGGGGGGAATGGTTGGAGGTGAGTGGCTGGACGTCCATTTGATTGTTTTCTACAGACTCGCCCGTTTGGGCTGGACTGAGACAATGGGGTGTTTTTTCTTGTTTATGGTTTTGGCTAGTTGCCTTGGGTTGGTTTTGGGGGGGTTTAGGAGTTGGTTTAATGTAGGTGGGGTCCCGTCCGATATTGTCCATGCACACACGAGGCCGGCTCTGGCCTTCCCTGCGCCCCTGCCCCGCGCGCCCCCTCCACTGATCCCTCACTTATTACATAGCGCTTTGATTCCTTGGGAGCGATGCCGTCCTTGAAAGTAGTGACCCTTAATGTTAAGGGTCTCAATAACCCTGTGAAGCGTAGGGCGATCCTTTCCCTGCTAGAGGGGACGCAGGCGGACATTTGCCTCCTGCAGGAAACTCATTTACTCCACAAAGATTGCCATAGGCTGCGCTCTGCCAAGTTCCCTACGCAATTCTTCTCCTCGGCAGCGACCAAGACTGCGGGTGTAGCCATTCTTCTGGCCAGCTCCTTCAGGGGCGAGGTATTGTATAAATATGCCGAGCAGAAGGGGAGGCTCCTAGTGTATCGCATGCGGCTTGGGGGTATCGCCTTCACGGTTGGCTCCGTGTACAGCCCAAATGACCACCAGGATCGTTTCCTGGAATCTGTGTTGGTGGACGTCACTGCCTCGCCCGATCGCCATGTTGTCTTGGGGGGAGACCTCAATATGGTCTTCAACTCAACCTTGGATAGGTCTGCCCAGCGCTTCCCGCAGACGGGGGAGCTTTCTCGAGCGGTACAGGACCAGATTGCAGAGATGGATCTGCATGACCTCTGGCGCACTATGCACCCCACCGATAGGGACTATTCATATTTTTCTCACGCGCACCGCACTTATTCGCGGTTGGACTATCTTTTGGTGAGCGGGCCGCATCGCTCGGCCGCCACGGCGGCAGACATCGGGGTCTTGTCCCTGTCCGATCATGCACCGGTTTCTGGAGTTTTTGATTGGCCGGCAGCCCCCCCCTCCAGAGGGTTGTGGCGGCTTCGGGACACGCTTCTCCATAAGAAGTCGGTGGTGAAGCGAGTGGGGGAGGTCATTCAGGAGTACCTGGTCCACAATAGCAACTCCGACACGTCTCTAGCGACGCAGTGGGCTGCCTTGAAAGCGGTCCTCAGAGGGGAATTTATTTCCATTTCCTCGGCGGAGAACAGAGAACGGCAATGTAAGAGGGATGAACTGACGGCGCAAGTCAGGGAACTTGAACAGGTTCACCGCCGGACGGGGGCTCCTCGAGTTTGGAGGCAGCTGAAGGCGGCGAGGAAACTCCTCTCTGCGCTGGACCTGGACCGGGCGGAATATGCGGCGTTGCGCCTGAGGCATGCCTTTTATACCGGCGGAGACAGATGCGGTAAGCTCTTGGCCCATCGGCTCAGGGCTGCGCAGCAACGCAACGTAGTTAAAGAGCTAGTGGGCGCAGATGGGGTCCCGGTTTCCGGCGACGCGGAGGTGGCGGATTCTTTCCGTGGCTTTTACGAGGCACTGTACGCCGCAGAACCCTCCCCACCGGGAGAGGCTGAGGCTTATCTGGAGTCAGTGACCCTCCCAGCCCTGGAACCCGCCCAGGCGGACCACCTGGAGAGGGACATCCATGTGGAGGAAGTCATCTCCGCTATTGCAAGGCTGAAGCACGGTAAGGCCCCGGGCCCGGATGGCTATACGGCCTTGTTCTACAAGACCTTCTGCTCCACTGTGGCACCTCTCCTGGCTCGCTTGTTCAACTCCTTCTCTGAGCCGGGGGCCATCCCACCGGACCTTCTCTCGGCGACGGTGTCGGTTATTCCGAAACCTGGGAAGGATCGGACCCTGTGCGGCTCGTACCGGCCCATTTCGCTTCTGAATGTGGACCTCAAGCTCTACACGGGGATCTTGGCGGCCAGGCTGGGACTGCACCTGCCGGGCCTGGTGGAGGCGGACCAGGCTTGTTTTGTACCCGGTAGGCAGACGGTCGACAACACCAAGAGGGTGACGCACGTGCTAGAAAAGGCCTTCAGCGTCACGGGGGAGCGGATGCTACTATCGGTCGATGAGGAGAAGGCCTTTGATAGGGTTCATTGGCCGTACCTTGAGCTGGTTCTCGGGAAACTGGGGATCGGCGAGAAGTTCCGCACCATGGTCTTTAATTGTTATAAGAGACCGTCGGCGTCGGTGCGCGTCAACGGACACAGCTCTAGTAGCTTTGCCATTGAGCGTGGCACGAGACAGGGATGCCCCCTCTCACCGCTCTTGTTCGCCCTCTACATGGAGCCGTTTGCCCAGAGGATTCGCGACAATCCGGACGCTATTGGGGTGAAGATGGGTCAGTATACACATACTGTTAGCTTATATGCGGACGATGTCCTACTGACCCTGGATGACCCCAGGCGGTCGCTCCCTGCCTGCGTCCAGGAATTGAACGCTTTTGCTCGCGTGGCCGGCTTTAAAATGAACATGTCCAAATCGGCTGCCCTGGATGTGTCACTCTCCGCAGACACCAGGCGGGACCTCCAGCGTCTTTTCTCAATGCAGGGGTCCTCCTCCACGGTGCCATACCTGGGGATTCTGCTTGCACCTTCGCTGCCTGAAATGGTCACGGCCAACTATTCTTCCCTGGGCAAAAAGATCAAGGAGGAACTCGGCCGATGGGGCAAGGGCCTGCTCTCGTGGCTGGGCCGTATCGCGGCGGTGAAGATGACGGTACTGCCTCAGATCTTGTATCTTTTTCGCGCTCTACCTCTCCAGCCCCCTGTGGGTTGGATACAGCAAGCGCAGGCTGACATCTCCCGTTTCGTGTGGCAGGGCCGTAAGCCTCGGATGAAGAGGGTTCTTTCCACGCTTGCCCCGGAGGCGGGGGGTCTCGGAGTTCCGGACCTCCGGAAGTACTTTCAGGCGGCGCAACTCCGGTATTTGGTGGAATGGAGCAGGTGGGAGTCGGACAAGCACTGGCTCTTTCAAGACCAGGCAGTTGCGGGCCATACCCTCCAGGAGGTTCCATTCCTGCGGCGCGCTCATCGCCCATCTAATCTCTACGCCTCCTTTGTCACCCGGGTTCCGCTACGAGTGTGGGATGCGGTGTGTGAGCTCCGCGAGCTAACTACTTTCCCATCACCGTTTACTCCCATTGCTGGTAACCCGGACTTCACTCCGGGCCTGGAACCGGGAGCTTTTTCCCACTGGGTGAGTGCGGGTTGCAGGGCGCTCTTTCAGATCTACGGGCCGGAGGGCGTGCTCCCTTTCCAACAGCTCCGACAGGAGTTTGGTCTGACGGAGGGGGACAGACTGCGTTATATGCAGGTCCGCCATTGGGCTCTCCAACCCCCAGTGCGCGACGCCGCTGCCCGTCCAATCATGCCCTACGAGCGGTGGCTGATAACCCGGACCTCGGATGCCAAGCTTATCACCGAGTTATATAAATTTCTCCAACCCCCGCCATTTCATTACCATAACCCGGGGAGAGAGCGCTGGCACAGGGAGCTGGGCAGAACCCTGAGCCACAAGGAGTGGGACAGGATCGCATATCGGGCGAGGCACTCTGCGTACCACACTGGGCTGACGGAGACCTTTACCAAGGTGTCTACCTACTGGTATTACACCCCGGAGAGGCTCTACGAAATGCACAAACTCACGGATAAGGGTTGCTGGCGCGGCTGCGGACAGGAGGGTACTCTCTCGCACATTCTCTGGGCGTGCCCGGTACTGTCTGCCTATTGGAAGGAGGTCTTAGATGAGGTGGACAGGCACTTCGAGATCGAACTCCCGCGCTTCCCGGCATATGTCCTGCTAGGCCTCCCCAATGACTTGATGTACCCGCTGAAGTCCCGCAGGGGTAGGCAGATTGCGATTGCGCTAGGCTCGGCGGTTCAAAATATCCTTGTACACTGGCGCACCCCCACCGCCCCCTCTATCACTGGCTGGTTACACAGGCTTTGGCAGGTACTGGGTATGGAGAAGATGTTGCTTACAGTGGCTGGGAGTGTAGACCAGTTTGAAGAGCTCTGGCACCCCTTTTTGGCACTGCTGTCCACGGAATTCCGCGAGCTCACATGTCCGCGGTACCTACGCCTTCTTCGGCTGACACCGCCGGCGGCTCCAGCAGAATGAGAGAGGTGGGATCGGGGGAATGGGGGTTGGGTGGGGGGGACGGGGGTACATGCTTCTAACACGGACTTTTGGACGGGGATGTTGGGGTATTGTTTTTTTCCCTTTTTTTTTTCCCTTTATATTTTTCCCTCCTAATTTCTCTGGAGACGGGGGGCTTGGAGGGTCTGTGTTATTTTCACTGTGTTGCGGGACGCTACTCAGGCTTAGCTTTGATTGGGAGGTTGGGGACTGCTGGAGGGTTATTCGCACTGCCTTATTGCCTTACGACATATGCCTTGTTCCCCTCCGGGGCTGCCGACCTCCCTACTTTTTTCCAGAATCGATGCAACCTTCAGCCTTTTGTACTGTATGTAAACTTGACCTTCTATTCCCCCTCCCCATGTCTTTTTGTGCCTTAATAAAATGCTTTAAACCTAAATTTCAAAACAAGCTTGCACTTTCGTTGTCTCTGGCATCCTAAAATGCTACCATAGCAAGATAAGTACTAGCAAACTGGCTAACCAATTTGGATTAGTCTGGCTTTCTAAAGGAGGACTGTCTGCACTAAGCTGTCTTTGAATAGACATATTGATTCCAATAAATATATATATGACAAGTTTTACTTACCCTGTACCATCTATGCATAGCTTTTATTGCTGTAGCTTCACATTTTCTGCATGTCCTGACATCTACTGTTGAGCCTTGAAACTTGCAACTTTTGTTTCTTCGAAGAAATGTATGCCATAAGACTTGTTCCTACACCTCCCTTGTTCCAGACTGCATTAGAACAACTACTCAACCTCAAATTATTTTCCTGCTCAGTGGATGAGTATTGTAAGCAAGACAACCTGACTCAGAGTGTGATGATAAATGAATAGCATTTGTCAAATATATTAAATGTGTGATCGTTGCTAGCTCCTAGGGAGGAAGACCAGTGCATGTAAATCTACAGCACTATTAAGCTATAAACAGATGGTTACAGGGTAAGTTTCATGTAAGTGTGTTGCGTTGACCAAGTAGTAGGTCCAGGACCTAAATGTTCCTTAGAAACGCTAGTATGGCCCCCTTTTTCCATGTAATATGCACTCTCAGGGTTGGGGGTTAGAGGAATGTTGTAGGGCACAGATCGATTTGAAAGGTCTCTTTATTTTTAAAGATTGCATTTCAACCCGAGGGCTGAAGAAAATTGTTACTTACCCTGTAAGCATCTGTTTGTTGCATGTAGTGCTGTAGAGTCACATGTTGCGCATACTTCTGCCGTCTGGTGTTGGGTATGGATGTGTGCACATTGTTTTTCTTCAAAGACAAATTCCGAGTCACGAGGTAGAGTGACTTCTCCCTTTGGTAATAATGCGCATGGGCATTGTTGGATTGTTGTCCTGCAAGATGGTTGAGGATGGGGAGTGAAACGAAGCGATGGGTAAGTGCATGCTTAAGAGGAAAAAGAGATATATTAAGAGATACTGCAACAGCCACAGGTGTCCGGAGGGTAGGTACATGTGAGTCTACAGCACTACATGCCACAAACAGATGCTTACAGGGTAACATTTTCCGTTCGAGGCATGTGTGGCTGGAGACACACATGCTGCGCACAGACGGTCAAGCAGCCTCCCCAAAAGCGGTGGCTGGTCTATGGGTTTTGCAGTTGTGTGGAAAAGTGTACGTAGCAATGCATGGCCAACATTAGCTTGTTGGCATGCGAGATAATCCACAAAGTAGTGTTTAGCGAAACTGTATGATGTAGACCAGGAAGCTGCTTTACATATGTCAGCTATAGGAATGCTCCCCAGGAAGGCGATAGAGACTAATTTATTTCGAAGAGAGTGTGCTCTAGGAGGAACAGGTAAAGGTCTTTTAGATTTAGCATTACATGTCTGAATACATTTAAATATCCATCTGGCAATGCCGGATTTGGATAGAGCAGTACCTTTACAGGTTTGGGAGAAAGCAACAAAAATGTGTCGCGTTTTTCGAAATGTTTTTGCCCTATCAATTTAGTACATGAGAGCTCTCAACATTCAACGTATGGAGACATGTAGGTTGATTGATTGAAATGGAAGTGAGACACTACCTGTGGTAGGGATTTGGGATTGGTGCGAAGCACAACCCTGTCACTATGAATTTGGAAGAAGGATTCTTCCAGGGTTAATACCTGAAGCTCACTGACACACCTGAGTGATGCAAAAGCAACTAAAAATGCCACCTTACCAGACAGAAATTGAAGGGGCCTGTGTGAAGGGGCTCAAATGGAGGGTTCATGAGACATGTGAGTACAATGCTAAGATTTCATGAAGGTGCTGGTGGTACCGGTAGCGGAATCGCTCTTTTGAGACCTTCCATGAAAGGCTTAATTACTGATATTTTAAAACAAGACATGTGTCTGTGTTGCCTATTTTACAGCTAGATGCAACCTTATGGAGGAGAAGGCTATGCCAGAAATTTGTAAGTGAAGCAAATAACAGAATATTTTGTACTGTAGCTTGAATAGGGTCAATCTTTTTGGAATGACAATTACAAACAAACCTTTTCCAATTGGCCACATAGCATTCACGAGTGGTAGGTCTGCGGGCTCTCTTGAGAATGGTCATGCACTCGGGGAAGATTAAGCTATCCAAATTCTATGACCTCAGAAGCCAGATCACTAGAATGAGTGACCTGGGACATGGGTGGCCGATTTCTCCATGGTTCTGCGTGAGAGGGTCCAGCCTGTTGGGGAGCCTCTCGTGTCATGAACTAGGGCTGGTGAGCCCATGAGGGAGGTACCAGGATGAGAGATGTTTGCCAAAGTCTCCGAACCACAAATGGTTGAAGAGGGAGAGGAGGAAAAGTGTAGGCCAATATCCCCTTGACCAATCAATTCATCCATAGTGCATTGCCGTTTGACTGTGTGTTTGGAAACCCAGAAGCCAAGTTTGGGCATTTAGTGTTTTACGCAGTTGCAAACAGATTGATTTGAAAGTAACCCCCATCTGCGAACGTAACAGATGAGGACTTGCAGGCGGAGTTCCCATTCATGGACTTGTTGCCCCATCCTGCTGATAAAGGTTGGCAAAACTGTTGTCCATCCCAGTAAGGTTCTCCGCTAACAGGTACATTTTGTGACAGAGAGCCCAATGGCAAATGGCTAAAGATAGCTGAGACAGTTGTGGAAAATGTGTGGGCCAAAGCCCTGTCTGCCTAGGTAAGCGGCTTAAACCGCAAGACACTTGGTGAATACCAGAGGTGTAGTGTGACCCCTAAAGGGGAGGACTTTTAACTGGTAGTGCCTTACGCCTATCACAAACCTGAGATATCGATAATGTGCATTGGAATTTGGAAATCAGACTACTTTAGATCTAGCACAGCCATAAAGTCGCCTTGCTGAAGGGTTACCAAATGGAAGCGTTCTGAAAGGATGTACTCTTGTGAGGGCCGAAAATCTAGAATGGGCCGGAGGGACCCATCCTTTTTGGTTACGAGGAGGTATAGTGAGTACACTCCTGCCCCCTGCTCATTGTTGGGGATGGGATCTATAACCGCTTTGAGGAGGAGTGCTTTTACCTAGTCTTTGGGTAGTGTTTGATGTTCCGCTGGTAGTCTATGTTTGCAAGGTGGAATGGTGGGAGGCAAGGAAGTGAGGTCCAGACAATAACTATATTGGATAATATCCAACACCCACTGGCCTGAAGTGACTGCCATATGGGTAAGAACTTTTTCAGCCGTCTCCTGACAAGCGTATGTAGTTGGGGGTTAGAAGAGAAAAGTCAGGGTTTGGTGGTGGTTGTAGCTCTTTTTGGAGAACTATCCTTGCCTCACTTTGTTTTCCCAGTGGGGCCCTATAAAATAACACCTGGGAGAGGACTGCTGGTCCAGGGTGAGCCGATAAGATGAGGAGGTTTCAGATGAGGTGGTCTATGAATCTCCATGGTAGGAGGGGAGGCAAAAGGGGCCACGGGGAACTGAAGTTTGCAGTGTCCCTATTGCTTTGGACATCTGTGTCACTTTTGTTTCTAAAGTTTGGCCCACCTGGGGGCCAAGAAGGTGGTCCCCATGAAAAGGCATTCTCAGAAGAGTTTGCTGGAACTCTGACTTAAAGCCAGTGATGCGGAGCCATGCATACCTTCGAAGGAGAATGCTGGTTTTTACACCCATAGCAGCAGTGTCAGCTATGGCTCAATGAATGGATGTGACTGAAACCAGCTTGCCCTCTGATTCATGTTGTTGGCTCCGTTTTCTGTGCTCCTCAGGGAGGTATTGGTGAAGGTACTCCATTTTGTCCCAGTAGGCATAGTCATATCTTGCCAGTAAGACCATAGCATCTGTAATACGCCAGTAGATTGCTGATTGCACTGCTACCCTTTACCCCACCGAATGAACAAGTTACTTACCTTTGGCAACGTTTTTCTGGTGGCTACAGTATCTGCATGCGGATTGCCAGGTAGGTCACTCACACCCCCCCCCCCCCCCCCCCCCCCCACCCGCCGCTGCAGCTCCACCAGCGCTTGTGCCCTTGGTTTTTGCTCCCCATTCCTGGGCGCTGTTTTTCCTCGCCCCCCCCCCCCCCCCCCCCACCCACCCCGTGCCCACTGCTCACTGTTCCAGCCGCAGTTGCCCCACCGGCCCGCACCCCCACGCCCATTCACTAACCCCTGCCTCCCGCCTCCCAGATGCTCCTCCATCCCAGCTCCCCTTAAAATGGCAGTAGCAGGCGTGCCCAAGGCAAGCCCGTCTGCGCCCGTCCTCGCCTGGACCGCGCACAGCGCCAGAACCCCCTGACCCCGCGAACGCCACAACACCAGACTCCACTACGACGCCGGCAGCCTCCACGCACTCAACTCCAGCCGAAACCACACCTGCTTCCAGGCCACCCCAAAACGGACCCACGGACCCTTCTCCTGCCACACCTGCAGCTTCACCTGCGACAGAACCACCAAACCTCCAAGGACTGGACCCAACCACCTCTGCAGCATACTCAACAACCGCTCCGCACGCAAACAAGCTGTCGAGCTCTGGTATCTGCTCGACACCTCCGCCCCAGTTGTGGCCTTCCTGACCGAGACCTGGTGGAACTACTCCTCGGCGCCCGACATCGCCATAGCCATCCTGGACGGCTACAAGATCACCCGCAGGGATCGCGCCAACGGAACCGGAGGAGGAATAGCCATCGTCCACAAGTCAACCCTCAAGGTCTCCACCCACGCACACGACACCCTCAACACCGCTGAAACACCTGCACTTCCGGATCCACACCGATCCCAACACCACCGTCAGAGGAACACTCATCTACAGACCCCCCCAGACCCCGGGCTCAGATCAGCGATTCCATCGCCGACCTCGCCAGCACCCACGCACTCGCCTCCACGGACTACATCCTCCACGGAGACCTGAACCTCCACCCGAGAACAACAACGACGCCAACTCCGCCACCCTGATCGACAACCTCGGCCTCAAACAACTTGTCACTGCACCCACCCACGCCGCCAGCCACACACTGGACCCAGTCTTCTCCACAGGCACCCACGTCGCCTTCGACCACACCACCGAACTCCCCTGGACCGACCACCGCTGCATTCATTACACCTTCAAGAAACCAACCACGAACCACCACACCAAACAGCTGCCTCGCCGCTGCTGGAGCAAAGTCACCGAAGACCGGCTTATTACCACCCTCGCCCAGAATCCACCCACCGACCCCACCAACCCAGACGCTGCAGTCCGCAACCTCAGACAGTGAATTGACGACTGCGCCAACACCCTCGCCCCGCTCAAGAAACCCACCAACAGCCACGCCAGCAAGAGAGCCACCTGCTTCACCGACGAGCTACAGACGTCCAACCGCACATGCCGGAAACTGGAGAAAATATGGCTCCACGAACGCACACCAGACAACCACGCAGCCCACAAGGACGTCACCCGCAGACATAACCACCTCTTCTGATTAGCCAATAGATCCTCCTTCAAAGACCGCTTGGATAACAATGCACACGACAGCAAAGAGCTCTTCAGCATCGTAAAGTAACTCTCCAACCCCCAGCGCCAACGACATCCCGCCCTCACAAGAACTGTGCGACTCACTAGCCATCTTCTTCTACCGCAAGATCGCGGACATCCACGACAGCTTCAACACCACGACCGCCCCGACTACTCCAGACTCCACCTCCCCTGTGAACACCACCAGCGCCATCCCCATGACTTCCTGGTCCAACGTCAACGAGACACGCAAGGTCATGAACTCCATCTACTCAGGATCATCGTCAGACCCGTGCCCACACCACGTATTCAACAAAGCAGACGCAGCCTTCGCACCCCAACTACGGTAGCTGGAAGCACGCCGAAATCAACACCCTCCTCAAGAAGCCCAAGGCGGACCCCAAGGACCACAAGAACTTAGGGCCCATCTCCCTGCTCTCGTTCCCGGCAAAGGTCATCGAGAAAATCGTCAACAGGCAATTGGCCCGCCACCTGGAAGACAACAACATCTTGGACCCGTCCCAGTCCGGATTCAGACGAAACCACAGCACCGAGACAGCCCTCATCGCCGCCACAGACGACATCAGGCACCAACTAGACAACGGCGAAACATCAGCTCTCATCTTCCTGGACCCGTCGGCCGCCTTCGACACGGTCTGCCATCGCACTCTAAAGACACTCTTCCTAAAAGCCGGAATCCAAGAGAAGGCCCTTGACTAGACCACGTCAGTGGAAAAAAAAACAACTAAAAAAACGTACTTCCACTCCAGCAGAACCCCGAGTGTCAGACTCCCACCCTTCCGATCCGAAGCCATCAACATCATCTGCGGCGTCCCCCAGGGCTCATCCCTCAACTCGACGCTGTTCAACATCTACATGGCCCCCCTCGCACAAGTGGCCCGCCCTCATGACCTCAACATCATCTCCTACGCCAACGACACCCAGCTCATCCTCTCCCTCCCCAAGGCACCACACACCACCAAATCCAACATCCACGAGGGAATGAAGGCCATCGCCGATGGATGAGGAGCAGCCGTCTGAAGCTGAACTCGGACAAGACGGAGGTACTCATCCTCGGACCAACCCCCTAAACCTGGGACGACTCCTGGTGGCCGACCACACTGGGAACAGCACCAACACCCACCGACCATGCACGCAACCTTGGATTCATCCTCGACTCCTCCCTCTCCATGTCTAAGCAGGTCAACGCAGTCTCCTCCTCCTGCTACCGCATGCTCCGCAGGATCTACAAGTGGATCCCGACCGAAACAAGAAGAACGGTGACACAGGCCCTCGTCAGCAGCAGACTGGACTACGGCAAAGCACTCTACGCAGGAATCCCAGCCAAACACCTACGACGACTACAACGCATCCAAAACACCTCCGCCAGACTGATCGCCAATGTACACCCCCGCAGTCACATCACCCCCCACCTGAGAGACCTACACTGGCTCCTCATCGACAAGAGGATCACCTTAAAGCTCCTCACCCACGCACACAAAGCACAACACCGGACCAGTCTACCTGAACAGCAGACTCAGCTTCCACACCCCCACCCGCCAGCTCCTCTCTGCCAGCCTCACCCTCGCCGCTGTCCCCCACATCCAACGAACGACCTCCGGCGGCTGATCCTTCTCCTACCTCGCCGCCAAGACCTGGAACACCCTCCCTACCCACATACGGCAGACCCAAGACCTACTCACCTTCAAAAGACTCCTCAAGACCTGGCTCTTCGAGCAGTAGCAGCACCCCCACACCCCTCCCCTCAGCGCTGTGAGAACCTGACGAGTACATAGCGTGCTCTACAAGTACTCTGATTGATTGATTGATTGATTCCTCACCTTTTCATTTACCACATGCGCAACATTCCATGGAAATTTTCTCCATAGCTCTCCTACGTCAACAAGGACGTCACAATGGAACGGCTCTGCACGCGGCTCAATGTGACGTCATTGGAGCCATAAGAAGGCCTTGTCGGTGTGCTGACATCAGTTCCACCCATTTTTTCTGTACCTTCGAGATGAACGGGTGAACCAACAACATTATTACAGTATACAAAAAACAAAAAAGAAAAGGGAAATTAAAAAATATAGAGATTTTCTAGCGACGAGTATCAAATAATTTCAAATATACCATGATAAAATACATGAATGACATGTCAATTGTTTTTCTATATAAACAGGCAGGCAACGGAGAGGCATGTGGGTCAGTGAGGAATCCACAGGCAGATACTGTATCCACCAGAAAAAGCATTACCGAAGGTAAGGAACTTGTTCTTTTGATGGATACATCTGTCTGTGGATTCCTCACCATTTGAATTAAATCCCCAAGCAGTCCTGTTCTCAGAGGAGGGTGCCTGCCTACCTACACCAAAGAATCTTGCAGCCCAGAATGTGCAAAGTGGCCGTCCCTCCTCACCTCCAAGTTTAAGCAATAATGTTTCGCAAAAGTGTTGGGGGAGGCCCAAGGTTCCACCTTGTAGATGTATACAAAAGGGAAACCTCGAGGTAAAGCAAAAGAAGAAGATTTACCTCTGGTGGAATGAGCTCGAATAAGTTCAGGGGGCTCCTTCTTGGCCAAGGCGTAGAAGATCTTGATGCTGAGGATGACCCACCTAAACAGTGTTCGCTTGTGGACAGCTTTGCCCTTCATCTTGCCCATATTTCCAATGAAGAATTGGTCGTCCAACTTGAAGTCTTCAGTCCTATCCAGGTAGAAGCTGACCGCTCTCTTAGGGTCCAGGCGGTGAAGTCTCTCCTCATCCATAGAGGGCGAGGATATAAAATGGGTAAAGTGATGGATTGCCCTGGGTGGAAGGGAGTGACCACCTTAGGCAAGAAAGTAGCCCTGGTCCCAAGAACCATCTTATTAGCATGAAAAGAAGTAAATGGGGCCTTGGAGTTAAGGGCCTGCAGCTCACTATCCCTACTAGCAGAAGTGACTGCAATCAGAAATATTGTCTTAAACTATAAGAATCTCAAGGGCTATGCAATGATTCAAAGGGAGACCCCATCAAGAAAGTAAGAACTGAATTCAAATCCCACTGAGGCATGATAAAGGGAGTGGTAGGAAACCTATTGTTGAGACCCTAAACTAATCTCATGACTATGGGAGATTTAAATAAAGAGGGTTGGTCTGGTAAACAGAGAAAAGCCAACAAGGCCGATAAGTAGCCTTTAAGCGTAGCTACTGCACAATCCTGTTGTGCCAGAGAAAGAGAGAAACTCAGAATATCATACAAAACGAGCGCGCGATGGATCAACCAATCTCTCCCCACACCATTTTACAAATGTGACCCACCTACCAGAATAGACCGTATTAGTGGAGTGTCTTCTGGCTGATAAAATACCAGTAAAATGCGAAAAATCCCAAAGGGTAAACTTGCAAAGCACACTAGGTGCTGTGAATCAATATACATCCACTTTCACTCCACTCAGTCAACTCACTTATCATACATCCAGGGTGGAGTTAAATCACCCTTCCCGTAACGTGCATTTAAATTACATAACGAACACCGGGCATTTACAAATTCCCATTACAAGATGGCAACCAAAATCACCTCTATAGTCGGTGGACTGGTTTAGATCAGATAGATAGGATTAATCCAACGTACTCAATAAGTAGTGAAGCCCTATATAGATTTAATGTAAAATAAAAAGTACAATAGTGTATGTAACATGTACTCTCATAGGAGTTTCTAAAACGATAAAGAAAATAATATTAGCAATAAACGTGGAAACTACACTAAAAGATGGCGCCTATTTGAGGTGCTCGAGGCCGATTCAGAATCCCAGGAAGACCCGGAAGTAGTTAGGTTGTCTTCCGGGGTAAGAAGAGGCCGTAAGACACTGCAAAAACATGCAGGTGGATCCTATTATGACAAGTTATGACCTATTTAGGAGGGCCATACACCGAGCAACCAAAATTGACGCCGGTCGCCGAATGTGGAGGACGCATCTCGCCTCGCTAAAGAGAATTACATCAGTAAGCCAGAATGGAGTTGGGAGGGGCTAGCCTTGTTTAGTGAGAGCGCAAGCCTAGGCTGATAGACCGAAAAGCGGGAGAATCTAAAAATTGAACTGAGAACTCTCCCGCTGCTAGGCGTTAATATGGAACCCACACTGTTCTAAGGGGTTTAATTTTAGGCACCTCCCTAAAAATCAGGAAGGGAGGAGTAATATTGATCCAAAATCGGTCTGAGAGAATATAGATGGGGGAGTATAATTACCCCACTGTTGTGCTAAGAAGGCAGACAAACCAGAGATACTGTATGAGTGAAGACTGTGCCATATAGGGGGGAGTAATGAGTAGTTATAGCTCCAGGATTTGGGGCAAGGGACAAAACCACTTACAGGAGGGAGGGCCCTCATGTATTCTTATTTAAGCATGTAATTAATTCTCATAAAGGTGGTGTGTTGAATGAGACAATAAAATACCCAGGCAGTTAAGTTAGTTTTTTCAACAGTGTGATGAGAGATAATAGATGAGGTATATAAGGAACCCATGCCATGAACAGTAGGAATGTTATAAACTATGGTCTTTAAACCTGTCATGAGCAGTTCTGTGTCTAAAGTGGTCTGCAGTAACAGTAAGAAAACTCACAATGAGACACTGTGTATGTTGAATTTTGGTCACTAACTGCAATCTACATGCAATATAGTATTGTTTTAAATGTGTTATGATTAGTTTTAATAGTGTTTGTTTTTTAGGTGTTGGCCTGAAAATAATTTTTACGTCAACTAGAGAGATATATTAATTTGTCTTGAAAAAGATGGAATAATTTTAATGAACCATCGAAACGCGTTGTCGCTATATGAATTGACACAACCTACTAACTCAACACTGTGGGAATATCGAATATAAAGGAGTCTATCCCTCAGTGCGAGTAAAACTGTATTATTGTAGATGTGTTAGCTGTGAAAGACTGAGTATATTAGTCTGTTTATGAAACACTCTAGAGGTGGTATTTTTAATCTTGCTGATCTATTTGTATTGTATTATTGCTTTCTTAACTTCTGACAATAGATTTGATTTGTTAGGTACATGTGGTTGTATATGAAACACTTTTTTACTATGTGTAACAAATAACATTTGTTCAACTTTTCATACTTTATGGGAATCTTTTAGATTTATATGGCACATTCTAATGGGATGTATGATAAGTGAGTTGACTGAGTGGAGTGAAAGTGGAGGTATATTCATTCACAGCACCTAGTGTGCCTTTGTAAGTTTACCCTTTGGGATTTTTCGCATTTCACTGTTTAAGTGCCCTTGTCCCACGGGTGTAGTAAGGGGTCCCTCTTACCTTTCAACATGATAAAATAACATCCACCAAATCCAACAGGAGAGAGAAAGAGTTACGGTTTCCCTGTTCAACTTCCAGGCATGAAGGTGGAGGCTTTGGGAGGTGGGGGTGTAGAACCTGTCCCTGCAACTGTGAGAGGCGGTATGCCCCGAGAGGGAGATGGAGCGGAGGGTGCGATAAGAGGTAAAGGAGGTCTGTGTGCCACACCCTTCTAGGCCAATCCGGGGCGAACAATATGAGTTGGGCCTGGTCTTGGTGAATCGTCTTTAGAACTCGAGGAATCAAGGGTATAGGAGGAAATGCATAAAGAAGCTCTAAGCCCCAAACTAACTGAAACGTGTCCCCCAAAGTGCCTCACATCAAATACTGAAGACTGCAGAACAACGGGCAGTGCACGTTTTCGTGAGTGGCAAACAGGTCCAAATGAGGAAACCCCACATTCTGACAACGTGATTGACCACCTCCGGATGGAAACACCACTCGTGGTCAGCAGACTAATGCCAATGAGACTGTGCGCACACACATTCAGCGCACCAGCCAGATGATTCGCAATCACGCAAATCTGATGGTCCGGAGACCGGGACCAGGGTCGCAAAACCTCCCTGCAGAGACGATAGGACATTACTCCTCTTTGTTTGTTGATATACCACATCGCAGTAGTCTTGTCCGTCAGGACCTGAATTGACTGATCGCGAAGGGAAGGAAGGAAATCCTTACCAGCCAAATGTATTTCCAGAAATTCCAGGAGATTGATGTGAAACACTCTTTCCTCTGGAGACCAAAGGCCTTTGACCTCCAGATCCCTCATATGAGCTTCCAGCCTCCAGTGGAGGCATCCATTAACACTGTGGCCACCGGAAACTGAGGTTGAAACGGCTTCCCTTGAGACAGGTTGTCTTAAACACTCCACCATAACTGCCCCACTGCAGCCTCTCTAGAAATTCTGACCACCTCCTTGAGATCTCAGTTGTATTGAAACCACTATCTATGGAGGCACCACTGAAGGGCCCTCATGTGCCAGTGTGCATGGTTGACCAACAGTATGTAGAAAGCGAACAGACCGATCAGGCGCAAGACCTTCAGGACTGGAACATCTGCTCCATTCTGAAACAGTGGAATTATAGCCTGATGTCTTGAATCCTCTGCAGAGATGGGAAGGCACGACACACAGTAGTGGCCAGTACTTCCCCTATGAACAGGTTGCACTAAGAGGGCACCAGGTGAGATTTTGGTACGTTTATCGAAAAACCCAACTCGAACAGCAGACGTGTTGTTACTTGCATATGGTGCAGCACCATCTCCGGCAACTTTGCTTTGAGCAGCCAATCGTCCAGATGAGGAAAAACAGGAATCCTTGATCTTCTGAGATGTGCTGCTACTACCACCATCACCTTTGTGAAGACCCATGGTGCGAAGTAAGACCGAACAGAAGGACCGCAAACTGGTAGTGATGAGATCCCACCGTAAAACTGAGATACTTCCGATGAGACTACAGGATGGGTATGTGAAAATACGCGTCCTGCAAATCTATCAACACCATTCAGTGTTCCTGCTGCAACGCCAGAAGAACCTGAGCCTGGGTCAACAACTTGAATTTCTGCCTGCGGTAAAAATTCAAGACCACAAGGTCTTGGATCGGCCTCAATCGACCGCCCTATTTGGGACTCAGGAAGTTCTGGGAGTAGCATCCCTGACCCCTTTGCTGCTCTGGAAGCACCTCTATCGCACTTTTCTGCAGCAAAGATAGAACCTCCTGTTGTAGAAGCAACAGGTGGTCCTCTGAGCACCAATCCTGGCGAGGGGGAAAAGGAGGGGGAAACTCCCGGAAGGGAAGGGCATACCCATTTTCTACGAGATGCAATACCCAGAGCCATGTCTTTTAGGCTAGTCCTATTATGTATACCCCTATTACATACATTTGTTCTATCCACACGACAATAATGATTCTAAACAGGTGACCTTTTACCTAGTAGCTTGCTCCGGTCTCTTCGACACCAGGCTCTCTGTACTCTGTCATAATCCCTGTACCTGATGTACATAAACATGTCCCCAGGCACAGTAGAATTAGTCTGTAAAAAGGGTCACCACTTTTTTTCATACTTGGCCAACAGCCAGTTGTGCATGATCGCACTTGTTTAGAAAAGCATGGGTGATTATTTTCTAAATATTTATGATTTTTTTCAAAACATCCATGATTGCTTAAAACATTTATCAACTCTAGAAAAACCCTGGAGAGACCACTTTAGTATAAAAGACCCTCACTCCCCACTACAAATAATAGGAGAATTCCCTCCAAGCTAAGACGGGGTCCTGCATGCTGAAATCTTAGACACGCAGCAGTCTAACATCCCTTGCAGATTGTAATCCTCGACACAGAGACGGGGTCCTTCGTTCTAAACCATCAGGTGAGTAGGCTGGTTCTTCCCTAGGGGTTTCGTAGTCACAGATACACATAGCTATATGCATATACACCTTCACATCCAGGTTAGGCTAGGTACATTTAGGCAAATTACTTAGGACACGCATTTTAGGAATATGCAAGCGCTACTGTTTATCTGACCTGCTTATGTTCATCTTATTAGCACTATGGTAGAAATGTATCTACTATTTACTGTATTGGTACTAGCAATCTCTTTTGTATGCTTATGTCGCCTGATTGTCACAGCATATATGTTTTACACTAGGTTGTCGCTGGACCAACAAATTCTTTTTGAAACGTCCTAATCGCCATCCTGTGTATTTTCTGAGAGAAAGTAAGCACGAGTGTCTGAGCGAAACGTACTGTACTGTTTTACACGATCCCCGAGGATTCAGGGTTGTAATGTTCAGTGGTTGCCAGAGACTACCTACACCACTTTAGAATACAGGGGGGTGGTAGTGGCACTGTAGAGCTAGCTGGTCTAACGGCTGATATATCCTGTGGGGGTGTGCGGAAGCGGTTGGGAAACCAAGCCCTCCGTTTATGTCATCCAAAACGCGCAGGTCTGGGGGGGGACTCCTAGGAACTACACAACACCAGAGATCTGAAGTAACTGACCTCCAATTTCATAAAAAACGAGGCACTCATCCTCCCACTGGACCAACATGCTCTAGGATGGGGGATCTAGAGATGCTTCCCTATGGTACCAGCTGGAACGGCGGGAGAGGAGTAGACTTGCTACAGAGTTGTAACACGCAGACTACTTTTTCCTCTGCATGACCTGCACAGAGCGTTTACCTGCTGCTATTTTGACTGCTGCTGCTGGGCGGCTCAAAAGGACAAAGTCCTCCCAGACTCACAAAGTCTGTGGTACCCAAAACCTTTGGGCTGGGACTGAAGACCCAACGATCTTGCTGTAGCTCTAATATCATTAAAGCACCGCAGCGCAGAGTCCGCTTTGTCACCAAAAAGACGAGAGCCATCAAAAGGCAAGTCTAATAGAGTGGCCTGAACACCATCTGAAAGGCCAGACCCTTAGCCAGGCTTGCTTCCTGATTGCCACTGAGGAACACATAACTGCTGACTGAGTCCGCAGTATCAAGTCCTGACTGGATGACCTGAAGGGCCACCGCTTGGGTGTCCGATAGAACTTCCGCAAAACGGCCCTGAACATCCTTCAGAAGCTTGGGGAGCATCTCTTTTGCTGAGTCCATCAGTGTGGATATAGCGACCCAGCAGACATGTTGCATTTGTCGATTTCAGAGCCATACTGGCTGAAGAAAACATTCTCTATACCGACTGCTCCATCCTCTTGGATTCTCTATCTGCAGGCATGGATGGGAAAGAGCCTGCAGAATGTTTAGTAGAGCATGATGCTTGGACTTCTAAACTCTCAGGGGATGGGTGTGTGGAAAAGAAAGAAGGATCTCGAGGAGCCCCCTTATATCTCCTTGCCACCAATCTGGACACTGCAGGGGCAGTCATTGGCTTCTGTCACACATCTAAAAAGGGCTTGGTCAAACCCTCATTAAAGGAAAGCAGAGGTTCCGAAGCAGAAGGAGAATTAAGCACTTCTGTAAAAAAATTGGATGTAAGCTCTGCAGTAGGTAACGGCAAATCCAGTAGATCAGCTGCCTTCCATATTATCGAATGATAAGAGGAAACATTGAGCGACGGTAGGCCTTTCGGTGAAGAACGCTCCCATTCAGGAGATGTGTCCAATCCACTGGCCTCCCGCTGTCCCTTAAACTCCTGCATAGGGTCAACAATCTCACCCTCTTCAGCCTCTTCCTTCTGCTCCTGATATTCTGCCTCCTCCAGTAGCCTCTGTGCCTTCCTTCTGGAACTCGTCCAAGGACCGGCGACTGCAGCATCAGAAAGTCGATGCAGTGCACAGGGGTTCGGTTCCTGCGGCTCAGATGATGGATACTGGTCTCAAACTTGGTGAGAGGACAAGGCAGGCCTCGAGGAATGTGAAGAACCACCACCTGCGTTGCTGAACCTTTCAGAGTCCATGGAAGCTTAGGAACAGCAGACCAGTCAGCTTAGTTGCAGTGTCTGCAGATGCAGAGAGGGGACTCCTTCACTTCAAGGGAGATTCATTCAGGTTTCTTTGATGCCCACAGGCATTGGAAGGTTGCTGTTCGGTGCACAGACGTTGCAGCAGACTAGCAGGACGAGGGGATCAGAAGTATCAGGAGTCTTCCTCGGTACAGCCTTGATGCCCAACAGAGTCCAGCGAAGTGCCTAGACGGTTGAAGTGGTGTCTTGAAATGAATCTTGTCCCACGACAAATCTAGGGACCCACCATCAGGTAAGCCCTTAAGTACCCTAAGGAAAGGTTGGGATGATTCAGGGTTCCCTCCCAGGGGAGGATACTCCCATGTCCTTGGTCAAGCAGCAGGGCAGAATCGTGTCTCTGGTTGGCAGAAGCCATGTTGTGCTGTTTGGGTCTAGAAGACTGGTACCAGGAGCACTGAGGGCCTCACAGAGGAGCTTTACAGTGCATGGAATCATACCTCCCACACCTTTTATGGTGTGATTCTAACATGTTTGATACCAAACATGATAGGGTACCGTACAGCCAGTTTCGAGATGATCATCGCTTAATGACGCGGTGCCCCTCTATATGTTACATGGCTGTCTTACTTACAACCCGGGAGAATGGACTCCGTAGGCTGTAGGGGTGTCATGCTCATGCAGGGGCACCCTCACACTTAAAACTGAGCACCCTGCCTTCAGGATTAAAAGGCCTGCTTTAGAGGTGACTTATAGGTATTAAGTTCAGTGACACTAGATATAGGTAAACCTATATTTTTCATAAGTGGTGACTGCAATGGCATGCCTGTAGTTACACATTGAGTGGTCTCCCAAGAGTGGCATAATACAAGCTTCAGTACATGAGGGACCCTTGGTGTACCTATGCCCTAGGTCCCTTAGTACCATATCCTTGGAACAGATAAGTGTACAGTGTCCAATCTGGGATGTACCCAAGTACTTACCATACAAATACAAATACTTACCATACCAATTAAGTGGCGAAAGCACAGAGATGGGGGTCCTGATTAGCAGGATCCCAGTCAGACTAGTCAGAAACAGCATCGCAAAAAGTGGGGGGTAACAATAAAATCAGATCCTCCTTTCCGAGGGGGGTGGGAGAGAAAAGGCGAGGAAACAGGAGGTGGTTATGGTGGTGCAGGAGGTAGGTGGCTGGTGGCCTTATCTAATTTTATGCGTATTTTTACAGTGACTTGAGTGTTTAAGGCTTCCTGAAATGATAGCTTTCATTTGTATGGTGGAGTAGCAGAGGCCGAATGGCGGGAAAGGATGCGGCCCACATGAGGGTGTATGATTAGATGTTTTTGCCCAGAATTGAGATGTACCTGTACTTTATGAAGGATGGGCTCAACTGTTGTGCCGGAATCAGGCTTGGGCTTGGACTTCAAATCTTCAGATCCAAAAGAGTCTTTTGTTTCGGTGCCTATGGTCCGCTCATTGTTGAGCTAGAATAACTCAAACTAGGAAGGCTCAAGATAGAGGGTCGGCTCAACACAGAGAGTCAAGTTTGTGTTGGGGTGGTCGGAGTCAAAGTACCTAGCTTAGAAGGCTTCTTTGGCACACAGCTTGAGTCAAGCAGGGCGGACGAAGCAGTTGTTCAGTGCTGACCATGGCAGGTAGACGGTGGCAGTCCGAAAGCCTCTGTCTTGTGTTCCAGATGGGCTGACTGATTTTTAGAAGAAGGCTGCTCAGTATGGTGTCTAGTGGGAGGGAGCGTCGTACTCACAGATTGAGTAGGTGAGAGCTCCTCTATCTTTAGTTTGATCTCCAAGTCGGAACCACAGCTGCCTTTAATGGAGAAAGCCTCTTCATCTGCAGCAGATGACTCTGGATGTTGTTTCCCCTCAACATCACGGGTCGTAAAAGGTCTGGTGTCTCTTCCATGATCCTTCACAACATCTCCATTCGTAGTGCACAACGGTCGCAAAGAGTTTTTCTTGGAGCGGCAGGTGCCACAGTCAGCCTCGCTGTGCTTTGGCGACAGGCATCAATTACAGACCGGATGTAAGTTGGTCCAAGGGTATTTGGTGTGGCAGCAAGGACAATAATGAAACTGCGCTGTTCCATCATGATCAAGACATTCTCAAGAGACATAATGGAGACGGGTGTGAGCCCAAACAGGCGAAGCCCAGGAGGGACCGAAATCAACACGGACCCGGCTCAATCAAAATATGGGAATGTCTATACATTTGGGAAATAGAGTAATACGAACAAAAACAATATCGAATGAGGGAAGGTACTGTGTGAATCGAAAAGAGCACCACAAAAGTGTCAAACCAGAGCACAAGTCCAAATCCGATAGTAGAAAGAAAACAATCTAACAATGGAGTTGATGCCCATGTGCATTATCACCAAAGTGAGGAGTCACTCTACCTCGTGACTCGAATGAGTTCTATAAAGAAAAACAACTTGCACACATCCAGACCCAATAATAGATGGCAGGAGTATGCGCAGCATGTGTATCTACAGCTACACATGCTTCGACCAAATGTTCCACATCGAAGATTAAATTCAGTTCTTTTGCACCTCCGTCCTAAATCCTAAGCCAGGCATACCTTTGGAGTAATAGGCTGGTATTAATGCTCCTCGATGCTGTGCATTGATGAAGGCGCATTGCAGAAATTAGTCTGATCGAATAAATCTTGTGTTTTTTTCTAACCCTCGAGTGCTGGCATCTTTATTGAAGCATTGGATTAAACATACAAGCGCATCCTTGTAGGAAAGAGCACCCGCCTGCGAGTGCAGAGGCTTTGGTGCAAATGGAGGTATTGATATATATATATATATATATATATATATCAACAACACTCCTGACCGCTTGCGAAGCGGCAATACAGCAGGCGCGGACCTCTTCTCTGTCGGATCGATTAGCTAGAAACTAAGACGCCATCACACCATCTTTACAAAGTAGTGGAATTTTATTTAACAAAAAGTGCAGAGCTAATGCTCTCCCAGACGCGTTTCGCTCCGTGGGAGGAGCATGGTCACATGACGCGCCCACAGCAAATGTGTCAATAAATAGTGTGTAAGAAGCTCTATCACCCATAAAAATAGGTATAAGTGCATAACAAAATCGATTGGCATAACATAAATCGCATGGATAAAATACCACATGTGTAAATAAATGTTGTGAACTGCAAAGTATAAATCTCAACAAATTAAAGTATAGTGCTTGAGTCATAATGTTGAAAAAATATACAATTTTTTCAGAACACTAATGTGCTTGCTCAAAACAGAGTATAGGGGTCACACATAAAAAACAATAGTCTACTCATAGTGCATATGTATATAGACGTATGGTCGAAATACATTATTAAGAGTTGATGTATTGTAATTTCCACAATGAAAAGTTGATCAAATAAAATCAAAATATTTTTGCTAAATACTTGAATTCATTTAGGAGTGATGTTGATACAATTTTTTTTCCTTTTTTACTCAATTAATGTACTTCAAGTAGAAATTACCGAGAAACAGTAAAAATTTCAACCTGATTATAACAGAGGTGTGTCCCCCTAAGAACAATATGCTGCACACAACATGAAACATGAACCACAGTATGTCAATCGAAAAAAAAGAGAAGTGCTATTTGTGATTAGAGTGAAAAAACTAAAAAATTTAAACAGTAAATAATGTTTAACGGTTCAAGCTGAAGCACAGTATTAGAAAATCATCAAAGTTCATATTATATAACAATCAAATTCATAAATGTTCTGTTCATATGTTATTGATAAAACTAACTGAATACACCTTCTCAAAAACTCAAGACCAATGGATCCAAATAGATTTCATAGAAAATTATGTAATTCATTAGTGGCGTTTAGGCCATTAGGTGCCTTAGAATCGAATAAAAGGATGAAATGAGTCTCCTTTTGTCTTAGGAGTTTCTCCCTGTCTTCCCCCCCCCCCCCCCCCCCCCCCCGTCCGGGGTTGGGAACAGACCCTAAAAGTGTGTATTGCAAATCTTTCAATCTATTATCATGAACAGCCTTTAAGTGGCGAGCCACTGGATAATTTCGGTCTGAGTTTACAATCGCACGTATATGTTGTAGAATACGTTGATTGGCTGGTAGCTTAGTGCTGCCGATGTAAGTAAGATTGCAGGTACACTTAAGTTGATAGATCACACATGGTCACTCCGACAAGTCAGATATTCTAAGATTGGAATAGGCTTATCATTAAATGCTGACTTGTAGTGGGTCCCATTAACCGCAAATGTACAAGCACGACAGGACGTGCATTTGAAAAAACCTGTTTTCACCAACCAGGTACGTTTAGATGTTAATTCTGGTTGAGCCTGACCCACAGGTCCTTCATGGAGGAAGCTCTCCTGAAGGTGATCGCCGGTTCATGAGGTAAAATGGGACCCAAAATAACATCAGTCAGGATGATAGGCCATTCTGAATTGATAATGTGTCCGAGTGTGCGTTGTTGGGAGCAAAAGGTGGTAATGAGACGTACTACCTTGGTATCATTTTCCTCAGTTAGGGTCACAATTTTTGGAGTCAATAATTCATCCCTCGAAAGTAAAGATGCTTTCGAGAGGGCGCGTTGCAGAAGATCTAAACTATAGCCGCGCTCTTGAAATCTCATAGTAGATTCTTTTAGGCATTGGTCTGCTGTGACAGGATCACTACAAATCCTTTTGATTCGGACAAACTCGCCGAATGGTATGCTGTTAATTGTGTGAGTTGGATGGGCGCTTCGGGCATGCAAAATTGCTTTGCCCGCCGTTGTTTTTCTATGGAGCTTGGTGTGGAGCTTGCCCTGTTTAATGTAAATCTGAACATCAAGAAACTCAGCCGAGTCTGATGAAATGGTATTTGGCTGCCTCCAAACCTTCTAAATGATTAATGCTAGTATATAATGATTCAATGTCCATCACCAAAAAACTGAAATCAGAACACCAATTAACATGTTTGATTTTAACCAAAAAGTCTGTAGTGTCTGAGATAGGAAGGAAGTGAAATCATATGAGGTTGGAGAAAATAATCAATGTATTTAGAAAGGTGTTCATTCATACTACCACATGCCGAAATAATAGGACGACCAGGAACAGGGGTGATACACTTGTGAACTTTGGGGAGAAGGGAAAAAACAGGAGTGATTGGATGTGAAACGCTGAGAAATTTAGCCTCTTCTTTAGTAATGAGGCTTTGTCTTTGCCACTGATTGATCTTCTTTCTAGTGGTATCATTACTTTTTAGCATGGCAAATTTAGTTGTCTTGGTGTAACACAAGGGATCACCCAATTGTCTTTGTGCTTCTTTGATGTAATCCACTTTCGCCCATAGTACTGTGTTAACACCCTTGTCGGCGTTTTTGACAATCACTGATTGGTCACTTTGAATTTTCTTTATCAATAGCCAATATTGTTCGTTGTTATGATTATATTGTTTTTTCTTTCCCAAAGTAGTTCTGTTCAGTTGTTTGAGTTCTGCTATAACTCGGTCACTGAAGACGTCGACCGCGTCCTTCGGCATAAGAGGTAGAAAAGTTGATTTGCTTCGGAATGGACTAGGAGCTGGTTTATTGACAGAGACAACTTGACTTACTGTAGGTGTTTCATCCTCGTTGTCATTATGGGCTAAGGATAAGAGAGTTTGGAGGCCTTCAAGATTTCTCACTTGCAACGAAGTGGCAGTTGATTCAGATGATGTACTGATATTAATATTTGTCGACACATCAGGCTTAGGATGTAGTTGAAAGTACTTCATCAGCTTAATCTTCCTGATGAATTTGAAGACGTCTATGCGCGCATGAGTGTAAGAGAAATCAGTCTTAGGGCAAAATGAAAGACCTAACGACAAAAGTTGTTCCTCAGCCTTAGACAAAACGAGGTCAGTTAAATTAATCACTGTGTTCTGTTGCCTCATTGGGGTTTGGTCCAGTTCCTCCGGGAGTTGCCCCTTGCTGCGCCTCGCTTTGGAACTACGCCTCCTGTTAAACAAGTTACTTACCTTCGGTAACGCTTTTTCTGGTAGATACAATATCTGCCTGTGGATTCCTCACCTTGTGAATATCCCCCTTGCGCCAGCAACGTTCGGAAAATTCTTCGTAGCACGCCGGCGTGGACGACGTCATAGGAGCACGGCATCGCGCGCGACTCCGTCTGACGTCACCGACTCCATATAAGGCCCACGTCGGCGTGATGACGTCAGTTCCGCCCTTTTTTCCGTGCCTTCGAGGCACCCGGACGGACCAACGAGTACATATATATATATATATACACAATGTACACAGTACATGCAAATCAAAAGCAATTAAAGTGCAAAACTATACAAATTCAGATATACAAAACCATAATTACATTTGCACATAAACCCAGGTATAGCAGAGTGGACAACGGGGAGGCGGGTGGGTCAGTGAGGAATCCACAGGCAGATATTGTATCTACCAGAAATAGCGATACCGAAGGTAAGTAACTTGTTCTTCTGATAGATACATCTGCCGTGTGGATTCCTCACCTTGTGAATAGAGTCCCACAGCAGTCCCCCACTCCCGGAGGAGGGTGTCCACTCTGCTACACCAGGAAATCTTGGAGAACAGAGCGCGCGAAGTGGCCGTCCCTCCTCACCTCAGCATCCGAGCAGTAGTGCTTCGCAAAAGTGTGGAGGGAGGCCCAAGTCGCGGCCCTGCAAATATCCTCAACAGGAACACCTCTAGACAATGCAGAAGTAGCAGACTTCGCTCTAGTTGAATGAGCTCTAATACCCTCAGGAGGGTCCTTACCCGCCAGAGAGTAGCAAATCTTGATGCACAGGATAATCCATCTGGAAAGTGTGCGCTTGTGCACCGCTCTGCCCTTCTTGCAGCCAGCAAAACCCACGAAGAGCTGATCGTCTATTCGATAGTCTTTAGTCCTATCAAGATAGAAGCTAACCGCTCTCTTCGGGTCCAGGCGATGAAGCCTCTCCTCCTCCTTGGAAGGGTGTGGGGGAGGATAAATGGTAGGAAGGGTAATGGATTGACCTAGGTGGAAGGGAGTAACCACCTTAGGCATAAAAGCAGCCCTGGTCCTGAGAACCATTCTTTCAGCATGGATGGACAAAAACGGGGGCTTGGAACTAAGAGCCTGAAGCTCACTTACCCTCCTTGCCGAGGTAATTGCAACTAAGAAGACCGTCTTAAAAGAAAGAAGCCTCATTGGACACTTGTGCAAGGGTTCAAACGGCGAACCCATCAGATAGGTTAACACAAGATTCAAGTCCCAATGAGGCACAATGAAGGGAGAAGGAGGGAACCTGTTAGTGAGTCCCTTCAAAAACCTCAATACCACAGGAGATTTAAAAAGAGAGGGCTGATCCGGCAAACAGAGAAATGCCGATAAGGCCGAAAGGTAACCTTTGACAGTGGCAACAGCAAACCCCTGCCGTGCCAGAGAAAGAGCAAACAACAAGATATCAGACAAATGAGCCTTTAACGGGTCAACATCCCTCTCCCTACACCAAGATACAAACTTAGACCACCTATACGAATAGATGGACTTGGTGGAGTCGCGCCTGGCAGAAAGAATGACATCCATCATATCGTGAGGGAGAGAGAAAGAATTCAGATTGCTCCGTTCAATCTCCAGGCATGAAGGTGTAATGTCTGGAGGTGGGGGTGTAGAACCTGCCCCTCCATCTGAGAGAGGAGGTCTGCCCTGAGAGGGAGACGGAGCGGCGGGTGAGAGGAGAGGTGGAGAAGATCTGTGTACCTCACCCTCCTTGGCCAATCCGGGGCGACCAATATGACTTGGGCCCGGTCTTGGCGAATCTTCCTCAGAACCCGAGGAATCAAGGGTATGGGAGGAAACGCGTAAAGGAGCTGACCTCCCCAGCTCAACTGAAACGCGTCCCCCAATGCTCCTTGCATCGGATACTGGAGACTGCAGAATGACGGGCAGTGAGCATTCTCGCAAGTGGCGAACAGATCCACCCGAGGAGTCCCCCACATCTGAAAGATGTTGCGAACAACCTCCGGGTGAAGCCTCCACTCGTGGTCGGCAAAGAACTGCCGACTGAGAATGTCTGCACGTACGTTCAGGACTCCGGCCAGATGATTTGCCATCAGACAAATCTGGTGGTCCTGAACCCAGGACCAGAGACGCAGAGCCTCTTTGCAAAGACACCACGACCCTACTCCTCCCTGCTTGTTGATGTACCACATCGCGGTCGTGTTGTCCGTCAGGACCTGGACCGACCGACCGCGAAGGGAAGGGAGGAAGGCCTTGAGCGCCAGACATATGGCCCGCAATTCTAGAAGGTTGATGTGAAGCAACCTTTCCTCCGGAGACCAAAGACCCTTGACCTCCAGATCCCCCAGATGAGCACCCCACCCTAGAGTGGATGCATCCGTTATCACCGTGGCCACCGATGGAGGTAGATGAAAAGGCTTTCCTTGTGAAAGATTGCCTTCCACGCCCCACCAAGACAGATCCGCTGTAGTTTCTCTGGAGATCCTCACTGACTCCCCGAGATCTCCGTTGTGCTGATACCACTGCCTGCGGAGGCACCACTGGAGTGCCCTCATGTGCCAGCGTGCATGGTTGACCAGGAGAATGCAAGAAGCCATCAGACCGAGCAGGCGAAGGACCTTCAGGACCGGAACAACCGCTCCACTGTGAAATAAAGGAATCATTTCCTGAATGTCGCGAATCCTTTGAGGTGGAGGGAATGCACGACATACAGTTGTGTCCAGTACCGCACCTATGAACAGGTTGCGCTGGGAGGGCACAAGGTGAGATTTGGGCACGTTTATCGAAAAACCCAACCTGAACAACAGCTGCGATGTCTCTTGCAGGTGATGAAGCACCTTCTCGGGCGACTCCGCTTTGATCAGCCAGTCGTCCAGATACAGGAATACAGGAATCCCCGACCTCCTGAGATGTGCCGCCACCACTGCCATCACCTTGGTGAAAACTCGAGGCGCAGTAGTAAGTCCAAACGGAAGGACTGCAAACTGGTAGTGTTGCGAACCCACCGTAAAACGGAGATACTTCCTGTGCGACTTCAGGATCGGGATGTGAAAATACGCATCCTGCAAGTCGATCGACACCATCCAGTCTTCTTCCAACAGCGCTTGAAGAACCTGCGCAAGAGTGAGCATTTTGAATTTCTCCTGCCTGAGATAGAGATTCAAAATCCTGAGGTCCAGGATTGGACGTAACCTGCCATCCTTCTTGGGAATCAGGAAATACCGGGAGTAGCACCCCTGACCCCTCTCCTGCTCTGGGACCACCTCTATCGCACCTTTCTTGAATAAAGCCAGGACTTCTTCCTGCAGGCGAACTAGGTGGTCCTCCGAACAAAAACCCTGGCAAGGAGGGTAATTGGGAGGGAACTCCTGGAAAGGGAGAGCATACCCATTTTCTACGAGATTGAGAACCCAAAGATCTGATGTAACTGATTCCCAATCCCGTAGAAAATGAGTAAGCCGACCCCCCACCGGAGCCACATGATCCAGAATGGCGGATCTAGGGCTGCTTTGCTGCAGAGGGAGGGGGTTGAGTATTAGAGGAAGAGGAGGAGGAGGAGGAGGCCTGGCGTCCACGACCACGGCCCTTTTGCTTTCCTCTGTAGGTTTTATACAGAGGATTCTGTCGCTGCTGCTGCTGCTGCTGACCTTGGTGGTAGGGACGAAAAGTGGATCTACCAAATCCCCTGAACTTCCTAGCCGCAGAGCCCCTTGTCTGAAGGCCCAAAGACCTCGCCGTAGCCCGGCTGTCCTTGAACCTCTCCAGAGCTACGTCAGCCTTCTTACCAAAGAGGCCTGTCCCATCAAATGGCAAGTCCAACAAGGTTGACTGAACATCAGCAGAAAAATCGGAGGACTTAAGCCATGCGGCCCTCCTTGTTGCAACAGTAGAGCCCATAATCCTGGCAACAGAGTCCACCGTGTCCATACCACTCTGTATAACCATACGAGCTGCAGCCTGAGTATCAGAGATCACCTCGTTAAAGTTTTTCCTATCGTCCTCTGGAAGCTTAGATGAAAGTCGTTTCACAGAGTCCATTAACGCGTGAACATACCTTCCCAATAGGCAAGTAGCATTGGTGGATTTCAAGGCCATGCTACCCGAGGAGAAAATCTTTTTAGCAGACTGGTCCAATTTCTTAGAGTCCTTGTCTGCCGGCACCTGAGGGAAAGAGCCCGAAGCCCTACTGGAACAGGCGGCCTGCACCACCAGACTTTCCGGTGCAGGATGCGAGGAAAGAAATTCAGGGTCATCAGGGGCCACCCTGTAACGCCTTGCCACCGACCTGGAAACCGCAGGCGCAGTCAGAGGTCTCTTCCATACCTCCTTTATTGGCTCAGTCAATGCATCCGTAAAAGGGAGTGTAGGCTCCACAATTGAAGAAGGCGAATGCAAAACTTCTGTAAGGATGTTGGGCTTGTACTCAACTGTGGGCAAGGTCAAGCCTAGCAAATCTGCAGCCTTCCTAATAACAACATGATAGGGTGCTATGTCCTTAGATGGAGTATCCGAAACGGATGGCAAACCCCACTCAGGAGAAAGCTCCAGGCCACTTGCACTTTGGAGGTCCTCAAAACAATCCCCCTGATCTTGCAACTCTCCTTCCTCAACATCGGAGTCCATATACTCCTTCTCCTCCAAGAGGCGTTGTGCCCTGCGCCTCGACCATTCCATGCGGACCGACGTCGACGGATCCGGCAACGACTCCGTCGGCGCCGGAACCGACGTCGAGCGAGGAACTGGAGGACGGGAAGCACCACGATCCGAATCACCACGAGGCCGATCCGGAGTCGGCGAAGCCGCATGCGAAGTCGACGACCTCGGCGGCGCCGAACCGAGCCAATGACAAGGCGTCGGCATAAACGGCATAAAAGGGGCCGGGGCATAAGCCTGGGGCACACCTAAATTAAAAGACAAGGGACCCATGGGACCAATAGGCGCACCAGTGGGGTACATTGCCCTCGAGTAAACTCCAAACATGGCGTTTAAAAACTGCGAGGGATCCTGACCTGGACAGGGAGGGTACGAACCCAACGGCCGCTCCGAAGGAGGCTGATCCGGCAAAGGCGCACCCTGGCCCTCTTGTTCTTCAGGCTCCACAACCGGAGTCGGTGCTCGAGGAACCTCTTCTTCATGCACCGATGAATGGTGCGACTCCAGATCCTGTTCCGGCTCCTGAACTGGAGAACCAACGTGAGATCGAGCCGGAGAAGGAGACACGAAGTCCTTGTGATGTTTACGTGACTTCTTCCTCAAATCCGAAGACTCCTTGCCAGAGTGATGTCTGGAGTGATGTTTACTCCTCTTATGCTTCTTCCTCGAGGAGCTCGAAGCATGGCCCGAGGCCGACTTGGATCCGGACCTCGACCTCCTTCTGGACCTCGACCTCTCTCTGGACCTTGATCTCTCTCTCGACCTCGACCTGGCCCTCGAAGCCGACCTCGACTTCGACCGCGACAGCTGTCTCGACTTAGAGCGCCTGGACACCGACCTCGAAGACCTTCCGGCTTCTCTTTCCTTCACCTTTGCAAGCAGAAGCTTCGCCTCCCGCTCTCGCATGGCTTTGGGGTTCATCTTGTCACAGGAACGACAGTTCTTAACATCGTGACCCGAACCAAGACACCACAGACAGTCGGAATGCGGATCGGTGATCGACATCATCCGGGTACAGGAACCACATAGTCTTCCTCGACGACATCCTCGGCGAAGAAGTAAATTCCAACAGAGAAACTGTAACAGCTAAACAGTGATAAGATACAAAAGTATCGCAGAAGATCCCAGAAACCGTTAGCGTCGACGACGCGGAAAAAAGGGAACTGACGTCATCACGCCGACGTGGGCCTTATATGGAGTCGGTGACGTCAGACGGAGTCGCGCGCGATGCCGTGCTCCTATGACGTCGTCCACGCCGGCGTGCTACGAAGAATTTTCCGAACGTTGCTGGCGCAAGGAGGATATTCACAAGGTGAGGAATCCACACAGCAGATGTATCTATCAGAAGCGGCGTTTTTGGCTGCTGCTCTGCTTTGTTGCTGTTGTTGAGGGTTGGGGAGGCGCAGGGAATATCTCCGGTCCTCGCTGACAAAATTCAGCTCATCCACGAAGGAGAAGTCTGTCAATTCACAGGCCTCCATAGAAACCACTAATCTGCTGTCTTCAGAACCGCTATTTGAAGTAAGAGATGCACTGTCAAGTTCTACGGCATCATTATTGATATTGACTGATGGCCGGTCGCCTACCCGGTTTTCTGTAGTCCAGGCATGGTCTTTCTTTTGTAGGAGTCGTATTAGCGGGCAAAGGTGAAAATGCGACCTGTTGCATAGTCGCACTGGTCTCTCGCAAATGTTGGGATTTTGCGTTCCTGAATGGACTCCTCGTATTTTTTTAGACGGGTCTCAATTTCCTTTCTGGATTTAGCGATTAATTCTGTTTCTCCCGTGGCTTCTATTAACCCATTAATCCTTTCTATTTCCACCAACAGGGTCTCTCTGTCGGACTGGGCATACTTTATAAGGATATGCAGCATATTTCTTGAGGCTTGTAGGTTATTATCGGCCCATTCTTGTAGCATTTTGGGGTCCGGATTATCATAGGTGGGAACAATTAATACTCTTAAGCCTCTGGGTACGCGATTTGTGTCAATGTATTTCTCCAGAGACTTTTTTTCCCACCATTTTGAAAGCTCATTACGAAGTAATTTCTCCAAATTCCTCAATAAGTCTATCACATTGCTATTTGTTGATACACCCTGATTGGGTGCAGGCGGAGCTCATTAACCGCCGGAAGATTTTCGTACAGCGCTTCAGCCGCCGTTTCTCTGCTCTTGAGCGCGTCGCTGAAAATCATGATTGCACAAAAGATGTATATTGGCTTTTGTGATAATGTTGCCACTTCACTACTGACAGACGGTGAAATATGAAGTTTATGATGTAATTTTGAGAGAATTATCTCACAAATGACCCGCTTTCAATCAATGCACTGCATGCGCTACAGCAAGCGATGTCTTACCGGAATCGGCGTTCCAGGCTCGCTCGGTCAACCGCCCTCGCTTACGCCCCGAACACCACGCCGATTGACAGAGCACTGCCGTTTTCTGTGCAGAAAGTCTCAGTAAAGCGGGGGGCCCAGCACAAAACTCGTCCGAGTTCAATTGCAATACTCCGAGGGGTAGCTGGCTGGAAGAAACGCCGGGCCTCTTGGAAAGTGGGCAGGTCCTGCGGAGCCGGAAACAGCCAAATGCTACTTACCAGTATGTATCTGTTCTTGGCATGTAGGGCTGCTGACATTCATATCTGTGCATAGATCGACGCCTAGTGTTGGGTCCGGATGATTGCACATTGTTGTCCTGGAAGAGTCTTCGAAGTATCACAAGAGAGGTAGCTCCTCCCTTGGACTACAGTGCGCATGGGCATCCTCTCCATGCTCAGAGTGTTTTTCGCCATTGTGGCAGAGATGGAGTATAGTACAGTAAGAGATGTCCATGCAAAGAGTGAATGCTACAGCTGCGACAGGCACCGGGGAGGCGGGTGGGCGATATGACTGTCTGCAGCCCTACATGCCAAGAACAGATGCACACTGGTATGTAGCATATTCAGTTCGAGGCATGTGGGCTGCTGAATTCATATCTGTGCATAGAATGTATAGCAGTATCTCCCCTAGCGGTGGCTGCCTGTGCCAGCTGCAGCAGTCTGAAAGAGTTTTGAGAACAGCCTGTCCTACACCAGCTTGCTGTTTGGAATGTACATCTACACATTAGTGTTTGGTAAATGTATGTATGGTTGTCCATGTGGCTGCTCTACAAATTTTGTGTAAAGGAATATTTCCCAGGAAAGCCATGGATGCCCCTAGTTTGCGTGTAGAATGCGCCCTAGGGGGAACGGTTAAGGTGCGTTTTGCCTTTAAGTAACATATCTGAATGCACTTAACGATCCATCTGGCTATACCTGATATAGAAATAGGGTTGCCTTTGTGTTGTGGTGAGAAAGCAACAAACACTGTTTTGTTTTTCAAAATGCCTTAGTTCTATCTATATAATATAGCAGAGCTCTTTTGACATCTTGAGTATGCAAGGCCCTTTCAGCAACTGTCTGTGGGTTTTGAAAGAACACCGGCAGGTCTATTGTTTGATTTATATGGAACTGGGATACCACTTTTGGCATGAATTTAGGGTTTGTTCTGAGAACTACTCTATTTGCATGTACTTGAATGAATGGCTCCTGAATAGTTAGGGCTTGCAGCTCACTAACTCTTCCAAGTGAAGTAATGGCAATAAGAAAAGCCACATTCCAAGTAAGAAATTGTAGTTCGCATGAGTGTAGTGGTTCAAAAGGTGGTCCCATAAGTCTGGTTAAAACGATGTTCAGATTCCAGACTGGTGAAGGTGGGTGCTTTGGGGGAATGACTTGTTTAAGTCCCTCCATAAATGCTTTAATTGCTGGCACTCTAAATAGTGAAAGGTGTTGCCTGTTTTATGCTGCTAACGCAGCTAGATGTATCCTGATGGATGAGTAGGCAAAATTGCAACGTTGTAGGTGCAAGAGATAGCAAATTATGTTTTGTGTATAAGCATCTAGTGGGCTTATGTCGTTGTTACTGTAGTAAATGACAAAACGTTTCCACTTATACGCATAACATGCCCTGGTAGTGGGTCTTCTTGCTTCTTTGATAATATTCATGCAGTCTGGAGGCAAGTTTAGATATCCAAACTCTAGGATCTCAGGAGCCAGATCGCTAGGTTCAGCTGTTGAGGGTCTGGCTGTTGGATTTCGCCACGGTTCTGAGTTAGAAGACTGGGTGTTATTCGCAGTCTTTGATGAGGCACCACTGACAGTTCTAGGAACGTCGTGTACCATGGTTGTCTCGCCCATGTGGGAGCAACTAGGATAAGCGTCAGTGAATCTTGGCGCATTCTGCGTGCCACTAATGGTATTAATGGAGCTGGGGGAAAAGCGTATGCAAATTTGCCTGGCCAGTTCCTCCATATCGCATTGCCCTGCGACTGGGAATGTGGGAACCTGGCGGCAAAGTACTGCCATTTTGCGTTTTCGCTTGTGGCAAACAGATCTATCTCCGGTTGTCCCCATTACCTGAAGAATGGTTGGAGCACATTGGGGTGAATCTCCCATTCATGCATCTGTTCACTGTGCCTGCTGAGCAGGTCGACCATCTGATTGTCTTTGCCTGGGAGGTGTTCTGCCATGAGAAACATGTTCCTTTGAATGGCCCATTTCCACATGCTTTGAGCCAGATGCGACAGCTGTGGGGAGTGTGTCCCTCCTTGTTTTTGAATATAATACATCGCTGTCATGTTGTCCGTCCGGATCAACACAGTCTTGTTGCATAAGTGTTTTTTGAATGCTTTTAGTGCTAGGAAGATCGCCATCAACTCCAGAAGGTTGATGTGCATTTTTTTCTGTTGCATAGTCCATAGTCCCTGAACGATGTAATTCAGGACATGGGCTCTCCAGCCTTGCAGGGATGTGTCTGCTGTCATAACTATTTGTGGGACAGGCTCTTGAAACAGTCGTCCTTTGCAAAGGTTTTGCGGATTCCACCAATGCAGAGAGTTGTATGCTTGATTGGTCACCAACACTAGGTCCTGTAATTGCCCTTGAGCCTGGTTCCACTGTCTTGCTAGGCATTCCTGAAGCGGACGCATGTGTAACCTGGCATGAGGGACTATGAATATGCACGAGGCCATCATGCCTACAAGTTGCATAAACACTCAAGCTGGCAATGAGTGTTGGGGTGTGAAGCCTTGGATTAACGTTTGCATTCCGTTTATTCGTGCTGCGTTCGGATATGCCTTTGCTGCTAGTGTATCTATGGTTGCTCTCAGGTACTGTTGGACGTGGGAGGGTTGCAGGTGCGACTTCGGGTGGTTTAGCGAGAAGCCTAGGCTATGCAGGAGATGAATGGTCTTTGACATGTGGCTGGCACATTGCTGGGCTGATGGTGCGTGTATTAGCCAATCGTCCAGATATGGGTACACATGAATGTGTTGTCTCCTGAGATGTGCCGCCACTGTTGCTAGGCATATGGTGAACACCTGTGGAGCTGTTGTTACACCGAATGGTAGGACTTTGAACTGGTAGTGCTGCACTTGAATAGTAAACCTTAGATACTTTCTGTGAGCAGGGTGTATTGGTATATGAAAGTATGCGTCTTTGAGGTCTAGAGTTGCTAGGAATTCTCCCTGGCGAAGCAGCGGTAAGACTTGTTGGAGAGTGAGCAAATGAAAGTGTTCGGACAGAATGTACATGTTGAGGGGCCTGAGGTCTAATATCGGTCTGAGAGAACCGTCCTTTTTCGGAATGAGGAAGTATAGTGAGTATACTCCTGTTCCTTGATGTTGGAGTGGGACTGGTTCTATGGCCCCCTTTTGTAGCATACTGATGACCTCTTGCTGCAGTAATGTTATATGTTCCTGCGACATTGGACAGTGCACGGGTGGTATGTTGGATGGTGTTGACGTGAGTTCTAGGCAATAGCCATGTTGGATAATTTGCCTTACCCACCTGTCTGTAGTGATGTTTAACCAGACAGGCAGGAATTGTTGTAGTCTTCCCCCAACCGGTGTTATATGGTCAGGGGGTAGTGCCAAGAAGTTACTGTTTGGTGTTAGTGGAGGATCTATTGGCATTGCCTCCACGACCCCTGCCCTTTGTGTTATTTCCTCTGTATCCACCCCTGTTCGTGTTTTTATTGTATGTGGATTCCGTATTAGTTTTGTAAGTGGAGGATTGCTGCGATGTGTTACCTCGTGCCATTCCTCTATAACTTGGGCGACGAAAGGAGCCTCTGTGTTGTTGGGACTGAAGGGCTCCCATGGACTTTGCCGTTTCGTTGTCCTTTTTCATTTTGTCCAGAATGGAGTCCAATGCTGGACCAAACAAAAAATCTGGATTTATAGGCTGATTAAGAATTGTGGCCTGTACTTCATTTTTGAATCCAGATATGTGAAGCCATGCATGACTTCTAAGCATTACGCTTGTTTTAATAGATCTGTTACAGATAAGGTGGTCCTAGACGTTAACTCTAAACACAATTATTGGTACTTTGTTATACAACTTAAATCAACTTTTATTCCACATGCGATTGAATCCTGCAATGAAGAATTTTGGAGACAAAAAAGGAGAAAACAATAGCCCAAAAGTAAACAAATGTCCAACTCACACAATACGTTTTGAATGTCTTAAAAGTAGAGGAAAAGACTCTACTATTTATTTTTTTTAAATTCCTCATCATGATACAATATACAAATATACAAATTTTTGGAAAAACAAAGAAGGGGTTATCCTTTTTGACCTTCATGTTGTTGGTTTGAGAAACTTAGCCCGAATATTTGTTGTTACAGGTGTCCGCCCACAGTACTGGGGTTACATGATTTCAATGTAACTTAGTCCCCTCCCTTCACCAACCCACCCGTCCTGATGAAGACCCGTTCATGAGGATATCAACTGCCCTTCTTATCCTTGGGTCGAAACGTCGACAACCCTTCCCCTACTTGGAGCTTGCATCTTTTGTACCCCTGTCCCCCACTCCCTTGGAAAATAAAAGCAACGGATGAATTGTTCACCGTAACATAGCAAGAAAGAATGACATTTTTTGCGTAATAAACGTTGAGGGCAGGCTCCTCCAGAACTTCTCTAAGGATTATTTAACCTTGGACTCAAGAACTACTTGGAATTTCGTTTCTTTTGACCATCTTGGTCCTTTTCTATCCCGCATGAGCACAAAATTTCACTCTATGCACTTTACCTTTTGGTAACCCCTTCTTTGTTTTTCCAAAAATTTGTATATTTGTATATTGTATCATGATGAGGAATTTAAAAAAAATAAATAGTAGAGTCTTTTCCTCTACTTTTAAGACATTCAAAACGTATTGTGTGAGTTGGACATTTGTTTACTTTTGGGCTATTGTTTTCTCCTTTTTGGTCTCCAAAATTCTTCATTGCAGGATTCAATCGCATATGGGATAAAAGTTGATTTAAGTTGTATAACAAAATACCAATAATTGTGTTTAGAGTTAACGTCTAGGACCACCTTATCTGTAACACTTAATACCCAGGTCCTAGGACTTTCTTTGGGTCACCCCGTATATAATAATGTTTTAATAGATCTGGCAGCTGTATCTGCCGCGTCTATTCAATTCAATTCAAAGACATTTATAAAGCGCGCTGCTTACCCGGAGGGTCTCAAGGCGCTTGGGGGGGGGGGGGGGGGGGGGGGGGATCCGCTACTGCTCGAACAGCCAGGTCTTGAGCTTCTTCCTGAAGGAGAGGTGGTCTTGGGTCAGGCGCAGGTCGGCCGGGAGGGAGTTCCAGGTCTTGGCGGCCAGGTAGGAGAAGGATCTTCCTCCTGTTGTCGCTCTTCGGATGCGGGGGACGACGGTGAGGGCGTGGTTGGTCGATCGGAGGTGGCGTTTGGGAGCGTAGAAGTTGAGGCGGTTGTTGAGGTAACTCGGGCCTTGGTCGTGTAGGGCTTTGTGTGCGTGGGTGAGGAGGCGGAAGGTGATTCTCTTGTTGACGGGGAGCCAGTGCAGGTCTCTCAGATGTCCGGAGATGTGGCTACGTCGGGGGATGTCGAGGATGAGTCTGGCTGAGGCGTTCTGGATCCGCTGGAGTCTCTTCTGGAGCTTGGCGGTGGTTCCGGCGTAGAGGGCGTTGCCGTAGTCCAGTCGGCTGGTGACGAGGGCCTGGGTGACCGTCTTCCTGGTCTCGGTGGGGATCCACCGGAAGATCTTCCGTAGCAAGCGCAGGGTATTGAATCAGGACGAGGAAACGGCGTTGACTTGTCTGGTCATGGAGAGGGAGGAGTCCAGGATGAAGCCCAGGTTGCGTGCGTGGTCTGTCGGTTTGGGTGCGGTGCCCAGGGCGGGGGGCCACCAGGAGTCGTCCCAGGCGGAGGTCGAGGAGCCTAGGATGAGGACTTCCGTCTTGTCTGAGTTCAGTTTCAGGCGGCTGGTCGTCATCCACTCGGCTACGTCTTTCATCCCTTCGTGTAGGTTGGCTCTGGCGGTGGCGGGGTCGTTGGTCAGGGAGAGGATCAGCTGGGTGTCGTCGGCGTAGGAGATGATGTTGAGGCCGTGTTGGCGTGCGATGGCCGCCAGGGGGCTCATGTAGACGTTGAAGAGGGTGGGGCTGAGCGAGGACCCTTGAGGGACGCCGCAGATGACTTCGGTGGCCTCTGACTTGTACGGTGGCAGGCGGACTCTCTGTGTCCTTCCGTCGAGGAAGGAGATGATCCATTCCAGTGCCTTCTCTTGGATTCCGTCTAGAGCACACTTAATGGAGGCATTGGTGATGAGCTTTCCCTCCTGTATAAGTTAATCTGCCTGCTCTTTGTAAGGCTCGGGTAAATGTTGGAGAAGTCCCTCTAAAGTATCATAGTGTGCCCTGTCATATCTGGCCAGCAAGGCCTGTGTATTGGCTATTCTCCATGAGTTTGCTGCTTGAGCTGCTACTCTCTTGCCTGATGCTTCTAAGATCTTAGACTCCTTGTCAGGAGGAGGAGCCTCTCCAGTTGTTTGTGAATTTGCACGCTTTCGTGCGTTGGATTCCACCAATGAGTCTAAAGGCAGTTGTCCCCTGATGTATGTAGGGTCTACTGGTGCAGCCCTATACTTCTTCTCTATTCTAGGTTTGATGACACGTGCCCTAGCAGTGTCTTTGAAGATGTCATTTGCGTGCTTTAACACTCCCCTTTAACATGGGGAGTGTTTTGACACTTCTTTCTGATGTTGCCAGCGTGTCAAATAGAAAGTCCTCTTCTATAACATCAGAATGCATGTCTACATTTTGGTAGCTTGCAGCTCTGTCAATTAAGGAGTTAAAAGCTACTGTGTCTTCTGTGGGTGATGGCTTAGCTGGGTATACAGTAGGGTCTGTAATGGGTAAAGCCCCCTCATTGTCTGGCTCACCTCCATCCCCCCATGGTTGTGTATTGGGGTCTACATGTGGGTTTTGTATATCTCCAAAATCCCCATCTGCATCCTAATCTTCATCTTGGTTGTAGTCAGAGCGTGCCGGTGAGTGTGGTGTGTATGGAGTAGCAGGCATAGCTGGAGAGACAGGTTGGAAAAGAATAGGAAAGGTAGCACAGTCTCTTCTTTTTAAGTGGAATTTTAGAAAAGCCTTCACTTGGCACTAGTCTTTTCTTTCTTGTATAAACAGTCACTTTCCCAGTATTTGGGTCAATATATAGTTTTGACTGATCTCCTGTGGATGGGTCTGGATGGATGATCTCCTCTTCCACAGTTTTTTGCCTTGGCGCCGTAGTTTTTGGTTTGCCCTTTTTCGGTTCGATGCCTTTACTCGGTTCGACCGCTTTCGGTGCCTGGATCAGTTTTTGAGGCTTGCCGACAGGTTGTGTCAGTCCAACGTCTTTTACAGGTTTCACCGCGGTTTTCGGACCGAGCGGTTTTGTCGGTTCGGTAACCTGTTTAGGTGTTAGAGGTGACTTCGGAGCCTGCTGTTTTGGCTCGATGCCCCTTTTTGGATCGATGGTCTTCGGTTCGACCGATCTTGTGTGGTCTCCTTTAGGTTTCGGTTTGACGACCGCCTTGGGCGTAGCCCTTTTGCCTTCGTCGACAGCCTTCTTTCCTTTTTCGACCGTCGAACCAGATTTGCTCGAGTCGACGGGCTTTGGCTTTGAGGTCGATTCGACGGCCTTAAGCTTAGAGATCGATTCGATGGCCTTTGGCTTCGAAGGTGTTGATGGAACGGTGGCCTTCGGGTCGGCGCCCTTTGGCTTTATCACCTTCGGTTCGACTACGTTCGGTCTGAAGACTGTCGTGTCGATGAGTTTCGGTGGACCTAGCCTTGGAATACGTGTCTCAGAAGACTCTTTTTGTATGTTCTTAGGCGGGCAGTATGGCGGGGCTGTAGAACCAGTATCTTGATCTTGGCTAAGGCCTGTTGGCGATGCCTCGACCTGAGTCTCTGATATAGGTGTAGTGTCTGTATGGGGCGGTGTACTCACGGTTCGCCCCTTGTCGTCATCGGAGTCGTCTTCGACAGCTACGATGTCTTGGTCGTATTCTTCAGCATCGACGATTTCTTCGTTGTCGATGTAATATTCAGTCGTGCTCGGAGAATTGATCTTCCTGTTGATCCGAGTTTTCGGCTTCAACCAGTTCTTCTTCGTCATTGAAGATATTCTCGGGCTCTGGTGCCGACCTCTGCATTTCTTGCCTTGCCGCCCGTCGATTCCGGATAGTCTTTTTGGACCGGAACTGGGCACAAGCTAGGCAATTGTCTTCATTGTGATCTGGAGACAAGCATTTGTTGCACACTGTATGTTTATAGGTGTGCGGGAACTTCGAATTGCACTGCGGGCAGTACTTGAATGGGCTTCGTTCCATCGACCGTCGTTCCACGTGGCGTCGAGAAGGCCCAACGGCCCGATTTGACGACCGGAGTGCAAACTAATGTTAAAGAAGGTTATCGGTACCGATCGCGAACAATACCGACGAAACCGAAGGCCTTTTGAAAAGTTTTCTTGATTCCGAACTTTGAGTGCTGGAAAGTACATCCGAACCCAATGGCGGAAAAAAAACTATCTGAGCATGGAGAGGATGCCCATGCGCACTGTAGTCCAAGGGAGGAGCCACCTATCTTGTGATACTTCGAAGACTCTTCCAGGACAACAAAGTGCAATCATCCGGACCAAACACTAGGCGTCGATCTATGCACAGATATGAATTCAGCAGCCCACATGCCTCGAACATATATATATATATGTATTCCTCACTGAAAAAATAAAGGTTAAAGGGACGTTCTAGTTAGGTGAAATTGTCAGTTAAAACACATCGCTATAAACAAACAAAAACCACTGAAATTCACCAGTTCTATTTATCTCAAGTAACTATAACTCATAACCTAAAGCAACTAACTTTTTTTATTTTTAAATACTTTTTATGAACAAACTCAGCATTACAATCACATTACAGGTGAGGGATGAATCGGACGTCATGACTACCATAGGCAATAGGAATCATTACAGAATATAGCCCGGAAAGTCTAGGGCAAAGGGGGATCCTTATTACATGTAGCAAGGGGAGGTTGACATATATCCCCCCCAATAAGCATTCCACGAAGCCCATATTCAAGTCCACTTCTTAGGGCACCCTCGGGACACAAACACTGTTTTCTCCCGGAACATGGATCAGTCCAAGTCTTTCTCCCAGTCTCGCAGTGTAGGCGGGAGGAGCACTCTCCACCGCTGAGCAATATTTCTCTAGGCAATCATAAGCCCTAAAGTAGCCCACTAAAACGTATAGGTATTAAGATCAGTCGGCTCCCATACATTTAATAAGCATCTACGGGCTTCTAGTCAAAGATGTGTGGACAAGACTGCATTAATGGAGTCATGTATGAGGCGCCAGAAGTTTGTATGGATTCGCATTCCCAAATTATATGCATAAAAGTGGCCACTTGTCCACACCCCCGTCTGCACGTCACCACGGTCCAATCTCCACATCTGCACCAGCTGAGGTCCAGTCACATACACCCTATGGAGGATTTTAAGCTGGACCAGTGGGAGGCGAGCAGGTATAGCAACTACTCTGGGCGAGGAAACTGCGTCCTGCAATTCATTGTCGTCCATCTCAATACCATCCTTGGACCATTTCTATCGGAGTGCGTGGAGAGGATCTGGCAGGTTATTGATGGGTTTTTTGTATATCAGCGAGAAAGTTCTGTCTGGGATGTGACCTTCTAAAACTCTATCTTCCAGTGGAGAGGATTCGGGAGGGGCAGTTCCATGCTGCAATCGGGAGCCAAGGGCATGACTAATCTGTGTATAGCGGAAGAACTCCGAATCCACCAAGTCAAATTGCTTTTGCAGTGCAGAGAATGGTTTAATGCCTGTATTGTCCCATAGGTCACCAATGCGTGCGAAGCCTATTAGGTCCCATTTGTCAAACCCCTTACTTTTCCACAAACTACCCAGCTGTTCTGAGTCCCATAGAGGTGTCGCAAGTGTAAGTCTTCGATCCCAACCCAGGCCCCTAGAGGCTGCGTGTCTGCCTGTTTGGTGGGGCCCGTACGTGGAAAACGTTGCGGCTTGGAATAAAGAGCTCTATTGTAGTTCCCACCAGAAAGCAACCATCTGTCCATGTTATAGCCTGGATCTTCAGGTCGGGCGTACGTACCGTGACTGATGGAGGCTAAGTGAGCCACCCAATAGTACTTTTTAATATCGGGGAGGCTAATACCGCCATCATACCAATTCAGGGAGAGTTTACCAAGAGCGATACGTGGCTATCCCTCTCCCAATAGTTCTCTCTGGAGGCCCTCTACCTCCCTGAAATACAAAGCCAGGACCGGATATAAGGAGTTCTGTGAGACATATAGAAACCGAGGCAAAGACATCATCTTAAAAAGTGCTGCCTTTCAAAGTAGGGAAAGGGGAAGCAACTTGCAATGAAGTATGTCTTTTCGCACCCTAATGAAAGAGGGAAGTAAGTTCTGGATAGAACGCAGTGAGGTATCCAGGGAAAAAGATCCCCAGATGTTTGAAGCTGTCAATGCGTATTTGTATTGGACACCCCTGCCGTGAGACCGGCGGCTCTCCTGCTACCACAAAAAGCAGGGATTTACTCCAGTTAATCCAATAACCGGAAAACGACCGAAAGCAGTGAGGATATCCAACACCACAATCAAGGACCGCTTTGGATATGTCAAATAAAGTAGAATATCGTCTGCGGAGAAGTAGATGCAGTCCTCCCATTCCGGCGACCAACGCATACCACAGATAATTGGGTCTTTGCGGATCCATGAGGCCAATGCTTCCAGCGCGAGAGCAAACAAGAGAGGGGACAATGGACATCACTGCCGGGTCCCTCGACTCAGCTCAAAGGTTGCAGACTTCTTATTATTGACTACCACTTGAGCAAGAGGCCGAGCATATAATAATTGTACCCAATGAATATATTCCGGGCCATACCCCATTTTCTCCAGCACTGCCCAAAGATACAGCCACTCAATGGTGTTGAATGCCATGGTGGCATCGAGAGAGACTATAATAGCTGGCTCTAGGATGGAGGCAGCCCTACCCCGAACGCTGTGTACTCTACCAAGATTAAGTGCCGTATTCCTATGGGGAATACAGCCCGATTGGTCTGGATGGACTAGTTCCTCAATCACCGTGATCAGCCGGTGAGCCTGCAGTTTAGCGAGGAACTTAGGCTCTGCATTTAAAAGGGAAATCGGACGATATGGTTCACACTCCCCTTTTAAAGCAACTAACTTGCATTCCCGCCATGCACAGTTTTCACCAATTATGTAATTTCAGATGCTGCATTCATCTTATCAATAATGTCATAGAACATGTCATGAGTGATGTAAGAAAGAGGTCATACGCAGCGCACGGTAAGGGCACCGTGAAATATATGAATACACACACACACACAAACACACACACAAAACAAAGGTTTAAGTAAAGTTATAGTTAGGTATTGCAGTGAGTAAAAAATGAACGCTTATAAAAAAATTAAAAACGGAAATTCCTTAGTTATTGTTATTTGAGCGAACTATAACTTCAGCCTTCGACAAGCACTGCTAATTACCTCATAAATTACATCACTCTTGATAAATTCTAGGACATCACTGTTGTCACTGCAAAATCTGAAATGACATGACAACACTGCATAGTGGGGGCACGCGTTATAGTTACTTTAGGTCACGAGTTAAAATGGTGAATTTCAGGGGTCTTGTTTGTTTAAAACAGTATGACATTTTCACCTAACTATAATGCCTCTTTAACCTTTGATTTTTTCCAACGAAGGGTTTGTGATGGTTTTCAGAGTAGAACAATAATCCCAATTTAGAAAGAGCTGATCACTGAGCAGTTGCACATCATAACCGCTGTTCCTGATGGAGATTTTCACTTTAAGATTACTAATTAACTTGATTCTAAAATGTATTGGCTCTTTCTACATTGAGATTATTGCTCTGCTCTGACATCACAATCCATTTTCCAAACATGCTATCAGTTCTAACATCTATCATGTTACTTCTTCTTTGGTATCACACAACAGACTTGAAGCATCCTTCATTGCTTATCATAAGTAAAAAGCCTTGAAAAAGTATTTTTTATGGAATACATCTGCCGCAGCTTATGCTTACCAAATCAAACGTGGCAGAGTATTATCTATCTTTTTCTATTTTATTTACACAACTTGTGGACAATTTATAAGTAAATACACTGGCGAGGTCCAGACAACTATTTCTAGAGTTTGTAAAAATGTATCTCTCATCACACTGATAGCTAGTAAAGGTGTAGTTTGCTGCAGCATCCACATACATGATTTGTTTTTAGACTTTTGTTGATATATACATAGCCATCTCAATTGGTGATGTGTGGTTAATGGTAACCACTGCTACCAGTATAAAGTTAGAATGCATGTGACTGCACACATCACAACGCATGATGATCACCATCAAACAGGATTTCTTTAGAAAACCCAACACAATATTGCCAGCCACTCATGCAATTAGTTTTTTTGTCCAAGTATTATTACATTTAATAAACTTGAAAAGAAGCACATGACAGCAAATCAGTAACACATTGTCCATATAACTTAAGGAGAGGCATATTAAATAATTTCAACACCATCAAACATGCATGTCATTGGGGGGGATCCACTTCATAAGAGGCACAAGTAGACTTAGTCAGCAGAGCAAGAGTCATCATTTGCAGTGCACTGCTTCCCAGCAATACTCACCACCAGCCTAACAATTGAGCACCCTCCACTCACCTTTACTGGACCACAGGTATTATCCTCATGCCACACATAGCATTATTGCCTTTCATTCTCATGTGCACCGCCCTCAACCCTTTCACCTGCCTCTATCGCACCAGAGGCCTCGTCCTCTGCTTCCACCTCATGGGCAAGCAGGTATGTTCTAAGCGGAGCCCAAATATCATAGGGTTGAGAGACATCTGGTAGTAAAGCTCAAGGGAACAAGTTAATTACCTTCGGCAACGCTTTTTCTGGTGGATACAGTATCTGCCTGTGGATTCCTCACCTTGTGAATATCCCCCCTGCATCAGCAACGATCGGAAAATTCTTTTTTAGCACGACGGCGTGGACGACGTCATAGGAGCGCGGCATCGCGCGTGACTCTGACTGACGTCACTGACTACTTATTAGGCCTACGTCGGCGTGATGACATCAGTTACGCCCTTTTTTCCGTGCCATCGAGGCACCCGGGCGGACCAATGACAGTAGATATATACATATACAGTGTACACAGTACATAATACTTATAAACAAAAGGAGAGTAAGGGTATAACAGATCACTCTCTTACCCCAAAAGAATGATTATATAAACAACTGAAGAGTGATAGAACACCACACCACTCACAAGGGAAACTCTTGACGTGGTGAAAAAACAGACAGACAGTAAAGGAAAACCAAAGGAGGTTAAGTAAGAACCCTCACTCACCACCTAGTGGTGACATGATTCATCACTGGGTTCCCACTGGAAAGACCTAGCGGCTTTCCAGTGTGCTACGACGCCTGTTTTGCAGCGGAGCTGGTTGTTGTGAGTGTTGAGGGTGCAGACAAAAAAAAACAGATTGTGCTAAGTGAGTGCAAATAATTAAAAAGTGCGTAGTTGTGACAGTAAACTACTTTATTCAAAGTCCAACCAGCACTGGTTAAAAACAATTTGAAGTGGAAAACATAGGGAGAGTCTCAATAATTAAAGACACCTAGTCCACTGAGTGAAAAAATGGTCGACATGTTTCTGCTATGGGTGAGCCCAAGTCGCTCAGCTTTCGTCAGGACCAAAGGACAGTGATCCTCCGGTGGTATGCACGCACTAAGGTGCACCCAGCCGTGAGGAATAATATGTGAAAAAGGTTAAAATCTGAGGAAAATTGTTCCAAATTATTTACGGCTTAGAGCCGGCTGTGACCCGGGCAGCAAGTCGCTGGGGTCTGTACTTTCCGAGGACGACAGTCTCTCCTCATAGGCAAACGCAGTGGAGGGAAACCTTCACATCGCGTATATTTATGCAGACGACTACCCGCCTGGGACCTAATTTAGTCCACACCGCGGTCCGGAAGAACCTTACACAGTACATAATAATCAAGATAACACACATAGTGTGAAGGCAATGCATGAAAAACACAATATATATATATATATATATATATATATATATATATATACACACACATTTAAACATTGCCATAAACTTAGATATACAAGAGTGGACAACGGGGAGGCGGGTGGGACAGTGACCAGAAAAAGCGTTACCGAAGGTAAGTAACTTGTTCTTCTGATGGGTACATCTGCCAGTGGCTTCCTTACCTTGTGAATAGATTCTACAGCAGTCCCCACTCCCGGAGGAGGGTGTCCACTCTCCTATACCAGGAAATCCTGGAGGACTGAAGGTGCAAAGTGACCGTCCCTCCTCACCTCGGTATCCAAGCAGTAATGCTTCACGAAAGTGTGGAGGGAGGCCCAAGTTGCCGCCCTACAAATATCCTCTACAGGAGCACCCCTAGACAAAGCAGATGTTGATGACTTTGCTCTAGTAGAGTGAGCTCTTATACCTTCTGGAGGCTCCTTACCCGCTAGGGAGTAGCAGATCTTGATGCATAGTATAAACTCAGTCTTCTTCGACATCACGACAGAAGACAGCAACACCGAAGAGATACAGAAAACGCACAATAGTAACAAAGTTACTATCAACTCAACAGTAGATCCCTCGAAACCGTTAGCGTCGACGATGCGGAAAAAAGGGAACTGATGTCATCACGCTGACGTAGTCCTTTTAAGGAGTCAGTGACGTCAGTCGGAGTCACGCACGATGCCGTGCTCCTATGACGTCGTCCACGCCGGTGTGCTACAAAAGAATTTTCCGAACGTTGCTGACGGAGGGGGGATATTCACAAGGTGAGGAATCCACTGGCAGATGTATCCATCAGAATGTTCATTACAACATAGTACACCTCTGAGTCAATGCTTAAATTTGGGTGCCTGCCCTCTGCCATATCTGCAAGCTCCCTGCTTATTTGTCAGTAAGAGGGCCGGTGCTGTAAATAGTGCATGGGGGTATTTAGTCTCTCAAGTACCTGAACAGTGTACCAGTGGGAGCCATCAGTACCTTGCAGTCCACCATCTCTGGGAGTGCATTCACCACCTCAGTCCAATACCTATATATTGCTCCACATGACAAGGCTAGGTGAAGAAACTCTGTCCCTAGCTGATCACATCTGTCACAATTCGCATCCTCTTGCAGACCAAAGCTATGAAGCAGAACTGGTGGATAACATGCTCTTTGCAAAGAATTTATAATGGCTAGGACACCATGTCCGTCTGACGGGAGACATAAGTCTAAAGATCATCACCCAGCTCCTGCCCCAGATCCCATGCCCAGTCCTTGCATGCCGCTCTCAGAGGAGCCACCCATCCTCCCTGAGAGGCACTGACAGAGTTATTAAATGTTTAGCGGACGACACGCTCAAGAGACTCTCCAGAGGCGCTAGGGAAACTGGCTACTGTGGGAACTATGGAAACGACTGCTTACAACTACTCTGTAGACGAAAGTAGAGAAACATGTCCATCAAGAGTCTCCCCTATACTCGACCAGCGTGAGAAATGAATAATTTATATATAGGTCTCCCACAGATAGAAGCCATTTCGCCTTGAAGTGGCTATAAGCACCGACCTCATGCATAATAAGCATCAAAGTTTGACACTCCAGGGTTAGCTGAGACTAATAAACATAGCCGGTCCCACCTCTATTGCTAAGCTTATCCCACGCCAGACAGTACACTCAACCGTCAAAACTTCAATCTTAATACCAGACATCGAGCCTCCCAGAAGCAAGATTGAGGAGTCGGGGACATACTATCCATCTCAACCACCAAATGAGGCAAGAATGGGGCTGGCCTGTACCAGTATTGGGCAAATTGCACCTGCGCGCATAAATACTAGAGCTCAAGATCTGGTGCCTCGAACCAACCCAAACTTAATCGCAGCGTAAGGGTCTCCCATCTAATCCTAGGCTGCTTACCAGTCCATGCCAGACTAACCATCTGTGATCTTAGAGAAGCGAAGAGTGCCTTGTAGAGTGGCAGTGGGCAATTTGTTAAGAGATACAACATCTGTGGTATAATCACTACTTTTATAAGGCCCACCCGACCAGCTAGGGAAAGGGGCAGAGATATCCACCGAGTTACTCACTACATTATTCTGGCAATAGCAACCCTTTAGTTTTCCCTGATCAGCACCTCTGGGTCTCTGTGCACCCATATCCCCAAGAATTTTAGTGAGTTCTCACATAACTTTAATGGAAATTTAGATGCAAAGCGTGGCGTGTTGGTCGTGTGGGGTAGGATGTGAGATTTTTTTGCAGTTGATGGTAACCCACACTAGCAAGCCAAAACGAGTGTATTCCCACAAAATGACAGACTTTTACCCAGCTTTCTTACATACATGGTCATGTCATATGCAAATTGGAAAATCGAAATGGGCATACTCATGTATCATATAGCATACTGGGAGTCATGCTGCCTTAATCTAGCAGCTAGTGGTTCCAGTGATAAAGCAAAAAGGAGCAGCAACAGGGGGACATTCCTGGCGCGTGCCCCTTGTAATTTTCAAAGGGTCTGAATAGGTTTTGTTGATTCGTATCTGTGCTACAGTACAAGCTCAGTGTACAGTAGTTTTATCCGGCGTACAAAACCCTGGGGTATGCACCGTGAATAAATAATCCCACTCATTGCAATTTAACACCTTAGAAACATTCAAGAATATAATAAATAAATAATTGTGGGTTTGTAATGCGCTAGAATCGACTCCCGAAGGAATATCTCTGCGCAGTAGACCGCTGGGGAACCCGTCCTGGCTTTCCCTGTGAGATGGTCCCTACTGGGTATCTCCAAGGTGAAACCAGGCATCCCCGGCGTTTGTGGGGGGCCGTTGTGGGGATGAGACAAGCTAATGCCCAGAGTTGCTGAGTGTGATCCCTGGTTAGAGTAGGCACCGAGATGAGAATTATCGAGTCCGCTGACCCTGGTCCACGACCCTATAGCAGCAGCAACTAGGTCTAGGTTAATATCTAGAATTATATCAAAGAGGGTGAGCAAATTGTGGGCAGTGGAGTGTCCCACAAACATTCAGGCCTGGTCAGGTCTCACCAGCCCCAGGAAGAGAAGCGACAGCCGCTTAGCGACCAATTTTGCTAAAAAGTTTGAGTCATAATTTATAAGCGACAGGCCGATAGGCGTCACATTTATACACAGGTTTATCAGGCTTGAGCAAAATGAATCACTGCCTCCTGCATATTTAGAGGGAGAATCCCACTCGTTTGCGACTCCACAAAGACTACTGAATTCTTAGGGGCCAAGATATCGAGATAACCTTCATGAAACTTGGAAGGAAATTCTGCAAACCAGAAGCTTTCCTTGTGGGAAGTGCACCAACCACTTCCCTCAGTTACACAGTAAATGGCTGCACCAGAAAAAGTTGTTGGGCATCCCTCAGCTAGGCATGCGCTGTGTCTTACAGATAGTCACCCACCATTGCTGGGGAACTTGCCCCCGTAGTGGCTTAAAGGTCCTTGTAGTATTGCAGAAATAGACTCAGTACCTGTGTGGTATCCTGATGCCATCCACCTTGTCGGCCCCCCCACCCGCACTACACTCTCCATAGCCCAGGGTTGTGTAATCTTAGAAGCTAGGGTCGGCCGGGTCTCTCCCCCTCTCCATATGCTCTCGCCCTGGTATATTTGCAATGAAATTTGAATTTCCTAGCTGCATCTTCATTATACTCTGAGAGATGCAGGCAAGCCATAGTGTTGGAATCCAGCGCCTGCGTAACCACACACTCTGTTGCTTTTATCTCCGTCTCCAATCTATTTAGGCAATCTCAAACAGATCGCAGTACTCCTCCACTTCTAGCCATGCAGAAGCCCCTGATTACTGCCTTAAAGGCATCAAACTCTGTGCCCTGGGTGGCCGTTGTACCATCACTGATTTTAAAATATTCTGCAATCTCCTCACGGAGCTTCTCTGCAAAACCTTTATCCAGGAGGACTTCTGGACGCAACCTACAAACACAGTGGGTCTCACGACTCAAGGAGAGAAGGACCAGTACATGGTCAGATAGGGTGCGTGCACGATGGGTGACCACGCACACCCATGATGCCACATCTTTCGACACTAGCCAATAATCCAGCCGAGCGCACTCTAAGTGAACAGGCAAATCGTGAGGGCTCTCCACCATATGCTAGAATATGTGCCACCAAACATCAAGGAGAGCATGGTATTGGAGGTCCCTGCACCAGGGGCCACCCCGGTTTTGCCCAGCTGCGTTGCAGAAAACAGTTGAAGTCGTATCCCCCTTCCTATCATGGCCTGAGGATCAGTCGTCAATAGCTTGCCCCAAAGAACATGAAAAAGCAGGGTGATCAACATTTGGCCCTTAACAGTTGACAACAGTTAGTTTGGAACATCCCAACCATCCCCATGGTATGGCATACCTGCCTTGTGGGTCTGTGAGTGACTTATCCATTATAAGGGTAAGCCCTGCCAGACCACATGGTCACCGCTCGTCCATAAGATTAACAAGAAGTGACGTAACTGGAGGGCCATCGCCTGCAATGCACTTTCCGAGCATGAGATGGGTTTCCTGTAGGAGTACAATGTCCACCCTATGGCGATCCAAATGTGCAAGGACCTGATGGGTCTTCTGAGTGTGATTAAGACCCAGAAAATTCCAAGTCACACAGCAACAAGCATAAGCCCTCCCCAATGGCAACAGCTCATCATCCGTTCACACGGTCACGCAAGTCGTCCACAACACTGCACCGTGCATGGATTGAGCCCTCTCCAAGCTGCAATAGTCATGAGTAATGTACTTCATTTGTAAGCAACCAGTAACAACTCCAACCTTTACCCACCCACCCACCTACACACTCTGATGGCCCAATCCCACCAAGAATAGGAACACTGCCAATAAGAAAAACCCACTAAGTCACATACAGCAACCCCAAAAAACGGGAAACTAAATGACACAAGGTGTCTTCAACAAGTGGGGGGTATCCCTCAGGGGCTACCAAGAGAGGCAGTAAACCATCCTCAGCAGGAGCGGAGTGTATCCGGAATATCCGTGTATATGCATGTCCACCAAACATGCTCAGAAAGTTTAAATTTGAGGCTTCAACGTCTTCCAGGCAGTTTAAATATGAGGCATCAGCGTCTTCTAATAACATGAATGCGTCATGAGTAAGTACATGACCAGTTCGAGTTTCAGAACAGTACTCTTAGGTCCTGAGCTTGCCACCGACATGGAGACCTTAGGGGGCATGTCCCAAGTCAGCTTCTGTCATAACCCAGTTGTAGGACAGTAGGATCTGCTTTTATGGTTACTAGCACTTTTTGCTGGTGTTGTTCTGTTTTCTGACTGGGACCCTGCTAATCAGGACTCCAGTCACTGTGATTTCTCCCTAAATTTATGGTAAGCACTTTGATACCTCCACAATTGGCTACTGGCATACCCTAGTAAGTCCCTAGTATATTGTACTGAGGTAACCAGGTCATAGGTACACCAGGTGTCTCCCATGGGCTGCAGCATGTATTATGCCACCCATGAAAGACCACTCAAACTGTGACTACAGCCTGCCATTGCATCCTGTGTAAGTTGGTGCCAGCACCACTTCTGATAGATATAAGTTTTCAAATATCTGAGGTCACTGCAATTAAAACCTATAAGTCACCCCTAAGGCAGGCCTTTCAAACCTTAAGGCCGGGTACTAGGTTACAAGTATGAGGGTGCCCCTGCATGAGCAGGACACCCCTACAACCCACGGAGCCCATTCCCGGGTTGTAAGTGCATCAACCATTACGATACATAGAGTAGCCATGCATCATTACATGATGGCTAACTCTAAACTGGCTGTAACAAAGCTTGTCGTGTTTGGTATCAAACATTTTGGAATCATAGGTGATTACTGTGAACCCATGACATTCAATGACCTTAGCCATGGGGAGCGTACATAAGTTAAAAAAGGTGGCACTCAGGGAGGAAACCAGAGGTACTTCCTGCTGCAGACTGAACACTTTAGAGTGTTGGGGTTTTTGCCACACCTGGAACATGGACCCCTGAAGAAAGGAGGCAAGCCATCGTATGGCCATATGGCCATATGGCAGACAGAGCAACCGCACAGACGCTCAGTGAGCAGATTATGCGATAGTGTCAAATGCCGCACTGAGGTCTAGCATCAAGAGAGCAGAAATGTCTCCTGCGTATTCAAGGTGCCCTCACTGTGTGCCTGCCCTGTAGCCTCTGATGCCACTGTATGCATACTTTTTCGCACACCAGAATGCAGACGGGGCTGCTTCCAGTCCAGTTTACCCATTGCAGCGCTGTTAGCACCTTTCACTCCAAGAAAACTCAGCAAAACTGTGGGCCACACACAAGACGGCCACAAAGAGTTTCCAGTCAGCCCCAGAGGAGCCAATGGGGTAAGTCCGCAATGCAGCGAGGGGGCCAACAGCCAGTCAAGTAGCACCTCCAGCTAACCCTAGCTCCTCAACGAGGGTCCCGTCACATCGCAGGACCACAAGGACGAGCAGACCTAGGAGCAAAGGGCAGAATTCGAACAGTAGGGCCCCACACACCTGTGCACACATCCAGGATATGCCACTAACAGGACACGCCGTCACCAGCTGGAACCAGCCAGCCTGTAACCGAAATTGCAGAAGGCTTACCCACCCTCAATGCGGCTCCCGCATTGCCCTGTAAGAGTCACAAGGCTGTCCAAAGTCACCAAGCGGTGCCACACTAGCTACCTGGCCTCCGCGCTGCCGGCCCAAGGCAGACCAAACGACCAACCTGAGGCAGCCCACACCCTCAGCCAGAGGCAGCCCCAAATCAAGCAACAGCAACCCAAATCCTCAGCACTTACACATTGGTGTCCTTTGGCAATCTCCACCCCGCTCCCAACACAGCACAGGACGGGTTCAGCAGCAAAACCAGTCAAAGTCTTCCTTAAACGCTTTGCCAGGCTTCAACGCTCTGCTCCCATAGCTATCTCCCCTCTGGTGCCAAAATCTTGCTTACTAGGCTGGCCTAGCCTCGCAGTTCTGGTTCAGACTGCTGAATGAATGGCCACCCCAGCCACCAGCCAGATCTAGGCTGTCTGTTCAGTCCGCAAACATGGGCTGTTACTTCAAAGGGTGGTAGCATGTATAAACAACCGGATGCTGACGGGCGATGATCCTGGACATCAAGAGAGTCATAGGTGCAGCCATATTGCGCCCCCTCACACCACCCCCCAAATTAATCTTCACACAAGCATTATCATGTTAGACGCGAACAGCATTGGCAAAGTCAAAAGCTCAGCATTTCAATGCAGAGACAAACTAGATTTGCTTGTCTTTTTTCCCTCTGAAAGGATTTTTTCTCTCCATTGGGAAAGCATTACCCCACACTCACATGAAATGTGGGGTGATTCTTTCCCCTTCAAACCTTGTGAGAAAGCTACTCCAGCCATTTGCTGGAGTGGATCGCCTACTACTACGACAGCAGAAAGGGGTTGGTTTGTAGTTTGGGATGCTCCCAAAAATATAAAACGTTTGTGGGTATACCCAAACTCCCAAGGCAAACCATGACTTAGAACACTCACTTCTCACTCAAATGTAATTTACAAATACAGATTTCCGGGGTGGTGAAACTGTATTTATGAATGTAGGAATTCCTTTTCAGATTCAAGCCTAGCATTTAATAAAAAAAGGTAAATTCTGTTACAAACCTATGTTCATAACTGGATTTATCTTTGTGGATTGTGCACTTTGTGTCATACATACCTGCTCCAAAGTCTGAGACTTTGTAAACAGTAATGGCTACTAAAACTGATTTGGAAGTCTGCCTCTTTCAGAGCACTCAATAGAGGTTCAAACATACAGTGAAACTCACTTGTGTCTCTCCAACTTTTCATAGAATACAACCCCTTTCAAGTAACTGCCATTTTTCCACCATGTATGGACATATGTTTTTAAGAGTGGTTACTGAGACGCCATTTACACAGACACTGTTAAAACATCACTATTAGGCCTACAAATTACACAACACCAGTACAAGGATTTTGGTGTGATCCCAAACAGAGTGAATCAAGATATTGCACAATACCAAAATGTCAGCATATAGCAAAGATCCACATGCTTGGTAAAGACACACATGCAAATTCATTCCTTCAAATAACATCTTCTCTAAAAAGATGGAAACCCCAAGTTTTCCTAAAGTCAAAATGTTTACACAAGGTGGTATATACTTCTTATTTCTGAGGGCTACCAAACTCAACTCAGTCTGGCAGTAGTTTTGAGTAGATATTAATGTCACAAAAGTACTTTATGTTACATTACTTTAACTTGTGTAGAGAAACCTATACGCAGTAACAAAGCACTTTGTCATAGAAAACATGGGTAGATTACTTATTATTTACTCACAACAAATGCGGTTCCGCTGATGCATCAGCTTTACTTAATGGCAAATCTATGTTTAGTAGCGGATTTAAGATTGTACAGTACATAAAAGAAAGCAGTCATTCCTAGAATATCAGTACCTCATTAGAGCAGCATTACAAGATGTCAACATGGATGCTGGTTTAAGCCAGAGGGGCAAAAGCTGTTAAGCAAAGTATACTTAGAGTGTAAGGTATTCAGGATGGGGCTGAACATTGGCCCCTACGCACATACCTTTGCTTGCTTTTCAGCCTCCTTCAGGGCAGCTACTTTGTCATCCTGCTTTCTTTTGTTTCTTTCCTACAGAAGATGAAAATTAAGAATACATATGAGACAATTTTGAAAAACACTGAGAGGCCAGAGGAGGAAAGCTCATTTGCATCATACATGCTTTATGAACACCATAATGTGCCTTAACAAACTGAAAAGATAAAGTTTAAAGCATTTTAGGGTATTGTGGGGACGAGAGGGAAAGAGGTTAACAGGAAAGGAGGTAGGAGAAAGGAGATGCAGATTTACATGCACAAACTTTAAAGAAAGAGGTGGGCAGAGGTGAGATGAATATCGGAGCATGGTGGGCGAGACGGATATCGGGGACTGGGCTCTAGGCACCAGACAAACACAGGGAGGCTAATGGGGGGCATGTGCAAAGACGACATAGGACAGACAGACATGGGGGGGCTGGAGGCAAAGCTGTGGCCATTTGAACAAGGGGCCAAGTCACAAACTGATGCAGGGGGGCAGGAGTAGTGGCATCACACAAATTGCAGGAGAAAACACTGGACAGAACGAGTAAGGGGAACAAGAGAAATATGAGGGCGGTAGTCAGTCAGTGCGGTGGAAGACTCAGACAATACAGCAGACCACTGAAAAGAAGGAGACAGGGACCAGATAGATACTTGTGACAAAGCCAGACAGTGCAAAGACAAAGGGCAAGATAGAGAAGAAAGAGCTTAAAGGGACAGGTAGATATAGCTGAATGCAGGGGTGTGAAATGAAATCAAATATCTACTTGTCCATGGGGCAGGTTGCATCATAAATCTACTTGTGTAACAAAATCCACTTGCCACTTTGGTGCCATGTAGTTCAGCGACAACTTATGGTAGCAATCTCATTATATAAGAGCTCTGATATAGCCTCTCTGAATACGCCAGGGATTATACCATAGTAGTGTTTGAATAGTTGCAATCCCATTACGTTGCCACGTTTCTGCAGATCTGCGTACGGGTGCTGAAGGTAGTGGTAAGCAATAGTTCCAGGGTTAGAATGCCCTTTTGAGTCTGTGCAAACCTACTAACTTGCATGTTTAAAAGGTTTTCAACAACTATTCACCAATCTTTTCCCATCCTGAGAAACGTTGGAAATTTACTCCTGACAATGGCAGACGTACACCTTCTTGCATTTGCTCATGCTAAAATGCAGTTCACAAATATTTCTACTTCTGTAAATTCTTGGGATCCACGAAAGCTGTATAGCTGCACTTAATGCAACAACATGGGTGCTCTTTTGAGACATTCTGTCTCTCTCTCTGGCTGGCTTCACTGAGTGAAAGCATTCTGCTCTTTCACTAGGGGCATATCAGCATACATAGTAGGTTTGTTCAGTGCCAGTAACTACTATGGCAGTGTGTGCTTTTTGAGACAAAAAAAAAAAAAAATCAAATTTTTGCTTTTGCCAATGTTTGTTATAATGGTGAGGGCCCGGCAGCTACCAAACCAATAAGATTTTACAAAAACCATGCCAAAACAAAACTAACAAGCATTTACAATGCAACGGTCTCGCCTTTGCAATAGTTAGAGCTACTGGCAATGTAAATGACAACATTTTCAATTATGTGTTGGTTTTCAAAACAGATAAATTAATGGCATTGTCATTTACAATGCCAATAGCTTAATCTCTCGCAAATGCCACACACAAACACAGACCCACACCGAGCCACACACAGAGCCCCCCACACACGCACACAGAGCCCCACACACACACACACACACAGAGCCACACACGCACACAGAGCTCCTACATACAGTGCCACACACACAGAGCCAAACACACACACACGCACAGCCCCCCCACACACACACACACAGCCCACACACACAGAGCCCCCCACACACACACAGGCTCTTACTGTGTGCTTGTGTAAGGGCAGGCTCTTGGTGTGTGCTTGTGTAGGCTCTTGCTGTGTGCTTGTGTAGGGGCAGGCTCTTGCTGTGTGCTTGTGTAGGCTCTTGCTGTGTGCTTGTGTCGAGGCAGGCTCTTGCTGTGTGCATTGCCAGGGTGCTGCCTCTGCTGCTGTGTGCAGAGGCCCTGTGCTGACGTGCATCCTGGAGAGGCCGAGATGGTGCGAGGCAGGCTCAGAGTGGTTTTCGCACAGGGGGTGGGGAGGGGGAGGGCCTGTATGCTCCTCATGCGGCCCAGTTGAGCACAGAGAGGCGGTTCCTTCAAGGTGGGGGGGTCAATGCGTGAAATGATGGTCGGCCGTGTGCGGGAGCTCAGCGCAGCCATGTACTCTGATTTAAACAGATCGCCAACACAACATGGAGTTATGGTAGTAGCTTTTGCATTTAAAATTCTCATAATAAAGTTGATACCTATATTGTCAGCAATACTATTAACATGACGAGGCCCCTATTCTAAACACAGTGTTTCTACTTGAGCTAAAAAAGGTACTGCGATAGCTTAAAAATTTTCCCTTCAGTATCTTTAAAGGACATTTTAGAGCCTTAAAACAGTGCAGGGTTTCCATATATGATTATAGGGACAAACTTTTGTAAATACCTATAACTAGTTGAAATTGTTCTGAAGCACATTGGTTGAAAATAGGTTGGAGTTTGCGGTGATCATGCCACTCTAACACACAGATTTTGCATGCAAAAAATAAACATACATTTTGATCCAAGCAGCCCTTATATTGCATTCATGCAACTTACCTACCAACCTGGGTTGAAACTGTTTCAAATGGCTCTTTCATAATGATTCAGTACAGAGAGCTAGAATCAGTTACGAACTCTAGCCCAAGGCTAGGATGATAAACATTGAAGGTCCAGGGGCATTCTCATCAATGGCAATATTCACACTTCTGAACTAAAGTACCATGTTTTTCTCTCTTCGTTTTCTCACAATTCTCCGCTAATTTGCTAACCACTTATCTAAGCAAATCTAAACTGGGTGCTAGTCTGGAGAATCACTGTGAACCAGAACAACTGAAGTGTGCGGGACCCTGCCCTTAGCATTGGAGTGAGGCACTGGTGCAAGGAGCAGGGGATGCAAACGAGGGTAGCGGGGGAAGCCTTCTCTGTCTCAGCCGGGGAAGGGGGGAGGAGGAGCCGGGCACACACAGAGCCCAGGAGCAGCGGCAGCCAGGGAGCGCATCGACCAGTACGGGAGAGCCCAGGAGAGCCCAGGAGAGGAGGAGAGATAGGTAAGAAGAGGGGTGGGGGAGAGGAGGCGACGAGGATTAGGAAGAGGCTAGAAATAAACACGAAGAAACTAAGCCCCACCCTTTTCAGACTGTAGGGCGTGTTTTTCTTTCTCCCCTCTTCTCCATTGGCTGGAATGTAAACAACGGGCGTGTTTTTGACTTGTTGTTTTTACTTCCAGACAATGGAAAAGAGGGTAGAACAAACCTAAAAAACACCCCCCCCCCCCAATCCGAAAAAGACGGGGCTTAGAGCGAGACAATGACGTAACTGAGACCTCTTCTCCAATGGCTGGCCGCAGTTTAGGAGGCTAGCCAATGGAAAAGAGGGGCGGGGTTTACCCTCGCTACTCAGAGTCATTAAATCTCGCCAGCGAGATTGCGCATGTGCGCAGCCTACGATAGCCGAGACATTAAAAGCCGACCACCAGTTTAAGACTTACTGGCTTTGCCAATTCTGGTTTATCTTTGTTTCCCATAATATTGAAACTGGATACACTGATTTTCTGTTATGAACATTTTTGGGAAATACTAGCATGCATCAACACATGTTACTAAAAGATGCTGCAAAGAAACGGTACCTGAAATTTTACAGTACTTTAGCAAAATGTTTTTTCCTGCTTTAATTTTTTATGAACATTTTATTTTGAAAGCAAAGAATCATCAATCTTGCTTTCAAGCTTCTACACATATTTGCATCAAATCAGAGAGTAATCTGGGAGCTTTATACATAGCCTCATATTGCAAAACACTAAAAACGTGTGCCTGCTTTTTCCCGTTGCTTTGTTTGTCACTCTCGGAGACCTCCTCCTCCATTCGCCTAATCACTGTGCTCTGCTCTGTATTTGCCCCCGAGAAGGCTCTGACGACAAAGCCGATATAGAAGCCGCTGACCGGACCACTCATGACGCTCCACACAGGCCCCTGGCTTGTTATTTTATTTTGCTGTGTTTTGTTTTGCTTCACTCCCGGACCTCCCATATAGCATCGCCCGAGGCCTGGCTCTCTCAACATATCAATGCCAGGATACCGCTGTTTGCTCCTTTGCCCTGTTTGTTTCTCCTCCTCCCTCCAGTCGCTCACACACCGTGCCTTTCCTTGTATTAAAATCTCACGACAGAGACAGAGCTGATGGTGCAGCTGTTGGCCGGACCACCCATGACGCTCTGCATGAGGACCTTGGCTCATTTGCTTTGTTTAGAGGTTTCTCTCCCGGACCTCACATGTAGCTCTAGTAGCTTCACCCGTGACCTGCAGACTATGGATATCTCCGCCAGGTAAACACCTCTCTTGTCTCTCAGCCCGTTAATCTCCGAGCTCTCCTGCCCCCCCCTCCCCTACCGGCCGACGCTGAGAGGGACGTTCTTCACAAGATTTCAGCTCAAATGACTTACTTCACTTTCGCTGCAGTATCCCCAAAGGACCTGTCCTCGCCCCACCCAGTAAAGCTCACTCTCCCTGGTTCCCTTTAACAGTGCTAGGCAATGCCAATACCATTACCCTCTCCCACAATCAAACGTTTTTGGCACACTTATTAGGTAGGTGCATCCCTTAGGCCTGCCCTCGCTCCACTCAGAAAAGTGCACTCTCCCCTTATTCCTTTAACAGCGCTAGAAAATGCCACTACCCTTACCCTTGCCCACATGCAAAGATTTTGGCATACTAATTATAAAGGCGCATCCCTTCGGCCTTCCTTATACCCCTCACCTAAATACCCTATCCTGCAAAACTTAAACCCCACACCTAACACGCTTTCTTGCAACATTCAACACCTCTGAGGATCATTCACAGGTAATCTTTTTTACTCCCACCTCTCAATTAATATTAGTCGTCGACATAACCCAACCCAGCATGCCCCCCTCCGCTCAGTTCAGATTGGACTCCAGAAATTAGGTATTCATTGTGATACAATTAATTACCCGACCAACCTCTCCAAAACTGCAACTAAGTGTCTAAACATAGACTACTCAAAGCCAACCCAGAAACCCCCATCTCTGACCCCTATTTCTGTAAAAAATAAAAATTAAAAAAAGGAGCAATTACTAGTGACCTGATCTTACAAACAAAAAGAAGAGCTCAGTGGAGGATAGCATTCCACTCTACTCAGAATCACCTCGGCTAAGAAATGTTGTCACAGTACTAAGACTATTGGCGATATCCTCACCCACATTAAGAGCAAACGCTACCATCTCCATCTATAACAATGGGATTATACTCATCAGGCCACAGATCGCAACCTGGCCATCTTTGATGAAAAGTTCAACTTCATTAAGAAATCGCTGGACCATAACGTAGCACCTACTCACCCGTTGAACGACCTTCCACTAACTCCAACCTAGGGTCAACTTGATCCCTCTCTTTTGTCCCACAATCACCTGTCAAATGCCCCTCTTACTTCGAACAACTCTTAAAGCTCCAACCCCCCCTCACCTAGGCTTCACATACTCATCCACCGGGCCTCGACCACCCATAATTTCCACACTCCACTCCCGCTTGGTTGATGACTTTGCTATCCCTAGCCCTGATCACCTCTCCCACACCTCCAACTCTCCCCTTCCTCCGAACGCTCCCCTAATTCCTGTTCCCCACTACTTCCTGACCCACTCTCCACCTGGACTGCAACGCCCCCTAACCCCCCCTCTAGCACCTACTCACCTTGTTCTCCTCTCCATCTGAGACGGAAATCCTCCTCTGAGGATTTTTTCCCTCCACCTCATCCCCTCTCTGTGAACTCACCTACGTCCTCCACAGTGAACAAAACTCCTCCTTCCATCCACGCGAGTCCCCTCTCTGTGAACGCAACTAGGTCCACCACAGTGAACAGCACTCCTCCTCCCATTCACGTGAACTGCGAGACACACGCGGATCCGGCTGCTAAGCTCCATGAAATAAATGAGGAACTTCTCAAGCTCAAAATTGCCAACCAAAATCTCTAACACCCCTTGACCTGGCCCTTAAAGCTCGCTTTCAACAAGACCTCGCAGGATTCCCAGCACTCTACCCTGCACCATTTTCCATCTTTCCATGGCATATTGACACCTACTGTCCCAGGGCTGCAACCCACAGGCAGAACTGGAATTCCACCCCATACCATAATGCCCCATCTTGACCTGCAGAGCCAAAAATCAGCTATCAGAAACTGACATTCTCTCCCTCCTCCAAGAGTTCAACGACCCACATACGGCCATCTCAGCCCCTTCTGGTTCTTCTCAAACCACCCGTTTAAATCCACCTGAAAAGAGCGGTCCCAAGCAAGAAACTAAGAGACCAAACAATACATCACACCGAACCCACATAGAGGCCCCAGACCTAACGCCAACACCTTAAAATCCAGCAACCTCTTTCAGATCCTTATTACACAGCCCTCTATCATTGAACACAAAGCACACCTGAAATGCCTGCTACTTAACTGTAGATCAGTGTTGAAACATGCCACAGACCTTTCGTATCTCATCCTGGCTCAGGAACTCGACCTACTTATCCTCACTGAACCCTGGCTCAAGGACTCTTCTGGCCCCATCCTTGACATTATAGTCCCAACCCAGTCACAACATTTTCAGACTCGATCGAGTTAAGAAAACGGGTAGGGACATAGCCTGTATTCACCACAGCTCTCTCTCTCAGCAAAACAATCCCCCCTCTGCTAATCTTTTAGCCTGTGAATATCTTTCCCTTGATATAACTACCAAGCATAGACCCATATGTAGCCTGCACATCTTCTACCACCTGCCGGGAGACAACCTCCTGGTTATTGAACAAACTATAGAAACCATATCCTCCAACCTAGGAGAATATTACCCCCAGATCTTCCTTGGAGACTTCAACCTCCACTGGAATGATCCACATGATCAGGCAGTCTCAAAAGCTTCCTAAGTGCTCTCTCCCTGTCCCAAATCTGTGACACTCCCACGCACAAACTAGGCGCAACCCTAGACCTAATCATCGCTAACCCCAATTCCATTCAACTCTACTGTATTCTCCCCTGTGACTGGTCTGACCATTACTATATCACCTTCCGTATCCTTGAAAGCTGGAACTCCAAAAGATCACAACCACGTCAACATAAACAGTGGAAAAGATCGCTACATAATACCAACATAAATAAACAAATTTCTCACTGCATATCTCCCTTCGGCCCCCTGCTAACATTGACAACGTTCACGGCCTCACTGAACAATACAACTCCCTGTTGTCTGCCCTTGATGCAGCTGCCCCCCTTCAACTAAAAAGGATACTCATCAAAGACTCCAAACCATGGTTTAATGACAGCCTTAATTCGGACAAACGCAGCCTTAGATTAGCAGAATGCGCATGGAGATCAGCTCCATCAACTGAGCAACTAAAAACTCAGACTAAAAAGGAGCAGATACAATAAACTCATCAGAACACCTAAAGTAAATTTCTTCAAACCCCAACTGGACAAAGCCCAAATTAATCACCCAAAAAGACTCTTTCAGCTGATTAAGGCACAATCTAATAACACTTTCGTACAATCACCTCACATCTCCCCCTGCCCTTAACCGAACTGTGATGCCGTAGCGACTTCTTCCTCGCTAGGGCGAATAAGATCGAAACTGACCTCAAATCGGCTCTCATCAACCTCGCTCCCTCTCTGGACCATCCTGACGCCTCCCTACCCATCCCCCTCCTACCCTGTCCTTTCTCTCCACTAAAAACAACGCCTCTTGAAACCAATTCACCCCCTCAACGAGACTGCCGTCCTCAGCATTCTATCAACCCTGAAACCCTCTAATCACTTCAATGAACCCCTCCCCCCAAACTTCTTGCTTCGCTTCTCCAAGGGGAGATCCCAGACTGCTTGAACGCTGGCCTTGTTCTCCCTATCCTAAAAAAACCGACAGCTGACCCTGAAGACCTGAATAACTATCGACAAATCACAAACATCCCTACCCTGGCTAAACTCCCCGAGAAGTGTGTACAATAACAATTGCGCAAACACATTGACCTATACCAACTCCTCGATCAATAATAATCGGGCTTCCGCTCTGGCCACAGCACGGAGACGGCCATCACTCATATAGTGGATAATGCCCTCTCTATGATTGACCAGAACGAAGCATGCCTACTAATACTACTCGATATCTCATCTGCTTTTGACACGGCCAAACATGACAACCTTCTTAACCTCTTGGAATGTAGGATGGGACTCTCAGGTACTGTCCTAAAATGGTTTGCCTCCTTCCTCAACAACAGGACACAGTCAAATCAAACTCTATTCAACCCCAGTCCCTGCACACTTGGTGTCCCACAAGGTTCCTCACTCTCCCCACACTCTTCACCCTCTTCATGGAACCACTGACTGTAATCCTCAAAAATTCCAACATCCAATACCACATGTATGCATATGATACGCAACTGTACATGAAACTATCTTCACCAGAAGATATCCAGTCTCTCAAAGGAACCCTGCACAAAACCTTCAAATGGTTAACCTCCAAACACCTCAAATTAAACGCACTTAAAACTGATTTACTCCTAATTTCACCCACTGGGCAAACCCTCACTGTAGGGAACTTCCTCACAAACCTTACTGCTCTCGACTGCACCCCACACATCATTGACTCCACTAAATCATTGGGTGTTGTTTTAGATGAGAATATAAACATGCAAGACCGCATTAGAGAATCGACCAAAGGAGCGAACTACCATCTAAGCAGCCCAAGAAAACTCAAACCTTACCTCCCACAAGGTGACTTCAAATCGGCGGTGCAAGCACTTGTCATTTCAAGACTCATATACGGCAGTGCCACTCTATGCGGTCTCTCTAAACTCAGCCTAGCCCCACTCAGAGCATCTCTGAATGCTGCGACTAGGCTGGTCAATGGCTCCAAGAAATCCAACCACATCTAGTCAGACCTGAAATTACTAACTGGTTCCAATTCGAGGAAAGGATACAATTAAAAATTGCGTGTAAGACCCTTAGAGCACTACACTTCATCACCTCTCTATACCTGAAAAATAAGCTTGAACTAACTGGTAGTGCTCGGACCTCAAGGAGCACCAGCACTCTGCTCTTCAAAAGGGAAATGAAGGCTCTACTGATGAATAATTCACTAAATTAGTAGCCTCTCTCCATCACCGCCCTATATGTTTTAGCGTCATGTATTACCAACTGGCCTCTGCTACGCTCCTGTATCGCCCACTACTGTCTTATTGCCGTTCCCAATATAACTTATCGTAACTGCTATCTGGCCTATGTCAGGGCCCACTTTCACCCGTACTTATGCCACTGTTGCTCCTGATGTATATTGCCTTAATTTCCCTAATTTTCTCCTGCAGCTATCGACTTGTATCCTCTTCCGCCCTCATGTAGAGTCCTCTCATTAGATTAGTGCCAAAGGACCAGGATTTTAGTGTCGAGGAAGTAGTGGCGCTCAGGTTATTCACGCAAGTGTATGAAGGTAAATTACATTGCGGTGCAACTTGGGAAGGGGAAATTCCAGTAACCCCTTGATTTGGACAGGGGCACCCTATCCCATGAAATATTAAGACAATCCCCAGCACACACACAAATTTGAAATTAGAAAATGCAGTTAGTGGAAGGGCAACAAAATTAGTTCAAATCCAACTATGGTATCTTGTTTTTTTTTTCAGGGCTGGGAATGATACAAAACATGAACTAAGGACATATAATGGACGATACATACAAAAGGAAAAACAATTGTCTACACACATTAGAAAATTTACATCACCCGGCACATGTGGAAACCAAATTGGAGAAGAAAAATAAATAAAAAACAGACAAAGTATACAAGACCCATAACGTGAGGTGAAAGGCGTAACCCTGTGGTTACTACCACTGATGATAATAACACAACACACTGGTAAACTAATCAGGAGCTCAGAGCATTGGTAACAACATAGTTATTTGGGGATATCCTAATCTAAAAATCATGCAGAGTCTAAATACAGGTCTAAAAACCTCTAAATGTTGGGCTGTAAACAGGACTAGACAGGTCATGGGACTGTTGCAGTTATGACCATCACTGTGACTGAAATTGAAAAGCGGCAATATCCTCAATATTCAAAATTTGTCAGTTTAGAAATAAAGCTCATAGGAGCATCATTTGCGTACTACGGGAAGCACAAGTTACTACTTGTGTAACAATATATCTGTAAGAGACATTAGTAAGTGATAGATTCCTTACCTTAGAATATCCCCAGCCGTCAGACTGGATCCGTAAACTTTCGCATATCAATACCCGTCGCCGGAGTACTTAGACGCCTCCCTCGCGTGCTGATGTCAGTTCTTATACACAGCTTTTCCGCACCAGATACTCAGAGCCATGATAGAACCAACACTGGTGCCATGAAACTAGGGCCCTGAAAGGTGATGACCTTAACCCTAGATATCGGACGGGGAGGAGGGGTGGGTCGGTAAGAAATCTATCACTAATTAATGTCTCTTACAGATATATCGTTACACAAGTAGTAACTTGTGCATCTGAAAGAGACACGTTAGTGATAGATTCCTTACCTTAGAATAGATACCAACACCCGTGGTGGGTCTGCGAACCAATAATCACACCAGAAAGTCCTGGAGGACGGAACGGCCAAAGAAGCCATCCCTCCTGACTTGGCTGTCCAGGCAGTAGTGTCTTGCGAACGTGTGCAGCGAGGCCCACATAGCTGCATGACAAATACCCTGCAAGGGGACTCCTCGGCCCAGGGCAGTAGTAGTCGCCTTGGGGAGGAAAGAGAGTTTTGTCCGCAACACAACCTTGCCCGGATGGACAGAAAGGAAAGGAGGTTTAGAGGAAAGAGCCTGGAGCTCACTCACTCTCCTGGCAGAGGTGATGGCAACCAGGAAAGCAGTCTTAAGTGAAAGAAAACGGAGAGGAAAGTTAGGAAGCGGCTCAAAGGGAGCGCACATCAAGTAAGTTAGAGCCAGTTCAAGTCCCACTGGGGCATCATGAAAGGAACAGGAGGGAACATATGAGTGATGTCCTTTAAGAATCTGTTTACAATGGGGATTTGAACAAAGAAGGTTGATCAGGTATCCTTAAGAAGGCTGAAAGGGCAGAAAGGTAGCCCTTGATAGTGCCCAGAGCAGAGCCCTGCTGGGCAAGAGAAAGAAGGAAGAGTAGAACCTCAGAAAGAGGAGCATTGAGAGGATCCACAGCCTTTGCTGTGCACCATGCCACAAATCTGTTCCACCTGCAGGCGTATACCGACTTTGTGGAGGGACGCCTGGCTGCCAGAATGACATTACAGACTTCTGGAGGCAAGTCAAATAGCCTCAACTGTCGCCGCTCAATCTCCAAGCATGGAGGTGGAGACTGGACAGGTTCGGGTGGAGGACCGTCCCCTGCTGCTGCGACAGAAGGTCCTCCTGAAGAGGCAGGCGAACCGGGGGATCGACTGACATACTGAGTAGCTCGGGATACCAGTACCTTCGCGCCCAGTCCGGAGCCACAAGGATGACTTGGGCCCGGTCGCGCTTGATTTTCTTCAGCACTCTGGGCAGAAGTGGTACAGGCGGAAAGGCGTACAACAGACCGCAAATCCACTCGTGACGAAAAGCGTCCCCGAGCGAGTGCCGCCTTGGAAATTCCAACACGCAGAACTGATGACATTGCGCGTTCTCTACGGTGGCGAATAGATCTAACCAAGGCTCTCCCCACTGCAGAAAGAGGCCTTGCGCCACGTCAGAGTTCAGACGCCATTTGTGATCCATCATGCACCTTCGGCTGAGCTCGTCCGCCCTGGCGTTCAGAGAACCTGCCAGGTGTTGAACCACCAGGGTCACGCCCTGATGTTCCAGCCACTGCCAGAGGCGCAGAGCCTCCTGGCAGAGGGTCCACAACCCCAACCCACCCTGTTCGTTGCAGTACCACATGGAGGTGGTGTTGTCCGTGAACACCTGCACTACACTTCCCCGGAAAGAGGGGAGGAATGCCTTCAGTGCTAGACTAATCGCCCGCAGCTCCAGAAGGTTGATATGGAGCCGGGACTCCGCCGGAGACCAGAGGCCTCTGATTTCCACCTCTCCCATGTGGCCTCCCCAGCCCTGGAGGGACGCGTCCGTCACAACTACATGCTCCGGTTGGGAAAGGGAGAGGGATCTGCCGCTGACCAAATCGCGGTCCGTGAGCCACCACTGGAGCTGTCTCGCAGTGCCCTCCGAGATCATGACATGGTTGGACAGGTTGCTCTGATGCTGAGCCCACTGAAACTTCAGGTCCCACTGCAGAGCCCGCATCCACCACCTGGCGTGATGCACCAGAAGGATGCAGGAGGCCATCAGCCCCAGAAGCCGCAGCGTCAAACCGACCGAGACCCGGGATAAAGGCTGAAAGATTGGAATCGGAGCCTGAATATCCCGGACCCGCTGTTCTGAGAGGGGCACAGGTGTGACTTCGGCACATTGATGGAAAACCCTAGCTGGTGCAGGAGGTCCGCCGTTGTCTGGAGGTGGCTGACGACTGCCTGGGGCGAGCCCGCCTTCAACAACCAGTCGTCGAGGTAGGGGAAGACTGAAACCCCTAACAGGCGCAGATGAGCTGGGACCACCACCATCACTTTCGCGAACACCCGTGGGGCGCTGGTAAGGCCGAAGGGGAGCACGGTAAACTAAAAGTGCTTGTGGCCTACCGTGAACGGCAGGTAGCGCCGGTGGGCCGGCAGGACGGGGATGTGGAAATATGCATCCTGCAAGTCCAACGCTACCATACAGTCTCCTGGGTCCATGGCAGCTAAGACCTGAGCCAATGTTAGCATTTTGAACTTCTCCTTCCGGAGGAAGCCGTTGACGTTCCATAGGTCCAAGATAGGGCGCAGGCCCCCTTTGCCCTTCTTGGGTACCATAAAGTAGTGGGAGTAACAACCACACTCTACTTCTGGCCCAGGAATGCGCTTGATGGCCCCCTTGGCCAAGAGGGCCGTAACTTCCTCTTGCAGAAAATGCAAGTGATCCCCCGACAAGCGGTGGTATTGCGGTGGCATGGCTGGAGGGGTCGTCTCGAAGGGGAGGGAGTAGCCCCTCTGGACGATTTTCAGCACCCACATGTCCGACGTGACAGTGCGCCAGTGGAAGTGTTGATGGTGATGGTGAACCCTGCCCCCCACTGGCGTCACATGGGCCTGAAAGCACGGACTAGGAGGGTTTTGAGGCGGATGCTGCCGGGGAAGATGTGCACTGGCCTCGCCGTTGTCCCCGACCCCCACCACGGCGGTTTCCACGGCCCCCTCAGCGATGTGTATTAGTCTGCGGTGCATGGCTGTCAGCACGTGTGGGAGTGCCCCTTCCTTGGCCACGAAAGGAGGGAAAGGCACCCGTTTGCTGGCGTGGGTCCGAGAGGCCCAAGGACTTGGCCGTAGCCCTGGAGTCCTTAAAACGCTCAAGCGCATGGTCTGCCTTGTCGCCAAAGAGGCGACGGCCATCAAACAGCATGTCCAGAAGGGTGACCTGGACATCAGCTGAAGAGTTGGCGGTCCTCAACCAGGCGTGGCGTGGACTCTGCCCAGTGAGTCTGTGGAATCCAGCCCACACCGGATGGAATAGCGTGCCGCATCTCGACCCTTCGCAAGGGCTTGGGTGAGTTTAGTCCGGGCCTCCTTCGGACATTGTGGCAGCACGTTCGCGACTGTGTCCCACAGAGTTTGGGTGTAGCGGCCAAAGAGGCATGCAGTATTGACTGACCGCAGTCCCAAACTCAGGGACGAGAACACCTTCTTTCCGAATTGTTCGTACCTCTTAGATTCCCGATCGGGCGGAGACGTCGAGAATGCGATCTGGGAAGTAGAGGACTGGATAACTAGGCTCTCGGGGGTGGGGTGGGTGGACAAGAAGCAAGGGTCGCCCGGAGCCGGGCGGTAGCGTCTGGCCACGTTCCTATCTACAGGCTGACCTGTAGCGGGCTTGGACAAAGTGCCCAAAAGAACGTCACACAAGGCCTCATTAAACTGCAGCAGAGGCTCAGCCGAGCTTGCCTGCGGTTTAAGGACCCCAGTGAGGAGGTTAGTCCTCACGGCCGCGACGGGGAGCTCCAGGCCCAAGGCCTTGGACGCCCGCGTCAACACTACACTGTAGGCAGCCCCCCTCCTCCGTAGCCACGGTTGGTGGGAAGACAAAACCAGTGTCTGGCGAAGTGCCCAGTCCACTGGCGTCCCCAAGCTCACATGTCCAGTCCTGCTGAGACTGGCACTCCTGTGCCAGAGGGTCCACAGACCCCTCCCAATCTCCCTCGTCCTCCATCACCTGAAATTCAGGTCCAAAGGCTGGGGCCGGTTCGTGGAAATAAAAGTCCCATACGATGTAAAGAGCGGCGCCCAGCGGCACTACTCCGGCGCCGGAACCAAATCGAGGGCAGGATCGGGGACGGCGTCGCCCGTAGGCGGCACCGGGGGTGACACTCTAGGGCCCGACGTCGGTGAGGTCGACCGGTGACGACCCGGTTCCGGAAGCGGATCTAGTGGGGGCCTGCGGCGCCGGGACCGAAGTCGCCTGCGGCGCCGGGGCCTGAGCACCCGGCGGCCTCTGAGCCGAAGCACTCGACCCGCTAGGCCCCCCAGCCGGGACCGCTGGGCCCGAAGGCGCCACGGAGCTCGGCGGAGCTCGGCGGAGGGAGAGACCTCATGGCCATGAGGTGCCTCTCGGCCTCCTCTGGCGTCGCATCGTTCCCAGGGACCGGAAGGTGTGGGGAAGGTTGCGATGCCCACGACTCCGTCGGAGCCGCGTGGGTGGTGTCACCCGAACCCCCGGCCACCTCGCCCGAGCGTTGGGTTGGGTCAGAAGAGCGAGGACGCCTTTCCGACCTCTCATGCCTCTTACCTGAGGATCTTGATCCCGGAGCTACGAGGGCTCCAACCCCGCGACTGGTCCCTCGACCTCATATGGGACCATGACCTTAAACGGCGCGGGGATGACTGGCGGAGCTCCCGCCTAGCCTTAGATGACAGGGCCCGGCAGTAAGAGCAGGTTCGGTCGTCGTGGTCGAGGCCTAGACACTGAAGGCACCGGCGATGGGGGTCGGTAACCAACATCAGTCGGCTGCACTTGGAGCAGGGTTTGAATCCGGGCATCCTTACCGGCACCGTAGGATTCGAACGACTTGAGAAAAAACAGATCAAAAAGATCAAAAAAGTTTAGTCAAAAAGTGACTAAGGGGTAGAGCTTCTCCGGATCTGCGCTAGCTGGCGCGGAAAAAAGAAGAACTGACGTCTGCGCGCGAGGGTGGCGTCTAAGTACTCTGGCGACGTCATTCTGGTGCTAACGACGCCGACGACAGACGCGGAGCCGCGGACAACGCCTACCAACGCGCAGGGGTATTACTATGTAAAAGTTTCCGGATCCAGTCTGACGCCTGTGATGGAGTGGAAGTTTGCGCCTAACGCAACAAGCTCTATGTATGAACCTCAAGCACACTTGTAATAATACTAAAACACCTTGTTCGTCACTAATATTCCACTTTTCCAGTACACGCGGGTGTCCTAGAGATGCTTGCCTATGTGTTCACTAACAGTAACACCGCTTGCATATTCTAAAATGGCCGCTTAGCAGAAATTCAATCTGCGCATGCGTCGGTCATACCCATGTGATGTGAAGCACTCGCAGATTTGGAGGGAAAGAGTCTGCTCATGCGCATTGTAGCTGACCTGCCCGCTTGTTCTAACCATACTCTGCGCTTGCCGATGCAGCTTCGCACTGCTGTCTATTTTTGCACTAATCATTAAACGTTATAGATGTTATAAAGTAAGGGGTGCAGTGTAGGAAAACATGGTGTACAGTGTGTTCTGTTTTGCTGTGATATTAATTTGTTTTCGCTTACTTTTCATGTACCACGCATACATTGGCCTGGGTATGGGAGTTCGACTCCATCTTGAATCTCGATCCGACCCCAACACGTGACAAGGGAAAATCCCCACTGCGCAGAAGCAAATCACAGCCAGCTGGCTCCTGAAGCAAGATGCGCATGGGAAAACTACCTAGATGTGGACATTCACCTTGAGAATTTGCAACATTGTATCAATTGATGTAGTAACCCATTGTTCCTCTATATTCCTATGCCTGTGAACCTGTACACAGGGGGGCGGGTATTAAATATTAATATTAATTATGGGAACGCAGAATTTGGGGAAGTAAAGGTGACCTAACCATTTCTCCTGACCAATCACAAGTTGAGACCCTAATTTTGCAACATTTGTGGGTGGTCTGGGAACCCCAGAAGAGTATAACTAGCCTAGTCAGTTAGGGAGAAATTGTCCGACCTGTCCGAGTAGCAGACCTGTCACTGACCCCACGACTCTATAGGTGATTGATACAGAGAGCTGCGGAGCCCTCTGTCCGAACTTTCCACAAACTCCAAGGGGTGGAAATAGACTTAAGTGCAGGCGAAGCACTTTGGCTGGGGATTCGAAAACCCAATCGGGGTTATTGGCGGATTTCGTGCAGTGAGGGGGTAACGCAGGCGTTGCTTCCGAAGCTGTGGGGGTTGGTCGTGCCCTTTGGTGAGCCCAGTCCTGACCCAGAACCTGAGGGGTATCCTGTCCTGATTTTCCGTGAGCTGCAACCTGCTCACCCACTGGTATCCCAATTTCCTTGAGGGTCCTTGTCCTCGTCCTTCCCGAAACTGACCCGTGGCCAGGGTTAGTCTCCATTCTTGCTTAGGTAAATATTACCTGAAGGTGTCCGTCATTCTATCCCTTCTTTGCTCTTAATAAAGCCTCTATGCACATGATTTTTCCTCTAATCTTTCCTCTGATGCATTTGCAAACTGTTTAACTAGTATGTTCCTATTTTTCCCTTCCCGTAGGAGGTATTTTGAGCTGTTTCCTTGAATTATTAATGTGTGGTGAACTGTAGAAATTGCAATAAGACTTTAGCTAGACAGAATAGGAGTAGGGCTGAATTACTCATAGGCTATATAAATTCACTGATTTGTGTGATATGAACTTGTCGTCCCTAGTTTAAGTCTAAATTTTATAGCATGTTCCTTGTTACCCTTACCCTTTAGAAACTCAGTTTTCCCTTAAATGGTGTTAGCCTTGTTTCATAGCTACTTCATCTTCTTAATATTGCTTACTGATGTCCTTATCAGCATCTGTCTCATAATCCTGTCTCTTTGAAAATTACTTTATATAAAAATCCTTGAAATACCTAAGGTGTCTGTGATCATTCTAAAAGTACATCAAATGTTAATTGAATAAATAAAGTATTGTAGATTGAACCGTTATCACCTATCCTCGTGCTCCTGGTCCATCAGGAGGAGTAAATACCTGTGGTAAGTCAGGTATCTGGTTAGAAGTGTCACAGGAGACACACCCACAAGACTGATAGTAGCGTGTAAAATCACCCGACTTGTAAATTGGGGTATTCTGAACGCATACATGGGCCCAAGTGCGTTATAATCTGGCAGTCTGTATGGCCGGGTGACCTGCGCCCTCTATCAGTTTTCTGGCAGCAAGAGGATGGTTAGGACTAGTTAGGATAGGTAGATAGGAGAATTACTATTGAACCGTGAGAAATAAAATGTGCTGCTAAAATATTATTATATGCTGCTATAAATGATTATTGGTTTATATGAATGTCATAGAATAAGTTGGTATATTGCATGCGTTTTGAAATATTACTAGCCAATCGTGAGTAAATGTTTTATGTTGTGGGGATCCCCGGGGAACAGAAATAGCAGGTGGTGAGCAGAATCCACTTGGCTGTAAGGTCACTGGCAAAGGGAGAGATTAGTGCATGGTTAGGCAGAACTGGAAGCGCTAATCAGGGTTTTCTTCTTTTATTATCTGAAGTGTGTATGTTAGCTATCAGGACCGTGGTGAAACTCCCGTTGTGATATCACCTAGTAAGGGTCACAGGCGGCAGGAGTAATAGGTTCTTGGAGCTTGCGTGGCAGCAAAGGAGAGCATTGGTGAAAATTTGACTTGGTATATATCCCGGAAAGAAGTGGATTAGTCAAAAGAGTAGCAGGTTCTCTATTTGCTTGTGTGAAAAGGGATAGGCGGAAGGGATCTATCCGTTGTGAATGAAAAGTAGACAGAAGTGGTTTACTTGCAGTAAGAGAAAAACTCTTTTTCTTTCTAGGACCCTTTGGCATAGTGGCAGTCGTTTTACTTTGTTAGCTAAAATGTGTACGCGCACTTTAGGAAAAATTCAAAGTTTCCGTTACCTTGTGAAGGAGGGAGTCGGTCGCAAGACTGCGCTGACGTCACTCAGTGCCACGCTGGTATTGGAGGAGCCGGCGAATACAAGGCGAAGATAGAGTTGTAAGGGACGGGTGAGCGCCGCAGAGTGAGACCGCGTTTCACGAAGGGGCCGCGCATCCATTGGTCAACAGGTTTTTGAAACCTCTGTGCTGATTGGTTGACGGGAACTGTAAGACGTATTTGCATAGGAAGCACAAAAAGTAAACAAAAATTTTCCAAACCGAGCTTGTAGGTTGTGTTGAGAGGTGTATGTGGTATCCTGAATTTTTGCCTGATCACAGAAATTTAGGGTGTCATAGGGAATTGATGAGGAGAGGCAGACCTCACAATATGTACGGAGTTAAGAGAAAAATGTCCTTCGCTGAAAAAATAAGGAACTATTTCAAAAAGGATAAGCCCATTCGAACTAGGGAGGGAGTAATCATTCCACCTCCTAATACTCCTGCCTCATACATGATGTTTGAAAAAGGGTACCATACCTGTGTGTGGTTAGAGAATTGGGTCAAATACACAGAAGAGGATGGAGTCCTAGCTTTTCCCCTCGATGGTACCTTCAATGGTAGAATCTTGTTTAATCTGAGAACCCGAATGGAGGAATTACACCCCCGACCCAGACTAACACAGTATGAAGCTTTAGAGGAGTGGGAGATTGAGGCTCTAGAACGAGATAGGCCCCGAATGGAGAAGGGAGTGACCAAATGGTATCCTAAGTTACACAAGGAGACCAAGGAACAAAAGATGAAGCGGTGGAGACAAAAAATGATGGTTGAAGGGCTGTTCCCGATGTTTGGGGTAACTGAGCAAATAGGTGGGAAAAAGACAGAGAAGAGTCGACCCCTAATAGCCATTGGGGACTCGGAGGATGAATATCTGGAGGATTTGTTAATGAAAAATCCGTCACCTTATGCCGAAGCTTCAGGATCCTTAAGTTCGAAAAATCCTTTTCTCCACCATGCTAGGAGTAGGAGGGCGAGCGAGACAGACCTAGCTGGTATCTGCAGTAAATCTAGCAATAGTGATGACTTTTGCAGACCTAGTACTGCGGTCCCAAATTATCGACCTTTTGGGGAGGATAGACCGGGGTCAGCTGTTCCCACTGCTCCGAGTATTTACCCTCCTTTAGTGCCCCAAGTATTGCATGGTAACTCATCAGAAAGGGTCCTGCAAGAAAGAGAGATGCCCTGATTAAACAAAGGAATGAACTGATTCAAACCATAGCTCAGATACATCCCAGCCCGGATGCTCTGACGATACCTGTAACTATTGGTCCTGCTATTCCCCTTTATGGGGATAGGCAGACTAGTCCTAAAGCTCCAATCCTTACTCCGATGTCAGTCCCCCCCACAAAAAGAACCACTTGTGATCGATGACCAGGCAAGCGAGTGTGAGTCTGTAGTCTCTCTAATGGATCTGCCCATAAGAGAGCCTAGTACCAGTGGGTCTAGGTCAGGGAGTCAGACCAAAGCCAAGGAAGTCCTCATAGAAACTACATCAGGAATCCGGAGTGCAACGGTGGTGACTCCGGAGGAGCTGGATAGATGGACTAAGGAAATGAGTCACGAACCTTTCCGTGTCCAAACCTTTGGACATCTTCCGATTAAGGATAGAAATAGAAGAGTTAATGGCAGGGAATGTGGGGTTAGACAGGCTAAACACCCTTAGCGAAGAAGAGCTGCTGTTTATCAGTAAAAACCTTACCCGAAACACTAGAGTACTCCATGAAAAATGAATGGATACGGCTGCAGACATGGGAATTGATGTGAGTCGATCCAAAGTCCTAAAGAAACCGTACAGGGCAGAATTTTCAGACAAGGATTTGGAAAATATGAACGTATCAGGAAAAAGAACACAGATAAAGGAGTTGCTGAGTGTGTTGCAGAAATGGGGTGATCTGGACAAGTGGAAAATTAGGTGGGCTAAGAAAAAGGAAGAGAGTAGGACAAAGTCCCAAACTTCTGAGTTTGTGCTAAAAGAAGTCGGTCAAGCGGAAAAACTGTGTCCCATGAGGGAAGTGCCAGGAGGAAAATATGTACATGTCCCATGGTCCCGACATGACATTGTGTCATTCACCAAGGATTTCCCAAAGCTAAGGGAGAAGCCCGTAGAATGGTATAGGCAGGTAGAGCGATTTGTGAAGGTCCAGAAGTGCTTGTTGAAAGATCTAGATGGATTCTTTGACATTGTAGTTCCGGTAGATTTATGGACCGATTGCAAAATAGAGATTGATTGGCCCAGTGAGGAATTCCCAAGAGACCCACATACTGGAGCCCCTTCTGCAGATGTGATGAGAAAGTATGACCAGGTCATACAATTCCTAAAGAAAAAGGTGCCAGCAAAGGAAACTGATTGGACCCGAATTGATAGAACTACCCAGGACCACAACGAAACAGTCCATTCATATTATGAGAGGCTATTGCAGGTATTCAAGACCTACAGTGGCATTGATAATATTGAAATGAAAGACATGACTCATATTATTTATCGATTCGTACTAGGACTAAAACCAGAAATATCCCAGTGGATTAGAGATAATAAAATCTGTTGGCAGGGAAAGCCTATAGATGATGTCCTCAAGTACGCTAAGTACTGTGAGGATGAAATGGAGAATAAGAAAAAGGCCCTGAAGGAGAAAGTGATGTGGGCACAGGTTAAATTGGCTGAGCAACAAGAAAAACAGTTGAGTAAAATGAATAGCAATGCTCCAAACAATAACTCGGGAGGGGGAGGGAAGCCTCGAGTTAAGATGAGCAAAGAAGAGGCTAAGAAGAAATTCCCCTGTCACAGGTGCGGGCAGATAGGGCATTGGAGAGACGAGTGTCCCCATTTGCAAGCTGGTAACGCCCCCATCAATGGTTTAAATCCACAGGTGCAGAAAGAGGGGCCACGAAAGAATCAGCAACAGGTAAATCTACCTCCATTGCCTAGAGCTCCTAGACCAAATTATAAGAATCAGGCTCCCCAGAATGAGAGGGTTGAAGTGTGGGAAGGACAGAACGAGAGAAATCAGGCAACCTCACAGTTCTTGTTAAGTGACACATTCCTCTGTGATGATCAATACTGACGGGGCCTGAGAGGGGAGGAAGGGGAGTGCGTGCTTGGCGCATCCCTACGGGTAGACCAGTCAGGGCCATACATCGAAGGAAAGGTTGAAGGAAAAGATGTCACCTTTCTATTGGACACTGGTGCTACCCGTTCGACTGTGAGAACAGCGGATGTTCCTAACCTACCCCTCTCAGGAGAAGCAATCCAAGTAGTAGGCGTATCGAACCAGATAATTAGCACTCCTGTAACTGAACCTATGGAAATTTCTATAGGTAATTTCAAAGAAATGCACAGGTTCGTGGTTTGCGATTCCAGTCCTGTAAATTTACTAGGACGTGATTTATTGTGCAAAATGAATTGCACCATCTTTTGCACGCCAAGAGGTGTTGAGATTCAGACCCCAGATGAGGATGGCCTGTACAAGCTAATGCTGTTAAGGCCTAATACCGAAGCCAAACCCATAACCATTCTTGATTTACCTGAAGAACTCCAGCAAAAGGTGATACCAGAAGTATGGCATTTCACCGGGAAAGATGTAGGGTTAATGGCAAATGTGGACCCAGTCAGAATAGCCATCAAACCTAACGCGGCCTACCCAAAGACAAAACAGTATAAAATGAGTGCAGAAGTGAAAGCTGGAGTTGCACTTGAAATAAACAGATTGTTAGAGGCAAACATAATTGAAGAGGTGTTGAGCAGTCCTTGTAATTCACCCATAATTGGAATTAAAAAGCCTAGTGGAAAGTACAGGGTAGTGCAGGACTTGCGAAAGGTAAACCAGATTGTGGTACCTTGTTGTCCCATTGTGCCAAACCCTGCTGTGATCCTGTATCAAATTCCCTGGAATGCGGAGTGGTTTTCTGTCAGACTTGTGTCATGCATTCTTCTCCATTCCATTGCATCCAGAAAGCAAGTTTCTTTTCTCTTTTGAGTTTGACAGTCATATCTATGTCTGGAATCGTGTCCCCCAGGGGTACACAGAGAGCCCCTCCATCTTTAATCAGATCTTAAAAAGATGTCTTGAATCATTGGTACTGCCAAAGAAGTCTGTCCTGGTCCAGTACATAGACGACCTATTGGTGGCGTCTGAAACTCAAAGCGACTGTGTTACTGATACAATTGCTTTGCTGAATCACCTAGGCAGAGGTGGACACAAAGTATCCCCTGACAAATTGCAGTTCTGTCAGACTTCAGTAAAGTATCTCGGACACCAGATCGAGAAAGGTATCCGAAGAGTCACCTCAGAGAGAATCCGAATAATTCGGGATATGGAGCTGCCCCGAACTCAGAGGGACGTTAGAATGTTCCTCGGAGTTGTGGGATATTGCAGACAGTGGATTGTGGGATTTGCAGTACTTGCCAAACCTCTGATAAAAAGGACAAAGAAAGGGGCAGACGATCCAGTCACTTGGGATGATGAAAGCATGACTGCCTGGGTAAAATTGCGAAACTGTCTGTGTTCTGCTCCTGCATTGGGAATGCCTGACTATTCCAAGAACTTTGAGTTATTCTGTGATACACGAGACAATTGTGCACTTTCAGTCTTGACCCAAGAGCATGGTCTGACTAGACGTCCTGTGGCCTACTTTTCAGCCACACTGGACCCAGTGGCTGCTGGGCTTCCGGGGTGCCTGAAAGCAGTGGCTGCCACATGCACCAGTCTGGAACAGAGTGAGAACATTGTCATGGGACATCCTGTAACGGTTTATGTTCCTCATTCAGTTGTGATTCTGTTAACCCGAACCAAGACTCAGTATCTCACTCCTAGTCGGCTGACTAAGTATGAGAGAATTCTTATTGGTGCAGAAAACGTAATAATTTCTAGATGTAACATCCTGAACCCGGCAACGCTATTGCCCCTTGCCCAAGATACAGGAGAGGAAGGTGAATTCGAACATAATTGCATTGATCTAACTGAGTTTAGTACTAAACCTCGTCCTGACATAAAAGAATTGGCCCTTATCAGTGATGATGACCTTATCATGGTGATGTTTGTGGATGGCTCTTGCCTGAGGCATGAGGATGGTGGACTGAGTGCTGCCTATGCTGTAGTCACTCTGGAAACAACCAAAGAAGCATCCTATTTGAGTGAAGTCAAATCTGCCCAAGTGGCCGAGCTCATAGCATTGGCCAGAGCTTGCAAACATGGGAAGGGCAAACGAGTAACCGTATATACTGACAGTCAATATGGATATGGGGTTGTTCATGACTTCGGCCAACTGTGGCTGCAAAGAGAATTCATGACTTCCTCAGGTACCCCCATCAGAAATGGAAAGGTGGTGCAAACCCTATTGGAAGCTATCCAATTGCCCAAAGAATTGGCAGTGGTCAAATGTGCTGCTCACCAATCTGGAAAGGATGAAGTGGCAGCTGGAAACAGGTATGCTGACCAAATCGCGCAGTACTGTGCACGCTACAAAATGTCCCTAAAAATCCAATTATGGGGCGGAAACAGCTGCCAACTTATGATGTTTGAGAATGTATCTTCTTGGACGGAACTGAGAGAGTTGCAACAGGCTGCATCCGAGGAGGAAAAACTAAGATGGGTGACTGAGGAATGTCAACTCAGAGGAAGGGATGGTATCATAGTGAGTAAAGATGGTGTGCCTGTGTTGCCAGACTGTATGGCTGATCCAATGGTTCGGATGATTCATGGAGACACTCATGTTGGAAGAGATGGAATGTGCCGTGTGTTCGATAAAGTGTTCTACAATTCGAAATTCAGGAATATCGCGGAAAAGCTCTGCCAGAGGTGCCTGGTGTGTCAGCAGTTCAATGCAGGAAAGAGGACTGTGGTAGAACAGAGCACCATTGGAAGGTCAGAAGGCCCCTTTGTCAGATTACAGGCAGATTTCATCCAATTGCCCATGTGTAGAGGATACAGATATGTCCTAGTGATAGTTTGCCTATTCTCAAGATGGGTGGAAGCTTACCCAGCCAAAAGGAATGATGCCATTACTGTGGCAAAACTATTACTGAGAGAGCTGATACCTAGATTTGGTTTCCCAGAGACTATTGAAACAGACCAAGGTGGGCATTTTACTGGGGATGTCCTGAAGGAACTCTATGCAGCATTCAAAATTGAGCCTAAACTACATTGTGCATATCATCCAGAGGCTTCTGGAATAGTGGAACAAATAAATGGCACTATCAAATCAAGATTGGCAAAAATGTGTGATACCACTAAATTGAACTGGATAGAAGCCTTGCCACTTGTCTTGATGGGATTAAGGAGCATCCCGAACAGGAAAACAGGCCTGAGTCCCCATGAGGTACTAATGGGAAGAGTGATGCGACAGGCATGGGTACCTGGACACAAACTGCTGAGTATTTCTGATGATTTGGTGCTAGAATACTGCAGGCAGCTGGGTGACCAAGTGCGTTCTATCTCTCACCAGATTGGAGAGACTGCTGATGAATGGCCAACCACTCCAGTCCATAAAATCAGACCTGGAGATTGGGTGGTGTTGAAGATACACACCCGGAAGAGTTGCCTTGGACCAAAGTGGGGGAAAAAGAGGCAAGTGATCCTTGTAACTACCACAGCTGTAAAGTGTGCTGGAGTGCCGAAGTGGATTCATGCCAGCCACACTAAGAAGGTAGCCAAGGAGGAGACGACTGAAGCTGAGGGTGAAGCAGCTGAAGAGACTCCAGACGAGGGTCCAGACCTAGCTGAAGTGATACAACCCAGCACCAGCCAAGACGAGTGGTTTCCAGCAGATGACCTGATTCTTGATCCAATAAGAACCAGAAAATATTCCTACTTAGATAGAGAGTGGGATAGTGAGGGTGAGACAGGACAAGAAGAAGAAGGTCAGGTCAACGAGAATCACATCAGACCTGATCAGGAAATAGGCCAAGTAGGGACAGACCAAGTCATCGACACTCCTCCAGAGACTCCAGAAGCTGGAAAGGGACAGATAGTGGTTAAAGTTGAAGTTCATGCGGAAGAAAATCAAGGGGAAGAAGTGCATGAACAGGAACAGATAGGAACAGACGAACGTGTTCAGGAACCAGAGCCCAAGCTGGTTGAAGATCAAGATCAAATACAGACCATACCTGAACAAGGCCAGTTTAGAAACCAGGCAGAAGAAACTGACGAAAGACCAGGACCTAGTCAGACAGGAGAGGAAAAAGGCATTGCCAATACAATAGTGCCACACCAAAGTGAAAACAGGGGAATTCCCGAGGATGGCCAAGTATCCTCGACCACTAAGAGGCCTAGAAAACAGGCGAAACCAAGATATATAAAGAGACTGAAACTAAGACTGAAAACTGTAGAAGAGAAATTAGAAGACAGAAAAAAGGCTGCAAGTGAAAGACAAAAGGACGAGGCTCAACAAAATAGACGCAGTATCAGGTTCAAGAAAGCCAACAAGAACTATCAAAGCCCTGAATGGACCTATTTGGTGTTGGAAGAAGTTGACGACCCTGAAGAAAGTGACCGCAGTGATCACGAGTCTGTTGAGGATCACAGCTCTGAGGTAGACGACCCACCCTGAAAGGTGAAACTGTGATATCCTCTTGAAAAGAAACAAAGAGGGGTTAAAAAGTCCCAGAAACCAAAATGTCTGATTCAAGTGTAAATGGGAGACCAAAAAGGAATTGTTGCAAAACTTGCTGTAAAATATGCCTATGCAGTGTAGCAATAGTTATAGTAATCTGGATAGGACTAACAGTCATTATACCTTTTATGATAAGTAAAGACCCTAACCTGTACCCTACTAAACCAATGAACACAGATCCAGTAGTTGTACATACTGAAGAGACACCACGAAGTGTAGAAAGACATGACAACTCAGTAAGCCTAAGACAAACACGACATGACTTAAAAGCACCAGATGAGGATGGACTACATTTTCACCACATAATAAATAGATCACATCTAAATGTCTTTGCAAATCTTTTAGTGCATTATGTAGAAGCTATGGAAATAGAAGATTGTTATGTCTGTATGAAGCTACCTACTTCTGTAGCTGAGGGCGTGACTTATCACCAATTGCCCTTGACTTATGGGATTTCCTGTAGTATATTAGCAAGTTTGTTTTATAGAAGCACATTACAGTACTACTACTCAAACACTGACGTGATTTTTTCTGAGCTACCTGTTCGAGGGAACCTAAACGTTGTGCATATTAAAAGCGAGGTAACTAGATACATGGGAGAATACTTCCTGACTATAGGTGACATAGACTTACATGAAGCTCGAAGAGATAATTTGACTTGTTCATTACATGCGCAAGAAAAAAAATGTTTTTAAAAATGGCAGAAAAGAGAAGGGAGAGTTTCCAAAGAAAGGCTAATGATAAGAAACAGAAAACTCCTAAATGGGCTGAAAACATGGGAGGCGCCTCAAATGGCGATGCGAATCCTGCGATGTTGTTGGATTTTGAGAGAAAGGGGAAACTTTGTCTTCATAGGGAAAAGACTAGTTATTATAACAATGTATTCATCGGTTCCAGCGAATGCGACCATAATTACAAGGTAATTGGAGGTTGGGGTTTCAAAAATGGGTCAGAACCTGTGTTTCCCGGAATTTATTATATATGTGGGAGCAAGGCTTATTTCAAATTACCGGATCACTGGTATGGAAGCTGCTACTTTGGCATTGTCTTCCCGAAGATATAACATGTGAATAACGCTGCTGGAAGCAATGAAGGCACTAATGGCTTAGTGCGTAGAAAACGTGAAAGTGTAGGAGAAATTGTAGGTGATATTTTCAGTGCACTGATACCTGGAATGGGGGTAGTTCTAAATACTCACCGTATCTGCAAATTGTCTATGGTAGTGGATCGGTTATCAACTGACACTGCTGCTGGATTCCTGCTGGTCAATACTGAAATGGTTGCGATCAGATCAATGGTTTTGCAAAATCGCCTTGCTCTTGATACCTTATTGGCAAAAGAGGGCGGAGTCTGTAGAATGCTGAAGGCGCAATATTGTTGCACTTACATTCCAGATAAAAGTGTGGAAATTAAAAAATATGTGCAAAATATAACTAATTTGGAAAGGGAACTCAAACCATTGGAGGTTGACAGTGCCTGGAAGAGACTGACAGATGGTCTCTCTTCTGTAGGTAGTTGGTTTACTAGTGTAGGCCGTAGTCTAGTAGGTAAAATACTGATGCCAATAGCTGGAATAAGTTTGATTGTGTTTATTATAATAATTTGCTGTAAATGCCAGAAATGCAGAAAAAGGTACACTGTAAATAGGAGGAGAGTGAGGCGGAATGTGGATGAACTCGAATTAGAAGAATTAAGGAGTCAGATCTATAAAAAAGCTAGAGAATCCCACCCAAATAAAGTTGCAGACAAACGGCATACTAATAAATTTGTGGAAATTGAAATGAGTGAGATGTAAATTGAAGTTGGCATCTGTTTCCCATTAGTAGTGATGATAGTAAATATCATCAAAGAGGGGATTGATGGAGTGGAAGTTTGCGCCTAACGCAACAAGCTCTATGTATGAACCTCGAGCACACTTGTAATAATACTAAAACACCTTGTTCGTCACTAATATTCCACTTTTCCAGTACACGCGGGTGTCCTAGAGATGCTTGCCTATGTGTTCACTAACAGTAACACCGCTTGCATATTCTAAAATGGCCGCTTAGCAGAAATTCAATCTGCGCATGCGTCGGTCATACCCATGTGATGTGACGCACTCGCAGATTTGGAGGGAAAGAGTCTGCTCATGCGCATTGTAGCTGACCTGCCCGCTTGTTCTAACCATACTCTGCGCTTGCCGATGCAGCTTCGCACTGCTGTCTATTTTTGCACTAATCATTAAACGTTATAGATATTATAAAGTAAGGGGTGCAGTGTAGGAAAACATGGTGTACAATGTGTTCTGTTTTGCTGTGATATTAATTTGTTTTCGCTTACTTTTCATGTACCACGCATACATTGGCCTGGGTATGGGAGTCCGACTCCATCTTTAATCTCGATCCGACCCCAACACGTGACAAGGGAAAATCCCCACTGCGCAGAAGCAAATCACAGCCAGCTGGCTCCTGAAGCAAGATGCGCATGGGAAAACTACCTAGATGTGGACATTCACCTTGAGAATTTGCAACATTGTATCAATTAATTAATTAATTAATTAATTAATTGTGTGCTTATATAGCGCTGGAATCACACTCGAAGGGGTACCTCCGCGCTTCGACCGCTGCGAAACCCTTCCTGGCTTCCCTGAGAAATGGTCCCTTAATGGGTATCTCCAGGGTGAGACCAGGCATCCCCGGCGGTCTGGTGGGGCCGTTAGTGAAGATGAGGCAAGCTAGTGCCCAGAGTTGCCGAGTGTGATCGCTGATCAGAGTGGGCACCGAGGCGAGAGAATTATCGAGTCCGCTGACCCTGGTCCAGAAACCTGCCGCGTCGGGAATCGAACCCTGGTCTCGGGCCGTCCTCTGCTCTCGGGTCTGCCGCCTCTAACCAGTGAGCCACACTACTTCAATTGATGTAGTAACCCATTGTTCCTCTATATTCCTATGCCTGTGAACCTGTACACAGGGGGGGCGGGTATTAAATATTAATATTAATTATGGGAACGCAGAATTTGGGGAAGTAAAGGTGACCTAACCATTTCTCCTGACCAATCACAAGTTGAGACCCTAATTTTGCAAAATTTGTGGGTGGTCTGGGAACCCCAGAAGAGTATAACTAGCCTAGTCAGTTAGGGAGAAATTGTCCGACTTGTCCGAGTAGCAGACCTGTCACTGACCCCACGACTCTATAGGTGATTGATACAGAGAGCTGCGGAGCCCTCTGTCCGAACTTTCCACAAACTCCAAGGGGTGGAAATAGACTTAAGTGCAGGCGAAGCACTTTGGCTGGGGATTCGAAAACCCAATCGGGGTTATTGGCGGATTTCGTGCAGTGAGGGGGTAACGCAGGCGTTGCTTCCGAAGCTGTGGGGGTTGGTTGTGCCCTTTCGTGAGCCCAGTCCTGACCCAGAACCTGAGGGGTATCCTGTCCTGATTTTCCGTGAGCTGCAACCTGCTCACCCACTGGTATCCCAATTTCCTTGAGGGTCCTTGTCCTCGTCCTTCCCGAAACTGACCCGTGGCCAGGGTTAGTCTCCACTCTTGCTTAGGTAAATATTACCTGAAGGTGTCCGTCATTCTATCCCTTCTTTGCTCTTAATAAAGCCTCTATGCACATGATTTTTGCTCTAATCTTTCCTCTGATGCATTTGCAAACTGTTTAACTAGTATGTTCCTATTTTTCCCTTCCCGTAGGAGGTATTTTGAGCTGTTTCCTTGAATTATTAATGTGTGGTGAACTGTAGAAATTGCAATAAGACTTTAGCTAGACAGAATAGGAGTAGGGCTGAATTACTCATAGGCTATATAAATTCACTGATTTGTGTGATATGAACTTGTCGTCCCTAGTTTAAGTCTAAATTTTATAGCATGTTCCTTGTTACCCTTACGAAACTCAGTTTTCCCTTAAATGGTGTTAGCCTTGTTGCATAGCTACTTCATCTTCTTAATATTGCTTACTGATGTCCTTATCAGCATCTGTCTCATAATCCTGTCTCTTTGAAAATTACTTTATATAAAAATCCTTGAAATACCTAAGGTGTCTGTGATCATTCTAAAAGTACATCAAATGTTAATTGAATAAATAAAGTATTGTAGTTTGAACCGTTATCACCTATCCTCGTGCTCCTGGTCCATCAGGAGGAGTAAATACCTGTGGTAAGTCAGGTATCTGGTTAGAAGTGTCACAGGAGACACACCCACAAGACTGATAGTAGCGTGTAAAATCACCCGACTTGTAAATTGGGGTATTCTGAACGCATACATGGGCCCAAGTGCGTTATAATCTGGCAGTCTGTATGGCCGGGTGACCTGCGCGCTCTATCACCTGGGGATATTCTAAGGTAAGGAATCTATCACTAACGTGTTTCTTTCAGATGTACTCGTACTAATATTACGACTGTGAGGGAATGTGCATGAAAAGTAAACGGAAATGCTGGGCCTGAGTATTTATGGCCCTGAGTACCAAGCTCAGTGTAGTCTACAGACAAGGAGAAAAAAAGGAGACAAAAAAGGACGGGAGTTAATAGGCGCGTCCCAGGGACAGTGAAGATGCACGTTGACATTAAGAATTGTAACTGAAGGGACTAAATTAATCCTTACCCCACAGCCGGTGATAATTCCAACCCGGTGGGGAATAGGTGCATCAGAGGAACGTATAATAAATCGTCTGTACTTGTATTTAGACTCTGCATGATTTTTAGATTAGGATATCCCCAAATAACTATGTTGTTACTGATGCTCTGAGCTCCTGATTAGTTCACCAGTGTGTTGTGTTATTATCACCAGTGGTAGTAACCACAAGGTTACACCTGTCACCTCATGTTATGGTCTTGTACTTTGTCTGTTTTTTTTTCTTCTCCAATTTGGTCTCCATGTGTAACGTGAGAAAAGGAACATTTTCTAATGTGTGAAGATAATTGTTTTTCCTTTTGTATGTATCGTCCATTACATGTCCTCAGTTCATGTTATGTATCAAGCCCTGAAGATTCGGAGAACATTGTTTCTCTGATGAAACACGTGTCGGCTGGCTGCGTTGTATAGAACTATCAATTAAAAGAAAAAACAAGATACCATTGTTGGATTTGCACTCATTTTGTTGTCCTTCCACTAACTGTATTGTCTAATTTCAAATTTGTGTGTGCGCTCGGGATTGTCTTAATACCCGATGGGGTCATGTTCATGCAAAACTTTTTAATACATAAATAATTAATAAGGAAAATGGTACTTACCAGTATGCATCTGTTCTTGGCATGTAGAGCTGCAGAGTTGCACACTGTGGATATATCGCCACCTAGTGTTGGGCCTGGATGTTTGCAGTTCATTGTTGTCCTGAAAAGTTCTTTGGAAGTCACGAGATAGGTGACTCCTCCTTAGGACCACATTGTGCTTGGGCATCGGCTCCATCCCCAGATTGTTTTTCGCCATTAGAGAAATGATGGAGCCCATGTAATTTGTATCTAATTAAGATAATACTGGAACAGGCAAGGGTAGCCGGGGAGGCAGGTGGGCGTGTGCAACTCTGCAGCTCTACATGCCAAGAACAGATGCATACTGGTAAGTAGCATTTTCCGTTCGAGGCATATGAGCTGCAGATTGCATACTGTGCATAGATTGTATAGCAGTAATCGCTCTTAGCGGCGACCACCCCTATCTGTTGCAGTAGTTTGGAATAATGTTTTGAGAACAGCCTGGCCCATATTAGCTTGTTGTATTGTTTGCACATCTACACAGTAGTGTTTTGTGAATGTGTGCGGTGTAGACCACGTAGCTGCTCTGCAGATGTCATCTAGGGGAATGTTCAATAAAAAGGCCATTGAAGCCCCTATTTTTCTTGTAGAGTGGGCTTTAGGAGGAACAGATAACGTACGTTTAGCTTCGTGGTAACAAATCTGTATGCATTTGACAATCCATCTAGCTATCCCAGATTTTGAAATGGGATTACACTTGTGTGCTGGTGAGAAAGACACAAAAAGTTGTTTTGTTTTACGAAAAGGTTGTGTCCTTTCTATGTAGTATAGCAATGCTCTTTTGACATCTAATGTGTGAAGAGCACTTTCTGCTACGGACTGTGGTTGCGAGAAGAAAACGGGCAGTTCCACAGATTGAGATGGAATGGAGAAATGACTTTGGGCAAGAATTTTTGGATTAGTACGTAGAACTACCTTATTTTGATGCATTTGCAAGAAGGGTTCTTGGATGGTTAGTGCTTGTAGTTCACTAACTCTCCGCAGATAAGTAATAGCTACTAGGAAAGCAACTTTCCATGTTAAAAACTGCAATTCACATCTGTGCAAGAGTTCAAAGGGAGGTCCCATTAACTGTGTGAGAACGTTTAAATTCCACACAGGTGAAGGTGGTACTCTGGGAGGAATTATTCTTTTAAGGCCTTCACTAAAGGCTTTAATGGCAGGCACTCTGAACAGAGATAGATGTTGTCTGTTTTGCAGATATGCTGCTATTGCAGCAAGATGTAGTTTAATAGACGTACAGGCTAAGTTACATCTTTGGAGATGCAGTAAGTATCCTATGATGTGTTGAAAAGACACATCTAGGGGATCAAAATTGTTGCTGTGACAATATATCACAAATCGTTTCCACTTGGCTGCGTAACATACCCTAGTGGTTGGACGTCTAGCTTCCTTAATGACATTCATGCAGTCTGGAGGAAGGTTCAGATATCCAAATTCTAGGACTTCAGGAGCCAGATCGCAAGGTTGAGCTGAGATGGGTCCGGGTGTCTGATCTCTCCACGGTTGTGTATTAAGAGGTGTGGAGACAGGTGCGGTTTTTGGTGCGGCACTACAGACAATTGTAGAAGTGTGGTATACCACGGTTGTCTGGCCCACGTTGGAGCAACTAGGATGAGGGTCAGAGAATGCTGCTGTAGTTTGCGTACTACTCGTGGCATGAGTGGTAGAGGTGGAAAAGCGTACGTAAATCGGTTTGACCAATTCATCCATATCGCATTGCCTTTTGACAGGGGGTGTGGATATCTGGCGGCGAAGCTTGGGCATTTTGCGTTTTCATGGGTGGCAAATCGGTCTATTTGAGGTTGTCCCCACATCTGAAAGAATGGCTGAAGAACTTGCATATGAAGTTCCCACTCGTGGGTCTGTTGTGTTTGACGACTTAACAGATCTGCTATAGTATTTTGTACTCCCGGAACATACTGGGCTAGGAGGAATATGTTTTGAGGTATAGCCCACCTCCATATGTCCTGTGCTAATTGAGAGAGCTGCAGGGAGCGTGTGCCTCCCTACTTCTATATGTAGTACATTGCTGTCATGTTGTCTGTGCGGACTAACACAGCTTTGTTTGCTACTTGCTTCTGGAAAGCTTTTAGTGCTAGGAATATTGCTAGTAACTCCAGATGATTGATGTGGATTAATTTTTGTTGCGGGGTCCACCTGCCTTGCATGGTGTGTTGCAGTAGGTGGGCTCCCCAGCCGGAGAGCGATGCATCCGCAGTCAAGATTATCTGAGGAACTGGCTCTAGGAACAGTCGTCCCTTGGAAAGGTTTTTGGTGTTTCACCATTGCAGAGAGCGATGAGTCCGACCGTCTACCAACACTAGGTCTGTTAGGTGACCTTGAGCCTGGTTCCATTGATGTGATAAGCACTCTTGTAGCAGACGCATGTGAAGACTTGCATGGGGTACTATGAAGATGCAAGAGGCTATCATCCCTATGCGTTGCATGAACACTCTTGCTGGGAGGTAGTGTTGTAGCTGAAACTTTGCTAGAAGAGTTTGCATGCTGGCTATCCTTGCTGGAGTGGGATAAGCTAGCGCTGTTGAGGTCTTTATTGTGGCACTGAGGTACTGTTGTACTTTGGATGGCTGTAGATGAGACTTGGTGTGGTTTATTGTGAACCCCAAGTTGTGGAGCAGATGGATGGTGGCATGGTGTGTTCCACGCATTGATTGTATGAGCTGGCTTTTATGAGCCAGTCTTCGAGGTACGGGAAGACATGGATGTGCTGTCTTCGTAGATGCGCTGCCACTACTGCTAGGCACTTGGTGAATACTCTTGGTGCTGTTGTTACTCCGCATGGGAGTACTTTGAATTGATAGTGCTGCTTGTCTATTAGAAATCTGAGATACTTCCTGTGAGCCTTGTGAATGGGAATGTGAAAGTATGCGTCCTTGAGATCTAGAGTAGCCAGGAAGTAGTTTTGCAGCAGGAGCGGAAGGACTTGTTAGAGTGTGACCATGTGTAAATGGTCTGACTGTATGTATAGGTTTCGCGGTCTGAGGTCTAAAATAGGCCTTAGAGAGCCGTCCTTCTTTGGAATCAGAAAATATAGAGAGTAAACCCCCTTGTTTTGATGGTGCAGAGGAACTGGTTCTATTGCACTTTTTTTCTAGCAGAGATACTACTTCTTGCTTTAACAGTGATAGATGTTCTTGTGACATTGGACGCTGTTTGGGTGGTATGTTTTGGGGGGGGGGGTAGATGTTCGTTGTAGACAGTAATCTGACTGAATAATTTGTCGCAGCCACCTGTCTGATGTGATGTTGATCCAGGCAGGCAGGAATTGTTGAAGTCTTCCCCCCACATGAGTGGAATGTTGGAGGGGAAGGGGAGGAAAGTCAAGTCATTGGGTAGGGGTAGAGACAGAGCGGGAGTTGTTGTTTTTGCCTCTGCCTTTGTTGTTGTTACCCCTGTAACCCCTTCTCTGGTAGCCCTTAGTGATTGTGGATTGACCAGGGGTTTTGTAGGAAGTGGAGGGACTTTCTGAGGAGTCGCCTCTTGTGTTACCTCTGTATGATGAGCGACGAAAGGAACGTCTGGGAGCTTGCTACTGCAAGGCTCCCATAGATTTTGCTGTATTGGTGTCTTTTTTCATTTTCTCTTAAGACACGTCAACATTGGGGCCAAATAAATGTGTCTCATCAAATGGCTGATTAAGGATGGAGTTTTGTACCTCAGGTTTAAAACCTGAAATACGTAGTAGGGTGCTGGTATTGATTGCCCTTGAGGCGGTATCTGCAGCGCCTAGGGCACAACGAATGGAAGTATTAGTGATATTTTTACCTTCCTGTATAAGTTCATTAGCCCGTTTTTTGTATTTGTCTGGTAGGTGCTGCATTATGGACTCTAGTTCATCGTAATGTGTCCTGTCATATCTTACCAGCAACGCTTGGGTGTTGGCAATGCGCCAGATGTTAGCTGCTTGTGCCGCTGTTCGCTTGCCGGAGGAGTCAAGGAGCTTAGATTCTTTGTCTGATGGTGAGGCCTCATCAGATGTCTGGGAATTAGCACGTTTACGTGCATTAGACACTACTAGAGAATCTAATTGTGCTGGACCTTTAATATAAACTGGATCTGTAGGGGCAGCTTTATATTTTTTCTCAATGCATGGATTGAGGACCCTAGCCCTGACAGGATCCTTAAAAACCTCTGTTGAGTGCTTGATAACACCAGGGCAGTAGACCTTTGTGTGTTATCAAAATGTGTCTAATAGGAAATCTTCCTCCACTGCATCGGTGTGTAAGTCCACCTCATGATATTGTGCAGCCCTTTGGACTAGTAGGTTAAACCCTATAGTGTCCTCTGGTGGGGAAGGTCTGGAAGGGTATACATAATCTTGTGGGACGTAAGGCACATCAGGGGTGATGCAATCATCCCATGGATTAGGTGACTGAGGGGGACTATTGGTCCCTGCTGGGTCGTGTGCACCCCCACCTATGTCATCAGAATCTGTGTCTACATCATCATCTGGACTAGTAGATGGTGTAGGTGAATGATGTGATGGAGGAGGTGTAGAAGGAGGAACAGTATGGGAAGGTGGTGGAGAAGGGACCCTTAATGGAGATGTTGCAATGTCTCTCTTCTTTGGAGGGGGAGGAGGTGCTGGCGCCTCAAGTGGTCTCTTCTTGGAGCTGAGAGTCAATTGTCAGGTTTTAGGATCCCTTACAAGAGTTTTCTGATTGAGATCCGATGTAAAAAGATCTTCTGAGTAGGGCAAATCCTTTGGCGTCTAAGTTTTCGGCTCCGTAGGTTTTTTCGGCACAGAGTCGGTAGCTGGTGTTAGGTCTTTTGGCTTAGGAGTGTGCCCTTTTGAAATGTCTTTTACCGGAACCTGTTTTTTCGGTTCCGGGTGTTTTTTCGGCTCTGACGCATGTGAATCTGGCACTTTGGGCATTTTTTTTACTCTGCTCGGAGTGCGGTTTCGGCATCGATGAGCCGCTGTAAGTCTTCGGCGCCGTGTGCTTAGGTGTCGGAGCAACTGTCTGCATGGTTGAGGAAAATGGCTTCTTCTTCGGTGTCGGTATAGGATCGCCACCGGAGATAGGCTGGCTCGAGCTCAAGCCGCCTGAAGGTTTAGTGGGCATCTTTGCCGGGCCCGAAGGCGGGGCGTGGGAAGCAGTCTCTCGGTGTGCACCCGGGCACAAGGTGAGGGTGTGACCGAAGCCTTTTTTTGAGGGTGTCGAGGAAGGGTTGGGGTCGACTGTCTTACTTACAACCCGCTGAGCCGGAGTGATGTCCTCAACGTCAGAGTCTTCGGCATCTGAGGATCCGATACTCTCTTCGGCGTGCTGGTGTTCTGGCACGTCGACGCCCTCTTCGAAGATGTCGTCGGGGATCGAAGCTGACGAGCGAGCCATAGATCTCAGAGATCGTCGGTCCCGAATGGTTTTCTTGGAGCGGAATGAGGCACACGTCGAACAGTCTTTGGCCTCGTGCTCCGGAGAAAGGCAAAGGTTGCACACCTCATGTAGCTCAGTGTGGGGAAACTTCAACCCACAATGAGGACACTTCTTGAATGGCGCCCTTTCCCTGAGCCAGAAAGTAAGGCCTAGGTAGGCCCGAAGGCCTTCGTCGACGACCGGAATCGAAGACTTCGAAGTGGTAGAGAATCATGTCCATGTAGCATGATCTAAACAATACCGTCAAACTGGGTGAGGATTGCGCACCGAAGGAAATCGGTTCCAAACCGGAGCGCAGGAAACACATCCGAGCCCGATGGCGGAAAAAAACCAATCTGGGGATAGAGCCGATGCCCATGCGCAATGTGGTCCTAAGGAGGAGTCACCTATCTCGAGACTTGCAAAGAACTTTTCAGGACAACAAACTGCAAACATCCGGGCCCAACACTAGGTGGCGATTTATGCACAGTGTGCAATCTGCAGCTCATATGCCTCGAACACACATTTTTATACGGGAACCACTGTCAGTAGTGCAGCCAGAGCTTACAACATTTACTTAGAGCACTTACCCTAATAATAAAGGCTTTCAATTAATTAACCATGAATACAAGTTTGAATAGCATTAACATATGGACAAAAATATGACCGACTGCCAAAGGGTTTGTGCTGCAGGGGGTTGAGCGTACTTGTCCCAAGGAGGAAATACAAAGGAGGAGGAGCTAGAGTAGGGACAGAGCAAAGCATGGGAGAGACAGGCACATGGGCCCTACTCATCGCTAACCCACATAACCAGATTAATACCAACACTGCTCAACCATACTTACCAACAGATTTGGATCATGAGCCTTCCCAGAGATATGCTTTGCAGATATAGGGCTACCCACAGTACTATGATTTAATTACGACAGAGGTGAGCTGTAGGAAAGTAGGATCTACTTTCATGGTTACCCCCACCTGTTGCTTGGTGTCAGTATGTGTTTGGCCTAGTCTGACTGGGATTCTGCTAATCATGACCCAGTCACTGTGCTTTCTCCCTAATTTGACCATGGTAAATACTTGTGTACATCCACAATTGGTAACTGGTGTACCCTTGTAAGTCCCTAGTATATGGTATTAAGTGACACACAGCATAGGTAAATTGTAAAGGGCACTTGTGTAATGGTTCAAAAGATGGGCCCAAGAGCCTTACGAGAACAATGTTGAGATTCCATACAGGGGCAGGGGGAATCCTTGGTGGTAGTATGCATTTTAAGCCTTCCATGAAGGCCTTGATTACTGGGACTCTGAATAGTGACAAATATTGTCTATTTTATAGGTACGCAGCAACTGCTGCAAGGTGCAAACAAATAGACGTGTAAGCAAGGCCTGATTGTTGTAAATGGAACAAGAAGCAAATCATTTTTGTATAGACGCATCTAAAGGATTGATTTAGTTATTGCAATATACAGCAAATCTGTTCAATTTTGCTGCATAGTAAGCTCTGGTGTTAGGCCTTCTTGCTTCTTTTAGAATATTCATACAGTCTGGTAGAATATTTAAATAACCAAACTCTGAGATCAGGAGCCAGATCGCTAAATTCAACTCTTTGTGATCAGGATATCTGACTTCCCCATGGTAATGCGTGAGGAAACTGGAGTTTAGGTGTCCTCAGGACACCCCCACGCCGCACGGCCCTTCAGCTGCCGGCGCCCCCTCGCTGCTGCTCGTTCACCCTTCCGCCGCTGCCCCCATCTGTGCCTCACTGTACTTTGTTTGTATCTCCACCTTCTGTGCCTCATTGTTTTTCGTTAATATTTCTCCCACCTGTGCCTCTTTGTATTTCGTTTTTGCATTTCTCCATTCTGTGCCTCATTGTACTTCGTTCTTTTACCTCCCCCATCTGTGCCTTCATCCCTGCTTCACAGTAGTGTTGGAATCGTAGTGTCTGTCAGAGATTCTGCCGGTATTGCTACCCTGCTGTGACCCCCCCCTCCGCCCCCCGCTTCCCGCCGCTGCTCCCTCGCGGCCCCGTCCCCTTTCACTTCTGTATCCCCGTTGGCCGCCCCACTCTCGCCTCCCAGCTGCTCCTCCCTCCCACTTCGCCTTATATGGATCCCGCGGGTGGCGCCGATTGTGCGCCGAAGGCGCGCCAAAGGCAAGCCTGTCTGCGCCCGTCCGCGCATGGACCGCGCCCAGCGCCAGAACCCCTGGTCCCCGACGATGCCAGACCTCATGACGGACCTACGACGCCTCCACCCTCATCGCACTCAACACCGGACGGAACCCCGCCTGCTACCAAGCCACCCCGAAACGCACCCATGGACCCTTCAATTGCCAAGCCTGCAAGTTCACCTGCCACCGGACCGGCAGCGCACCCAACAGGCCAAGCACCATCAGCAACCACCTCAAGTGCATCCTGCTCAACACCCGCTGCGTCCACAGACACGCCGTGGAACTCTGGAACCTGCTCGACACAACATCACCAGACGGCGCCTTCCTTACAGAAACCTGGATGAACACCTCCTCAGTGCCAGACATCGCCATCGCCATCCCGGACGGATACAAGATCATCCGGAGAGACCGCGTCAACCAGACCGGAGGAGGCATCACCATCGTCCACAGGAACACCATCCGCATCTCGACTAACTGCAACGACAACTTCACCGCCACCGAACACCTCCACTTCCAGATACACACCGACCCAAAGACAACCCTCAGAGACACCCTCATCTACAGACCCCCTGGACCACGCACACAATTCAGCGAAGACATTGCAGACTTCATCAGCCTGCACGCCCTCTCCTCCACGGACTACATCCTCCTAGGGGACCTCAACTTCCACCTGGAGAACAACAACGACAGGAACACCGCCGCCCTGCTGGACAACCTCGCCAACCTCGGACTCCAGCAACTGGTGAACACCCCCATCCACTACGCCGGCCACACGCTTGACCCAGTCTTCTCCGCCAGCAAGCACATCTCCTTCAGCCACTCCACCGGACTTCACTGGACTGATCACAGCTGCGTCCACTTCAGCTTCAGGAGAAACACGAACCTCCACCACCCACAACAGGCGCCTCGCCGAAGCTGGAGCAAGATCACCGCCGAGCAGCTCACCACCTCCCTCAGCCAGAACCCGCCCTCCAGCACAACGGACCCCGACGAAGCAGCCAGCAACCTCACACAATGGCCGACGACCTTGCACCACTAAAGAACCCTCCGAACAGACCCGGCAGCAAGAAAACCCCCTGGTTCACCGACAAACTCAAGGACTCCAAGAAGAATTGCCGCACCCTCGAGAAAGCCTGGCGCCACGCCCAGACCACAGACAACATAATCGCCCTCAAGCACACCACCCGCAGGCACCACCAGCTGATCCGCACCACCAAGAAGACAGCATTCAAAGAACGACTGGACAACAACGCCCACAACAGCAAGGAACTCTTCAGCATCGTCAAAGAGCTCTCCAACCCCAGCGCCGGAAACAATGACATCACTCCTTCGCAAGACCTCTGCGACTCACTCGCCTCGTTCTTCCATCGCAAGATCGCCGACATACACAACAGCTTCGGCGCACCAACCACGCAACCAACCATCGAACAAACGCACCCCACCACCATCCTCTGCAACTGGACCCCGGTCAGCACCGAAGACACCACCCGCACGATGAACACAATCCACTCCGGATCACCTACCGACCCTTGCCCCCATCAAGTCTTCAACAAGGCCGACTCCATCATCGCACCCCATCTACTGGACATCATCAACACCTCTTTCCACACCGCCACCTTCCCGGAGAGCTGGAAGCACGCCGAGCTCAGCGCCCTCCTGAAGAAACCAACAGCGGACCCCACCAACCTCAAGAACTTCCGCCCCATCTCGCGCCTCCCTTTTCCTGCCAAAGTCATCGAGAAGACCATCAACAGCCAGCTCGCCGCCTTCCTCGAGATGAATGGATCCCTCGACCCCTCGCAGTCCGGCTTCCGAGTCAACCACAGCACCGAGACCGCCCTGATCGCAGCTACCGATGACATCAGATCCCTGCTCGACAACGGGGAAACATCAGCCCTCATCCTCCTGGACCTCTCTGCAGCGTTCGATACTGTCTGCCACCGCACCCTAGTACAGCGCCTCAGCAACATCGGAATCCAAGAAAAGGCACTGGAGTGGATCATCTCGTTCCTCGCCGGAAGAACCCAGAGAGTCCGCCTCCCCCCGTTCAGATCCGAGGCCACCGAAGTCATCTGCGGCGTACCACAAGGATCATCACTCAGCCCAACCCTCTTCAACGTCTACATGAGCCCTCTCGCAACCATCGCACGCCAACATAACCTCAACATCATCTCCTACGACGACCAACGACCCCGCCACCGCCAGAACCAGCCTACACGAAGGGATGAAAGACGTCGCCGAATGGATGAAGAACAGCCGCCTGAAACTGAACTCAGACAAGACGGAAGTCCTCATCCTGGGATCATCGCCCTCCGCCTGGGACGATTCCTGGTGGCCCCCTGCCCTGGGCTCCACTCCCAAGCCAACGGACCACGCACGCAACCTGGGCTTCATCCTGGACTCCTCCCTCTCGATGACCAGACAAGTCAACGCAGTCTCCTCATCGTGCTTCAGTACCCTGTGCATGCTCCGCAAGATCTTCCGCTGGATCCCCACCGAGACCAGGAAGACGGTCACGCAGGCACTCGTCACCAGCCGACTGGACTACGGGAACACCCTCTACGCCGGAACCACAGCCAAACTACAGAAAAGACTCCAACGCATCCAGAACGCCTCCGCACGACTCATCCTGGACATCCCCCGACACAGCCACATCTCCGGCCATCTGAGAGACCTGCACTGGCACCCCGTTAACAAGAGGATCACGTTCAGGCTCCTCACCCACGCACACAAGGCTCTCCACGACCTAGGCACCAAGTACCTCAACGACCGTCTGACCTTCTACACGCCCACCCGCAAGCTACGATCAACCAGCCTCGCCAACGTACCACGCTCCGCAGAGCCACCGCCGGAGGAAGATCCTTCTCCTACCTGGCGGACTAGACCTGGAACTCCCTCCCCATCCACCTTCGTCTGACCCAGGACTATCTTTTCTTCAGGAAGCAACTCAAGACCTGGTTGTTCGCGCAGTAACGTTAAACGTTAAACCGGTGAGTAGCGCGCTATACAAATGTCATGATTGATTGATTTTTGATGTGGAACTAGAGACCGCTCCAACAGAGTGGTGTACCATGGACGACGAGCCATGTGGGAGCCACTAGAATTAGTGTGAGAGATCCTTGCCTGAGTTTCTGAACGACCCATGGAATGAGCAGGAGAGTCGGAAAAGTGTAGGCAAATATTCCTGACCAGTTTATCCATAGGGCATTGCCCTTAGATAGCGGGTGTGGGTACCTGGAGCCGAAGTTTGAACATTTTGTGTTTATGGCTGTGATAAATTGTTCTATTTGTTGAAACCCCCACTGTTGGAAGTAAGGAAAGAGAACTTGAGGGTGAAGTTCCCACTCGTGAATTTGTTATTGTCTTCTGTTGAGGAGATCAGCAATTTGATTGTCTACTCGTGGGAGATGTTCTGCCAGAAGATAAATCTTGTGATGTATTTTCCACTTCCAAATGGCTTGAGCGAGTGTTGACAGTTGGAGAGAGTGTGTCCCCCCCTTGCTTCTGTACATAATGCATTGCTGTCAGGTCAGTTTTGGCTATGAGCTGAGTCTGAAAAGCTTTTGCTAGAAAAACAGCTTAGCTCTAGATAGTTGATGTGGAGAGTGGTGTGCTTGTTGATCCATATGCCTTGTATTGTGTAATTTTTTAGATGAGCCATCCAACCTGTTAGAGATGCGTCTGCTGTGAGCACAATTTGTGGAACAGGGTCTATGAAAGGCCGGCCTGCTGATAAGATTTGTGGGTTTCCCCCACTGCAGAGAGCGATGGGTGAGGCCGACTACCAAAACTACATTGGTCAATAGACCCTGTGATTGATTCCACAGACGTGCTAAGCATTCTTGTAGGGGGTCGTGTGTGAATACTCGCATGGGAGTACAATTGCGATGCAGAACGCCATGATTTCCAATAATTGCAAGAACTTTGCAGAATGGCAGGTTGAATATTGTGTATTCTGGCTATATTGGGAGAGGCTAGGGCTTTGACTGTGCCTAGAGTAGCTCCCAGATAAGTCTGCATCTGTGATGGTTGCAGGTGTGATTTCTGTGCATTGATGGTGAAACCCAGTTGATGAAGCAGATCTATTGTGGTTTGAGTGTGCTGAGAGAGTCGTCGTAAGTGCTGGCTTTGATGAGCCGGACGTCCAGAATGAGAAGACGTGAATTTGTTATCTTCTGAGGTGAGCAGCAACTACTGCCAAGCATTTGGTAAAAACTCTGGGCGCTGCAGTTACTCCAAAGGGAAGTAAGTACCTTGAAATGGTAATGCTAGTTTGCTATCATAAATCGTTGGTATTTGCGATGAGCTGAATGAATTGGAACATGAAACTATGCGTCCTTTAAATCCAGAGTAGACATATAAAGTCTGCTCTTTGTAAAAGCAGGAGCACCTGTTGAAGTGTGACCATGTGAAAATGTTCTGACCGTATGTGGTGGTTCAGCTCTCTGAGATCTAAAATAGGTCTTAAGGAACCGTCCTTTTTGGGGACGAGAAAATACAGAGAGTAAACCCCCAGGCTTGATACTATATGGGAACTGGCACTATTGCCCCTTTTAGTAAGAGGGACTGGACCTTTTGTTTTAGCAAGTGGACATGTTCTGGAGATAACTTGTGAGATCGTAGAGGAATGTTTGGGGATTGGTGGTAAGCTACAGGCAATAACCATGTTGGATAATTCCAAGAACCCATTTGTCTGATATTATAGACTGCCAAATGGGGAGAAAGTGGTGAAGTCTTCCCCTGGCATGTGTGGTATAATCTGGGGGGGGGAAGCATGGGCAAGTCACTATCTTTAGGGGGAAGGGGAGTTTCTAGGTGTGTTGCCCATAACTCTACCCTTAAAGTTGTTGCCTCTATAACCTCTTCGAAAAAATCCTCTGGAGGGAGAGGACTGGTTATAACCCTTGTAAGTGGAGGTATTCTGATCTGGGGATGTTGTTTTTGACCCTCCTCTGTAGAAAGAGGGACAAGAAGAATGTCTATTGGATGCAGTCTGAAGTGCTCCCATAGACTTACGACTTCAGAATAATTTTTCATCTTTTCTATCTCCTGGTCAACGTTAGGGCCAAATAAGTGTTTCTTATTAAATGGTATGTTAAGGATCGATTGTTGGACCTCAGGTTTGAAACCTGAGAACCTTAACCAGGCGTGCCTCTTGAGTATGATGTTGGTGTTAATCTCCCTAGCTGAGATGTCTGCAGCATCTGGAGCAAAATGAATAGAGGAATTAGAGATGAGCTTTACCTCATCCTGAGCTTTAGTTTTATGGATTGGAGAAGTTGCTCCATTTCGTCCCAATGTGCGCGGTCATACCTAGCTAAAAGGCCTTGGGTATTTGCAATTTGCCATTGATTTGCTGCCTGAGCACCTATGCGCTTACCAGAGGTGTCAATTAGTTTAGACTCCTTATCCGGTGGAGGAGCAGCTCCTGATGATTGTGAATATGCTCCCTTACAAGCGTTTGATTCAAATAGGGAGTTTAAGGGCAATTGGCCTCTGATAAAGATAGGGTCAGCAGGAGAGGCTATATATTTTTTTCCACCCTATGAGTTAGGATGCGGGCTCTGCCCGGGTACCTAAAAATGTCTTCAGCATGCCACATCATGCCTTTAAGCATTAGTAGTGATTGTGATGACCTATGTGTGGATGCTAGTGCCTCAATAAGAAATCCTCTTCCAGTGATTCCATATGGAGCTCTACCCCATGGTAATGTGCAGCCCTGGCAATGAGCTCATGTTGTGATGCATCATCTTCTGAAAGAGATGGTTTAGTTGAGTACAAGTCTGGATCAGTGTCACCGGGGGGGTCCAGTGTGTAATCCATCCATGGATCTATAGTTATTATAGCATTCTCCCATCATCATGAGATTGAGGAGAATGTTGGTGACGGGGGTGCTGGGGGTGATGGTAAATGAAAGGGACTTATAGCCACAGTCTTTCTTTTCAAGGTGATCTTGTAAGAAGTGTCCTCCTCCTCTTGAAGTTTGCGTTTTTGAGGTGGTTTTATGTGGCTATGACAAGTATTAGGGTTGATATGCAGTCTTTTTTGCTTTGGATCAGGTGATAATGGAATAATGTCAATTTTCGCACCTGAAGGGGTACCCTTGTGTTTTGGTGCCAAAAGTTTTCGGTGCTAGTAGTTTCTGTGTCAAAGAAAGCAGACCTTTCGGCGCGGAAGGTTTCAGCTCCAAAAGTTGCTTGGTCTTGGGCACAGTGAATTTTGTTTCTGAGCCGGACTTAGGTTTGGAACCGGAGGGTTTTTGTCGACTCAGTGCCAAGTCTGAAGGCTTGAACAGTTGTTCCGGTGCTGGGCCCAAGGGAGGGTGTCTGAAAAGTCGTCTTGGTGCCGACCTAGGCCAGAAGGCAGAGGTGGTGCCGAAGCTTTATGTTATTAGGAGATAGTTTGTGGGGCAAGGAGTCTTTGGTACTTACGTCACCGTGACCCTGCAGCAGTTCCTCGGCACCGAGGTCAATCTTGAGTTCGAGCTGGAGTCTTGTCTTGTTCGGTGAAGGCTTCCTCCTCCTTTGCCACCAATGCCTCAATATGTTCCTGGCCAGAGTCTTCACCGAAGATGTACAGCGTGTCCTCGATGCTTTGAAGCTGCATCTCCTGACATCGCACCTGACGATAGCGAGGAGTCTTCTTTGATCGAAACGATCTGCAAGCGTCACAATTTTCTTCTTTGTGCTCGGGTGATAAGCACAAGTTGCACACTTCGTTTGAGTCAGTGCTCGGATACTTCGCGTGGCACCGGGGGCAGAATTTAAACAGAGTTCGATCCATTGACGGAGAGCTACCGAGCGCGGCTAGGCATCAAAGGTCATCTATGAAGCTTCCCGATCGAAGGTCGTTCTGATGCCCAAAACGATACGCGGAGAAGTGGGAATGTGTACGGAAATAATACCGTCGAGGTAGAGAGGATTGCGTGTCGAGGGGAACCCGAGAAAGCGGTTTCAAACAGGAGCGCAAAAATACACGTCCGAACCCAATGGCGGAAAAAAACTAATAAACAATGGAGTCGATGACCATGCACACTATCACCAAAAGGAGGAGTCATCTTACCTCGTGACTAGGAAAGACTTTTTCGAAGAAAAACAACTTGCAAACATCCAGACCCAACACAAGATGGCAGGAGTATGCAAAGCGTGTATCTACAGCACACATGCCTCGAACAGTTCTTTTAGCTTTAGCACAGCAGGTTTGAATGCATTTAACAATCCATCTGGAAATGCTTGATTTAGAGATAGGATTGCCTTTGTGAGGTGGATTAAATCAACAAAAATTAGCTTTGTTTTACAAAAATGTTTTTACCTATCAATATAATACAATATCGCTCTTCTGACATAATGTGTGTGTAGAGCTCTTCCTGCAACAGAATCCGGTTGAGGGAAGAAGACCGGTAATTCAATAGATTGGTTAATATGAAAAGCAGAAAAGACTTTAGGGAGAAAGGAATGGTGCGAAGAACTACCCTATCTTTTTGAAACTGAAAGAAGGGTTATTCAAAAGTCGATGCCTGTAACTCACCAACTCTACTTATTGAAGTGATTGAAATGAGGAAGGCAACCTTCCATGAAAGGAACTGTAAAGGACATTTGTTTAAAGGCTGGACCCATGAGTCTTGTAAGTACAATGTTAAGTTTCCACACCGGTGCCGGAGGTACTCTGGGTGGAATGACTCTTTTTAAGCCTTCCATAAAGGCTGTAATCACAGGAACTTGAACAAGGATAAATGTAGTCTGATTTACAGATGTTCAGGAACTGCTGCAAGGTGCAATCTAATAGATGTATAAGCTAGACTAGATCAATGAAGATGCAGAAGGTAAAAAATAATGTTTTGAACGGAAGCATCTAAAGGAATAATTTTGTTATAACAATAGATAAAAATAAGTTTCCATTTTGCCGCATAACAAGCTCTGGTGGTAGGCTTTCTTGCTTCTTTTAAGATATGCATACAATCTGGTGGCAGATTTAAATATCCAAACTATGATTTCAAGAGCCGAATCGCTAAATTGAGATCATTGGAGTTTGGGTGCCTGATTTGTAAATGGCTCTGTGTGAGAAGTCCAGAGTTGAGATGAAGCTTTTGATGTGAAACTGTGTGGTGAACCAAGGATGATGAGCCCATTTGGGGGCTGCTAGAATCAGAGTGATGTTTGCCTGAGATTCCAAACCAGAAACTGAAGGAGTGGGAGAGGAGGAAAAGCATAGGCAAATATCCCTGACCAATTCATCCATAGGGCACTGCCTTTGGAGAGAGGGCTTAGGAACCTGGAGGCGAAGTTTGGGTATTTAGCGTTGTCCAATGTAGCGAACAGATCTATTTGTGGGAATCCCCATTCTCGAAAATATGGAAGGAGAACTTGAGGGTGAACTTCCCACTCTTGTCTCCTTCTGCGGAGGAGGTCATTAATCTGATTGTTCATTCCTGGAAGGTATTTTGACATGAGACAGATTCTGTGATCGATTGTCCAACTCCAAATGGTCTGAGAGAGGCATGACAGTTGGAGAGAGTCTGTCCCCCCCTGTTTTTGTATATAGTACATAGCTGCCATGTCCGCGCGGACTAAGACAACTTTGCTCATGAGGTGAGACTTAAAAGCTTTGAGTGTTAGAAATACTGCTAAAAGCTTTAGATAGTGATGTGTAAATGTTTGTGCTTGGTGTCCCTGAGACCCTGGATTGTGTAATCTTGGAGATGGACAACCCAACCTGATAGAGATGCATCTGCTGTTAGCACGATCTGTGGAATTGGGTTGATGAAAGGACGCCCTTTTTAACATTTTGTGGATTCCACCACTGCAGAGAGCGAGGGGTCGGCTGTCTACTAACACTAGATCTGTCAACTGACCATGTGACTGATTCCACTGACGTGCTAGGCATTCTTGTATGGGACGCATGTGTAGTCTGACATGAGGCACTATTGTTATGCATGATGCCATCAGCCCTAGCAATTGCATGGAGGTTCTGACAGGTCATTTTTGGTTGGCCTGAAACTGAAGTAACAGCTTGAATATTGCAAATTCTGGCTGTGTAGCTTGAGGCTAGATCTTTTTGAGTGTCAAGAGTGGCTCCCAGATAAGATTGTGTCTGTGAAGGCTGCAGGTGGGACTTGGATACGTTTACCCAGAAGGGAGAGTTAAGTTAGAGTGGCCTGAGTGTGTTGTAGACACTTTTAGTATGTAAGGGCTAGTCGTCTAGGTAAGGGAAGACGAGGATATGTTGGCTTCTGAGATGAGCTGCCACTACTGCTAGACATTTGGTGGACACTCTTGAGGCAGTAGCTACTCAGAATAGAAGTACTTTGAACTGATAGTGTTTACCTATCACAAATCGGAGGCATTTGCGATGAGCTGGTTGTATGGGAATGTGAAAATATGCGTCTTAAGTCCAGTGGGGACATAAAATCGATTTGCATCGAAGCATCTGTTGAAGTGTTACCATATCAAAATGTTCTGAGAGTATGTACTGGTTTAACACTCTGAGATCCAGAATGGGTCTTAAGGAGCTGTCCTTTTTGGAAATTAGGAAACCTAGAGATCAAATCCCTGTACCTTGGTAATGTAACGGAACTGGTTCTTTGGCTCCTTTCTGTAAGAGGGATTGCACCTCTTGAATGAGTAATTGTAAGTGGTCTGACTACAGTTTGTAAGTGTGAGGATTGGTGGTGAGCTCCAGGCAATAACCATGACGGATAATGTCCATGACCCATTTGTCGGTTGTTATGGATTGCCAAATGGGGAGAAAATGATGAAGTCTTCCCCAGACAGGCGTTAACTGGTCGGGGAAAAGTGTGGGTAAGTCACTGCTTGTTAGGGGAAGGGGTGTTGTGTGTTGATGCACCTCTACCCCTACCTTTGGAATTATTTCCTCTATACCCTCCTCTCTTAAAACCTCTAGATGGAGAGAAATGGGTGTTGCTTTTGAAATTGGAAGCGTTTGGGTCTGAAGATGTGGTTTTGGACACTGCTCTGAAAAAAGAACAACGAAAGGAGCCTCTATTTGATGGGGAATGGAGCGCTCCCATGGACTTTGCAACTTCAGTATCTTTTTTTTCCTAGGGATTGGTCGACTACTGGACCAAACAGGAGTGCTTTGTCAAAAGGGGTGTTTTAAATGGATTGTGGTACCTCCGGTTTAAAACCTGAAATCCTAAGCTATGCATACCTTCTGAGGAGAATGCTGGTTTTTATCTCCCTAGCAGCAGTGTCAGCAGCATCTAGAGCACATTTAATTGAGGACTTAGAAATAAGTTTGCCCTCTTGAACTAACCCTTTTGCCTTGTTTTCGTGTTCTTCTGGGAGATATTGGAGCAGTTGCTCCATCTCATCCCAGTGTGCTCTGTCGTACCTACCTAGCAGGCCTTGTATATTTGAGATGTGCCAGTGATTAGCAGCATGAGCAACTACACGTTTGCCCGAAGCATCTATGACCTTAGATTCTTTATCTGGGGGAGGTGCATCACCAGAAATTTGGGAATTAGCTCGTTTGCAAGCGTTGGATACTACAAAGGAGTTAAGAGGCAGCTGACCTTTAATAAAGATAGGATCAGATGGCGAAGGTTTGTATTATTTAATCGACTCTAGGAGTCAAAATACGTACTCGCACTGGGTCTTTGAAAATTTCATTTGCATGCCTCATCATGCCCTTCGGCATAGGGAGTGTCTGACTCAACCAGTGTGTGGGTCCAAGTGTCTTAGATAAAAAGTCCTCTTCTAATGACTCTTTATGTAACTCTACTCCATGGTACTGTGCTGCTCTAGCAATGAGTTCCTGGTAAGCCATATTATCATCAGGTGGGGAAGGCTTAGCAGGGTAAAGGTCTGGGTCAATGTCTAATGAAGGGTCAATAGTGTAATCATTCCATGGGTCTACATTAAATGAATATCTTCCTTATCAATATATTCCTCAGGCTGTGAAAGTTGAGACCACAGAAGTGAAATGAGTAAAGGATCTAAATGTGTAGAAGAAGGTGGAAATGGAGGGGATGGTGGAGCAGGATAAACAGGGCTGGTAGCCACATCTTAATTCTTCTTTAAAGGACTCTTATAGTGAGAGTCCTCAGAAGGAAGCTTGCGTTTAACTGGAGATTTAGCGTGAATATGTCATGTATCAGGATGGATATAAATCTTCTTTTGTTTGTGATCTAATTTTGGATGAATGATGTCCAAATTAGAGTCAGAAGGTTCAAAACTGCTGTCTATTGATTTCAGCACCAAAGGTTTCGATGCTGGGATGGATTTGGTTTTAGGAGCGGATGATTTCGGCTCCGAAACATGAATTTCTTTTGGTGTAGAGGATTTAGGGGTCAAAACCAGATTTGAGATCTGAACTGGAGGGTTAGGATCCGAAGAGGATTTTGATCAACTCTGTCCCGAGACAACAGGCTTGACTAAGTGTTTTGAGCCACTTCAGCAGACAGGTTGTTCGAAACTTGGCCAGAAGGTGGTGGCGAAGCCTTAGAAGTTTTGGGTATGGGCTTAAGGGGCAAGGGGTCATTGGTACTCACGGCACCCTGTCCCAGAGGCACGTATTCTGACTCCATGTCTAACTCGAGTTCCGAATCGGACTTTGGAACCGAGATGGCCTTACTTCTTCTGCCGATAAAGATTTGATGTCTTCATGTTCGGATTCTTCACAGAAGATATTTGGCGTGTGTTAAATATTCTTGTGTTGCATTTCACGAAACAATTTGCAAGTATCGCAGTCATCTTCTTTGTGCTCCGGAGATAAGCACAAGTTACACACTCTGTGACTCGGTGCGAGGGTACTTAGCGTGGCACCCATGGCATAATTTAAATGGCTTCTATTCCCTCGACAGAAGACCGGACCGACCCGGTCAGGCCCGAAAAACTCACAAAGTTTTCAATCGAAAATGACGGATTTACAAACCAAAGCAATACACGGAGAGGTAGAAAATGCGTGTGAAACAATACAGTCAGGGGTAAAGTGAATTGCACACCAAGGGGAACCCGAAGAACTGTTTCGAACTGGAGTGCATCCATACACGTCCAAACCCTATGGCAGAAAAAAACAATCTAATAATGGAGTCGATACCCATGCGTACTATCACCGAAAGGAAGAGTCAACTTACCTCGTGACTGAAAAGACTTCTTCGAAGCAAAACAACTTTCAAACATCTGGACCCAACGCTAGATGGCAGGAGATTGCAAAGCATGTGTATCTACAGCACACATGCCTCGAACATACGTATTTATTATAATGCACTCACTAACATATACAGATATCTCCTACCCGGGGATGTACATAATGCACACAATACTTTACAAATAAAACAGGTAAGTAGCACGAATACACAGTGGTCGCCAGGTGGAAACCAAATCATATACTAAAATAGTGAAATGCGAATCATGACTCAAGTCAAGACTATATCCAGAAGACGTAGAAGTGCTGGGGACCCAAGGAACCACCCAAGGTAAGTAACCAGGAACCCCACGGAGGACGTGTGCAGAGTGGGAACACAAGCACATGCTCGATTCAAGTCAATGGGTAAGTCGTGGTTGCAATTTTAAAGAAGAAGAACCCTTCCCAGTGGACCCAGAAGAAACCCAAGGGAAAACAGAAGGTTGAAGAGCCACCCCACCCGTGGATACGCTAGGAACCAGGATACCTACACCAGGGAAGCCGGGTGCATAGGTGCGACGTGGCGTCCGAAACTGCTGTCAAACTTAATCGAGGACTTCAGGAAGAAAGTGTTCAGTGGAACCCAAAGGTGGATTTATTATGAGAAGAACCTGCAAGCAGAGGGGACAGAGTCTATGCCACTCAGGAGTGACCAGGAGGCACGGAAGACTAATGCCCACCGATGTCGGGTGTTGCAGTAGAGTTGACGGTGATCTTGGAGCTGCAGCTGTGTGGACCAGGTGATGCTGTGGAAGACCAGGAGCCGTTCACAAGCTGTCCCACGTCAGATGTCGAAAGGTTGGTGTCCTTCAGGGGAACCAACAAACCTTGGAAACTGCAACCAAAGAGGAAAGAGAAAAGGGTGCAATGTGGGGACCAGCGAGATCCAAGTGACTCACCATAAGCAGGGGAGTCGGAGTAGGCCCCGAACAATTAGGGGAGTCCACAGGAATCAAAGAAGACCCTCGAGGGGAACCACAGGCCGGAGTCACTGGAGTAGCAAGAGGACGTCTAGCAGCTCACCATAGATGCAAGCCCGCGGTGCAAGAGATGCGGTGAGGACGAAGGTCTTAGACACAGAAGATGGTTGGGGCTACTTGGAGCCCGAAGATCCCCAAGGAAGAGAGATAACAAGTCTTAGCAATGACAATTCAGAGCGCTGCACAGGGTTTCGGTTCCTGCCGCTCCGTAGAGGGATACTGGCCTAAAGCTCGGTGAGAAGAAAGTGCATGCCTCGACGGGGTTGAAGAACCACCCCCTGTGTTGCTGAGCCTTGTGGAGTCCATGAGAGCCCAAGATAAGCAGATGGGTCTGCAAAGTTGAGGTGATGCAGAGAAGTGACTCCTTTCCTTTAATGTATGTATGTATGTATGTATAGGCATTTATATAGCGCACTACTTACCCGGAGGGTCCCAAGGCGCTTCGACCGCTGCGAAACCCTTCCTGGCTTCCCTGAGAGATGGTCCCTTAATGGGTATCTCCAGGGTGAGACCAGGCATCCCCGGCGGTCTGGTGGGGCCGTTAGTGAAGATGAGGCAAGCTAATGCCCAGAGTTGCCGAGTGTGAACGCTGATCAGAGTGGGCACCGAGGCGGGGAGATTCCTTCTGGTGTTTTGGATGTCCACAGGCCTTGGAAGGACCTTGTATAGAGCACAAGCACAGACGTTGCAGCAGACCTACAGGACGACGAGACCAGGAGCGGCAGGAGTCTTCCCAGTAGCAGTCTTGGTGCCCAGAGTAAAGTCCAGAATGCCCAGACGGTCGAAGATGAAGTAGTGTCTTGATATGAATATTGTCCCAAGACAAATCTAGGGACCCTCCCACAGGTAAGCCCTAAAGTACCCTAAGGAAAGGGGTGGGATGATTCAGGGGTGCCTCCCAGAGGAGGGGTCGGAGAGTGGGGAGGATACTCCCATGTCCTTTGTCCAGTTTTGCGCCAGAGCGGGAGCCAACGGCTCCCTGAGCTGGTTTGAACAGTATTTGGCACATCGCCCACGACGCCAGGCACCCGAATGTCCACCTGGTCAGCCCTCAGAACCGGGTCTCGCCGAGGGCTGACCAGGTGGACATTCGAGTGCCTGGCGTCGTGGGCGATGTGCCAAATACGCCGTCACCCCCTCCCGCGGTCTATGGGGTGAAAGTTCATCTCTTTTGAAGTGCACTCTATTTTTTGTCTCTGACCTAGAGACCGAGAGGGTGTGTGCGTCCCGCTTTTTGTTCGGTGAGGCCCCCCTTTTTTGTTGCACTTCACAGACACTTTTTCACTTTCAAGTCCTTTGGTAGGGTGGGCCTTAGCGTGCCCATACCGCCGGGGTTTATTCACTCTAGGTCCTGACGAATGCCAGGTTAACTATACCAACATCGACAGAAACATGTTGACCAATCACTTCTTCACTTAATGTTATTGGAAACAGACCATCCAATTTAGTTGGCCTTGTTTACCAACACATTTTTTAATCTTGCCCTTGATGATCATCCATTAAATCAATTTTTGATACATACAAGGCATTTTTAACTCACCACCTCACTCTGTTCACTTAACTCACCACATAGCCCTCACATCTTCACATTACCAGCTCCGCAGCAAATCTGGCGTTGTAGCACACTGGGGTGACATTCGGTCACACCCAGTGGGGCCCGATGATGAAGCATGTCACCGACCAGGTCGGTGAGTGAGGGCTTTCTAAACAAACCTAATGGGCTTTGTTGGTTTCTTGTGCTCCCTTACTTTTGTATCTAAAAACCAAGGAACACTCTTCTGTTGTTTTTCCAGTTATAGTGGGGACTAAGAGTGTTCACTCCTCTCCCTACCTCTCTTTTTGTTTGATTTTTAAAAATAGTACTGTGTCATAGGAAGGCCTGCCACAACCTCATCATATCGTCCTTTGCAGTTGAAGCTGGAAAGTACAAATGTCCTAATATATATTAAGTATACATGTAAATACAGTGTACATTGTATATTTCTATCTATAAACCAAACATTTGTGCCCATCTGCACATTTCTTCAAGACTGTGAATTCCATTTTTAAAATAATGCACACATCTACAAAAAATCTATAATACCCGATATGAAATAAAACACAAGCTGAGGAATGCAAATCTGGCTTTAAAGTGTTATGCACTCCTGTGACCCTTTAAACTAATCTCAGTCATGCTGCTCCTGGGATTTATTATATTACAGAACCCATGCCTTGAGACAAGAGAGACATTTTACTAGCAAGGATCTCAGAGGTTTGTTTTGTTTTTATTAGTGCTCTGAAGCAGCCTCTTGCCTGAAAGAGCACTATATAAAAAATAAAATACCAGAATTAGAATTTTGAAAAGAACTTTTAAAATGTATTTTACATATTGCAAATTACTTGAATCTTTTCCACGTAGTTGACCGTGTAAATGCATCAAAGAAATAACATTTTCAAACAAAGGGCAGGAAAGTTTACTTGGCACATTCAAAAGGCCAGTTTTTCAAGAAGTAAAACAATAATATTGTGTTTAATTATGTAATGATGCAATGCAAGCTCTCAGAAAAGTGAGAAATGACAAGCTAATGCAGTCTTCTGTATGGTTCCAGTTTCCCCAGTCTCCTATACAAATGATAATTACTGTATTTCACACCTGGTCCTTTGAACCCCTGGAGGTGAAGCTCGGAAAAACAATGTGAGAGGTCCTGGACTGGCCCGATCCCAGAACTCATAACATATTATTACTGAGGCCCAAGACCCATTACCCTTAGTAACTTGGCTCCGTCATATGAGCCCGAAGTTAAATCTATGTCACCAGCTAGTTTCTGGAAAATGAGTTGATGTGATCGATTTTATTCAAAAGCACTAGGTCCCACCTTAGCAAAGATTAGTAAATAAGTATATTTTAGTAACTTCCGAAACTTTACCAAACACTTTAACTCAACAGTTGTAGTATTGCACTTGTCCACAGTCTCTCTTGCAGCATAACTCAAAGATACAAAAAGGATGAGAGAATCTGCTACTGCTGCTGTGTGTATGTAACTGTTCCATTCAGGTGTGTGGGAGGCTTCTGCGGTTACTGCCTGTGCTGTTTCTGCAGTTTGTGTGTTACAGTAAGAAGCTTGCAATGTTGCTAAGTTTTTCTGCAGCAACAGGGGAAGTTTGGACTGCTATTCCCACTGCCATTACCCTTCTGTCTATCTGAGGGAAGATTTTCCTGCTGCTTCTCATGCTGTACCTGTATTGTGAATGCGCCGACACACAAAGGCCACCAGGCACGCCAAAAAACTGAACTACTCTTCATACAGTTCGCTCTCTGTGCAGTTATAAATGTGATGGTGTTTTCTGTGCAGTTATGAGTGTGTACCGGAGAGTCAGCTCTCTGTGCAGTTATAATGTGAAGGTATTCTTTGTGCAGGTATAAGTGTGTTGAAGAAAGTCCGCTCTCTACGCAGGTATAATTGTGAAGGCCAAGGGATTTCCTATCCAGTTATAGAAATGTACTCTAGACATATCTCGCACTGTGCAGATACAGAGTGACGTTGTTTCCTTTACACTTAAAGATGTGAAGGTTCCGCATCCTATCCATGTATACAAATACAATTGTACCGGTGACCTAGTTTCTGTGTAGTTAAAACCCGCTCTCTTGTACCCGATACCTGTGTATTCCGCTTCAGTCGCCTCAACGCCACGTTCAGTCCGCGCAAACCACATCTCAACACCAATAAACGCACCTACCTACATCTTAGGCTCGAATGCTGCTCCAGGTTGTGTCCCACGCCGACGCCCTGGGGTCGGCCCTCATTTGGCGCAGCACTTCATACACTTGTGGTTGCTTCTCAGCTAGTGTGTAGCTCTGGCCTTCACACATTGCCATGGAATGACCTATCCCTGGCATCACACAATTCGCCACTGTGACGTCATCTTCCTCTGTAGCACGGAATCTCGGCGCAGTGATGTCACAAATAAACCTACTTGTGCCCAGCAGCGTAACAGCCACCGTGACGGGGTGAAGAGAGAGCATGCAGAGGTAGAGCAGGGGCCACACTGGGGAGATGTAGGAGGAGAGTGGAAACCTAGATTACTTGGAGGTAATGAAAATTACCAATAAGTAATCTGAGAATAACAGCACCTTTGCTTGAAAAGATCACAAGAGCTTTACACAACTGCTAGAATTGTAATATCCAAAGACAACAAGAACAAGAAGCACACAAGAAGTCAGTGGTTCTTTCATAGTTGCTTCACTGTGAAATGGATCCAAAACGAGAACAATCCTGTGAGTGGTGGGCACGCGCCCGCCACAGCAAGACATGTGCTTTCCAATTATCACGCCCGTGTCTGGGCACAATAATTGAAACCACATGGCCTTTGGTGCCCGTAATAGATACCAATAGGCTATGGGCGTAGCAATATGCTTGCCTTTGGCCTATTGCGTGCAGTCTTAATGAAAAACACGCACGCAAAGACCAATAGCAGGACACAAAGGAAAAGCACACGCACGAGCGTGTGCGATTCCTAGGTCAGTGCTGAAACCCTGTTTTTCACCTACTAAATGTCTCGCGCTGCGCACTGCACTGCTAGGCGCAAAACCTAAAAAAGGAGGGGGACTGGCCGTATTCTATCGCAGGCACTTCAAAACAAGATTTAAACTACTAACCACTATAGGTTTTGAGGCTTTAGCCTTCTCGGTACAGCCACCAGACTCATCAGTAATAAAGGGGATGTTAGTATATCGTCCGCCAGGAGTAAGGAACTGAGTATGGTGATAGAATCTCTAATCCTACAGTTGGAGAAATTGATGAAGTCTTTACTGGCCCCCATCGAAGAACGAGTTAAGAGGTTAGCAGATCGATTGGACTGCTTTGAACAGGCCACCCTAGATATTTTTTTTACAACTAAATCCCTAATTAAAAACCACTCTAGGACGGGGGATAGCAACAATCTAACTAAAACCACTGGAACGGTAGGCAGTGTATCCCCCCCCCCCCCCCCCTGCTGCTACTACTACAAAAAAGGGGCCCCGTCTCTCAGGGCAAATCCCGAAGCCTAGTTCTCATCCACCTAATCACTCACGGGACAATACTTCCCAATCTAGCAAACGTCTAGAAACTGTGGTCCCGGGTAATAACAATTGAGTTAACACTGGAAACCCTGGACCTAAAAATACCCAAGCCTCACTGCAAATTCCAATGCCCTGTCCGGCTGCTCCTATCCCTAGTCCGGCTGACAATTCCTCCCAGAGCGCCCCGTAGGATACCACCCATGAATCTGCCTCCAGACTCATATCCCTTTGTTGCTATTCTTACCAATGTACCGCCATTATCAAATGGGCAAAGAGAAACCTTCCAGATGCTAAAAAACAAGGCAATGCACTGGTTAAGGATTAATAGACCTTTGCCCAGGGAAGTGGATGGGTTGATTATAGGGGTCAGAAAGATAGGTTGGGTGGGTAGCACCCCCAAGCGCTTGGAGGGGGATTGTATAGTCATTAATTTTAAAGATCCTAGGGTAGCACGTTTGATCACTAGGCAGAACTTGGGTACAGGCAGTGCTGGAATCGGTGTAGTCGATCTAACTTTCTTCTACCAGAGACCACCAGGTATCCATTTTGGTAAAATTCCAGAAGCAGGTTGTTATTATAACTCCACCCCCTTAGAATTCGATCCTTTTACTGTACCCTACCAGCACGGCACCCACTACAATGTACCAACCTTTAACCGCTTTGAAGTGATGGTAGACCAGGGGTGGGTTAATTGACAAGATGGTAATAACATCAAGGGATCGGACTATGATGATACTATGATTATTAGGAAAAGTATGAACTTTGAGGCTATATGTGGGGAGTCTGCATTAATTCCTGGGGTACTAGAAAATGTGGACTTAAATGACACTAGTACCGACCAGGAAAGTATGCATTTAGAGGCAATGTGTGGGGAGCCTGTAATGATTCTTGGGCTACCGGAAAGTGAGGAACGAAATACATTTAGCATTGCTGGTATTCAGAAGTGCATGTATAACAATGAGGACAAAAATGTAGATGAAGAGGGGATTGTAGAATCCAAATTAGCCATCCTGGGGTGTACCATTTGGGGTCAGCTCCCATAGACGGCTCTAATTTGGGTAAATTGGTTTCATGGAACATTGCGGGATTGGGTAGCAAGCTGGTATCCCAAAATTGGATAGACTTCATCAATGGCTTTGATGTATGCCTATTCCAAGAGTCATGGGCTTGCGATCCTATATTCCTTCTTGGCTACTTAAACTTCTCAATTCCAGCGAGTAAAGGTGATAAGGGTCGACCGATGGGGGGTCTAACAATTTGGATACGCCTAGGCCTACCTGTAACAATTAAAGTGGTAGAATCTGGTTGCATTGACATCCAAATGATAAGAATGGCATCAGATTATTGGGAAGGTTTAGATATTTACAATGTCTATGTTAGGGGCAGCACTAGAGGGAAGACACCTACCATAGAGGCCTTGTCTTCTCTTTTGGAAAACCAATCCTTGGGTAACAAGGTTATAGTTGCTGGTGATCTAAACAGGACTTTTGAACCCCTAGATATTTCTGATGATCCTCTGGGGAGAGAGGAAGATAGACAATGGGGCATCCCAATTTTAGATCTGACCCCGGTTAGGCGGTGGACAAATGACATAATACGCCTGAATGCTATTTGCCTGGAACAGGGACTGCGAGCCCTAAATGGGAGAACGAAGAGTGACAGGGGAGGCTCCTGCACATTCGATAATGGTCATAGTCAAAGTCGGATAGACTATGTCCTCTGTAGCCTGAATCTGTGGCATTTAATACGCGATATGGAAATTAAGGGTAGGCTGGAGAGTGACCATAATCCTCTCTGTGTGGCCCATAATTGGTGGCCGGTTAAAAGCGGGAACCTTCCACCAACTGAAGATCCGTTACCCGACATGGCTAACGATATGCGTAGGCTGAATTGGCCGAGAGTAATGGCTAATGAGGAATCTATGAACTTTATAACTTCTGAAGTGGATATTGCAATTACCGCTATGGAAGATATAACTCCAGTAATCCCAGGGTCCAGGGATATAACCGACATTCACGATAGACTCTTTTCCCTTTTAAAACCGCACTTCCTGAGGCCTCGTAAGACAAACAAAAAACAACCACCCAGACTAGCTAAGTGGTACAATCACCAGTGTAGGGAAGTTAGGGTAAGACTAGGCAGAGCAATACAGAGTAGGGACAGGGTAATAATTAGCGGTGCTAGAAAGCATTACAAGATCAGCCTATCCCTAGCTAAAAAATTATGGGATGAACAGCATTGGGCCGATCTAAAGGAGGCCTCGGGGCTAAGGATTCCAGGTTATTCTGGAATATTGTCAAGTGGGGGAGAGGCGGTTTTCCAGATAAACTCGACAATAATGTTCCAGAGGGTGCCTGGGTAGATTATTTTAAACCCCAATATGCCGAGACTTCACAGTACAAGGATGCGGATGTAATTCCAGAGGTATATCCCATTGGGAATTTATTTAGCCTAAAAAAAAAACGAAGATGCTTTATGCACTGGTCCCGGGGGAAGGGCCCCAGGCTTAGACGGCGTACCAGCCGATGTTTTTATTAATGACAAAGCGAGGTGGGCTAAATATATATTCCTTCTGGGAAATGATATTGCGAAGGGTTCGGCTGTCCCGGAACTATGGAAGGGAGAGATTATTATTCCCATATATAAGAAAGGGGATCGATCTCTTCCAGCCAACTACAGGCCGATAAGCTTGATTGCTACTGTTCAAAAAGTGGTAGGAAGGATGGTGGTCAACAAACTGATGGACTGGGTCGAAGAGAACAATGCTCTATCCCCCTAACAGGCTGGTTTTCGGCGGGCCACTAGCACAGTTGACCAGGTGTTTCGTTTTGTTTTGCTACAGTGGGGGACGGTGGTGCTTGGCGAAGGCAGCCTGTATGTTGCTTTCGTTGACTTGCGGGCTGCCTTCGACCTGGTTCCAAGGAGAAAACTCTGGGCAGTCCTGAGTGAAATGGGTCTCCCAATAGAGCTTCTTACCCTGATAATGAGGTTGCACGAGTGCAATTTTGCTAAAATCCAATGGGGTATGCATGGCGAATCCTCTATTGACTTTCCGGTTGAACGCGGAGTGCGTCAGGGGTGCGCAATGGCTCCCCTGCTTTTCTCTCTATTCATAAATGGGATAGTGGCCCGAATGCTGGACGCCAGTGTAGATGCGCCTTCGTTGGCAGGCCTCAGGGTTCCAATCCTGATGTTCGCCGACGATACGCTAATTCTATCTAAAACTCCTAGCAGTCTGCAGCGAGCACTGAATATTTTTGACACTTTTTGCGGGGAGCACGGTCTGGAAGTCAACGTGGGAAAGACTAGGTTGATAGCCTTCGCACCAAAACGTACACCTAGGCCTAAAATACTTTTGAATAACTGCCTGTTAGAGGTGGTAACTGTATTTACCTACCTTGGGATACAGATAGCAAACGACTCGAGATGGTCCCAACACATTGAAATGGCGGTCTTGAGGCACCAACAGATATCGGGGGCACTTCGGGTGGAACACAAAAAATCCCAGTCCAAACCAATAAAACCTGCTCTGGCTGTATATGATGTCAAGGCTCTAGGGCCTGCCCTTTATGGGGCAGAGCTGTGGGGTTTTGGGAAGCTCCTCCCCCTGCAGACATCTGAGAACAGGTTTCTAAGGGGTATTACTGGACTCCCGCAGAGCACCCCAATGGTCCCCCTTGGCATTGATCTGGGGAGAAGAACAGTGAGCGACCTGGCATGGTTGCGCCCGATTCTCTACTGGAGACGCCTATGGACTACCCCGGAGATTCGGCATTATGCGGAGGGGTTTCTAGCCATAATAAATGCTGACATCTTCCATAAGATAGTTTGGCTAAAAAATCTTAGGTCTGCTCTGGGCGACCTCGGTCTTACGAATCTATGGGACAACCCTACCGGGGCACCATTTCCAAGTAAAAAAGCAATCAAAGATCTAAATTGGGATAGGGTTGCTGAAAGAGTCTGGAACAAAACCAAATCAGACTCTATGACGGGGCGTTTTGTGGTAGTTAAGCTGTATCCAGTACTAGAACCTTACTGGGATAGCATAACTAACCCTGGGGATAGGAAGCTTCTTTCCCAGTTAAGATCGGGTGCTCTTCCGTTGAGATCGCCGACAGGTAGGTGGAGGAATTCCTCCACCTCATGCTGTCCAGCTTGTGGTGCATCAAATGAAAATATAGGCCACTTCCTATTTTCTTGTAAAGCCTATGCCACTCCGAGAAAAGACTGGTTAGTCCCCGTTTGTAAAGATTTAGGGACATCCAGGGGAATGGAGGCCCTACGAATCCTCTGCACCTCCACCCATTTGCCTGTAGTTTTAGCAACAGCAACAGCTAAGTATCTGGGGTGGGCATGGTCTATAAGACGGAGGGCCCTCCTTCTTTAGAGTATACATGTTTTGGCACCCAATTTGGCATTTGTACAATTGTGTATAAAAGTTATTGTGCTCCCTTTCCTTGATCAACTGTTTATGTTTGTACAAATTTTACTTAAAAATTGTATTTTATAATGTACGCTTTTAATATTGTATTTTAAATGCATGTTCATGCTTTTATGAGATCAAACCTCGAATAAAGCTTTTTTGATGATGGTTTTTGAATCTCTAATCATCAATGATAACTTCACTGTACTGAGAGACTTCAATTTTCATCTGAAAAAAGAACTGACCCTAACTCTCAAAAAGATATCGATGCCATGGACCCTTTGGGCTCTCTAATTACCAAAAGTCCAAAACACAGGGCAGGTCACATGATCGATGGCATCTTCTCTAATAATGAGGCCATCAATTTACTGCCATCATTTCCAGTGACTTGGTCGGATCACTGTGTGGTTAAATGGTTAATAAAGACAGAGAAAACCATCAAAAATACGCACCCTATCCAACAATCCAAGGGCAGAGCCTGGCATAAAATACGCTCAGCTGAACAATGAATTGCAACTTTCTCCAGTCCCTGTAAACTAGGGGATAATCTGGAGCAAAATGTTGAAAACTTTATGCACTGGTTAAACACTACATTGGACACGGTAGCACCAATTACACATAAAAGCACAACAAAAAAAACACCCCAGCCCTGGTACAATGAGAATCTCAGGCTATCAAGGCAGGATTGTCGCAGACAAGAACAAAAATGGAGGAAAAACTATGAGGCAGAGGAAAAGATCATATATAAAGTTAAATTAGCAAAGCATAGGGCATCCTAGCAGCAAAGACCACCTATTACTCAGAGATTATTAAAGCCGCCTGCGATGCAACTAAAACGTTCTTCTCTGCAATAAGAAAGCTGGTTACACCAACTAGTGCATGTCACGCAGGAACAAATCGAGACTTTTGTGATAAGCTAGCAAGCTTTTTTCTAGAGAAGGTTTACAATCAATCAATCAATCATGGCATTTGTAAAGCGCACTACACACCCCTGAGGGTCTCAAGGCGCGTGGGGGGGGGGGGGCTGCTACTGTTGAAGAGCCAGGTCTTGAGAAGTCTTCTGAAGGTCAAGAGGTCTTCTGTCTGCCGCAGGCGGATGGGGAGGGTGTTCCATGTCTTGGCGGTGAGGTGGGAGAATGATCTGCCGGCGGCGGTCACTCTTCGGATGCAGGGGACGGTGGCGAGGGCGCTGTCTGCAGAGCGGAGTTGGCGGGTGGGGATTTAGAGGCTGAGACGGCTGTTGAGGTATGTTGGCCAGGTGTTGTGGAATGCCTTGTGTGCGTGGGTGAGGAGTTTGAAGGTTATCCTCTTGTTGATAAGGAGCCAGTGTAGGTCTCTCAGGTGAGGTGTCATGTGTCTGCGGCGAGGGATGTCGAGGATCAGGCGTGTGGAGGCGTTCTGGATGCGTTGAAGCCGTTTCAGGAGTTTGGCCGGGGCTCCTGCGTAGAGTGGGTTTCCATAGTTTAGTCTAAAGCGGACCAGGGCCTGGGTGACCGTCCTTCTTGTTTCGGTGGGGAGCCACTTGAAGATCCTGCGAAGCATGCGGAGGGTGCTGAAGCAGGAGGAGGAGACGGCGTTGACCTGTTTTGTCATGGAGAGGGTAGAGTCGAGGAGGACTCCGAGGAAGCGTGCGTGGTTGTTGGGTGTTGGTGGTGATCCTAGTGCAGTGGGCCACCAGGAGTCGTCCCAGGCCGAGGGGGTGGATCCGAGGATGAGGACCTCTGTCTTGTCTGAGCTCAGCTTCAGTCGGCTGTTCCTCATCCAGTCGGCGACGACCTTCATTCCTTCGTGGAGGTTGCTTTTGGCGGTGAGGGGGTCCTTGGTGAGGGAGAGGATCAGCTGGGTGTCGTCGGCATAGGAGATGTTGAGGTTGTGCCATCCTGCGACGTGGGTGAGCGGTGCCATGTAAACGTTGAACAACGTTGGGCTGCGGGATGAGCCTTGGGGTACGCCGCATATGGTCTTGGTGGCTTGGGAGCGAAAAGGGGGAGGCGGACGCTCTGTGTTCTGCCGGAGAGGAAGGAGGTGGTCCAGTCCAGGGCCTTCTCTTGGATTCCGGCATCGTAGAGGCGTGTTGGTAGTGTGCGGTGGCAGACCGTGTCGAAGGCGGCTGACAGGTCCAGGAGGATGAGGGCTGCGGTTTCTCAGTTGTCTAGCAGGGACCGGATGTCATCGGTGGCAGCGATGAGGGCAGTTTCAGTGCTGTGGTTGCTGCGGAATCCAGACTGGGACGGGTCCAGAATGCGGTTCTCCTCGAAGAAGCTGGGCAGTTGTTTGTTGACAGCCTTTTCGATGATCTTCGCCGGGAACGGGAGCAGGGAGATGGGTCTGAAGTTCTTGAGGCCGCCTTGGGTTTCTTGAGTAAGGCATTGATCTCTGCGTGCTTCCAGCTCTCCGGGAAGGTCGCTGTCTCAAAGGAGATGTTGATGGTTTTCCAGAGATGGGGTGTGATGGTGCTGCTGGCTTTTTTGAAGATGTGGTGTGGGCAGGGGTCTTCCGGGGATCCGGAGTGGACGGTGTTCATGATCTTGATGGTGTTGTCGTCGTTGATGTTGGTCCAGGAGATCAGGCGGTTGGTGCTGGTGGTGGTCGTGGGAGCGGGGGTCTCAGTGGTTGCCGGGGTGGTGGCGGCGTTGAAGCTGTCGTGGTTGTCTGATCTTGCGATGGAAAAAGGTGGCCAGCGAGTCGCACAGGTCTTGTGAAGGTGGGATGTCGTTGGTGTTGGAGCTGGGGTTGGAGAGTTCCTTCACGATGTTGAAGAGCTCTTTGCTGTTGTGTGCGTTGTTGTCTAGGCATCTTTGAAGGAGGTCCTTTTGGCAGATCTGATGAGGTGGTGGTGTCTGCGGGTGGCGTTCTTGTGGGCAGTGTAGCTTTCCGGTGTTCGTTCAGGGGTACAGGTTTTCTCGAGTCTTCGGCAGGTTCGTTTGGAGGCCTGGAGGTCTTCGGTGAACCAGCTGGCTTTCTTGCCTGTGTGGGTGTTGGAGGGCTTCTTGAGGGGGGCGAGGGTATTGGTGCAGTCATTGATCCACTGTTTGAGGTTGCGGGCGGCAGTGTCGGGTCGGTCGGATATGTGGGTGGGTTCCGGGCAAGGGTGGTGGAAAGCTGGTCTTCTGTGACTTTGCTCCAGTAGCGGCGCGGCATTTGTTGGGTGCAGTGGTGCGTGGTGGTTTTCCGGAAGGTGAAGTGGATGCAGTGGTGATCGGTCTAGTGGAGCTCGGTGGTGTGGTTGAAGGAGACGTGGGAGCTTGTGGAGAAGATGGGGTCAAGCGTGTGGCTGGCGGAGTGGGTGGGTGTAGTGACGAGTTGTCCGAGTCCGAGGTTGCCGATCAGGGTGGAGAAGTTGGTGTCATTGTTGTTCTCCAGGTGGAAGTTCAGGTCCCCGTGGAGGATGTAGTCCGTGGAGGCGAGGGCGTGTGTGCTGACGAGGTCGGTGATGGAGTCACTGAACTGTGCTCGTGGTCCGGGGGGTCTGAAGATGAGGGTTCCTCTGAAGGTGGTGTTCGGATCGGTGAGGTTCTGGAAGTGCAGGTATTCGGCAGTGCTGAGGGTGTCGTCTGTGTTGGTTGAGACTTTGAGAGTGTTCCTGTGGACAATGGCGATTCCTCCTCCTACTCCAATGGTGAGCTTCCTTCGGTGATCTTATAGCCTTCCGGGATGGCTACGGCTATGGCGATGTCGGGTGCCGAGGAGGGGTTCAGCCAGGTCTCCGTCAGGTAGGGGACGTCTGGGGTCTTGGAGTCCAGTAGGTCCCAGAGTTCCACGGCGTGTTTGCCTGCGGAGCGTGTGTTGAGAAGGATGCATCTGAGGTGGTTGGGTTCTTTGGTAGGTGAGTTTGCGGGCTGGTTTGGTTTTTAAAACAAAAATAAAACGCATTGTCGTTTACAATGCCAATAGCTTAAACTTGTGTAAATGTGAGACCTATTGCATTGCAAATGCTTGTTGATACTGGGAGACAGTTTTGCAGCAGTGCTGCTATATCTCCACCCTGTAACAACAAGGCAAGACCTATTGGATTTGTTAATGCCATTTTGAATGTGCATTTGTTTAAAGCAAAACATTTCCACAAAACCAGGATTCCCTGGGATTACAGTACAGTCTGTTGAAATGACGCTGAAGAGATGCGGTGTAGTTGCTTCCTTATAAAAAGGCAGTTTAACATGGAATTCCGCCAAGCAGCAAACAGTGTTTTTCTTACGTCCCATTTGCTGCCCTGTGGTAATAAAAGTCTGAATATGCGTTTATTGGCACACTTGCAATAAGTAACGTGATATTGGCCCACGTTTATTTTCCCTGACATGGAATAGCTGGTAATATAAGTTCATCTCTAACTTTGTAGGCTGACGTTGGAGCAAATGTTTGCTTTCGCTTGGCAACACTCTGTGTTTGAGACATCATAAAATATGTGTCAGCCTCCTTCTGACCGGCTGCCTCATAGAGGTGCAAAGGGATCTCTACTCACAGTGAGTAAAGCGAGGGACCAATCAGTGTCCTGTGTGTGAGTCAACTATCAGATGCCATGGTGCAACCAATGGTCTCTTAGGGTACAGACAATGAGGGGTGAGGCCTTTGTCTCCAGGCTGTGTACACACTAGAACAAACCCTAAGAAGTGAACCTCGAATAGCAGAGGCACCCAAGGCGAAACTAGAACAGGCCCAAAAAGAAACACATATACAAAATCATTCACTTCTGAAAAACACCCAAGCCTCCAAGGCACAAGTGAGAAATAGCAGATCTGCTAAGAGCCCAGCTGTATGAGGTCATAGTGTTAAGTTTTGGAAATTATCCAACCAACATTTACCATATTCAAACCAGGCCTTCTGAGGCATTCATGAGAACTTGATGGACAAAGAACATTTCTCTAGTGGTCATCTAACATACACAAATTTTGTTTTCATAAAATATAAATAGTAAGTTAATCTGACCTCCCGAACACAGACCAACTTGGCAAGGGGCAAATCTGTCAAAAAGCATTCACAAACAATTCGTTTTTTTTAAACTCCTTATAACAGTTCCAATAAACCCCTATTAGTAGGCGGTGCGTATAAAGCACACCAAAATGTGATGTTTCGAACCTGCACTGGAATATGTATGCAGCATTTCTAAGAGGTGTCCAGTGCAGCGTGGAAGTCCGAAGCAGCCCCCAGCTCCCTGCCTTGGAGAGCAGGACAAAGCGCTCCTTAATCACAATTATGACATGGCCGCGTTCATCCCAAATACAGGGCTGCCTTTCGGGCCTTTGTGGCGCAGCTGGGGCCACGGGCTGCTGGTCCCACTACATTCAAGTCGAAAACGGACAGTTTTCACACCATACAACTCGCGATGTTTTCGGATAATAACCTTAAACTTAACAAGATAAACATGCTTAATAGGGCACGCGAATGCAAGGTTTAGCCCAAACAAGGCCGAATGAGGGCCTGGTGGTTTGGAAATCGAATTGTGAACATCAGCATTCCGGCTAACTGTGACGCTGAGCAATGCGTGCTGTCTATGAGGCAGAGAAAATGCAGCGCTTGTGCTCTGCAAGAAGCGCGTGCAATCAATACTGGGGAAGAGGGGGTGCCGTCTGCCACTCTGCCATTCGTGTTCTCAAATAACGTATTTCAGGCTGAACGGCTTGCCCGCATTAACCCGTGCGAGGTCGGAGCGGCGCATTCTGTCACCGCGTCGTTCAAGGCAGTGGGACACCTCGTGGGCCGAGCCCAGTCACAAACCCGGCAACTCTTGCAGCTCGCCGGTTCTGCTGCTGCAGCACTGCACGTATAACGCTTCTCCGTGCAAACCCCCTGCACTGCACTACGATGTAAGTGTGAACTGGCCGGCAATAACTAGCCTTCCAAGCGAGAACAGGGCCAGTCCACGTGACCTGCGAATGTCGTGCCCCGTGTTCTGGGCCTTCGTCTTATGCCTCTCAAGCCACTGGTGCCCTTACTATTACTAGGGTGACCAACCGTCCGTAAATTTCACGGACTGCCCGTAATTTGGGCCTCTTGTCCACACTACCAATAAACAGTGTTGAACCCCCACCCCACCCCTCCCAATGACGTTCAGGCTGCGCTCGCCACCGTGCACTCATCACACATTTTTACGCCCACTACTTTCAAATGTAACCAGCGGCAACTGCTCCTGTGGAGCCCAGGGCATGGCAAAGTGTTTTTGTTTATGGGCTCCTGTCACTTCACCAGGGGCCAAGCTCTGAGGGGTGGAGGTTTCATTTTGGCTAATGTTACCCAGGTGCATCCAATATGCAAACGCCTGTATTTAAGTTTCACTCCGGCACACAACAGACGCAGTGCAAGGTTCTCTCAATCTAATATAACCTTATTTTGACTTGCACTTGTGTTGGTTCTCTGTTTACTTATGTAATATTGCGCGACCTTCTCTGATGTGTCGGTAAAATGTACATTTTGTCCCAAATGTTTGTCCTGAATTCTGACCTTCTGTCCTGAATTTTTGTCCTGAATTTTGACCCTTTTGATCCTTTGTCCTGAATTTTAGACTCACTGTCCTGAATTTGCAGCCATGCCAGTTGGTCACCCTAACTACTACCCGTCGGGTGTACATGCCATTGGAACGTGAACTCCTGTCCGGTGCACCTGCCTTGCTCATTACCCGTCTGTGTGCTAAGTGCGTTCAATTACCTGCCTTCTGTGCATGCAAGTCAATCACTCGCCTCTGCCTGTGTGAGTGTTCTCACCTGCTCTGTCCGTGGTTTCCATGCATTTCTTGGTCTCGTCCCATCTAGTTCCTCTAAACTAGCCCCTGTGGTGTACCCTGTTTTGTCTCTTTCGGTTCCCCGTCCTTTGTACATGTGCTGTTTTTTCTATCGCTGCCTAGTGTACACATGCTGTCCACCTCTGATCAGGTGTTCATGTGCTGCCATGTTCTGTTCCTTCCAGAGCCTGTTCTGTGTACAGACACTGTCCATGCATTCTATGTACATGCATTGCCCACGCTGTGCCTTTTATAGGGTGCATGTTTGCTGCCCCTGTCTTGCATACCTGTGCTCATGTTTTCTCCATGGCCTCTCCGGCGTACATAAAGATACATGCTCTGTCACTGTCGCCTACACTGGTGCTAATCCATTTTCTGGGTCAGATACATGTATGCATATGATGTCCGAGTTCGCGCCATGCATCGGGCAGGTTAAGTGTACACATGCTGTCCGTGTTCCACCTCACCCCTTTGCGTAGGGTCTCTCTGTCCGGCTGACCTGTATGCATGTGCGATCCATGTCCACAACCAGTCATGTAAGGAATATGCTACTTACCAGTATGCATCTGTTCTTGGCATGAAGGGCTGCTGACATTCATATCTGTGCATAGATCGCCGCCTAGTGTTGGGTCCGGATGATTGCACATTGTTGTCCTGGAAGAGTCTTCGAAGTATCACGAGATAGGTGGCTCCTCCCCTGGACTACAGTGCGCATGGGTATCCTCTCCATCCCCAGATTGTTTTTCGCCATTGTGGCAGAGATGGAGTGTAATACTGAAAGTGATGACCATGCCTGAAAATGCTTCTGAGAGCTGCAGCTGCGACAGGCACCGGGGAGGAGGGCGGGCGATATGAATGTCAGCAGCCCTTCATGCCAAGAACAGATGCATACTGGTAAGTAGCATATTCCGTTCGAGGCATGAGGGCTGCTGAATTCATATCTGTGCATAGAATAAATAGCAGTTACCTCCTTACCGGCGGGTGCCCGTGCCAGCTGCCTACAGCAGCTTGCTGTTTGGAGTGTACATCTACGCAGTAGTGTTTGGTAAATGTATGTATGGTGGACCATGTGGCTGCTCTACATATGTCTTCTAGAGGAATATTACCCAGGAAAGCCATGGAGGCCCCCAATTTGCGTGTGGAATGCGCTCTAGGGGGAACTGTTAGTGTGCGTTTAGCTTTTTGATAACAGATCTGGATACATTTGACAATCCACCTGGCTATTCCTGATTTGGAGATAGGGTTGCCTTTATGTTGTGTAGAGAATGCAACAAATAGCTGTTTAGTTTTTCGAAAGTCTTTCGTCCTGTCGATGTAATACAGGAGAGCTCTTTTGACATCTAAGGTGTGCAGTGCTCTGTCTGCCACCGAATCTGGGTTAGGAAAGAATACAGGCAGTTCTATATTTTGATTGATGTGGAACTGCGAAACCACTTTGGGCATGAATTTAGGGTTGGTGCGAAGCACCACTCTATTTGCATGGATCTGCAGGTAGGGTTCTTGAATTGTCAGGGCTTGCAGCTCACTGACCCTCCGCAGAGAAGTAATAGCGATTAGGAAGGCCACCTTCCAGGTAAGGAACAGAATTTCACAGGAGTGGAGTGGCTCAAAGGGTGGCCCCATGAGTCTGGTGAGAACGATATTTAAGTTCCAGACTGGTGAAGGGGGGTGCCTGGGAGGGATGACCCTTTTATGTCCTTCCAAAAAGGCCTTAATGGCAGGTACCCTAAAAACGGAAAGGTGCTGCCTGTTTTGAAGGTAAGCGGCTATAGCAGCCAGATGGATCCTGATGGAACTGTACGCCAGGTTGCATTGGTACAGATGTAGCAAGTAACATATGATGTTTTGCGTAGATGCGTCCAACGGGTTAATGTTATTGTTGGAGCAGTAAATAACAAACCGCTTCCATTTGGCTGCATAGCATGCCCTGGTAGTCGGTCGTCTTGCCTCCTTGATGATGTCCATACATTCAGGAGGCAAGTTCAGGTATCCAAACTCTATGACCTCAGGAGCCAAATCGCAAGGTTCAGCTGTTGTGGATCTGGGTGCTGAATGTCGCCATGGCTCTGCGTGAGGAGGCTGGGAGTGAGGCGCAGCCGCTCGTGAGGCACCACTGAAAGTTCCAGGAACGTGGTGTACCAAGCTTGGCGTGCCCACGTTGGAGCAACCAGGATGAGTGTCATGGAGTGCTGCCGCAGTTTGCGTGCCACCAGAGGTATGAGGGGGGCTGGCGGAAAAGCGTACGCAAATCTGCTTGACCAGTTCATCCATATCGCATTGCCCTGAGACTGCGGGTGTGGGAACCTGGCGGCGAAGCTTGGGCATTTTGCGTTCTCGCTTGTGGCGAACAGGTCGATGTCTGGATGACCCCACCGTTGGAAGTACGGATGGAGTACTGACGGGTGGATCTCCCACTCGTGCATTTGATGACTGTGCCTGAGCAGGTCCGCCATTTGGTTATCGACACCTAGGAGATGCTCCGCCATGAGGAAGATGTTCCTCTGAATGGCCCACTTCCATATGCTCTGGGCTAGGTGAGACAGCTGCGGGGAGTGCGTGCCCCCCTGCTTCTGGATGTAATACATGGCGGTCATGTTGTCCGTCCGGACTAACACGACCTTGTTGCACAGGTGCAACTTGAATGCCTTCAGTGCCATGAAGATCGCCATGAGTTCCAACACATTGATATGTATCTGTTGCTGTTGTGCTGTCCATAGTCCCTGCACTGTGTAGTGGAGGACATGCGCTCCCCAACCCTGGAGAGATGCGTCCGTCGTCAGCACTATTTGTGGGACAGGCTCTTGGAACGGTCGTCCCCTGCAAAGGTTTTGTGGGTTCCACCAATGCAGAGAGTTGTAAGCACGACCGGTCACCAACACTAGGTCTTTCAGATGTCCATGAGCCTGGTTCCACTGACGGGCTAAGCATTCCTGAAGGGGACGCATGTGCAGCCTCGCGTGCGGGACTATGAAGATGCAGGACACCATCATGCCGATCAGTTGCATGAAAACTTGCACTGGGAGGGATTGCCGAGGTTGGAACCTCCGGATGAGCGCTTGCATGCTGTGGACTCTGGCTGCGGCCGGCTGCGCCGTGGCCGACTGGGTGTCTATTGACGCCCCCAGGTACTGTCGCACATGGGCTGGTTGCAGGTGAGACTTCGCGTAGTTGAGAGAGAACCCCAGACTGTGAAGGAGGTGAATGGTCCGCGACATGTCGTGGCTGCACTGTACGGCAGACCTTGCCTGCACGAGCCAGTCGTCCAGGTAGGGATACACGTGAATACCTTCTCTGCGCAGGTGTGCCGCCATGGTCGCCAAGCACTTGGTGAAAACCCTGGGAGCAGTAGTGACCCCGAATGGCAGAACCCTGAATTGGTAATGCGGACTGTTGACTGTGAACCTGAGATATTTCCTGTGACTCGGGTGAATGGGAATGTGGAAATATGCATCCTTGAGATCTAGGGTGGCTAGAAAGTCGCCCTGACGCAGCAGCGGCATGACTTGCTGCAAAGTGAGCATGTGAAAGTGCTCCGAGAGGATGTATTGGTTGAGGGGTCCGAGGTCCAGAATGGGCCTTAGGGACCCATCCTTTTTTGGAATCAAGAAGTACAGGGAGTACACCCCTGCACCCCTTTCTTCGGCAGGCACGAGTTCTATGGCTCCTTTTTGCAGCATGGAGAGAACTTCTTGCAGCAATAAGTGCAAGTGCTCTGCGGACATAGGACGGCTTCTTGGGGGTATGTTGGGGGGGGGTGGAGGTCAGTTCTAGACAATAGCCGTAACGGATAAGTTGTCTCACCCACCTGTCTGTTGTGATGTTTTCCCAGAGTGGCAGGAACTGCTAGAGTCTCCCCCCGACAGGTGTTAGATGGTCGGGGGGCAGTGACAAGAAGTCACTGTTTGTTGGGAGTGGAGGACCTGGCGTTGTTATTGCCGCGGCCTCTCCCCTTGGCGCTGTTCCCACGGTATCCACCTCTGGTGTTTTTAGTGTATGTAGACTGTGCTTTGCCTTTGCCGTACTGTGAGTGCTGTAGAGCTACTCCCCCTCTCGTTGCTCCCCTGTTACCGGAGCGACGAAAGGAAGCGCTCCGAAACTGCTGTGACTGGAGAGCCCCCATGGGCTTTGCGGTCTCAGTGTCTTTTTTCATTTTTTCTAGTGTTGTGTCAACATCGGGTCCAAACAGGAAGTCCGGGTTAACCGGCTGATTAAGAAGAGTAGTTTGGATCTCAGGTTTAAACCCGGAGATGCGCAGCCATGCGTGGCGTCGCAGCTTTACACTGGTTTTGATTGCCCGAGCCGCAGTTTCCGCTGCGTCCAATGCGCACTTGATGGATGCATTGGAGATCAGTTTACCCTCTTGTATAACCATTTCCGCAGCCTCTCTGTACATATCAGGCATGTGCTGCATTAATTGTTCCAGGGTGTCGTAGTGCGCCCTGTCATACCTAGCCAACGGGGCCTGTGTATTGGCTATTCTCCAAGTGTTAGCGGCCTGAGCCGCCACCCTCTTCCCAGACGCTTCAAAGATTTTGGACTCTTTGTCCGGAGGGGGGGCGTCCCCGGTTGATTGAGAGTTAGCCCTTTTGCATGCGTTAGCCACAACAAGGGAGTCCAAGGGGAGCTGGCCTTTGATGTAGGTGGGGTCCACTGGTGCAGGCCTGTATTTCTTGTCGATTCTTGGGTTGATAACCCTGGCTTTGGTTGGCTCCTTGAAAATAGCTGTGGCATGCTTGAGGACCCCCTTAAGCATGGGCAGAGTCTTGATGGAGCGTTCGGATGTGGAGAAGGTGTCGAACAAGAAGTCTTCATCCACTGGCTCAGCATGCATCTCGACGTCATGATTGAGGGCTGCGCGCTCAATCAATGCATTGAATGCTGCAGTGTCCCCAGTCGGAGATTGTTTGACAGTATAGGACTGAGAGTCTGGAGTAGTCTGAGGGTCATCAGGGTCATCGCCTTGATCCCGTGCCCCTGACCATTGATTTGAGACCTCCTGATCAGTGTCAGTATTGTAAGTGAAGCCCATTTGGCTATAGTCTGCAGTAAAGTCCTCCTCACTCTGTGTTGGAGAATGAGCAGTATGCTGCGAGTAGTCCTGAAGATGTTCCACAAGAACCGGAGAGGTGGCGGAGTCCATCTTCCTCTTGAGGGGAATTTTGTAACCCTCTAAAGGATGTTCAGGCGTGATCTTCCGCTTGTGAATGGTAAGCCTGCCCGACTCAGAGTCAATGAACAGTTTTGTCTGGTTGTCGTAAGAAGGCTCCTGATAGACGACCTGTGCATGTGAGGACACCCTCGCCATTTTGGAAGCCTCTTGAGTTTTTGGGCGTGCTGTTGGTGGAAGGCCAAACTTAAGTGGCGTCGATTCAGCCTGTTTCGAACCGGAAGCGCCGGCTTAGTGTTTCTTCGACGCCTGTGTAGGCCGCTCCGTAGAGCGCGTCGACTCGAACTCCTTGCGCGGTGCGCCTCCGTCCTTGGGCGTCGACGATATTTTCGGGACGTCCTTGGTTGTGGCTTTAACCCTCTTCGCCAGCCCAACCTTGAGTCCCGAGAGGGGTGGCTGGCCTTTCCCGAGCGGAAGCCCCTTGCCCTTCTCGCCATGTTTGGTTGTGGAGGCCTGCACCGACGCTGAGGCCTTCGAGGCGACGGTCCTGGTGGCAGAGCCCGGCTTCGAGGTTCCAGCCTTGGCGCCGACGGATACCTTCGGCGTCGAAGGATTGATGACGGGCTTCAAGGCGTGCGTCGACGTCGAACCGACCACCATTTTGAGTAGTTTCGGTTTTGATTTCTGTTCCATCTGTTTCGGTTTCGATTTCACGGAATCGGCCGATGGCTCCTTTGAAGAAGTCTTAGCCTGGCCATGGCGCGGGGCTGTAGACCGAAGGGAAGGATCTTGACTAAGGCCTTTCGGCGATGCCTCAACCGGAGCCGGGGAGGGCTGAGTGTCAATGACGGGCCCTGGAACTACGGGCGGACTCGGTTCACCACCGGAGTCGTCATCAACGGCCGCAAGGGCCTGATCGTCGTCCCCTACCTCGACGACGTCTTGGTCGTGGACGAACTCCTCATCCGGCTCGTCCACTTCGAAATTGGAGTCTTGCTCCGACGCCGGTTCCGACATTTCTTCGGGAACATCATCTTCCGCCTCTTCCTCATCCTGGAAGAGTTCCTCGTCCCCGGCATCAAAGATGTTTGCAGGTGCTGGAGCCGACTGTTGGGCCGACTGCCTCGCCGCGCGTCGAAGTTTGAAAGTTTTCTTCGATCGGAACCTGGAGCATGCGAAACATTTTGACTCGTCGTGGTCGGGGAACAAACAGGTATTGCACACTGGGTGCACATCTAAGTTCGAATATTTGGAGTTACACACAGGACACCGCTTAAACGGGGTCCGTTCCATCGTCGATGTAGTCTGGGCCCGAGTCGTCGAGAGAATCTTGTTTTTTCGACGCCGATCGAAGAATCGAAGGGGCCAGGCACCGAGCGAAACAATACCGACGCTAAGAAAGCCTTTTGGCCTTAGGAATAGAAAGTTTACGAGTTATTGAACTGGAGTTAAGATTGGACATCCGAACCCAATGGCAGAAAAAAACAATCTGGGGATGGAGAGGATGCCCATGCGCACTGTAGTCCAGGGTAGGAGCCACCTATCTCGTGATACTTCGAAGACTCTTCCAGGACAACAATGTGCAATCATCCGGACCGAACACTAGGCGGCAATCTATGCACAGATATGAATTCAGCAGCCCTCATGCCTCGAACATCAGTATTTCATATAAACTATGCGTTGCCTTGCCACATACCATGTCTATGTTCTGCACCTGCCCAGTGTGCATGCGCTCTCCACACTCTGCTCCTGGCTTTTAACGGTCCTTTGTACAGATCACACGCGTGTGCCCTGTTCCTAGTCGGGTAGTAAACGTGCTCTGTGCACCGGTACCCAGAGCTGCTTAGCCTCCACCATGTCCGAGGCTGCACAGTGTGTTACACTAACTGGATACACAAGAACAGCAAGAAGGCTGAACGAGGAGGCTTTGAATCATGTCAGCCCCAGTGCACTAACCGGCGTCACCACAGAGTTCCTCTGCGCCTCTGTGGAGCGGCGCCTCCGGCACAAGGGCGGCGTGAGCTGCGAGAATGAAACTTTGTGGGGGAAGCCGGTCACGTGCAGTGAAGGCCACATGTGCAGAGCACTGGAGCACTACTGCATTGAGTTCTCGACCTGCTAAACTCGTCACTGAGCCCAGCACAAATGTGGCAATGGTCAGCAATAGGCGCACTAGCTAGCAGCCCACTGTGATGCCATGTGGTGCCCCGTTAAACACCCCGCGTGTGCTCAGAGGGGTCCCTTGGTTTGTGTTAGATTTCCCCCAGGTGTATACCCGCCTTTAACGGCCCAAGCAGTGCCCCGCCCCCTTCGCCCCGACAGGGGCATCCTCAGTTAGAATGCCACGGGTCTGCACAGACCTCCACACCCCCTAGTCCAATGGCCCATGTAGATGCTCCGCAGCACTTCTAGACATACTGCCCCGCAAACGCCCATGTCCGAGGCCTCGGAGCCGCTCAGCTCGCACCGCAGGCTGCTCCCCTCCCAACCACAGGGCTGCACTGTCCCATCGATGCGCAGCACCAGCTGCTGGTTCTCCTCCATCCTTAGGAGAGCGGCCACGGGGTGCCCGAAAGCTGCATGGTACCCACTCTCCGCACGTTGCGCGGCCGCTCTGTGTTATTTATTATTATTATTATTGTTTATGCGTTTTTCTATAGAGCGCTGACTTTACCCGAAGGTGTCGGAGCGCTTAATAATAGGAACAGAACTGATACAAGAGAACATTACATCTGAGCACATTACAAAAGCAAACGTTAATGTACATGAGGCAAAAGGGACAATTGTGAGCAAACAAAATACAAGAGGAGCAAACGGTACAGCAGGTGGCTCTGGGGACAAGCCAGCACTGAGGGGCGCTCAGCCAATTGCGTGCTAGCAGGGCGGAGCTCCGGAGGCGGCCGAAGGGCAGGGGCTACGAATCCTGCGCAGCCCTCCGTCCTGCCCCGCCCGTGCACCGCAGCCGCCGCTCCTGCAGCAGAAAGTTAGCAGGCTGGAAGTTGTTAGCCTGCCCCTGGCCGCGTCGCCCCCGGCCGCCCACCCATCGGGGCCAAGGACCCGGTGCTCCAGATATGATGGTGAGCAGCGGCTATCGGAAGCAGGTGAGAGGGAGGTACCGCGGGTGCCCGTGCAGTAGCAGGTTCCCTAGACTCAGACTCCACCCTGCGCATGTGTGTGCCTGCGTGTTTGTGTGTGCATGCATGAGTGTGGCTGTTGCGCGCGTGTGTGTGTGCACATGCGCGAGTGTTGCTGTATGTGTTATTCACTTTCTGGGAATGTGGGATAGGAGATGCGCAGGGCTGTACGTGCATGCACACGCAATGAAATCGCAGACGGCACTGCGCGTGCCCATCCCCTGTCCAACATTTCCGGCAAGCCAGCAGCAATAGGTCTTTCGCTGACGCGAGACCTAAAAAAGAATCTGGACACTGCGGACCCTAGCAATTATAGCCCTATATCGAGACTCCCTTTCGCTGCTAACCTGGCAGAGAAAATTATGAACCAACAGATCTCAGGATACATAGAGGTTAATTCGTTAATGGACCACACGCAACACGGATTTGGAAAAAATCATAGTACTGAATCTGCACTAATCGTAGCAACGGAAGAAATACGAGAAGCTCTTGACAGGGGGAGGGAGGGACGACAGTGTTGATTCTGCTTGATCTCTCTGTGGCCTTTGACACGGCCAGCCATGAGATCTTAGTAGACCAACTCTAGGGCCTGGGGAAAAAGGCACAGCAATAGATCTCCTAAAATCATTTCTGATAAATCAACAATATGTGGCAATGGGAAATTTCGTTTCTAGCCAGTTTTTCCTGCTGTGCGGAGTTCCAAAGGGATCAGCACTTAGCCCAACACTTTTTAACCTTTATGTTATGCCACTTGCGTCAATCACCAAAAACGCCAGTTTAACCTTGGCCTCGTATGCAGATGACATCCTAATTGTGGTATCACTGACTAACAGTGATAACAGCCCAGGTGAGTCATTCAGCTTATGTATGAGCAAGGTAAGCAACAAGATAGAATACAATTGCCTGAAGCTGAATGCCTCAAAGACAAGATCATCATCTTCAGAAATATACCCTCTCTCTGGACACTGGATTGGTGGCAGACTGAGCTGGACTCACTGCGTACACCCTCAACCAAAGTAAAGAACCTAGGAGTTATGTTAGACAGTGAACTGAAAATCAAAGAGCAAGTTAATAAAATTACTTCTGTTTCCTTTTGCTCCATAAGGTTGGTAAGAAAAATCGAAAAATACCTGCCACCAGAACTTTTAAAAACAGTGACCATGGGTATGGGCCTTACAAGGATTGACTACTGTAATAGCCTCTACCTCACTCTAACATCAGGCTTTGTGAATAGACTCTAGATTTTGCAAAATGCTGCTGCCCATATTATCTTTAAAATTCCCAAATACGAATCAGCGAGAGAAGCCATTAGATAACTGCACTGGTTGCCAGTTATTTAGCGATGCAAGTTCAAAGCCCTCTGTCTGGCATTTAAATCTCTGCACGGACTCAGACCTGACCAGTTTAAGAGAAAAATTTAAAACAGCTCCTTCCTTACTCAGTTTCAGAAAAGCCTTAGAAACCTGGCTTTTCACACATGGTTGATAAAAGCACCTTTACCCTCTTTCTTAACCCGTAGTGGTTGCTTCTGTTGCCCGAGATCGAATACTATAGCTCCAAGACGCCTCCGGGCATGAGCTGCGCTTTAGGTAATGATATTTACGTTACGTTACATTACACTAAGCTCTAACCAAGAGCATCTCTAACGTCAAAGCTCAGCGTCCTCACCAGATCCTCTGCACCGTGGGCCTTCATTTTGGTGTACTGCTCGAGGTCCTCTTGCGTCTCCTGTGCCTTTAGCCTTAGGGTCCTCCTAAGGGTCTTCTACTGCTTCAGTGGGCTCCCCTGCTTGCTCTGGGCCTGCACCGACTATCCTGCTGTTTGCGAGTCCCTTGGACCTTGTTGGTCCCAACATTGCTCCTTCTTCGTTCCCCACACCAGTTGCGGCTACAAAGGCTTGTTGTTGCTCCTGCCCGACACCGACCACCTAGTTAAAGACATCAGACGTGGGATGGCTTGTGCACGGCTCCTTGTCTTCCCCAGCATTGCCTGGTCTTCACAGCTGCAGCAGCATGGTCCCCACCGACACTTCGGAACCTCCCAACTTTGTTGTGCATTGTGTCTTTGTGACTCTTGTCACTTCCGAGTGGCATAGACTCTGTCCCCTCTGCTTGCAGGTTCTTCACTTCTAGAATCCATCAAACTTCTTCACCTTCTTCTCCAGAGACAGTTTCTTCAAAGTCTTCCACTGTAGTCTACGGAGGTTTCCGTCGGTAATCTACCTTTACTTAGCGGGCACTAGTACGCATTACCATTACTACGCATTTATAACTTCGCAGGATCTTTTTGTATGAATCTTTTTACTTAGCATGCCTTTACTTAGCATTTACTGTTACTTCGCAAAGTACTTTACTTTTCAGACTATCTATATCATTGTTTGGAAAAGGAGGCGCTTCCATTTCCAAACAACGACGTGCAATTATGATGACGCATTAAGCAGGAGAAGAGAGGAACCACGGATGAAGGGGAAGAGAGGGACCATGTGGAGAGAGAGGTAAGTGGGTTGTGTATTTTTTAGGGTTGGGCAGGGGGTAGTCTTTTTGGTTGTAGTGCTTTGTTTGTGCAGTGTTTATTTTTGTTTTTGGGTTTAAAGTAGTGTCGGGGGTCGTGAAGGGTAGTGTTTGAGAGTAGGGACAGGACAGGGGGTCAGGGGAGGGATGTGCAGGGGGTACTGGTTTAGGGTAGTGTAGAGGTGTTTGAGTAGTGTAGGCTAGAGTTTTAGGGTAGTGTCCGGGGGGTCATGCAGTGTAGTGTAAGAGTGTAGGGACAGGACTGTGCAAAGGGGGAAGGACGTTTAGAGGGTAGGGGTTTAGTGTAGTGTAGTGTAGAGGTGTTTGAGTAGTGTAGGGTAGTATAGTATTTGAGTATTTGTGTAGTGTAGGGGTACTTACCTTGAGTGGCTCCTTGTGTCCCCGGCTCCTCTGGATCTGCTGGTTCAAGTCCTGTCCTCCTACGCAGTTTGCATTCCACTTTCTTAATATATGGTTTGGTCTCCCCTGGAGACCACTGTATTTTGTGCTGCGTACCTCACTGCATTTGAAGTATTTTTGTGTATTCTGTTGATATCTCCAGGTAGGAGACATACCAATATGTTAGTGAGTGTTGTATAATAAATATAGGTATTTTTATATACACACTGTGTGGTACTTTTTCATTTAACCTACACTACAGGATTAAACTGGTAAAAAAAGTTGCTTAACACTCCTTCAAGATAAGCCTGAATGCTGCTCTCCACAGCTACTACTTTGGGAGCTTTCTATGGTTATCAAAGACCACAGAATCACTGTAAGGGTTACATGGATTAGTGCAAGGTGCATCACTTAAGTAGGTGTGCACCATCTACTAAACCAGCCTCCCAAGTATGTCACCCATGATTAGATCCCAAAGCTCTGCGACAAAGGCAAAAATGATCAAGATCATATAGCCACATCGCAAGGGAGACATAACACTAGGTTATGGACACAAAAAGGTACTCTTCAATTCATAGTGGAATTCCCGGAGTACAGCTATACCTTTCTTCGCATTCTCCTCTTGATTTTCCGAAGCATCAGTTTGTCTTCAGTGCTCAGTTCTTCTAAACATGTGGAAACATGTGGGGAAAAGAGAAAGGCATTTAATTATTATGTGACTTGAATCAGCTCAGCTTTTAAAGCACTAATAATTAATGTCCTTCGCAGAAGCTCAAGTGAATGCGCAAATCTGCCACCATGGTACTCCAAAGTGAAGCTGTTGTCTTCATTTAGGGGCAGATTCACAGATAATTAATATCTCATAGTTAAGAAACATTTACACAGTGCCTGCAAAAGGAATAGTTTCTTACCTGTAACTTCTATTACGTGAGGGGACCCTGGAACACTTCTTCAATATATATCTTCTTAAGTGTAGATTTTCGCCTTTCTTCTGGAAGGCCTGCAAAGACACGTATGAAAGAGACCGATTATGCAGCCTACATAGATAGGCTACAATGTCCAAATTCTTCATCATGAAGTCAAAAAGGGCCAGACTAAAGTATCTGTGTTTATTTCAAGATGTTTTAGCAAACAGCATAAACTTCTCACACAAACCCCTTTTTATGACAGAGATAAAGGAGAGCAGGACAGCGTAGCCTCATAGGCTGTCATTATATGGCTAAAACAGGCATTGCCCCTAAGAACCCAGAGACTACCAGTATCGCATCATGTGCAGCAGGTGGCAGTTGCTTCAGTTTTTTTTAAGACGATGTAAGATAATATGTAGATTCCATGGATACCTCTGTCCATTTCACCGGGGAGGAGAATGAGTTGAGAGAATATGAATTGCAGGTAAGAAACTATTTCTTCTCTCGTAGGGGATTTCCATGTATAGTCATAAGCCCTAAATAGAGTAGCAAGCCCACCCAACTATGAGTGGTGGAGAAGACAGAGGATCAAGTAAGGTAACCTTTAACCAAATAGATTTCTGAGGGAAGCCTGCCCAACTTGAGCAGCTGCTCTAGAATCAGAGTCTAGGCAATAGTGCTTGGTGAATGCGTGACCCGATCTCCTCATAGCTGCTTTGCAAATATCAGCTATAGGGATATTTCTCATTAAAGCAGTAGTAGCCGCTTTACGTCTAGTAAAGTGTACTTTACGTTTAGCTGAGAGAGTTTTGATAGCTTTTTGATAGCACAACCGAATACAGGAAACTATCCATCTGAAAATGGAATGTGCTGAAGTGGCTAAACCCATACAGACCTGACCATAGTTGATAAACAATTGGTTTGATCTGCGGATGTCCCGTGTTTTATCGCTAGAATTTCAAAACACTCCTCACATCCAGGGAATGAAGAGTTTTTTCCACTGGAGTAGAGGTATTCTGAAAGAATGTTGGTAATGAGATGGTCTGGTTGTCATGGAAGTCAGAAATCCCCTTAGGAGGGAATTTTGGGTGAGTCCTCATGACCACTTTGCTAGAGTGGAACACTGTGTATGGTTCATGAGAACAGTGCTTGGATCTCGCTAACCCTGCAAGCTGATTTTATTACTTCAAGGAAAGCGTTTTTTTAAGAAAAGTGTTGCAGGGAGGCTCTGGGAATAGGTTGAAAGGGATCCTGCATAAGACATGAAAGTTCTATGTTAAGTTACCAGGGAGGCTGGGAACGCCTAACTGGAGAAGAAACCTTAACCCCTTCCATGCTGATGACTGTCATGCATCACGGTGCTCGTGTGCGGATGATGGCTGGGGGCCGTCATGTACCCGCCCACTCTTCAAAACAACCGCAAAGGCGCAGAATCGCGGCCGCGCCCACGGGGTTAAAAACTTCAACAAAAAAAAATCCTTCATCACTGGGATTTTGAAAAAAAGGTTTCTGAAGGACAGTTTCTGTAGGCAGTAAGAGCTGCCAGGTGAACCCTTATAGAAGAGAATTGCAAGCCAGATTTAGCCAAGAGTAGAAGGTAAGGAAGAATGACATCTTCTTGGAACGTAGTAGAGTCCACTCTCTTAGAGGAATACCAAATGCTAAATATCGTACACTTGGAGGCATATGTGGATTGGGTGGAATGCCGCTTCGCCTCCTTGAGGATCTCCATGCAGTCTTGTGGAAGGTTCAAATGACCATACTGCATTAGCTAAGGAGACATGCAGCCAAATTCAAGGAGAAGAGATAGGGGTGAACCATCTGGCCTCCGCATTTCGTTAGTAGTCTGGTCTACATGGTAGCCTGAAATGTGGATGCTGGGACCAGTGAAACAGGTCTTTAACCATCAATGACGTGGCCACTCTAAAGCTATGAGGCTCATCTTGGCTCTCAAGTGGGACAGCTTGATTAGGCCAGCCGGGATCAGGGGAATCAGTGGAAAGGAGTACAGAAATTTTCTGGACTAGTCGATCGATAGGGCATTCCCCAGCGTCCCTGGATGGCAGTTCCTGGAGGCGAAGCCGCATCATTTTCCTCAGTGGCGAACAGGTGGATGGTTGGGGTGTCCCACATTTGGAAGATATTTCGTAAAAACTTCGTTGTGCAAGAACTATTTTTGGTTTTTATCTAGAACGCTGCTGAGAGCATCTGCCTGAGCAATTTGGACACCTGGGATGTGAGTAGCTGTGATTTTCAGGTTAATGACCAATATCATTTCCAAATCGCCTGGGCCTCTAGAGAAAGGCTCTGTACCTCCTGCTTGTTGAGGTAATACATGGTGGTTCTATTGTTTGTCTGAACAAGTAGGGTCATGGACGTGAATGATGGATGGGTGAGAGTCCTTGAGCGCTAGAGATTAACTGCATGGAGAGCTAGGAGATTGATATAAGTCATCTCTCTCTGTGACCATATACCCTGAATCTGGAGGTGATCCGTGTGGGCTGCCCAACCTAGTAGTGATGCATCTGTCACTATGGTCTGAGAGGGGACCTGTTGGTAAAGCGACATGCCTTGCAGAAGATTGGCTGGAGAGCACCACTAATTAAGAGACTGTTTTGCATGTATGGACAGCTTGATCTTGTCCTCCCAATTGCCAGTCAGTGAGTTTTATTGGTACTCTAGACATTCTTGGAGAGGTCACATATGGAGGCGAGCATTTGGGGTGAGGAAGATGCATGAGGCTTTTGAGCCGAGAAGAGATGATAGTGCCCTCACCATTGGACGAGATACTTTCATGACAGTATGACATTTCTGAAGTATCGAGAAGTGCCGCTCTTTCGAAGGACACACTTTTGCCTGTCTGGTGTCGATGGAGGCTCCAAAGTAATGCAAAGTCTGAACGGGAGTTGGTGTGGACTTCTTGAGGTTGACGTGAAGCTCCAACCGTTGAAGGAGATTGAAAGTCTAATTGAAATGAAGTTGGGCTTCTTGAGAAGTTAAACCTTTATGAGCCAGTCGTCGAGGCATGGGTAGAAGAAGATTTTTTAGATGGGCTGCCACCACGGTCATGTACTTTGAGAATGTTCTGGGTGCTGACTTTAGGCCAAATGAAAGTACAGTGTACTGACAACGGTCCTGTCCCACAACGAACTTTAGAAAGTTTCAATACTTCTGGCAACTGAAATGTGAAAGTATGCATTGTGCAGGTCGATGGAGCAAACTCAATCTCCCTGATGTTATTGGGGATAGATTTGATGTAATGCTAACATCTCGAAGATCTCTCACCAAATCCACTTGTTGCCTAGTTTGAGATCGGGTATGGGTTTGAAATCGTATTTGTCATTCTTTTTCACCAAGAAGTACCTGGAGTAAATGCCTGTCTCCTTTGCCTGCGGGGAATGGACAGTTATGAAGGGGCTCAAATGGAGCACACATCAGATAGGTCAAGACAAGTTTTAAGTCCCATTGAGGCTTTATGAAAGGCACGGGACGTGTGTGTAATGCTTGAGCAAGAGGTTAACAACCGGGGACTTAAAAAGAGAAGGCTGATCTGGAAGCTGTATTAAGGCGGAGAGGGCCGAAAGATAACCTTTGATAGTGCCCAGAGCAGAGCCCTGCAGGGCCAAAGAAAGAGGGAACAGAAGGACCTCAGAAAGAGGGGCAGAAAGGGGATCCACAGCCTTCGCTGTGCACCATGCCACAAACTTGTTCCACCTGCAGGCGTATACCGTCTTAGTGACGCCTGGCTGCCAGAATACCGTCTTAGGGACGCCTGGCTGCCAGAATGAAATCACAGACTTCGGGAGGAAGATCAATAGAGGTCAACTGTCGCCGCTCAATTTCCACGCATGGAAGTGGAGGCTGGACAGGTTCAGGTGGGGGACCGTCCCCTGCTGCTGCGACAGAAGATCCTCCCGAAGAGGTAGTCGGACCGGGGGATCGATCGCCATGCTGAGTAGCTCAGGATACCAGTATCTTTGTGCCCAATCCGGAGCCACAAGAATGACTTGGGCCCAGTCGCGCCGAATCTTCTTCAGCACTCTGGGCAGAAGTTGTATAGGCGGAAAGGCGTACAACAGACCGCAGACGAATAGCGTCGCAGAGCAAGTGCCGCCTTGGAAATTCCAACGCGGAGAATTAATGACATTGCACATTATCTTTGGTGGTGAATAGATCTAACCAAGGCTCCCCCACTGCAGAAAGAGACCGTGTGCCAATTCAGAGTTCAGACGTCATTCGTGATCCATCATGCACCGGCGGCTGAGTTTGACCGCCCTGGCATTCAGAGAGCCTGCCAGGTGTTGAACCACCAAGGTAATGTCTTGATGTTCCAGCCATGTCCAGAGGCGCAGAGACTCCTGACATAGGGTTCACAACCTCACCTCACCCTGCTTGTTGCAATACCACATGTCGGTGATGTTGTCCGTGAACACCTGCACCATACTTCCCTCGACAGAGGGAAGGAATGCTTTCAGTGCAAGTCAGATCGCCCGAAGCTCCAAAAGGTTGATATCGGTCCAGCACTCCGCAGGAGACCATAGGCCTCTGATCTCCGCCTGTCCCAAGTGGCTGCCCCATCCCAGGAGGGAGTCATCCATCACCACTGTGAGCTCAGTTTGGGGAAGGGAGAGGGATCTGCCATTGACCCAATCGAGATTCGTGAGCAACCACTGCAATTGTCGTGCAGTGCCCTCCAAGATCTGGATGTGATCGGACAGGTTGCCCTGATGCTGTGCCCACTGGAACTTCAGGTCCCACTGCAGAGCCCGCATATGCCACCTGGCATGTTGCATTAGCAGGATGCAGGAGGCCAACAGGCCCAGGAGTCGGAGGGTCATCCTGACTGAAACCCGGGATAGAGGCTGAAAGATCGGATTCAAAGCCTGAATATCCAGTTCAGGAGGATAAACCCGAAACAGTGTTGAATCCAGAATTGCTCCGATGAAAGGGAGTTGCGGAGATGGACTCAGGTGCGACTTCGGCACGTTGATGGAGAATCCCAGTAAATGCAGGAGGTCAGCCGTAGTCTGGAGGTGGGAAACTACTGCCTAGGGCGAGCCCGCCTTCAACAGCCAGTCGTCGAGATAGGGGAAGACTGAAACCCCTGATCTGTGCAAGTGAGCAGCAAGCACTGCCATCACTTACTTGAACACCCGAGGGGCACTGGTATGGCCGAAGGGGAGCACGGCAAAATGAAAATGCTGCTGGCCTACCGTGAACCGCAGGTAACGCAGGTGGGCCGGCAGGATGGGGATATGAAAATATGCGTCCTGCACGTCCAACGCTACCATCCAGTCTCCAGGGCAGCCAAGACCTGAGCCAGAGTCAACATCTTGAACTTCTCCTTCCGGAGGAAGCGGTTGACATTCCTGAGTTCCAAGACTCCAGGCACCCTTTCTCCTTCTTGGAGACCAGAAAGTAGTGGGAATAACAACCACAACCTACTTCTGGCCCAGGAACGAGCTTGATGGCCCCCTTGGCCAAGAAGGCTATGACTTCCTGCTGGAGAAGCGCAAAGTGATCCCCTGACATGCGGTGGAACTGAGGTGGCACGGCTGGGGGGGCAGACTCGAAGGGGAGAGAGTAGTCCCTTTGGATGATTTGCAGCACCCACCTGTCCGAAGTGACAGAACGCCAGGGCAGGAGGTGATGTTGAATCCCACCGCCCACCTGAGTGGGGTGTACCCCACAGCTCGGACTAGGAAGGCTTTGAGGCGGATGCTGCGGGAGCGGAGGTGGACTGACCCGCACGCTGGCCCCCTGTGCCGCCATATCGGCCACCACGTACGCAGCCGCGCTGAGGTTGGTTCTGCGCAGGCTTCTGGCTGAACGAAGGTGTAGGGGTGCCCCTTCTATGGCCACGAAAGGCAGACATGGCCAGGCGCGTGGTGGAGAAACCCAGCGCACGGTCTGCCTTATCGTCTAACAGGCGAGTAACATCAAAGGGCATGTCCATGAGGGAATCTGAACATCCCCTGAAAACCCCGTGGACCGCAGCCAGGCATTGCGACGTAGGGCCACTGTCGTGGAGATCGCCCTACTCCGAGAGTCCGCAGTGTCCAGCCCACACCAGATTGCGAACTTTGCTGTGTCTTTTCCCCTCCTCAACAGCTTGGGAAAGTACAGCCCGAACCTCCTCCGAACACTGGGGCAGCGCCTGCGCCACCTTGTCCCACACAGCGTGAGCGTACCGGCTCAAGAGGCACGCGGTGTTGACTGACCGCAGTCCCAAGCTGGCAGAGGAAATTTCTTGCCCAATTGCTCCAGCTTCTTTGATTCCTTATCCGGTGGGGCGGTAGGGAATGCACTTTGGGAAGTAGAGGCCTGGATGACCAGGCTCTCCTGAGTTGGATGGTTCGTTAAAAAGGCAGGGTCACCAGGTGCCGGGCGATGACGCCTGGCCATGGTCTTATCCACAGGAATCCCTGTGGCTGGTCTAGACCAGGTGCCCATCAAAACATTCGTTAATGCCTCATTGAACGGAAGCAGAGGCTCCAGTGAACTTGCCTCCGGCTGAAGAACTTCAGTAAGGAGGTTAGTTTTTAGAGTGACAGTAGGCAGATCAAGGTCAAGGGCCTCAGCTGCTCTACGGAGCACCACAGTATATGTGGCGCCCTCCTCCATGACAGCAGGAGCAGACAGGAAACCAGGCTCAGAGGAGAAGTCAAGGCCACCTGCATCTTCCGACTCCTCCGCCCACTCCTGTTCAGACTCACACTGCTGTGCAAGAGGGTCCTCAGACCCCTCCCAGTGGTCCCCCTCCTCCTCTTGCGGCGGAGGTACAGGGGAATACAAATGATCCAACGGCGCCGGGAACAGTGCCGATCTAGCTCCATGTCCCAATTAAAGTCCCAACCCGGAGCAAAATTGTCTGAGAACCCGGGCAAGGGTGGAGGTGAGACAAACGGGACCCATTGCGGCACCAGTCCCGGAGCCCCCGGCGGAGGACCTTGCGGTGTCGGGGCCAGCGACGGTGGAGCCGGCAACAAGCAAGGGCCATCAGCTGGGACCGAGGCCCCAAAGAGCACTGGAGGGGGAGCCCGAGGCCTGAAAAGGCGGTCCATGGCAGCAAGAAATTCTTGCACCTGGGCCGGAGTCGCCGACGGACCCGGATAAGGTGGGTAGGCCGCGGGACTCTCAGGCTCCAACAGAGCCGCAGGGGAAGCACCCCTGGCCCCCTCGTCCGGAGTCCGACAGGGGGATGTCGGCGAGCGCAAAAGCTTCTTCGACTTTTTCTTATGACATCTCTTACCCGATTCAGAGTGTGAAGACTTTGACCCCGAGGAGGGATGGTGATGGCTCTGCAGTCGGTCCCTCGATCGACCCCTGGACCTGGAACGGCACAGAGACGACTGCCGGGCCACTAGCAGCTTTCCATGGCCAGACAGTCGGATCATGACCGGGGGTCATGGTCGCGCTCCAGACAACAGAGAACGACGCCATGGGGGTCGGCCACCGGCATCGTACGGTGGCAGGCCCCGCAGGATTTAAACCTAGGCATCCCTACGCTGCACCAGAAGTCAAAGACTCAAAAGAAGTTAAGATAAAAGTCTCCAAAAAGTTAGTCAAAAAGTGACTAGGGTATGTGCTCTAACCAGAGCTGCGATTGCTGGCGCAGAAAAAGAAAGAACTGATGTCAGCACGCATGGGTGGCGCCTAAGTAGTCTCCGTGTCATCATCTCGGCACTTTCGACGGACGCGCAGGAGTACTGCTGACGAAAAACTTTCCGGATCCAGTCTGACCCCTGGGGATTCTAAGGTAAGGAATTTATCACTAACATGTCTCTTTCAGATGAAGGCATTTTATTTGACCAACACCTCACTTTTTTGTCAGAAAACAAATGGAAAAGGCAGGGAGAGATGAAAAAATGTAAAATAAGGGTGCTGTTACCAATTTCTCCTAGAGAATTCTGATGAGGAAACGGCTAAAATGGCCGAATTCAATGCTCCAAGGTCCTATCAGCAGGAGCCGAAAAAAGAACTGAACCAACTACCACCTGCTGAGCATAATGGGCTACTGGTGGCATCTGGGTTCTTAAAGGCACAGATGCTATGTGTAGCCATATAATGACAGCCTATGGGGCAACACTGTCCTGCTCTCCATCTCTATCATAAAAAAGGGTTTGTGAAGGAGATTTACGCTGTTTGCGAAAACATCTTGAAATTATACACAAATACTTTAGTCTGGCCCTTTTTGGACATCATGATGAAGAATTCGGCCATTGTAGCCTATGTATATAGGTTGCATAATCGTTCTCTTTCTTAAATATTTTTGCAGGCCTTCCGGAAGCAAGACAAAAGTCTACACTTAAAAAAATATATATTGAAGAAGCGCTCTGAGGTCCATGTATGTGGGCGGGACTATTCATGCTTATGACTGTCGGAAAGTAGGATCTTTCTGGCATAGATTTCCCGACTTTTTGCCTGGTTTCAGTGTGTTTTGACTGTAGTTCACTAGGATCCTGCTAACCAGGACCCCAGTGGCAATGCTCTCTCCTCCAAATTCTCTGGTAAGCACTTTGTACATCCCACAATTGACATACTGGGGTACCATTGTAAGTCCCTTGTACAGAGGTCTTCAAACTGTGGGCGGGCCCCCCTGGGGGGGGGGGGATGGGTTGCCAAGGGGACGCAAATTCCTCTGCAAACACATGTAAATGAAGATTGCTTGGAAGTACGGCATGTATTTGCATTTCCAGGCTGTTTCCATTTGCTCAGTGCCCTTCAAGTCAAAACTGTGATCGGAGTGGCTTGGGGTCAGAGGTCACTGACTGTGCTGGCAGGGTCAAAGATGTTGCTAAAACAAAGTCTTCCTTTTGTGTATTCACAGAATATAAGTGCATTATTGCTATATGTGTGTACTAAACTGGTACTTATAGAGGGAAATATGCAAGGACAGTGTAAAAAAAGTGGTTAAAAAATTCACTAATGCCAACAGAAAATGTTCAGCATTATTCTGCATAATTCGCCTTTGATTGCTGTAAAATGTTGTTAACCCTGCTGCATAATTTGGCCTTTTCTGCCACATAATTCCAATGCCCTGTTTATAGTGTTGTAAGGTCCCAGCCTGTGGCGGAAAGCACTGTAAATATGTACGTCCCTATTTTAAAATAGTATTTCACATAGTCTAAGCAAGGCTGCTGCAAATTGATGCAGTGTTTGAGATAAAAACACGTTTTGTACAAAATATAGTTAATAATAAGTAATCAGACTGTATCTAATGCATTTTTATGTCTCCATTATTCCAGAACTCAGCTGATAACGCCCCAACATTACACCTCAAACAGAATAAATATTTGCCACCATGAAGCTTTAAGCATGCCTACTGGAATTATTCAGCAGGAGAGGACCACATTATGCGGCAGGGTTGAATAAATTATGCAGGAAGAAAAGATCAATTATGCGGCACAATGCAGAACAGTTTGTGGTTAGCATTACTTCCTTATTTTGACATTTTAACGCATGGTTATGCTGTTTGGGGCAACATTTCACCTCATTAGTACCAGTGTAACACCCAAATACAGCAATAAGCAGCTACAAGATTACCAGGCAATCTTTGCAAAAGTCCTTCCGCTGCTTCGTCACGTTTTAAGTAACTTTTGTTCCATTTAAGCTGGAATCAGTTTTTGGGCTAAATTCTGCAGATTATGAAGCAGATGATAGATTATGTAGCAAATGCAGTAAATTCATAATTATGTGGAAAACGCTGCTGCTGCAGAAACTCATAATTCTAGTTACTCTGCTTTAAGTGAATCAATCAGGTCAAGGTCAAGGAAAGCTTTATTCGATTGACATGTGAAACAATCATAAAAGCACATAAGAAAATCACATTAGAGTCCATAAGATAAAATCACAATTAAGATCAAACATATAATATCACGCATTTAAGAATCTCAACCATAATTCATAGCAAACATTGTTCAAGTTCAAAGGCTTTATTTCGATAGGTCATATCATAAAAGCATCACATTGATATAAAAACATTTACACAAGAATCACATTTTTGTGAACCATTAGTTCCAAGCATTTTTAAAAATTTTAGATTTTTAAATACCAAAGAGAATAAAAACAGAATTAAAAATTTGGGAATTAAAATTAATCATTCATACAAAAAACAGATTAAACATTTAATGCTAGCTTTTTAGCTCTGATGGACCATGTCCACGATAAAAATTTGTAAAGACCACAAACATACAGTGGCAGAGTGTCCGATGTTAAGATACGAAGTGCCTCGTTTGAATACCTGGTATCCATAGCCCGACATATAGGTTTGAGCCACTTTTGCCTTGGGCATACATAGGCCGGTCAGACAAACAGGATGTGTAATACAGTCTCTATGCTAGTTTGACAGAAGGGGTTGTCTGGGACGGGGGCTTCCAGTGAGCAGTTAAGGCGCGCACTGGAAGAGCCCCTACCCTGAACCTGAAGTATAGAGCCCTATCATGAGATTTCCATAACATATCTAGGTAGAGTTCCCGGGATGGTACATCCTTATGTCTTAGGAACTCTTCCGTTAGCCTGCCAAGGGTTGGGTCAGTGCTAGTTCTAGTGGTGGCCCATTTCCAGTAGAGGGTCTTTAGGAGGAGAAGACCGACTATCCCAGGCTTCGCTGAGACCTAGCTTGCCAAGGAGAAGTTTGACATCTTTAAGCCATTTTATTTTTTGCCATCCCACCATTGACATTACTTCCGCTACCCTTCGCGTACGGCCGGAGTTTAGCCAGATCATTAATGGGTTGGCATCCTAGGTCAAGCAGCAGGGGTATCATTGGGGTGCTCTGCGGAAGTGACATGATGCCCCTTAAGAACTTATTTTCAGACCTTGTCAATAAATCTATGTTAGAAGTGCCCTAAAGCTCTGCACCATACAGGGCAGACCTAACATCCTTTGCCTTGTAAATGTCGATAACAGGAGCGATGGGTCTAGACATGGAGGATCGCTGCACTTTAATAAGCGCTCCTGTAACCCTCTTGTGATTTAGCAACATTTTACAAAAATGTGGGGTCCACTGCATGGTATCCGAAATACGGATACCTAAATAATCAAATACAGTGACCCTCTCCAGGGATACAAGTTTAATAAGGGGAATCGCCCAAGTTTTTTCGGGGGATTTAGCACCAAGTACTTAGTCTTGTCTGTGTTTATTAGTAGGCCGCATTCGCTGCAAAAGGCCTGAAAGTTATCTAGGAGGCCTTGAAGGCCCACCGGGGTCTGAGATATTAGGAGCGTGTCATCGGCAAATAAGAGGGTAGGGATTCGCTCCCCCGCCAGGGATGGTGCGTCTGATGGCTTTTCGAGTAGATGCTCAACAACCCCGTTCACGTATAGTGAGAAAAGGGTTGGGGCAAGAACACACCCTGGCGGACCCCTCTCCCCACCGGTATCCTATTCGTTTTCTGCCCCTCGGTGCCCCACCTTACTTGCGTGAAGTTACCTTTATGTAGCCTCACTAGAATAGACAAGATATTGGAGGGAATCCCCATATCTGACAACACTCGCCATAGATGTCCTCTGGGCACAAGGTCAAAGGCAGTCTTTAGATCAATAAATGCAAGATAAAGACTGCCTTTGCCTGTAAACCACTTCCAATAAATTAGCAATAACCTGAAAGCTTGCTCTATTGTGCCGGTGCCAGCCCTAAAACCCGCTTGAAAATCAGAGAGAACCTCATTAACTTTAGCCCATTGGAGGATTCTATCGAGTACCTTTCCCACAACCTTCTGTGTAGAATCCAGTAAACTTATTGGGCGGTAGTTGGCAGGGTCCTCCCTCTGGCCCTTTTTAGAAATAGGGACGACCTCAGCCCCCTTCCAAGATTCGGGGATGGCGGCACCTTTATCAATTGCAGTAAGTAAGATATGAATAAGCTTCCCCCATTTCGGCAAATTGGAGCGGAGCAGGTCCCCAGGGATACCATCAGGGCCAGCTGCCTTTTAGGGCACAATACAGCTAATCGCGTATTCAACCTCCTTAACTGTAAATGGGAATACAGTGTTTTCTCCGGAAAGTATTCGGGGACTACAAGAAGCTGAAATTGTAGCTGCTCCTAGCTGGCAAGAATACAGGCTAGAAAAATGGTTAAACCAAGCCTGACCAGTAATATTACAAGTAATGAGTTCGCTATCGGGCCTATTCCTTGCCCTTATAGCGCTCCAAAAGCGACCTGCGTCCCGCCCGGCACTGGCCTCTCTTAGTGTTTGCCAATATGTGTCCTGCCACTCTTTTTTGGCATTCGCTACCACCCAATTATAATCTTTTCTGGCTTGCTGGATCAGGGGTTGTGACTTCGCCTTGACAGCCTTGATTAGAGCAGACTTCTTCCGTCTGCATTTAAGTGTATACCAACCCTGCTTCACCTTGGGACTTTGGTGCCCTATTGCCCTGCCCCCATGCGTTTGTACCAGGAATAGGTTTCCTACCGAATTTATGGTCTACTGAAACAGTGAGGTAACTCTGGAGGGGTCAGAATGTTCTAAGGGGAACGTCTCCATCTCGCTTAGCGAGACTTCCAATAATTGTCCTATAGCCAAGACTTTTGCTTCATCTAGGGCGACTTTGGACCATTTAAGGCGCCTTCCACAATTAGATGTAATAATTTTTCATGTGGAGACTTTACTTTACATGGTGAAGCTAAGCTGTTGTGTCCTAACCACAAATGCTTTAGGGTTAAAGACAGCAAGTTGAATTCGCTGTCTACAGTAGGTATTACTACCATATCCTGAACAAATTGCTAGAGAGTTAAGTCAAGGAGAATGTAGTCAATCCTGGACGTGTGATTCGCCCTATTGTACGTGTGGGCGCCCAAGGGGTCTGAAGCAGTCCTGCCATTTAATGCTCGTAGACCGAACTCCAGGGTCATAGCATTCAACTGGATCGCCCTCTGCGTCCATCTTATTATTGGTGGAACAGCTAATGTTGGTATACCCCTCCTGGAATCATCCTCAGTAACATCTAAGATGTCTTCAGCCGCAAGGGGCTCAGACGTGCAATTCGCCTGCAATCAATACTTGCGTGCCATCACAGCAATCGCCAAGAGCTTTTTCCAGCAGTGCTACTGTGGGGGATAAAGAACTACCTTTAGTGCCCCTGGCATATACATTAAATATGTCAAGAGACCTACCACTACCCGGGCCTCTCAGTGAGATTCTAAGAATGTCTGATGAGTTACTATGCTTTGGGTGATGCTGCAACCCAGGGAAGGGCTCACCCATATGAGGAGCCCCCCCTCCCGATGGCCGAACCCTCCCCGATGGTGACAAAACTGCAAAATACGTTGAATAGCCAACCTGATGGTTAGGTTCCAGACTCCATGTTTCCTGGAAGATACAAATAGTGTAAGACTCCACCAGGGTATTCCAGTCTGGAAGGTCTATTTTCCTGGCAATGCCTGCTATATTCCAGCTCATAATACTCATATTAGGCCTATCAGCCACCACTATATCCTGTGGGCAAATAGAGTGATCAATATGTACTGTTGGTAATTCACCTCCAGAATCAATTGCCATAGGTAGTGGCAAGAGAGCATGAAATGGGGAAGCCTTGCTCTGTTGGGCAGATGTAACTACTGGGGAGATGGGAATCCCTCGGGGGCTAATGAGTATATCGTTTCAGAACGATAAGCCAAATGTGGAGAGGGAATTACTAGCACGTTCCCCCACATTTGCTAAACAATTACTGGTTGCCTCCAGTCGGGATACTAACTCAAGTCTATCCCCCCTGTAGACTATCTCTGGTGGTACTAGTTTCGGGGGTTTAGGAGAGATTCCAGGAGAAGTAATTAGAGACCTGCACCCATTGGACCTTATGCTTTCATCTGGGGCTGACAAGGGATTCAGAGGCAAGTTGTCTCTACGTCAATACCCAAAATTGTTTCCGTGATGGTTATCACCTTATTTTGAAGGTTTTATATAGCGCTAGCTTCACCCAAGGGTATCAGAGTGCTTTACATAACAGGAAAATGCACAGTAAATCAGCAACACAAGTTCCATATTAGGTTATATACACGTTAGAGGAATCGTTTAGAGAATTCAAAGTGTGAGGAGTACAGATCACATATGCAGAAAGACAATTACAGGAAACAAAATTGTCAAAATATATAGCTATTTTACAGTCTGCAAGGCGGACTCAGAAGGGCAGCAACACGATGAAGGAAACAAATATACAGAGAGGAGAGCAGGGGGCTACATTACTAAATATTTAGTGAGGAAGTGTAATTTGAGGTTTCTTTTAAAGTTGGAATAGGAGGGGTTACAGCGACTGTCTTTGGGGAGGTTGTTCCAGATGGTTGGGGCATTGCCAGAGAAGGAGCGGGATTGCGAGGAGCTTTTTTTGAGGAGAGGGGGTATGAGGAGGAGAGAATTGGTGCTTCTCAGGGTTCGGAGCTGCCAGCTTTTTAGGTCTCGCCTGTCGATGCGCATGCGCATCGAGCAAGGCGAGAGTATTGCGAGTTATCCACTCTTTATCCACACTGCAAGGAATCGTGGCGATTCCTTGCAGTGCCCGTGACTTTTAAGGTCAATGCGCATGCGCATTAAGCTTATGCGCATGCGCATTGACCTTAAAAGTCACGGGCGCGTGCATGTCCGTCTTTGTTTACCCGCTCCGCCCCCTTCCCGCCGTCTCGCATTTTCCCCTGCCGCATCAAAGGCTTTCACGGCCGGCCGGCCATGCTTTCAGTTTCACGACCGGCCGGCCGTGTCAATTACATTTCTCTCCCCGCTCCGCCCCCTGCTGCGGCCGTGTCGCACTTCTCCTACCCCCCCTCCCCACAGCAATGCCCTCCGTCTTGTTTGTTGCAGTCTGTCTTCCTTTTGTCTCTCCCTATCCCTCTTACTTCACCTCATTCTCTCCCCTTCCCTCTGCCTCGCCATCTCTTCTTTCCCTCTCGATTCCCCGTGTTTCCTCCTTTCCCCCGCCTCACTCTCTTCACTATATGTCTCACTCCTGATGTTATTAGGTTGAAGATATTTCAGTGACATATATATTTTTTAAATATAGCACTGTCCCATCCTCTCTCATCAGCCCTTGTTGTGCAGTTTCTCATTGTTGTTTACCTCACAGTCTAACCCATGGCGTCCGCGCCGTCCCGGCTAAACACAGCAGTGTTAGCGCAAATTCTGCGTTTAATCCTGTTTTATCCGCCCTGCTCCACCTCATTGTCTTGTTGATGACCATTTAAAGGGCGGCGAAGAGGTCTCAGCTTTGCGACGTCACAATAGTGGAATGAAACCATTCACTACATTGAAAAACTGTTCGCAACTATGCCTATAAAATGTAAGGCCCTTTGTACGCAGGATCCGCTAACCCTGTGTAAAGTCTATTCGCTCCCACTAAGTTTATTTATTTTAGTTTACATTTATTTTATGCATTTTTATATAGCGGGACTTTACCTGAAGGTAAGCGCTTCACAATAGGAGCAGTAGTGATACATGAGGAGAACATTAGATAGATAGTAAGTTAGAACATTGCTTTAAATATTCTTTAATACATACCTCTTCCCTGTGATCTAATTTGAAAATGTTGGCTTGCGTGCTATGTTTTATCATGCACACATTAAGTGTGTTAAATTAAAACTTAGTATGTTAGAGTATGTGCCCCCACCTCCCTCCCACCTCCAGCGAAGCCCGCAGTGCCCCCCACCTCTCTCCCACCTCCAGCAAAGCCCGCAGTGCTGCCACCTCCCTCCCACCTCTAGCGAAGCCCGCAGTGCCCCTTCACCTCCCTCCCATCTCCAGCTAACCCACAGTGCCCCCCCACCTCTCTCCCACCTCCAGCGAAGCCCGCAAGTGCCCTCCCCTCCTCCAGCCATGCCCTTCCACCTCTAGCGATGCTCGCAGTGCCCCCCACCTCCCTCCCACCTCCAGCAAAGCCCGCAGTGCCCTCCCCACCTCCAGCCATGCCCTCCCACCTCTAGAGTTGCCCGCAGTGCCCCCCACCTCTCTCCCACCTCCAGCGAAGCCCGCAGTGCCCCCCACCTCCCTCCCACCTCCAGCCATGCCCTCCCACCTCTAGTGATGCCTGCAGTGCCACCCCACGTTCCTCCCACCCCCAGCGAAGCCCGCAGTGCCCCCCCACCTCCCTCCCACCTCTAGCCATGCCCTCCTACCGCCAGCGAAGCCCGCAGTGGCCCCACCTCCCTCGCACCTCCAGCCATGCCCTCCCACCTCAAGCGATGCCGGCAGAGCACCCCCACCTCGCTTCCACCTCCAGCCATGCCCTCCCACCTCTAGCGATGCCCGTAGTGCCCTCCCACCTCACTCCCGCATGGGCCCTTTGGTACTCCTAATGCCCACTCGCCCACCAAGTGCTCTTTCAGAAATTTGCAGAGGGCAGGGTCGTGTGCACTAGTGACACAGGAATATAGTCACACGAGTGCTCAAAAGCGCACAACTACTACAAAAGTTCCATATATATATAAAAAATAGTGCGTTCGAAAGTAGTTTGCTTAGTGGCTTCAACACTCGTTGCTGACATCTGGTGTGGACGGGTTGAATCGTGTAAGGGCCGACTCTGCCTTTTATCCTTCTACGGTTGATAAATTGACATTGGTAGGCAATTACAGCGCGTTGACATCCCAAGGTCTGCAGTATTCTGGAGTTTGTGAAGACGAAAGGTATGAGATTGTACAGTGGAATGCTGAACAGTTTAATGAATTTTTGAGCACCAAGATCTGTATAGGGGTTATATATATAGCCTCTTTGATCATTCTGTGTTTTATTGGGAAATGCGAAGAATATATTTGAAATGTGGCTCTGATTTAAAACTGCTGAGTCCTTACAACGTGAGAGCAAAGGCTGAGTTTCAAATTATAATATCAATAACTCGTCTTTTATATAACACTTCATACCACATTCCTAACGTGTCTAAGCGCTGTTACTGTTACTTAATTAAATGATACTTGTGCACTAGTGACATGGGAATGAAAAGACACGTGAGTGCTCAAAAGTGCACAACTACAATGAAAGTTATATATATAAAAAATAGTGTGTTTCAAAGTAGTTTGCTTAAGTCCCGGGAGGTGGAAACAGCAGGCAGCTGCCATGATTTGTTTCCTTGTGGGAAACATTCCTTCAGCAATCAGTTTACCAGTCCGGCAGGAAGGACTTTGATTACTATCTGTGTCACCATCTTTTGTTAATCTAGGAGCAGGAGCCCCAACCTAAACATTGATTGCTTTTCACCACATGCTTGCTGACACACTTAACACTTTCTCCATGCCGTCTGCACTTTCACTTTCATTTGATTTGCAATGATGGCCGCTGCACACACCATTCTCGGAACGTTGCCCTTGAGCAATGGCAGCCGCTTTTCGATTTTATTTTCTGCGTGCCTTCACTTATGTTTCGCAATGCCCTGCTTTCCTGACACAATGTGATCCGGGCTTTAGGCTTATATTCATTCACAAGGGGGGAGTTGTCCCCAGTTTTCCACTTAGTCAAATACATTTTGAGCGTTTCTTAAGATCGCTCAGGGACATGTAACTGACAACTGTCTCGGGGCTCCGTGTGAAGTAATTAGCTTCAGCTCCAGGAACATGGACACAAAGCTAAGGATCTACTTTGAAGGTATTTTATTTTTGGTACATATAAAGTACACGACTTCAAGAACACCTGTGAAGCCTGGGTTTCCCAGAGAGCAGAACCGGTTCCTCAATTGCATTGCCGAGTTGTGAATCACATTCATATTAAATGATAAGGGTGTAAGCGGAAGTCATACCAGGGTTAATCAATAACAAAAATACACCTAAATATGTTATGACCATTTCCATTAAAATCACTCATACTAAACAAAACGAAATTCACCATGCATACCAAAACAAATATGTTCTATCTAGCTATCTATCTATCTATCTATCTATCTATCTATCGCCCTCACTCTATCTATCGCCCTCACTATATGTATCTATTTATCGCCCTCACTCTATCTGTCTGTCTATCTATCGCCCTCCCTCTATCTATCGCCCTCCCTCTATCTATCTATCGCCCTAACTCTATCTGTCTGTCTATCTATCGCCCTAACTCTATCGATTGCCCTCACTCTATCTATCTGTCTATCCATCTATCGCCCTCCCTCTATCCATCTATCGCCCTCCCTCTATCTATCGCCCTCACTCTAACGATTGCCCTTACTCTATCTATCTGTCTATCTATCTATCGCCCTCACTCTATGTATCTATCGCCCTCACTCTATGTATCTATCGCCCTCACTCTATCTATCGCTCTATCTATCGCCCTATCGCTCTATCTATCGCCCTATCGCTCTATCTATCTATCTATCTATCGCTCTATCTATCGCTCTATCTATCGCTCTATCTATCTATCTATCGCTCTATCTATCTATCTATCGCTCTATCTATCTATCTATCTATCTATCTATCTATCTATCTATCTATCTATCTATCTATCTATCTATCTATCTATCTATCTATCTATCTCTATCTATCGCCCTCACTCTATGTATCTATCTATCACCCTCACTCTATGTATCTATCTATCGCCCTCACTCTATGTATCTATCTATCGCCCTCACTCTATGTATCTATCTATCGCCCTCACTCTATGTATCTATCTATCGCCCTCACTCTATGTATCTATCGAGCGCCCTCACTCTATGTATCTATCTATCGCCCACACTCTATGTATCTATCTATCGCCCTCACTCTATGTATCTATCTATCGCCCTCACTCTATGTATCTATCTATCGCCCTCACTCTATGTATCTATCTATCGCCCTCACTCTATGTATCTATCTATCGCCCTCACTCTATGTATCTATCTATCGCCCTCACTCTATCTATCTATCTATCTATCTATCTATCTATCTATCTATCTATCTATCTATCTATCTATCTATCGCCCTCACTCTATGTATCTATCTATCGCCCTCACTCTATGTATCTATCTATCGCCCACACTCTATGTATCTATCTATCGCCCTCACTCTATGTATCTATCTATCGCCCTCACTCTATGTATCTATCTATCGCCCTCACTCTATGTATCTATCTAGCGCCCTCACTCTATGTATCTATCTATCGCCCTCACTATATGTATCTATTTATCGCCCTCACTCTATCGATTGCACCCTCAACCCCTCACCTACCCTCACCCTCAACCCCTCACCCTCACCCTCACTCACCCTCAACACCTCACTCGCCCTCACCCTCACTCACCCTCAACACCTCAACCTCAACCCCTCACCCTCACTCACCCTCACCCACCCTCACTCACCCTCACTCTCACTCACCCTCAACCCCTCACCCTCACCCACCCTCAACCCCTCACCCTAACTCACCCTAACTCACACTCACCCTAAATCACACTCACCCTCACTCACCCTCACCCTCACTCACCCTCACTCACCCTCACTCACCCTCACTCACCCTCACTCTGACTCACCCTCAACCCCTCACTCACCCTCACCCTCACTCACCCTCACTCTCACTCACCCTCACTCTCACTCACCCTCACTCACCCTCAAACCCCTCACCCTCACACAGTGCAATAGGTCTCGGAGCATTTGAGTTAGAGCTTTTACAATTGTTTATGGCTTTTTTTATTTGTAATTCTTTAGCATTGGCTACAGGAAACAAAAATGCTAAAGATTTACAAAAAAACCCATAAACAATTCTAAAAGCACTAACTCTAATGCTGCGAGACCTATTGCATTTCCAATGCTTGTTTCAGTTTAGTTGATAGGTAGGATGGAGTCTGCCGATAGAGGGCTTTGTGCGTGATACAAGCAATTTTGAAGGAGGATCTACCTTCAATGGGGAGCCATTTGAGGGCCTTGAAATCAGAGGTTGGGTAGAAATTAAAGTTACCAACTTGTCCTCCCCACGACTGGTTACCTTTACTCTGTCTCTGGTACCAGCTTGGTGGCCGTGGGTAAAAATACCCCAGGTCGTGAGTGCTGATTCCGCCTTAACCATGCATGTCCTGTTGGCTACAGATGGACCTTGCCACTCTAATGTCCTTAAAGTTAACTAGGGTACAATCCCCTTGGATGTCCTTGGTTCTTCTTCCCACACAGCTGACACGTCTAACTAGAATAATCTGACCATTTAAGTCCCTCGGAAGGGGCCTGTTGTTATTTAGCCAGAATGTAGTTTTATTCTTAAGTTCGGTGTATGTTTCTGTTTTTCCCAGCTTTAGACAGGGGACTCCTGCCAGTACAACTACATAGGGCATGCAGACCGGATGCAAATTTATGCGTGAAGGGTTAATTGCCCTGCTATGAGCTAAGTCAAGATTTGGAGATGGATCTTTACTTTGCCTCTCTATGTTGCAACAGTTATGTTTGCCCTTCTGGACCTGAATAGGTACACCATCTCGAGCCCCCTTATCCCCTTTGGTCGAAAGATTGATCTGTTGGATTACTAGCCTTATTTGATTTTGTGGCGATCGCTGGGGCTTTACTTATTGGCGCCGTTCTCACCGGGAGATTAGTTCCTCTCGGGGTCCCTGAGGCGTCATGCATGTTTGGGAGTCCGCTTATACCCGCTTCGGCAGGGGCTGCCGTTGGAGTTTGTTTCTATGCGTCTATTACAGGGCTATTTTTAGAATGTAACTTAATTAGGGCCTTTACAGAAAAGAAATTATCCAAAGTTCGCTGCTCAAAGCTATCTAATCTTGCTGTTATCTCTTTTAGCCTCTCAGTCACTGGTAAGATGAAGGACTTCAGGATATGCTCAATACAGGCAATAGGGGGCATATCCTTCTCCGCATTGAGGGGGCACGTTCTATTTAAGTTGGTATTATTCGGCAAGATGGTATTGCCACTAGCAGGGTCATTATTTTCCTGGATATCAGGAGATTTATCCAGGGGAATCTCTATTCTTTTCTGGGAGCATGCATGAACTGATAGGCCTGGATCCTCAATAACAACAGGAACGTCCCTAGCTACATTGTTCTTAATGTTCTTGCCCTTTGTTGTACAATGTCTGGCGGGCGCTTTCTTTAGCTTAGTCCCCTCCGCTAACCCCTTACAACTTCTTTCAATTGGGCATTCTTTATTGGCGTATTTGGACTTGCGCCTAGCCATCTGCCCTCTAGTTTTTATACTAGGGTTAACACTGCTTACACTTGACTGCGAGTCGGAGACTGAGTTAGTGTTAGCAGGCGTTTTACAACACCCATTATCAGTAGAGGCCACAACCTGGGATGGAAAATCAGCAGTGGCATGGTCTTGAAAAATGGGAGAGGTCATTGATAGTCTTGCAGAGGAGGGGAGAATCTCTGGGGATGAGTTAGCCACCCTAGGGGTTATATTCTGTAACATCGGGGGGATGACCACCACCTGGGAGAGCAAAAAAGGACGTGCCAGTATCGAGTCCTGGGAGTTAGTGGAGAACATCGAAACGTTAACAGGGAGTAAGAGGGGCACAGAGCCAACAGCAAGCGAAAGGCGACGCTCTCTGCTTTCTATGGCATTAACCACCACCCCAATTGTTTTTTGAAGCATGTGATCTATAGCTGTTAGGCTAGGGAGCTAGGGTTTCATAACCTCTTTTTGCTTTAGGTCAGGGACGGGGATTGCAGGGTTGCGCTTCCCCATTCTTTATCCTTGTTGTATCAGGGTAAAAGATATAAATACAAAAGCTACACAAGCAGCAATTTAACAGTAATTACCACACAATTAAAGTGGAGCACGAAACGCTATAGTTCGTAAATAGCTTTAGACCGCTGATAATAGACAAACAAAAAACCCCAATTTAGAATAACAATTGATAATTGCCCAGAGTACCAATGCAAAGAGCCAAGAGGGATAGCCCAGCCCGGCTTCACATGGCCACTAACGGCCAAAAACGGTCCCGCCCTTGTCCCGGGACGCTCCCGCACGGCGGAGGGATCAAGTCAATTTATAAACTGATGTTATGGGCGGTGCCAATCCGGAGCCCAGATGTGAGCAGCCCCAGAGCGTTCTGGGAGTTGGAGTCCGTCAGTCAGGCAGGGCGTTCAGTAGATTGTCAGACAGCCCTCAATGAGCTCAACAGCAACGGGTCCTCCCGTGTGGCCTCCAGGGAACACCAAACAGCGCCCAAAGTCGCGGAAAATAGTGCCCCACAGGTCAACAACACTCGCACACGCAGCGGCACCCGCGACAGCGGGTGCGGCAAGGTTTTTCAAGTGCGCCGGTGCTGTGGGCGGTGGCAATCCGGAGCCCAGGTGTGAGCAGCCCCAGAGCCTTCTGGGAGTTGGAGTCCGTCAGTCAGGCAGGGCATTCAGTAGATTGTCAGGCAGCCCTCAATGAGCTCAACAGCAACGGGTCCTCCCGTGCGGCCTCCAGGGAACACCAAACAGCGCCCAAAGTCGGCGAAAATAGTGCCCCACGGGTCAACAACACTCGCACACGCAGCGGCACATTGTGTAAAACGAGCTATATCATGTTTCAAGTTACAGATAAAAAGAGATTAAATTAACATGCATTTCCTTTGCCTCAAGACTCGTTTAAAAAAAGCATTGTGAACGTTGTCCAGACATTGTAAAGCAAGAAAAGCCGGTCGGCATTCCCGAAATCCCAGTGATTTCAAAATAGACAATAAACAGACTTTTCGCGCATATGGATACAATTTACAAAAAAGTAGAACATGTAACGTGGATTGTCCTGAGTGATTATCACAGGTACATAGATTAAGATCGTCTGCCCAAACGTTCCTTTTGGGGATCGTCACAAGTCTATGAAAAACTTCCAGCCTGAATCTGGTCAATAGAAATCTATCAAACGCCTGGTACAACAATTAAATAAGGCTGAATATAAAAAATAGCTAAAATCAACTGATTATGCATAACCGTCGGCTTAATAATCTCTGTGAGTGTTCTGATGGTGTCCAGGTGCCTAAGGGGCTCCTTCTTCAGTTCCTGTCTTGTTATATCAATAGTTTTTGGATTATAAAAATATTCTGGGTGACCCAAATATCGTCTGAAGCTCCTGAAATATCTCAGCCATGGGATCTTCAGGGCCCCTTCTAATATTAGAGTATCAATCAGGGAATCTAAATTTAACTTTGTTTCAATCTTGGTCCAGAGCATGTGCCGTAGGAGAACTGGCTCAAATTTTGTTAAATCTGAAATAAAGGGAAGACCCAGCTCTGCGAGACAGTTGATGATGTACTTTTTGGGGCAGACAGAATATATCTTAAAAAGGAATTTTCAACCCTCTGAATAGGAAGCAGATCAGCAAATCCCCAGACCCCTGCCCCTTAAACCAGAGAGAAGACACACTTTGCTTTATAGATCCTAATCAGTTCAACGGAACGTCTTCTACCTAGTTTTTTAGCAAAGTTAGTCAGGGCATTTATAGATCTTAATAACACTAATTTATTGGCTGAGACTGCTTGTCCCCAGGTATCATTTTGGTCAAAAAGAATTCAGAGATACGAAAATCTCTTAGTGACCCCCAATCTTCTGGCCTGCACTTGTTGCTACCATGGCCACACCGCATAATAACGGTCTTTGAGGTGTTCAGTCTTAATCCTAGATCTCCCCTAAAACTAGAAAAGGTATCTAAAAACCTCTGGAGACCTACTGGAGTACGGGACATCAATACTGCTTTGTCTGCATATAAAAGTGCTGGTATTGGGCGTCCAGCTACTTGGGGAAAGTCCTGATTACCTTTCAGGAGTGCATCACCCAGTCCATTTATATAGAGGTTAAAAAGAAAAGGGGCCAGAACACACCCCTGCCTGTCCCCTCTTCTAATTGGCCAGAACACACCCCTGCCTGTCCCCTCTTCTAATTGAAAACGGGCCCGAACACTCACCCTGTAGACCCCAGGGTACACGAGCCGTTGCATCGATATAAAAACTTTTCAGAAAATAGATATTCTGGGCATCAACGCCCATATCTTCTAGTATTGACCAGAATTTACTATGGATCACTCAGTCAAAGGCTGCTGTGAGGTCCACAAACGCTAAAAACAGTTTACCCTTCTTCGCCCTGGTGTAATTTCCCCACCATGATTGAAAGATTCAAACTCTGATCCACTGTCTCTATGCCTGAGCGGAAACCATATTGTAGAGCGGAAACCATATTGTAAATCGGACAAAACCGAGTGTTCCTCATCCCAGTCCTGTAGGCGTTCTAGTAATATACGTCCTACTATTTTTATCATGCCATCCAGCAAAGGTATGGGTCTGTAACATCCTGGATCCTGCGAGTCCCCCTTTCTAAAAATAGGGTCTATAGTGGATTCCACCCAGCTGGATAAAAACGGGTAACAACAGATACCAGCAATTACCTGTACGATTATTGGGCCCCAGAGGGAGATGTTTGACTTCTATAAGTCCACAGGTACCCTGTCTGGGCCGGGAGTCTTGCCACCCTGTCCAAAGTAATCTGCAAATCTAAGAGGGGGATGTTGTCACCAGAGGGTGGTCCTTTTCATCGCAACTACTCGTCACATCAAGGTTTACCTCACCATTATACAGTTTGGCAAAATGTTTAATCCATTGGTCTTCAGTTATGGCGATTTCAATGGACAGTCCTCATTCATTAATCAAGTACGGCATTTTGACCGCCTTCCAGAATCCAGTGCTACCTTTTTGTAGAGAAGCTTTATGTAAGTCCTCCCATGCCTTGTTCTAAAGGATAGCTGTTATATTTCTAATAGCTTGCTTATAATCTGTCCGAGCCAGTTTTACTCTATCCAAATTTCTAGGGGTGTTATGTAAAGCATCTTTTAATCTAGAATGTGCTGAGGTACACCCTGAGTCAAACCAACCCCACTGTTAGCCCTTATTAAGATTCCCCCTTAACAAGGACTCTCTTCCTGCATCGGTAAGTGAATCTATCAATTAAGGCTGGTAAGAAGGCTGGTTTCCTCTTTAACTTTCTGCACTACCATCAAACCCTTCACTTTCAGGCACCTCAAAGTCAGCATTAACTGTTCAGGGACAGTTTATATTGTGATAGCCAAATCCATGGGGAGGCAAGTAGAAGGCCAGCTGTGTTGCATTCAGATGCAGAGCCCTAATCCTCTGGACCCTAGGGCCTCAAGAGTAATGATCCAGGAGAAAGAGGAAAGGAGCGAGATTCATGGATGTTGTCAAATAGATGGCCCAGAATAGGGAACATTGCATGGGGACTCATGTTTATGTTTACAAATTGCCAGAGACCGCTTCTTCAGAGAAAAACCCCGAAGAAGGGGACAATATAAGTGGCCTTTTCTTTTTTTTTAAAGGGCCATTCATCAGTGCAGCAGGTACTGCTGCCAGTTGTGAAAGTGGCCACTGTTGATTATCATAAATGAAGCAGATTCAGCAGGGCTGGGGCCCAGGGGTTTAAGGGGCCCACTGCTTCACAATTATGATGGTCTACCTTTAAAAAAGGAACATGGGAGATTATTTTCCTTGCTAGCATTACGACCGAGGTCACCCTTGCAGAAAAAAGGGATACTGCTGCCAGTTGTGAAAATGGCCACTGTTGATTATCATAAATGAAGCAGATTCAGCAGGGCTGGGGCCCAGGGGTTTAAGGGGCCCACTGCTTCACAATTATGATGGTCTACCTTTAAAAAAGGAACATGGGAGATTATTTTCCTTGCCAGCATTACGACCGAGGTCACCCTTGCAGAAAAAAGGGATACAACATGGGAGCTCTTTTTTCCGAATAGGACAGAGAGCCTGTTTCAAGATTGGAGAAATGGTCAGGCATGATGGGGAAGAGGTGAAAGATGCAGTGGAGATAGCCTGCTACTCAGGGCTGCAGTTATCATTAGTATAGTAGATGTAGTTGCATTGGGGTCTAAGGGTGTGAGGGGCTCACAAACAAACCAAATTCCGGGGAGCAGTATTTTTGTGACAATACAGGTTAATGTTTGATGCATTTGCTGTTTTAGAAGTCTCATATTTAGTGTGGTTTATGAACTATAAAAGTACTCCTGATTTCATCTCATAAGCATCGCCTCCCGCACCCAGCCATGTCCGTCCTGCTCTCCCAATCCTTGAAAAAGTTTTGGAGGGGGCCAGACCTCATAAAATTAGCTTAGGGGGGCTAAGATCAAAAAAGTTTGAAGACCTCTGCCCTAGTACATGGTACTATAGTTTTTTAAATATTATTTATTTTTTTATGTTTATATAGGGTGAACCTGACCCAAGGGTATCAGAGTCGTTCAAAGAGTTACCAGTATATACTTGAGATACATTTGGAGTAAATTCAGATACACAGTGATAGAAAGAGATGAAGTATACAAGGTATGAAATTGGATACGAGTAAATATGTAAAATACATTTCGGGTACAAATAGATATGTGGTGACATTATGTGATGACATATACAAGTACATTGTGGGAAGATTGCGGATACAATTTTGAGTTAGCTACGGTATACACAATACATATCGCTTTGGAGAGTGCAACTGCCCTTTGTCCAAAATTACCAGTGGAGTTAAATAATAGTAGTAAAGCACAAGTTACTACTTGTGTAACGATATATCTGTAAGAGACATTAGTTAGTGATAGATTCCTTACCTTAGAATATCCCCAGGCGTCAGACTGGATCCGGAAAATTTTGCGTAGCAGTACCCTTGCGCGTCGGTAGGCGTCGTCTGCGGCTCTGCGTCTGTCGTCGGCGTCGTGGGGGCCGTGATGACGTCGTCAGAGTACTTAGACGCCGCCTCCGCGTGCTGACGTCAGTTCTTAGCCACAGCTTTTCCGCGCCAGAAGCGCAGAGCCATGACAAAAACCCGACACTGGTGCCAAGAAACTAGGGCCCTGAAAGGGGATGACCTTAACCCTAGATATCGGTTCGCAGAACGGGGAGGATGGGTGGGTCGGTAAGGAATCTATCACTAACTAATGTCTCTTACAGATATATCGTTACACAAGTAGTAACTTGTGCATCTGAAAGAGACACGTTAGTGATAGATTCCTTACCTTAGAATAGATACCCCAGCAATACCATCCCCGTGGTGGTGGGTCTGCGAACCAATATTCACACCAGAAAGTCCTGGAGAACGGAACGGCCAAAGTAGCCATCCCTCCGGACTTGACTGTCCAGGCAGTAGTGCCTCGCAAACGTGTGCAACGAAGCCCACGTAGCAGCCTGGCAAATGTCTTGCAAGGGCACACCTCGGCCCAAGGCAGTTGTAGTGGCCGTGGCTCGAGTGGAATGAGCCCGCAGCCCAACAGGTGGTTCCTTCTTAGCCAAGGAGTAACACGCCTGGATGCACATGATAATCCATCGAGAAATGGTCCTCTTGTGCACCGCTTTCCCTTTCTTAGCGCCCGCGTACCCAACAAAGAGTTGATCATCCACCCGGAACTGGCGTGTGCGATCCAGATAGAACGAGAGCGCACGTTTTGGGTCCAGACGGTGGAGCCTCTCCTCCTCTCTCGAGGGGTGCGGAGGCGGAAAGAAGGTGGGCAATGTGATGGACTGCCCCATGTGGAAGGCCGTGACCACCTTAGGCAAGAAGGAGGGCCTAGTCCTCAAAACAACCTTGTCCGGATGGACTGAAAGGAAAGGAGGCTTACAAGAGAGGGCCTGGAGCTCACTCACTCTCCTGGCAGAGGTGATGGCTACCAGGAAGGCAGTCTTCAAAGAAAGAAGGCGAAGTGGACAGTTATGAAGCGGCTCAAAGGGAGCGCACATCAGAAACGTTAGAACCAGGTTCAAGTCCCACTGAGGCATCACGAAAGGAACAGGAGGAAAGGTATGAGTAATGCCTTTCAGAAATCTGTTTACTATAGGGGACTTGAACAAAGAAGGTTGGTCAGGCAGCCTCAGAAAGGCTGAAAGAGCCGAAAGATAGCCCTTGATAGTGCCCAGAGCAGAGCCCTGCTGGGCAAGAGAAAGAAGGAGGAGAAGAATCTCAGAGAGAGGGGCATTGAGAGGATCCACAGCCTTTGCCGTGCACCATGCCACAAATCTGTTCCACCTGCAGGCGTATACCGTTTTTGTGGAGGGACGCCTGGCTGCCAGAATGATGTTGCAAACTTCAGGAGGCAAGCCAAATGGCCTCAACTGTCGCCGCTCAATCTCCATGCATGGAGGTGGAGACTGGACAGGTTCGGGTGGAGGACCGTCCCCTGCTGCTGCGACAGAAGGTCCTCCTGAAGAGGCAGACGAACCGGGGGATCGACTGACATACTGAGTAGCTCGGGATACCAGTACCTTCGTGCCCAGTCCGGAGCCACAAGGATGACTTGTGCCCGGTCGCGCTTGATCTTCTTCAGCACTCTGGGCAGAAGAGGTATAGGCGGAAAGGCGTACAACAGACCGCAGCTCCACTCGTGACGAAAAGCGGCTCCGAGCGATTGCCGCCTTGGAAATTCCAACGCGCAGAACTGATGACATTGCGCGTTCTCTTCGGTGGCGAATAGATCTAACCAAGGCTCTCCCCAACGCAGAAAGAGGCCTTGCGCCACGTCCGAGTTCAGACGCCATTCGTGATCCATCGAGCACCGACGGCTGAGTTCGTCCGCCCTGGCGTTCAGAGAACCTGCCAGGTGTTGAACCACCAGAGTCACGCCCTGATGTTCCAGCCATTGCCAGAGGCGCAGAGCCTCCTGGCATAGGGTCCACGACCCCACACCGCCCTGTTTGTTGCAGTACCACATGGCGGTGGTGTTGTCCGTGAACACCTGCACTTCACTCCCTCGGACAGACGGGAGGAATGCTTTCAGTGCCAGACGAATCGCCCGCAGCTCCAACAGATTTATATGGAGCCGGGATTCCGCCGGAGACCAGAGTCCTCTGATCTCCGCCTCTCCCAAGTGGCCACCCCAGCCCTGGAGGGACGCGTCCGTCACAACTACGTGCTCCGGTTGGGGAAGGGAGAGGGATCTGCCGTTGACCCAATCGCGGTCCGTGAGCCACCACTGCAGCTGTCTCGCAGTGCCCTCCGAGATCAGGACATGGTCGGAAAGGTTGCCCCGGTGCTGGGCCCACTGAAACTTCAGGTCCCACTGCAGAGCCCGCATCCGCCACCGTGCGTGATGCACCAGAAGGATGCAGGAGGCCATCAGCCCCAGAAGCCGCAGCGTCAGCCTGACCGAAACCCGGGATAACGGCCTGAAGATCGGAATCAGGGCCTGAATATCCCGGACTCGCTGTTCGGGCGGGTAAACCCGAAACTGCGCCGAGTCGAGAACTGCTCCGATGAAAAGGAGCTTCTGAGAGGGGCACAGGTGTGACTTCGGCACATTGATGGAAAATCCCAGCCTGTGCAGGAGATCCGCCGTAGTCTGGAGGTGGTTGACGACTGCCTGGGGCGAGCCCGCCTTCAACAACCAGTCGTCGAGGTAGGGGAAGACTGAAACCCCTAACCTGCGCAGATGAGCTGCGACCACCGCCATCACCTTCGTGAACACCCATGGGGCGCTGGTAAGGCCGAAGGGGAGCACGGTAAACTGAAAGTGCTCGAGGCCTACCGTGAACCGCAGGTAACGCCGGTGGGCCGGCAGGACGGGGATGTGGAAATACGCATCCTGCAAGTCCAATGCTACCATCCAATCTCCTGGGTCTAGGGCAGCCAAGACCTGAGCCAGTGTCAGCATTTTGAACTTCTCCTTCCGGAGGAAGCCGTTGACGTTCCTCAGATCCAAGATAGGGCGTAGGCCCCCTTTGCCCTTCTTGGGTACCAGGAAGTAGTGGGAGTAGCAACCACAACCTACTTCTGGCCCAGGAACGCGCTCGATGGCCCCCTTGGCCAAGAGGGCCGAAACTTCCTCCTGCAGGAGCCGCAAATGATCCCCCGATACGCGCTGGTGTTGCGGTGGCATGGCTTGAGAGGTCGTCTCGAAGGGGAGGGAGTAGCCCCTTCAGACGATCTGCAGCACCCACCTGTCCGAAGTGACTGTGCGCCAGTGAGAGTGGTGATGGCGAACCATGCCCCCCCACTGGCGTCACATGGGCCGAAAAGCACGGACTAGGAGGGTTTAGAGGCGGATGCTGCGGGGGCAGGTGTGGACTGGTTCCGCTTGCCTCCCCGACCGCCTCCACGGCGGTTTCCACGGCCGCCGCCGCGCTGGACGACAGTTTGCGGCGAGTAGCTGGCGGCACGTGTGGGGACGCCCCTTCCGTGGCCACGAAAGGAGCGAAAGGCACCCACTTGCTGGCGCGGGGCCGAGAGGCCCAAGGACTTGGCCGTAGCCCTGGAGTCCTTAAAGCGCTCGAGCGCGTGGTCTGCCTTGTCGCCAAAGAGGCGACGGCCATCGAACGGCATGTCCATGAGGGTATTCTGGACATCAGCCGAGAAGTTGGCGGATCTGAGCCAGGCGTGGCGTCGAATCGCCACCGTCGTAGCCATCGCTCTGCCCAGCGAGTCAGTTGTATCCAGTCCGCACCTGATCGAATACTTCGCTGCGTCCCAGCCCTCCACTAGGGCTTGGCCGAGTTTGGCCCGTACCTCCAACGGACACTCTGGCAGCAATTCCGCCACCGTTTCCCATATAGAATGGGTGTAACGGCCCAAGAGGCATGCGGTGTTGGAAGACCGCAGTCCTAAGGTAAGGGACGAGAATACCTTTTTGCCAAAGGCCTCGTACCTCTTGGATTCCCGGTCAGGGGGAGCCGACGGGAAGGCGGTCTGGGAGTTAGAGGCCTGGATAACCAGACTCTCAGGGGTGGGGTGGGTGGACAGGAAACATGGGTCGCCCGGAGCCGGGCGGTGGCGTCTGGCCACGTTCCTATCTACAGGCGAACCTGTAGCGGGCCTGGACCAAGTGCCCAAAAGAACGTCCGACAAGGCCTCATTAAACGGCAGCAGAGGCTCCATGGAGCATGACTGCGGCTTAAGGACCTCAGTGAGGAGGTTAGTCCTCACGGCTGCGACGGGGAGCTCAAGGCCCAAAGCCTTAGCAGCCCTCATCAACACCACACCATATGTCGCGCCCTCCTCCGAAGCCACGGAAGGAGGAGAGACAAATCCAGTGTCTGGAGAGGTGTCCAGGCCACTGGCCTCCCCAAGGTCTCCTGTCCAGTCCATGTTAGACTGACATTCCCTTGTCAGAGGGTCATCAGACCCCTCCCAATCCTCCTCTTCCCCCATCTCCTGAGACTCAGGGTCGTAAGTGAATGAGGATGGATCAGAGGGAAGAAAATCCCCGACCGGCGTCGAGATCGGTGCCGACAGGCCCCGTCCCGACGCCGGAACCCATACAGAGGAGGCATTGGGGACGGCGTCGGCCGAGGCCGACGCTGGAGGGGACACCACACGGACCGACCCCGGGGGGGTCGTAAGGTCCACCGGGGACGTTCCAGCGCCCGACGAGGGCCGAACGGCACCCTGCGGCGTCGGGCCCGAAGGCACCGACGCCGGGACCGCTGAACCCTGCGGCGCCGAGCCCGAGGGCAGCGGCGGCGTCGGGGCCGAAGCACCCGACGGCGTCGGGGCCGAAGCACCCGACGGCGTCGGGGTCGCATCCCCCGACCCACTAGGGTCCCCAGACGGGTTCACTGGGCCCGAAGGCGCCGCGGAACCCGTCGGAGAAGAAAGGGACCTCATGACCATGAGGAAGCGCTCAATCTCCTCCGGCGTCGCGTTCAGCCCAGGGACCGGGGGGTATGGAGCCGAACGCGGCGCCCGCGACTCCTGAGGAGCCGCGTGGGCGGTGTCACCCGAACCCCCGGCCGCATCGTGCGAGCGTCGGGGGGGGGGAGTCGGAAGAGCGATGATGTCTCTTCGACTTCTTATGCTTCTTACCTGACGACTTGGACCCGGAGGAGTGGCGCCGACTCCCGGAGCTGTGACGGCTCCGCCCCTGCGACCTGTCCCTCGACCTCCCGTGGGACCGGGACCGGGACCTCACACGGCGCGGGGCCGACTGGCGGATCTCGAGTCGCCTGCGGGACCGCTCCCGCCTGGCCTTCCTCGAGAGGGCCCGACAGTCGGAGCAGGCCTCGTCGTCATGGTCGACGCCCAAACACGTCAGGCACAGGCGGTGCGGATCCGTAATCGACATGAGGCGTTCGCACCCGTCGCAGTGCTTGAAGCCGGGCATCCCTAACGGCACCGTCGGAGTCGTGAAGACTTCGAAATAGATCAAAAAGATCCAAAAAGTTAGTCAAAAAATGACTAGGGAACTGCTTTTTCCAGATCTGCGCTGGCTGGCGCGGAAAAAAGAAGAACTGACGTCAGCACGCGGAGGCGGCGTCTAAGTACTCCAACGACGTCATCACGGCGCCCACGACGACGGACGCGGAGCCGCAGACGACGCCTACCGACGCGCAAGGGTACTGCTACGCAAAATTTTCCGGATCCAGTCTGACGCCTGGGGATATTCTAAGGTAAGGAATCTATCACTAACGTGTCTCTTTCAGATACACATAGTTTCAATACATACAGCAAAACAGGCTGAAGAGAAGTACAGACAGGCGTTGAAGGTCTTAGGTAGCTGGGGAGAAGGCCTATTGTGGAGGGGGGGAACTTGAGGTACAAATTGGCCTGGGATCGTGGTGCACAGATTTATTTCGAGGGAGCGCGGAGGGCGCCTGTAGACTGGGCAGGAGCTTCAAGGTGGGTTTAGGTATTTGTTGAGGAGGAGAAGCTTTTGTTTCTTCTTGAAGCGAGGGAAGATTTGATTTTCCCGCAGGTCCCGAGGAAGGAAGTTGCAGATTTTTTTATCATTGCCAGAGAATAAGCGGGTGCAAGATTTCTCTTTTTTAAATTTTGGAGGGACCAAGAGTAGTCTGTCTGAGCTTTGTTGTGGTCTCTTTTGGCCAGCCTTTGATAGTTTATTCGTGAGGTAGATTGGCTTTTCACCATAGAGCGCTTTGTGGGTTATGCAGTCTCCAGTGCGGAGCGTCTTCTTTCGTCCTTTATAGGGTTTGCGCCCTGTGTTACACTGCGCAAGCCGTTTTCAGTGTAGCCATTATGGTGCTGAAGAGGTCGTAATCACAACCTCCAGCACCATATACTCTTAATGGCAGCACTGCACTTACAAAGTCTAAGAATGGACTTCGACACTGTAGGGGTACAGGGCTCATGCACCTGTACCCTCACCACTGGTATAGTGCACCCAGCTAGAGGGGTGATTGATCTATGACAGGGCAGTGGGTTGTAGGCATGGCACAGCCGACTCTTCACTTTGTTCTGCACCAAAACACGCAGCCCGCAAAGGCAATGCTTGAGTGTAAAGGTACAGGGCCCCTAAGGGTGGCACAATAAGTGCTGGAGCCCTTAGAGGCTTACCGGGGGGGTTACTGGAACAGAAACCCCCAGATTCTCACACAAGCCCCTCCGAGCCCAAAGGCCAGGAGACTCAGCCAAACCTGGGAGTCTTTCTAGTCTTTCAGGTGAGGAAGAGGAGAGGAGAGGAGAGGAAGTGGGTTGAAAGTTGCATGGCGTACTCTACCTTACATCCTTCTGTCGAGGTCAGTTCCTTTGGGGAGTTGGCCTACCTCAACAGTTTCAGGACTTAATTCCCAATGCTCCTTTCAAAGCTCTTTAGTGTCTTTACCCCATCTTTTTAATTCGGGTTCAGGTGTCCACCTCTGCAAATTCTAGCTTAGCTAGGGCAAAACCTAGCTGCCCAAAAGCTTGTTAATCCCACCAGGGGGCTAGGCCACCATGCCAAGGACAGTGCTGCCATGAAGGCTAACACCCAGCAGAGGCTACTGACAGCTGTCAGTGCCCTGAACCACACCTTTAGCTTCTCACTGGTAAGTGAATGGGCTACCTTACAGGCTTCTTAGGGTTCTGGTGGCCTACCTGTTTTAGGGTGGTGGTCCATTACACTTGGTAATGAACACCCTTTTTCCACCCTCTGTTCTGTCAGCTGAGAAGCCAACAACTCAGGCTGGACAGTTTTCTGACAAGTCCGGTCTTTTTTGTTCGCAAGGGAGGACTTTACCAATGCCAATTTTGGAATTCTTCCTTACTGGGATAGAATCTCCCTGGTCCACTGGAACTGTGGCTAACAGTTGTCTACCTTTCCTACACTGTTTCTTCTTTTTCATTTGGGGCTTATCTGCACTAACTGCAGGTTCACTGGCAACCCCTGGAGCTACACTAGGGGCTTTGTTTTTGGGACAGCTAGGGTCCTTGGTGTGGTGTCCTGCATTTTGACAGTTGTGACAAAATACCTTGTTGAGATCCCAATTCTTACCTTGGTACCAAGTTTTAGTTTGTGAGGTGTCTATGTGCCCACCCTCCTGGACAGCTTTTTGGGGGGCTACCTGGGACTCCTTACTTTTATCTTTAAGAGGTTCACTGTCTTTCCTCTGGGGAGGCTTTGTAATCCCTTTCTTAAGGTCACCCCCAGTGGACTTCCTAGTGACCCTTGTCTTGACCCAATGGTCCGCCTTCTTTCCCAATTCTTGGGGAGAAATTGGACCTAGGTCTACCAGATACTCATGCAACTTTTCATCAGTGCAATTCCTTAATATGTTTTCTTTCAGAAACAAACTATTAAGACCATCATAATCATGCACTTTACTTCCAGTCAACCAGCCACATAATGTTTTAACTGAGCAGTCCACAAAGTCTATCCAGGATTGGTTTTGGGTTTTGTGAGCCCCCCCCCCTAAATCTAATTCTGTATTCCTCAGTTGTGAGTCCAAATCCCTCAATCGGAGTTCTCTTCATAAGGTCATAAGACCCAGCATCTGCCCCACTAAGGGTCAGCAGTCTGTCTCTGCACTTACCTGAGTACAGTTCCCAAAGGAGTGCCCCCCAGTGAGTCGTCTTCACCCTTCTGGCTTCACAACCCCTCTCAAAGGCTGTGAACTACTTGGTGAAATCATTATCCTCCTCAAATCTAGGGACAATCCCTTTGGGGATTTTGGGATCATATGATCCTTCTTTTTCTATATTTTTAAAAATTGCTGCCACCATTGATGGGTCATAGGCCCATCTCTGTTCTTTGTTTTTCTAGAGCCAGGAGTCTGTTCTCTAGGTCTAATCATTTGGTCAACCTGGCTAGCAGGATGTCCTCCTCATTGAGGCTGTCCTCAATGTCCTCAGTAGTATCTGATCCACCTGTGGGGCTTCTAGGTGCTAAGAGGTTTACTCTTGGATTCAGGGACACTTGGGCCCTTTTCTCCCTATGAGGTGGGGAGGGGTTGGTCTACCACTTCATGCCCTCAATTTTTTTTCTCATCAGATTGGTCTTCAACAGTTTCAGATGGGTGGTCCTTGGCATACCCAGCCAACAGCTCCTGGAGCTTTTGTTTGGTGGGATGAGACCCCATGGTTATGTTTTTAATTTTACATAGGGATCTTACCGCCCTGAAAGACAAGTGAAGGTAAGGGGTTAGGTCAAGCACCTCAACCTGGTCCTCTATGGCATTGTGATTATTTTCATTAACAGCTGGGTTCTTCTTAAGAGACATAGTTAAAAAAAAGTTCTAACCCCTCTTATCCCTAGCTAAAGTGAATTTTTATTTTCAAAAATTCTAAAGGGACTTAACCAAGGCCCTAACAAGACTTTTAGTAACGGCAAAAAATGGCAATTTGAAAAGTTCTGTTGTGTGATCAGGTGGGCACCAAGTTAGTCCAACAAAAGCAAAGTTGTATATCTCACCGCTGATTCACCAATGTAGGAAGCTGGCTCTGTATATACTATAACAAAATGAGGTGTAGTGTGCACAGAGTCCAGTGGAACCCCATCAGTGTGTAGACGTAGATAGCACCTTACTCTCTATTTGTGGTTGTGTGGGCTAGCAGTATGACTTTTTCAGAGGGTAGCGTTAAGCATTTGTTGAACACACTCAATCAGCAAATGATGTCTCACACTCGAAGACTGAACTCAGACCTATTTGGTTGGTATAAAAATATTATTACGTTATTTATTTTCTAGAACCAAGCCTGGCACAGGTAAGTGAAATAAATGCTTTGCAATATATTATAAAGTGTTTACAAGAGAGTGCAAGTTCGAATGCAGTTGTTTGAAATACAGGTAAGTTAAGGTATTGAAATTCCTGTACAGATTACTTTTTAGATTACTTTTTCGACTCAGTGTGATATGCCAAGATATCACACTGGGACATTTCCTAGAGAAAAGGCAAGTAAAATCAGTTTTGAACAATAGTTATTTTTCAGGTTTCCATACAAATCAACTCCACACTAAACATTTTTCAGAGAAAAACAGTCAATAGGTACCTACGGAGAGAAATGAAGTTAAAGGTTACAAGGTAAGTAATCGGTCTTTAGGGTTGAGCTTCTGGGGTTAGAACAAGGGTTCCCCCAGGGTCAAGGATGCACTCTTGCTACACCCTCAGCGGCACTAGGGCGGCAGGGTGCAGAGTGCTGAGGTCCAATGTTACCCAAAGAGGATAGGGGGCCTCGGTTTGGTGGCTGCTTATGGGCAGGCCACTGGGTTGTGGTAGCAAAGCTCCTGGTGTTAGGCTCAGGGCAAAGGGGGATCCAGTTTAGCACACAAAGTTCACCCACATTGGTGCAGGGGCGGCTGGGTGCAGGGTGCTGTTTTGGCGTCCGGTGCCCTGTTTTCAATGGGGATTTTCGGTTTTGGTTTAGAGCTGCAGGCTCGGTCCAGGTAGACTTACAGGAGGAACCACAGCTGGGCAGATAAGTTGGAGGGCTCGGGGACGTAGGTGCACCTCGTGTTCTCTTCTCCAGGGCGGCTGGATGCAGGGGTGTCTTTCGAGGTCGTATTTCACTTTACTGGGCCACTCTCGGTTGGGGGGGTTCTCCGTACAGAGGCTGCAGGCGATGCCGGGGAGTCCTGGAGGGGTCATCCAACGGTGGACTCTGGCTCTGGAGGACTTCGCTGGGACTGGTGGGCCACTCTAACTCGGGCCGTAAGCGACAGATGCAGTGGTGGTTCTAGGAGTCTTGTTTTTTTGGGGAAACACCCATAAGATCGATGTAAAAACATTGCGGTGCTTTCGCACCGCGACTTTTACATCGCATGGTCTATCACATCGCAGCCTATTAGTCCGCATGCAACAAAGGCGCAATGGCATTGACATCGCATGCAATTACAACGCATGCGATGTTGGAATGCCTTTACATCGCAAAAGTAAATGTGCTTTTCATTGCCATATGGGCGAATGATAACGCAAATGATCAGGCATAACAGAAACGGGCTGAGACGTACTGACAAATACGTTTACAAAAACAGAACATAACAGAAACGGGCAAATGATAACGTTGTTATTATTTTATATATTTCCTTGTTATGCCAGGCTAGGTGGATGGATGTTTGTGTGGTGAGTCGCTGGGTGGATGAATGGATTGATGGCGGATGAATGGATGGATGGATGGCTGGATGGATGGATGGATGCATGGATGGCTGGATGGATGGGTGTATGGCGCAGGATGGCGGACAGTACAATGAATGGATGGCTATGAATGGATGGCGGGGATGCATGGATGGGTGGATGAATGGATGGGTGGATGGATGGACGGATGCGGATGAATGGATGGCTGGCTGGATGGATGGCTGGATGGATGGCTGGATGGATGGATGGCTGCATGGATGGATGCGGATGAATGGATGGCTGTATGGATGGGTGGATGGATGGATGCATGGATGGATGCATGGATGGATGGATGGCTGTATGATGGATGCGGATGAATGGATGGCTGTATGGATGCATGGATGGGTGGCTGGATGGATGCATGGCTGGATGAATGGGTGGCTGGATGGATGCATGGCTGGATGAATGGATGGCTGTATGGATGGATGCGTATGGATGGATGCGTATGGATGGATGCGTATGAATGGATGGCTGTATGGATGCATGGATGGCTGCATGGATGGATGCGGATGAATGGATGGCTGTATGAATGCATGGATGGATGGATGGCTGTATGGATGGATGCATGGATGGGTGTATGGTGCAGGATGGATGAATGGGTGCATGATGGCGGACAGTACAATGAATGGATGGCTATGAATGGATGGCTATGAATGAATGGCTATAAATGGATGGCGGGGATGCATGGATGGGTGGATGAATGGATGGCGGATGGATGGATGGCTGTATGGATGGATGCGGATGAATGGATGGCTGTATGGATGGATGCGGATGAATGGATGGCTGTATGGATGCATGGATGGGTGGCTGGATGGATGGATGGATGCATGAATGAATGGATGGATGCGGATGAATGGATGGCTGTATGAATGCATGCATGGATGGGTGCCGGATGGAATGCCAGGCTAGGTGGATGGATGTGTGTGTGGTGAGTCGCTGGGTGGATGGATGGATGAATGGATTGATGGCGGATGGATGAATGGATGGCTGTATGGATGGATGCATGGATGGGTGTAAGGCGCAGGATGGATGAATGGGTGCACAATGGCGGACAGTATAATGAATGGATGGCTATGAATGGATGGCGGGATGCATGGCTGGGTGGATGAATGGATGCTTGAATGGATGGCCGTATGGATGCATGGATGGGTGGCTGGATGGGTGGCTGGATGGATGCATGGATGGATGCGGATGAATGGATGGCTGTATGGATGGATGCGGATGAATGGATGGCTGTACGGATGGATGCGGATGAATGGATGGCTGTACGGATGCATGGATGGGTGGCTGGATGGATGCATGGATGGATGGGTGGCTGGATGGATGCATGGATGGATGGATGGATGGATGGATGAATGGATGGCTGTATGGATGGATGCATGGATGGATGCATGGATGGATGAATGGATGGCTGTATGGATGGATGCGGATGAATGGATGGCTGTATGGCCATCTTGAAATGGGTTTTATGGCACTTTACATTATACATTCTAAGATAATGAACATGCTTAAAGGCACACGCTCATGAAAGCACATGCAAGGGTAGCCATCTTGGATCCTTTTTCTTGAAGTCCAACAAAAAACATTCAGAGCTGGTCTGTTATTTGTACAGACACTAGTGCACTTATTTGTATGCACGAGTGGCCATTTTAGAAAGGTTTTTGTTGAAATTGAACAATTAAGTATGCACGTTTATCTCGAGGCACATTATTTGCAAAGGAAATTAAAAAAAGAAATATAGGAACAACAGTAATAACTTAAATATTGACCATGACCTAAAGTGGACTATTTTCTGTGTGAATTCAGATATTGTGCTGTTGCAGGATGGTCTACGTTATGCAGAAGGGGGGCCAGTTGCAGAAAAAGGTTCGCCCATTACCTCAAGCTTTCTGCTGTGCTCATTGGAAGCAAAATGTGAAAGATTCTGCAACAAAGCAGCGGATGAAGAGAGCTGACTAAAATGCTCCTTATGTTTATAGGTGTATATTTTGTATACAAAATGTATACAAAAGTATATAAAGGTGTATAGGTGTATATTTTGTTTGCCTTTAGAAAGGCCCTGAAAACGTGGCTTTTTAATCAATAATACTGTTATGTCTGTTATCCTTCTTCTTTTTCAGTAATGGGTCAGAAAGCGCCGGGACACTCCTTGGAGTAGCCGTGCGCTATATAAGTCACCCATTAACATAACATAACATATATATGTATTTTTTAAGAATATTATGGAAAAACAACTTGCCTTGGCACGCACGAGACGTAAAAAACTTCTGTGAGTAACCCTGTACATTGGAGCCTATTCGAGAAGTCTACTAGTATAAGTGAAAAGGTTTTATTTGCCACACTATGTACTTAGCTTCGCGTTATAAGTCATAATAATATCCTCTTATATACCTGTAAAACTTTAACAAACTATTGTGTGCGTGGCATACGTCAGGAGCACTACTGACAGAAATGAGCCTCCGGTACAAATTTAAAAAGATTATTCCACTCCATGTTGTAAACATCTGATGTCATGTTGTGTTTTATGATGTTGTTTTTCATCCTCACTTCGGTACATAAAACAGCACAGTGCAGTGAAATGAGAACCGGCATTCGTGAAATGGCGTGCTCTACAAAATTAAAGGAGGTGGTGGAATGTTTACTGTTTCCAGACATCAGGTGCTTCCTCTCAGCATACGAACGGTGAAACCAGAAAACTGATAACGAATGCCCCAGGGCGGATAGTGCATATTTGTTTAATAACTACGCAGTTTGTTGGTAAATCATTTGCTGTGAATCTCTGTTCATTTGCATTGTAACGAGAGTAGGAAATGGAGGAAACATTACCGTGTTAACGAGTAATAACGCGGCACCTTCGTAGCCAGATGTTATATTTTGAAACCGCTCCAGGCTAGGCACTTTTTCCTGGTATGATCAAACTACTAACAAGAAAAAAAACATCATTTTAGGAAGTGTGGCTAGAATGCAATGTCTACAGCAGGGTAATTTAGACCAATTTTCCTTACATCAGCGGATTATGTTTTTATTTCCAAACTTGACCATGTCGGAAAATTTTCATCATTCCAAATGCGTCCCTACTATTTTTTTAAAGTGTGGGCTCAAACATCGCGTTGTCATGTCGCGCGATGTTAAATCGCCGATGTGACACGCGATCCAATTACATTGCCGCATTTGCGTCGCAACTACGAGCGATGAGAATGGCCGGTGTGACGGCCTTTGCGATGTAATTGCCGCAATTAGAAGTGCAGCAATTACATTGTGGGCGACGGATCGTCATACAACCGTTTTTTTGTCCTCAGCAGGCTCAGAATCTGTCTTGGGGTTTTCTTTTGAACAGAGCTGCTGTTCACAGGCGATCAGGTCTTCGTTGAAGGCAGTCAGTCCTCCCTGGGTTCTGGAGGTCGCTGGCTGCTGGGCAAGGCGACTTTTGGAGCAGGATCTCTGGAAACTGCAGACGGGCCGGTTGAGCTGGGGCCAAGTCAGTTCTCTGCAGTCTCCTCTGCTGGGCGCCTTCTTTAGTCCTTTTTCTTCTTAGGTTGCTGGAATCTGCCTTCTTGGTACAGGGCTGCCCCCTAAATACTGTGCTTAGGGCGCGTTTTAGGAGTCTCAGGGGCAGAAGCTAATGGGCAACTGACCTTAAGGTGACTACACCCTTGGTGTGCTCACCCCACTTGGGGGAGTGAGCACAATCCCTAATCCTGATTGGGGAGTGCCTGGGGAGGGCACTGACTGAAGAGTGGGCTTCACCTCGCCTCACCCACCTGATGTGTGGGGTTGGCAGAGGTGGGCACCCATTCTGAGCTGGCAAATTTTTCCTGCTTGTCTTCCAGCTGAAAAAGAAGGGGAGACAGGAAGGGGGCCTGCTCCTCATAGCAGGAAAAGCTGGGGGTCGCATTACAAAGGCTTCTCAGTTTTCAGTGTAGCCAGTACCATATACTCTTAATGGCAGCACTGCACTTACAATGTCTAATAATGGACTTGGACACTGTAGGGGGTACAAGGCTCATACACTTGTACCCTCACCACTGGTATAGTGCACACAGCTAGAGGGGCGGCTGATCTATGCCAGGGCAGTTAGGTGTAGGCATGGCACAAAGGGATGTGTGCCATGTCGACTCTTCACTTTGTTCAGCACCAAAACATGCAGCCTGCAAAGGCAGTATTTGAGTGTAAAGGTACAGGGCCTCTAAGGGTATCATAATACGTGCTGCAGCCCTTAGAGGCCTCCCCTGGTTATAGTGCCCTAGGGGCTTGTGGTACCATTTACCAGTGGCTGACCTACGGCCAGGGGGCCAATTGGGTTTGGTACAGTTTTGGAGAAAGAACACATGCCCTGGAAACCCGATTGGCAGAGACCCAGGGCACATCAAGTCAAAGTGCATCAGTAGTTCAGGAAAAGGGGGGGGGTTTACTGCAACAGAAACCCAGCTTCTCACACAAGCCTTTGCAAAAGCAAGTCGACGCGGTGCACAGAGGTTCAGTTCCTGCAGCACTGAAAGGACAAGGCAGGCCTCGAGGGATGTGGAGAACCACCAACTGTGTTGCTGAGCCTTTCGGAGCCCAGGATCATCGGACTGGTCAGCTTAGTTGCAGTGCCGTCAGATGCAGGGAAGTGACTCCTTCACTTCAAAGGAGACTCCGGGTGTCTTGGATTCCCACAGGCCTTGGAAGGTTCCTGTATGGTGCACAGGCACGGACGTTGCAGCAGACGAGCTGGCGATGTGATCAGGAGCAGCAGGAGTCTTCCCAGTTGCAGACTTGATGCCCAGAGCAAAGTCCAGAGCGCCTAGACGGTCAAAGACTAAGTGGTGTCTTGAAATGAACTTTGTCCCACGACGAATCTAGGGACCCACCCTCAGGTAAGCCCTTAAGTACCCTAACAAAGGGGTTCCCTACCAGGGGAGGGGTCGGACAGTGAGGATGATACTCCCATGTCCTTTGTCCAGTTCGGCACCAGTGCAGGAGCCAACGGCTCCCTGAGCTGGTTTGAAATGGACTATGCAAGGAGGACAACAAAGGTGCCCTTCAAGCAGACTGAGTGGTGCTGGCAGGTGCTCCCACCTAGCCCCAATGCACTAAACTCTGTCTGGGAGGTGGTCACACCTCCCTGTCACAGCATACCAATCTTGTCTCTTGTCGGCAGCAGCCATGTTGTGCTGAGCGGGTCTAGAAGACTGGTACCGGGAGACCTGAGGGCCTCCCGGAGGAGCTTTACAGAGCCTTCCACACGGTTTAAGGTGCGGGTGTATGATTCCACCATGTTTGATACCAAACATGACAGGGTTCCTAAACGCCAGTTTAGAGATTGTCAATGCGTAGTGACGCATTGCCACTCTATGTATGGTAATGGCTGATGCACTTACACCCTAGGAGAATGGACTCCTAAGGTTGTAGGGGTATCCTGTTCATGCAGGGGCACCCACACACTTAGAACCGAGCACCCTGCCTTCAAGATTGAAAGTCTTGCTTTAGAGGCAACATATAGGTTTTGAGTGCAGTGACCTTTAGATATAAGGAAACATATCTTTTGTAAGTAGAGTTAGCATTAGCTTACAGAGGCTGCAATGGCAGGCCTGTAGTTACAGTCTGAATGGTCCCCCATGGGGGGGATAATGTGTGCTTCTGCCGCTGGGGGACCCCTGGTGTACCTACGTCCTGGGTACCTCAGTATAATATACTAGGGACTGATAAGGGTACATCGGTGTCCAATCTGGGATGTACCTAAGTACTTACCATACCAATTTAGGCGAGAAAGTAGAGAGACTGGGGTCCTGGTTAGGAGGATCCCAGTCAGACTAGTCAGAAAAAGCCTAGCACCAGGCAAAAAGTGGGGGTAGCTATAAAAGCAGATCCTACTTTCCTACAAAGAGGAATTGAAACTAGCATGCCCACTAGCTGTTTGTGCAGAAAAATGTAGTTAAAGTCTGCCTGACACAGTGTTTTAGAGATGTAACCAGACTTTTCAACATTGTCACAAAATAGGTTTAAAGAATTGATCCGGGGTCCTCACAATCAGGTAAGACTATTCTATGTTCAGGATTAGTAGTAAGAATCCTACAATGCAGAACCTGTGTATTAACCACAAAACAGCACAATGTACCCTGAGTTCAGACCAGCAATGGATTTGCGGCCTCCTGGCACAGTGATTCAGTGACATTTTTGAGATATCACAGTGTGTTGAGGCTTTTCTGACTAGTACAGAGAATCTTTTGCACTATGTGGTAACGCAGGGAATTTGAGTAAAAGACATACCTTGGGCTTCGAGCTTCATCATCATCTTTGAGTCAGCCTTGTTCAGCAAGTCTACTGCCTTCACCTTGGGAGGCCGCCCTCTGCCACGTTTCAGCCGGGGAGCATCCTTCGCCCTCAGCTTCTCAGTGTTACGTGGGCGTCCTCTCTTACCCGTGATGGCCAAGATGCGGGAAGGGATCTCTTCGGAGAGTAATTTCACCCACTGAGGGCCCTGCAAATGAAAAAAACCAAAACATGTCACACTGAAGATCAATAAAACACCATGCAACTTTAAAGGAATATTTAAAGACTAGGTCAACAATATGTACAACACACACTGCACTCTGCAACAGAGTTCATAAGCACAGATGTCTTGGTGATGTAGAAGATTAGAAGGTTCACAAGCAAAGTGCTGGCTTGCTAAACATACTTATTTTGTTCAGGAATGTTTGGGCCATTACTGCTTTGGTAACTAAGAATTAATTAGGGTCTGCACCTCCACAAAAGGCTGCAAAATAAAACATGTGACAACATGAAGCTAAACATCAAAGGAACAGGTTAAGCTCAACATTTTCAAGAATACTCATCTATTCTTTCTGCTCATCTCCTCAAACTTAGTAACAAAAAGGTGTTTTAAAAATATATATTAGTATACACTGCATGTCTTATATTCAAGGGTAATGTGCTTGAACACACTCTCTCAAGAGGATAAGCACCCAGAAAAATAAATTCTCTTAATGTAGCCAGAGCCCATAAACTTACTGTGCCTCACAAAATCCTTGTAGTGTATCTCACTTCCTGCCAAGACATGTCAAAGACTTTCTCTGAGGATTTTCTTAAAATGTATTCAAAACGTAACCGCTTACAGCCTACTGTTGTGACCTAAAAAACTAACCACAACATGAATCCTCTTATTGTGTCAGTGCGTAGCCACATAATAGACCAGTAAGACCACAGGAGGCAGTAAGAAAGGAAGGCAAAGAAAGATATGGTCTGGTTCGAAAATGAATGCCAACTGATGTAGATGTAGCCCTCCTAAAACAGTACTGTGCAACAGCTGTGCAACTGCTTGTCTCTCCACGGCCAAAAACTAAATTTAAGTGCACTCACATCTGCAGAACTGCACTCTTCATAAAAGTCTCCGACAGGCATCCGTGGGCTGAAGCTGAAGTGCTCCCTTCGAATGCTTCCTGTGGGGTTCCTGGAAAGATACTGAGCAAGAAAGGAGAAAAACAGACAACACATTACACTTGCTACAATCATTCAACCAACCCAAATCATACTTGTCAACAACCTTAAATCAAATGTCTTATTAATACAGGAACTTGTGTGCAATTAATGGTTCACCAACCAAACAATGCCATTATTCACTCTCCCTTTTCCCCTGTATGATTTGTTCTTTGGAGAGGGGACGTTACAGGAGAGCAAGTACAGTTCCCTTTCCAGCCAAGGAATAACATTCATATCAGTGAAGATGGACAACACTGGAGGAGGCTCCTATCATCGTGTTTGGTTAGAGCATCCCTATTAAAAGATCAAGCTCCCAATGCCTACATATGCTTCAAAATGTACCATTGTGGGTCATTAAGAATTTCTTTCTTAAATCAAACATAGGTCCAGAGTTACTACTTTGGAACAGGAGCTTGTTCAGAATATTTCTGGAAACACTCTGCAAGATTATTTATGAAGGAGGAATAGCACTCCAACCATACATAACTATTATTAAGCATCACAGCTGGCCATTGTTAATGAGTGCTCCTACATTCCACCAGATGACTTCACTGAGAACATACATTGTGGGAGGCAAAGCTTATCTGCTTGATGTGGTTTCTTCTGACCTACCGGAATCTGTAGCTGAAGAGATTAGGTATTTGGAAGCAGCATCTACCACGATAGGTATGAACAGAAATTGACAAGCAAACCATTCCTGAGGATCAGTATCAGGTTGAGGGGACTGCAGAAAATCAAAGGGGTTCAGAGAGTAGAATATGACAGGGCTGTGCATAGTGAATTAAGTGCGGGAACTATATGTTGATGAATTCTTCAACCAACTGAAATGGCCATGAGCTAGGACCCAGAAAGGAAAATGTCACTTACCCTGTAAGCATCTGTTCATGGCATGTAGCACTGTAGATTCACAGGTCACTCCTGCCATCCAGTTTTGGGCCCAAATGTGTGCACGTTGTTTTTCTTCAAAGAAGTCTTTCGAGTTACAAGTAACACTCTGACACCTCCTCTTGCTGGTAATGCAAATGATCATTGACTCCACTGTCACTGTTTTCCGACTCGGTGGGTGAGAATGGAATGTGAAGCGAAGCAAGGTATAGCGAGATATCCATGCGAAAGAGGAAAATTAAGATAGTAAGAGATACTGCAACAGCCATATGCTACCAGGAAGGAGGGTGGGCGCATGTGAATCTACAGCACTACATGCCATAAACAGATGCTTACAGGGCTAACTTTTTCCGTTCGAAGCATATGTGGCTGAAGATACACACGCTGTGCACAGACTGTAAAGCGGTCCTTCCAAAACGCAGTGTCTAGCCTGTGGATGTTGCAGAAGTCGGAAAAAGTGCACAGCGCACTGCCTGACCAACATTAGCTTGTTGGCTAGCTAGTACTTCCACACAATGTATGGTGAATGTGTGTGGTGGGGGCCAAGTAGCTGCTCTGAATAGGTCAGCTATAGAGATGTTTCCCAAGAAGGCTATAGATGCTCCTTTTTTATGAGTTGAGTGGGCTCTAGGAGGCGTGGGCAGAGTCCTTTTAGCTTTAGCCCAGCATGTCTGCATGCATTTAACAATCCATCTGGCAATGCCAGACTAGGACAGCAGAACTTTCCCTTTATGGGGTTAGGAGAAAGCAACAAATTCATGTTGTTTCTTCCTAAATGGCTTGGTTCTGTCAAAATAGTACATAAGGGCTCGCTTTACATCCAAAGTATGGAGAGCTCATTTCACCAGTGAATCCAGTTATGGGGAAAAATTAAAGTGGTGGTCCGGTGACCTCTAATACTGAAGCGGAGGATTTTTTGGGTGTTTTGTAAGGAGGAGTAGGGGCTGGGGTCACAGTACTCATGCGCTGGGCAGATGGGAATTGCTCCATCTCCATGTTTAACTTCACGCCGGAGCTTTCATCCATCGAGAAAGCCTCTTATTACTAGATGGTTAGCTCTTCTGGGGCATTCTCTTCACCCAAAAGGTCGGGAGTGTCGCCTGCGGCCTTCTGATACAATTTCAGACGATGAGCTCTTAGATCCCAAAGAGTTTAATTGGACAGAAATGCCTTAAAAGTGTCACAGTCGGCTTCCTTATTGTCGGGCAAAAGGCACAAGTTACACTCAAGGTCCTGGTGGGTGTGCGATTATTTTACATGGCAATGCGGGCAGAATCTAAAAGGTGTTTATTCCATCATCAGATTTTTGATGGGCTGGTATGACGCTGAAGGTAAGCCCGATAGGGGAATGTCCCGAAGAGAGTTTGGACAAAAGAATTTGAACCAACAAGTTGTAGAAAGAGAGCTGATGGTGAAAGAGCAACCGATAAACAATACAGTAGAAGACACCAAGAACCGAAAGATCGAAACAAATTGAGTCTAAGCACGAACAGAAGGTAAAAAGGCACATAGTTAATAGCATACAATATGTGCACAAATCACACAGATTGATAAGGAGACTTGTCTTCATATAAAAATATTTTTTATTCTTGATTCACACAGCCAACGCGTTTCACTCAAGCGGGCTTCATTAGGGCTGACGTGAAGTAACTGAACACGATCACAGCCCCAGTTCATTTTAAAACTCCCCAACGCGTTTCATTGCCTCATGCAATTTCTTCAGGGGAAATGGGGAGACACATCAAAAACCCGGCACAGTACTTCAAACAATTTTATAGTTTGTGCTTTTTCCCACAATGCACGATTTTTCGGTTACAAACTGCTTGCTGGATTTAGAAGTACTGGTTCAATCCCTTTTCAATCGGGTCCGGTTTTAATGTCTATAATGTTTTTAACCCATATTTCTTTAAGTTCATAGCCCTCCAGTGGGTTCCAGGGCTGCTTTCATGTTTGTTTTCGGCAATCCTTAGCACTGGCAGGCTGCTCCATTAACAGCCTGTTAGACCTGGCTTCTCAGGCGGTGCATTCTCTGCGGCTCGGAGCCTGCCGCATATAAATCCTCCAAAAGTGCCCCGGATCATGAGAACGCCACTCTGCAAGGATAGGAAACATTCCTTTTATTATTGCACTGAACACGATCACAGCCCCAGTTCATTTTAAAACTTCCCAACGCGTTTCATTGCCTCATGCAATTTCTTCAGGGGAAATACATCAAAAACATTTATATATCCCACCATTCGCTTCACCTGGGCTGCCGAACACGCATCGGGTGCCTCCGATTTTAAAAGCGAGGTGAGTACGTCTTTGTCAAGTAACAACCACAGGATTCGGAGCACTTTAGGGGTTACGCTTGAATTATTAAAAGCAAACGCGTTTCGGCATCATTGTGAGTCTTGCACAGAATTCGGTCATTTAATAGTCCAGTGACCAATTCCTTTGTAAGGCAGCAAACCATCAGGGAAGGCCAATGTTTTTCGCGTCGGCATCACGAACTGCTGGACGGGGCCTCAATCTCCCATAATGCAACATCCATGATGAATGGCCAGCACTCTATTCGATCCTTTCTCGGCATTTCCCGCGGGTAGCTACTTCTACACCGATAATGCTGTGCTCCTTCCTCGCTTACCGCTGATGACATTCACAGGGTTACTGCAGGTGTCCCTCATATGGCAGGGACACCACAGACTTGTATAGTCCGCATCCGGATTTGGGCGGCAGACTCCGGTAGCGGTGGTTCGAGCTCGCCATACAATTCCACCATTCGCTTCACCTGGGCTGCCGAACACGCAGCGGGTGCCTCCGATTTCAGACGTGAGGTGAGTACGTCTTTGTCAAGTAACAACCACAGGATTCGGAACACTTTAGGGGTCGCACTTGATTTATTAAAAGCAAACGCGTTTCGGCATCATTGCCTTCGTCAGTGCCTTAAATCATAGTGAATCTTGCACAGCATTCGGTCATTTTATAGTTCAATGTCCAATTCCTTTGTAGGGTTGCAACCAATCAGGGAAGGCCAATGTTTTACGCGTCAGCAACACGAACTGCTGGACGGGGCCTCAATCTCCCATAATGCAACATCCATGATGAATGGCCAACACTTTATTCGATCCTTTCTCGGCATTTCCCGCAGGCAGCTACTTGTACACCGATTGTACACCGATGATGCTGTGCTCCTTCCTCGCTTACCGCTGATAACATTCACGGGGTTACTGCAGGTGTCCCTCATATGGCAGTTGATAGTTGCTAAATAGCTTGTCTGCCATTGATGGAGATTTTCTAAAAGTTAGCTCTGGTTTTTTTTGTCACTAACCTACCTATGACAGGATCCCCTGTCACCAGGTTTCAATTTTTATAGAAAATCTTTCTAATCTAATTGTGTTGTTTGTTGAATGTTAATATTGCCCTTGACTGAACTTCAGATTTTTTTTCAATCCTCCTTGCTGTTTTAGGTTTGGAGGTTAGAGCTTGATCTCTTGTTAATGCTCTAAAACGGTCTATTGCTCTTCTAAGACCCTCCTCTGAATAACCTCTTGCCAAGAAACGTTTTTTACTTTCTTCTTGGGCCATCTGACACTCCAGATCTGAACTACATACCCTCCTGATACGTAGCATCTCCCCAAAGGGAATGCTACTAATTGGGTGGTACGGGTGTTGGCTAGCCACATGCATCACAGTATTCCCTGCAGTCTGCTTTCTATGTAATCTGGTGGCCAGACCTGCATCCTCAATGTATCCAGAAAGCAGACTGATTTTGCATCAATGGTAGAGGTACATTTTAAATTCAAAATGTTATTTAATTTCTCCACAAATTGCTGCACATCTTTTTTGGATCCCAGCCAGATCATAAACAGATCTATGTTTCTCAGTTAGATGGGGACATGATTTCGCATGGTGGCTTGATGTTCCACCATGAGGACCTGCTCCTCCCACAGGCCCATGAGTAAACATGCGAGACTGGAGGAAAAGCCGGCCCCCATAGCCAACCCCCCCAATCTGCTGGTATACCTGGTTGTTGAACAAAAAATAGTTTTGTTCTAAACAGAGCTGTATCATTGATATTAGCATTTTATTGTGTGCCGGAAAATTCATTGCACGTTTGTTCAAATAATGCTGTACCGCTTTCACCCCATCACAATGTTTTATAGAGGTATACAAGGAAGACGCATCTAATGTCATTAAAAGGCAGTCAGAATTCCTAACAACATTATTCAATTTACGAATAAAATAGGAGGTATCTTGTACATACAACCATAGTCCCCTGACCCAATCCTGCAAATAATGGTCTATATATTTCAAAATGTTTTCAGTGGAGCTATTAATAGCAGAAATATTTGGACGACCGGGAGGCATGTCCACATTCTTATGAATTTTGGGTATCAGTTATAACGTTGGTACCACCGGATGTTCTTTTTTGAGGAAACCAAATTCTTCGTAGGAAATAAGATTGCCTCTTCTCCATGCCATTAATTTTGAATTCTGATCCTGCCATGCAGATTTTATGGCTGCAAAATTACTTCTCCTGTAACATAAGGAGTCCTGTAGTTGTTTCCCGGCTTCACTTATGTACATTTGGCGAGGCCACAAGACGATATTTCCGCCTTTGTCTGCTTGTCTTAAAATGACGTTTTTGTCAGATTCAAGTTTTTTAATTAAGTTATTGTAACTTTGGTTCTTCTTATTAATTACAGTATGTTTTTTTATTTGTGGCAATATAAAGTTTCTTCAAATCTCTGGTGATTAGTTCCTGATGTACATCAAAATCATCGTGGGTCATGACCGGTTGGAAAACAGACTTCGGTTTGAAGGGAGTTCTGCATATTCCTTAATCTTTCCTTGAAGGTGTCATTAAGATGTCTGTTGCTGTTTCAGATTCCTTCTGTAGTGACCAAATTTCTTCAAAGACCATCCGGTCTCCTGCATCTAGTAATGATGGGCTGCTTGGTGACTCTGTACCTTTTTTTTCTGTTAGGTTGCAATAGAAAGAATTTATTCAATGTCAATTTTCTCACAAATCTATATGCGTCCATCCTGGTGTCAGCGTAGTTGAAATTACATGGTGGACAATATGTCAATCCTAAGCCTAGGATTGTCTCATCCTTTTTGGTGAGTTTCAAGTCTGTGAGATTAATTATTGAGCTGGGGGGGGAGGCTTGCGCTCGGTTGTGACTGTTTGTTCCAGTGGCCCCTTTGTGGCCTTTTCTCGTTGTTTGATTTTTCTCTTATGACATTTCCGCCTTTCATTACGTTTGCGGTTGGCGCTTTGTTGCCTGTTCTGACGATTGCTGGAATCCGTGGTCTTAAAGTGTCACGGCGGTCTTGGCACAGGCAACTTACTTCTTGTGCCAAAGAGAGTTTTATAAACCCCACTGTTTGAGCCCCTGCTGTGTCATTTTCTAAATCACTTTCTGCTGCAGAGCTTACATCCGTTGATGACGCTGTGACTGAGGTTTCCTCTGTAGGTTCTTGGCGAGTTTTTCTTGCTCGCACTTTCACATTGTCGTACCTTCTGGCAAAAGTAAATATTTGCCCATTAAGATAATCAATTCGGTCACGCTCGAATTTGAAGGCCTTCCGTTTTTTAATAATGTCCTCATCCTTGCCCAGCCAAGTCATCATATCTGTTCTCATTTTATCAGTTTGTTCACTTTTCTCCGTTCTCGCAATCTTTATTTCCAGCTGCTCTATTTCCGTTTGAAGTTTAAGGCGGTCACTCTCCGCATATATCACCAGAACGGCCATAGGTTTACTGGAGGACTCCAGATTTGTTTCTGCCCACTCCGTTAACATGGCCGGATACGGCGTTTCATAGCTGGGGGCCAGAGTTATACGTAGACCCCTCAGCACTCGGCCAACTTGTAAATATCGGGCAGAGATTTATTTTCCCACCACTTTGCCTGTTCTCTCTTCATTAATTTCTCCAACTTCCTGTACATGTCCCTTATGGTAGGATTTGTTTCAATACTCGCAGCCTGTCTTGGAATCACCTATCCCCAGCCGGGGAATCCACAAACAATGTTTCGGCCGCCTCCTCCCTATTACGCAACACATCTGCGGACATTTTTGCTGTTTTTACGTTGTGGCTAATTAAATTGCTGCACTGATATCAGATGTAAGCGCTATACTTTTGGAAACCAAAAAACAATGTTCACGCTATTGTCCGGGCACACTCCCCAATGGAACGTCTGTTCCCTACCTATATATATATATATATATAAATGTATGTATGTATGTATCAAAAAAAAGAAGGATGGGGGGGTCTATATCACTTGTTTATGGTTTGTGTATGTATGTATTTCCAGCACTTGGCGCCATAGCACCAGACTATGGCAACACACACACTGGAAAGATTTCCTTGCTTCTTGCTTTATTACGAGTACAACCAAAGCCCAACGCATTTGGGTCTCCTCACAGACCTTGATTTGATCACGGGGAGGAGCCCAAACACACTGAGCATTTGTTGTACAACAAAGAAATCAAGGAACTTAAAGAGAAGCTCAAGAGATCTAATATATTAGAAGACGCACAAAAAAAACTTGACGAAACAAATTGTGAAATTGATTCCTTCAATGACTATTTACTCAAAAAGAAAACTGAGAAACTAAATAAAATAAAGGGGGATATAAAATATTGTCCCAAGAACGAGAACATTGTTAACTCCTGGAAGGAAAATGCTACTTACCAGTATGTACCTGTTCTTGGCATGTAGAGCTGCAGATTACTACACTTAACATTAGATCGCCACCTGGTGTTGGGCTCGGGTGACTGCATGTTGTTTGTAGTCACGAGATAGGAGACTCCTCCCTTGGACAATAGTGCGCATGGGCATCGGCTCCATCCTTAGATTGTTTTTCGCCATGATGGGAAATGATGGAGTTAGTTGAAGTAAAGAAAAGGATGTCCATGCGTGTGCATCTAAGTAAGATGAAACTGGAACGGATACAGTTCCCGGGGAGGCGGGAGGGCGTTTAGTAATCTGCAGCTCTACATGCCAAGAACAGATGCATACTGGTAAGTAGCATTTTCCGTTCGAGGCATATGAGCTGCAGATACTGCACTTAGCCTCGATTGTGCAGCAATGTCTACCCTAACGGTGGTCACTTGTATCCGTTGCAGTAGTTTGAAAGAGTTTTAAGGACTGCTTGGCCCACTGCAGCTTGGTGTTTGGCTTGCACATCAACACAGTAGTGTTTAGTGAAGGTGTGTGTTGTAGACCATGTTGCTGGCTTGAATATGTCCTCTAGGGGGATGTTTCCTAAGAAAGCCATAGAGGCTACCAGTTTGCGTGTGGAGTGCGCTCTAGGAGGAACTGTTAATGTACGTTTTGCTTTTTGATAGCATATTTGTGTGCATTTTACAATTCACTTTGCAATTCCCCCTTTAAAGATGGGGTTGCCTTTATGAGGTGGAGAGAAAGACACAAACGGTTGTTTTGTTTTTCGTAAAGACTTAGTTCTATCTATATAGTAGAGGAGAGCTCTTTTAACATCTAGTGTGTGTAGAGCCCTTTCTGCTACAGTGTCTGGGTTTTGGAAAAACACAGGTAACTCTACAGATTGGTTTAAATGAAAAGGAGTAATGACTTTTGGAAGGAATTTTGCATTAGTTCTTAAAACCACTGTTACGATGTAATTGTAACAATGGTTCTTGTATTGTGAAAGCTTGTATCTCACTTACTCTTCTAAGAGAGGTAATAGCAATAAGGAAAGCTGTTTTCGACGTGAGGAATTGCAGTTCACATTTATGTAAAGGCTCAAAAGGGGGGCGCATGAGTCTTGTAAGAACAACGTTTAGGTTCCACACTGGAGAAGGTGGTAACCTAGGTGGGATGATTCTTTTTGATCCTTCCATAAATGCTTTAATTGCAGGTATTTTGAAAAGAGACAGATGTCTGTTTTGTGAATATGCAGCAATTGCTGCAAGGTGCAGGCGTATGGATGAATATTTGAAAAACAAATAGGAGAGTAAGGAGTTGTGTCCGTGAACGTCGGACGGGAAATACTCCTGATTCCCTGGTCAAGGATCAAAAGAACAAAAAGGAGGAGTACTACCCGATGAGGGTATGTGAAGGCTCTTGTCTAAACTCAGGAAGAATTTTTCCTTTGTTAGGAAACCCCTCACTCACCACCTGGTGGTGACTTGCTTCATCATCGGGGCCCACCCAAGTGGCCTAGCGTCACTTGGGTGTGCTTCAACACCTGCAACTGCAGTGGAGCTGGTAGTGAAATGTGGGGTGCAAAAAAAGAATGTGAGTGTTAAAAATGTCCTGGTATTCTTTAGTATAGAGTTTTAATAAAAAAGATACTGGACAAAATTAAAAGGTCAGGTTGAGATAATAGTGGGGGAGTTACGATCCACTTATCTCTATGTTATGTGTTGGTCGACATGTTTCTACCATTAGGGGAAAATCCCCGGTATTCCTCAGGACCAAAAACCACCCTCCATTTAAGGTGTGCGTCCCAGAAGTTGATTTTTCTTCTGGTTGTCCAAGGATTTAGGACTGGGTGTGTCTTTTAGGGGGCACATACCACCCACTTCCTTGGTTTTTGGTCCTGAGGAATACCGGGGATTTTCCCCTAATGGTAGAAACATGTCGACCAACACATAACATAGAGATAAGTGGATCGTAACTCCCCCACTATTATCTCAACCTGACCTTTTAATTTTGTCCAGTATCTTTTTTATTAAAACTCTATACTAAAGAATACCAGGACATTTTTAACACTCACATTCTTTTTTTGCACCCCACATTTCACTACCAGCTCCACTGCAGTTGCAGGTGTTGAAGCACACCCAAGTGACGCTAGGCCACTTGGGTGGGCCCCGATGATGAAGCAAGTCACCACCAGGTGGTGAGTGAGGGGTTTCCTAACAAAGGAAAAATTCTTCCTGAGTTTAGACAAGAGCCTTCACATACCCTCATCGGGTAGTACTCCTCCTTTTTGTTCTTTTGAGTATGGATGAATATGCCAAGTTACACCTTTGTAAATGTAAAAGGTAGCAAATGATATTCTGTATGGAAGCATCCAGGGATCAATTTGGTTATCTATACTACTATTATAAAGAGAGAACTTGCACCTTTTGTCCAGGTAAACTCGGGAACCACAGCGCTAATCTACACACCCGATACATCTATGAAAATGTCAGGGTGTGTAGATGGACATAGGCTATATAAATAAAAATAAAAAAGTAAATTAAAAAAATTAAGTTTGTAAACAAAGTAGTCCCCTGAAAGTAGCGCCGGCCGGGACCTAGCGCAGGCCGCTACGCGACGTGCGTGATAACGAAGGAGGAGGGCGGTGCAGTGACGAGCGGCTGTGCAGTGAGGAGCGGCGGCACAGGTAAGGAAAGGGAAAGTGAGACTGTGTGATGCAGGGGGAGGCAAGAAGGAGGCAGCAGTAAATGAAAATGTCGGCGCGCGAGTGAGTCCGGGCGGGAGGGGGGCACGAGTGAGTCGGGGCGGGAGGGGGGCGCGAGTGAGTTGGGGCGGGAGTGAGTCGGGGCGGGAGTGAGTCGGGGCGGGAGTGAGTCGGTGCGGGAGTGAGTCGGTGCGGGAGGGAGTCGGTGCGGGAGGGAGTCGGTGCGGGAGGGAGTCGGTGCGGGAGGGAGTCGGTGCGGGAGGGGGTGTACTGCCCCCAGCCCCTTTCTGCCCCAGGCAACGCTGGGGCGGGCTGCTAGTTGTTGCAATAAATGGCAAATCTCTTCCATTTAGCAGCATAACAAGCTCTGGTAGTAGGTCTCATGGCCTCATTAATGATATTCATACAGTCTGGTGGTAGGTTAAGATAACTAAACTCTAAGACTTCAGGAGCCAGATCACCAAATTCAGTTGATTTGGGTCTGGATGTCGGATGTGTCCATGGTTCTGCGTTAGCAGAGATGGAGTCAGTCGTAACTTTTGGTGTGGAACTAGAGAGAGTTCTAGCAGTGTGGTGAACCACGGTTGGCATGCCCATGTGGGAGCTACCAGGATTAATTTGAGAGACTGTTGTCTGAGCTCGCGAACTACTAATGGTATTAGTGGTAGCGGCGGAAAAGCGTACGCAAATCTGCCTGACCAGTTCATCCATATCGCATTGCCCTTGGACAGCGGGTGTGGAAACCTGGCGGCGAAGGTTGGGCATTTTGCGTTTTCGTGTGTGGCGAACAGATCTATGTCTGGATGACCCCACTTGTTTGAAGAATGGTTGAAGAACTTGCGGATGTAGTTCCCATTCATGAATTTGTTGTGTCTGCCGACTCAACAGACCTGCTATCTAATTGAGAATTCATGGAAGGTGCTCTGCCAACAGATATATGTTTTGTGGAATGGCCCATCTCCAAATGTTCAGTGCGAGCTGGGACAGTTGTAGAGAGTGTGTCCCCCCTGTTTTTGTATACGTAGCTGTCATGTTGTCCGTCCGGATTAAGACCGCTTTGTACTTGTACTTGTACTTGGAATGTTTTGAGTGCTAAGAATATTGCTAGCAACTCTAGATGGTTAATATGGAACAATTGTTGTTGACTGTTCCATTGTCCTTGAGTTGTATGATGTAGGAGATGGGCTCCCCATTCTGTGAGAGATGAGTCTGCTGTGAGCACTAGTTGTGGAACAGGTTCGAGGAACGGCCACCCCTTTGTCAAGTTTATGGTGTTCCACCACTGCAGAGAGCGATGTGTGCGGCTGTCTACCAACACCAGGTATGTTAGTTGACCTTGAGCCTGGTGCTAGAAATTCCTGTAACGGACGCATTTGCAGTCTTGCATATGGTACTATGAAGATGCAAGATGCCATTATGCCAATTAGCCTCATAAACACTCTGGCTTGCAGAGATTGTTGGTGTTGAAAGGCTGTGACTAAGGCTTGAATGCTCTGTATCCTTGCTGGACTGGAATACGCTAGAGCTGTAGACGTGTTTATTGTAGCCCTTAGATACTGATGCATATGAGAGGGTTGCAGGTCCGACTTGGTGTAGTTGATTGTGAACTCCAAGTCGTGCAATGTTTGAATTGTCTGATGTGTGTGTCGGACACACTGACTGAATGACTTGGCTTTTATGAGCCAATCGTCTAGCTAAGGGAATACATGTATTTGTTGTCTCCTGAGATGTGTTGCTACTACTGTTAGGCACTTTGTGAATACTCGTGGTCACTCCGAATGGAAGGACCTTGAACTGATAATGTTGTCCTTCAAGCAAAAACCTTAGATACTTTTTTGTGATTAGGATGTATAGGAATGTGGAAGTAGGAGTCCTTTAGGTCTAGTGTTGTAAGGAAATCGCCTTGTTGCAGCAGTGGGAGCACTTGTTGTAAAGTGATCATATGAAAATGATCTGATTGTATATAATGATTGAGGGGCCGGAGGTCGAGAATTGGTCTTAGTGTAAGGTCCTTTTTGGGAATTAGAAAGTACAGTGAGTAAACCCCTGTTCCTTGTTCTTGTAAAGGAACTATTTGTATGGCGTCCTTTTGTAGAAGTGACAGAACTTCTTGTTTGAGCAGAGTAAGGTGTTCTGTAGACATTGGACGCTGCCTGGGTGGTGTGTGTGTGTGTGGAGGGGTTGCTGTAAGTTCTAGGCAGTAGCCATACTGGATAATCTGTCTTACCCACTTGTCTGTTGTGATGGAATTCCAGACAGGCAGGAATTGTGTTAATCTGCCCCCCACAGGAGTGGAATGCTGTTGGGGGAGCAGAGGGAAGTCACTGTTTTGTGGTGGAAGATGTTCGATTATTGTTGTTACCACGACCTCTTACCTTATTGTTATTCCCTCTATATCCTCCTCTAAAATATCCCTTGATAGAGGATGTTTGTGTGTTAGATTTGAAGGATGTAGTATTGTTTGCACCAGTTTGTTTGGAGCCTCCTCTGTAGAAGGAGCGACGAAAGGAACTTCTAGCTTGTGTGGACTGTAAAGTTCCTATATATTTGGCAGTGTCTGTATCCTTCATCTTTTCAAGTGCTGTGTCTACTTCTGATCCAAACAATTGGTTTTTATTTAAAAGGTGGATTTAAAATGGTGGTTTGCACTTCCTGTTTAAAACCTGAAATGCGTAGCCACGCATGTCTCCTAAGTACGACACTAGTATTTACAGCTCTAGATGCAGTGTCTGCTACATCTAGTGCGCACTTGATTGAGGCATTAGAAATTAGCTTGCCTTCTTGTATAAGGTCGTTTGCTTGTGCCTTATATTGGTCAGGTAGATGTTGTAGTAGTTTCGCTAACTGATCATAATGAGCCCTATCATATCGTGAAAGGAGGGCTTGTATGTTAGCTATATGCCATATGTTGGTAGCTTGCGCAGCTATTCTTTTGCCTGACGCATCTATTACCTTGGATTCTTTGTCAGGTGGGGGTGCCTCACCTGAAGTTTGTGAGTTTGCCCTTTTCCTAGCATTTGACACAACTAGTGAATCTAATGGTAGTTGTCCTTTAATGTAGGCTGGATCTGCAGGTGCAGGCCTATATTTTTTTCTCAATTCTAGGGTTTAGGATCCTAGTACGTTCAGGGTCCTTAAATATCTCAGGAGCATGTTTGCTGATCCCTTTAATCATGGGAAGAATTTGAACAGACCTTTGTGATTGTTCAAATGTGTCTAAGAGAAAGTCTTCCTCTGCCTCATCAGAATGCATAGTGACCCCATGGTAAATGGCAGCTCTGTTCAACAGGTGACCAAAACCAATGTTCTCTTCTGGGGGAGAAGGTTTTGATGGGTATGACTGTGGGTCAGGAATATCTGGCACATCCCGTGGATTTGGGTACTCCCAGTCTGTATCATCTATAGGGTATGGGAAAGGCTCATCTGTGTCAAACCCTCTACCTAAACTATACTCATCATCATTCTGAGGTGAGTGTGAGGATAAAAGAGGAGAATGTGAAGGCGATATCTGTGGTGAATTGTTAAGAGGAACAGGTGATGAAGGAGAAGGAAGTATAGGAGAAGAAGGGTGCATAGGAGATGTGGCAGAGTCCTTCTTCTTGGCAGGAACTGCAGGTGTAGTTGTTGCATCTGACTTCCTCTTCTTGTGTGGTGTAGTAGATACATGACCTGTCTTTGGGTCAATGTAGATCTTCTTTTGCAGAGGATCTGGTTGGAAAAGGTCTTCTCCTTGTGGAACCTTTGTCGGCGCCTTTTTTTTCGGTGCCGGACGAGTTTGCTGTCTGTCTTTAGCCTTAGGAGGTGTTACAATGTCCTTCGGTGTAGTTTTCGGTGTCGTAGGCTGCTTCGAGGGCTTGGGCGCATCGGAATCTGGCCTTGTCGGTTTCGGTACTGAAGTCGATGGCTTTGGAGTGGAAGCTGGTCTCGTTGGCTTCGAGGCGTCGGACGCTGGCTTCGTACCCTTGTCTTTAGAAGTCGACGGTTTTGGAGCAGACTTCTTTCAGTTTCGGTGCTGAGGGACCTTGTGGGATCGGCACGTGCGGCTTGCTCGGTACCCAACTACCGGAAGGCTTAGATACTTTCTTCGGAGCCGGGCTCGATGGTGGGGCTGCAAAGTGATTTTTCGGTCGCGACTAGGCCCCGGAGGCGGAGTGTTGACCTTTGTCTTCGATCAGGGTACTGTGTATGGTGCAGGGGCAGTAGTACTCAAGCGCTGACCCGATGGCATGGAGTCATTAGAGTCATCTGCCTCTGATACGATCTGGAGATCATCTGAATCTTCTTCGGGAACGAGCGGAACCTCCTCTTCGAAGATATCCACCGGTTCCGGAGCTGATCTCTGCATGTCGTGTCGACGGGCCCTCCGATCCCGGATGGTTTTCTTGGATCGAAAGGACGCGCAGGCTGTAAAACTGGATTCGTCATGCTCTGGCGATAAACACAGGTTGCAGACCTCGTGGTGGTCACTGTGTGGAAACTTTGCTCCACACCCGGGGCATCTTTTGAATGGCGTCCTTTCCATGAGGTGTAGGCCTCACAGCGTGGATAGGCCCAACGGCCCGCGTTGACAACAGCCGGAATCGAGCTGATGGAGTCGAAATTATGTTAGTCGATATCGAAAGTAGTTTGATACGTTTTTAGTAAGTTTTATGCGCTTCGAAGTGCTTGAAAAGTCTATTTCTAGCCGGAGCGGAAAACTTTCATCCGAACCCAGTGGCGGAAAAAAACAATTAAGGATGAAGCCGATGCCCATGCACACTATTGTCCAAAGGAGAAGTCACCTATTTCGTGACTACAAAGACTTCTTCCAAGACGACAACAAAATGCAATCATCCTAGCCCAACACCAGGTGGCGATCTAATGCCAAGTGTAGTGTCTGCAGCTCATATGCCTCGAACGATTTCTACAAGGAAGAACACGATAGGGGAGGTTACAATGGTCTCAACTTGACGCAAATGCAGAGTTCCTATTTCTGCTGCCTCTGAAAACGATGGGGATGGTGGTTCTAATAGATGTAATCAATTTAGTGAGATATATCAACCATCTTCCACCAATAAAAATTTAGAGCCAAAATGGTGTTGATTCCAGGAATTATATTCTCCGGAGGGGCAGATTTCAATATCACCCGGACCAATTCCATCAGCAGCTGCAGACCCATCAGCTGCAATATTGGAGACCATAAACATCTGACTGTCTTCCCCATATTTAATTGACCGATTTCGCATTTGGACCAGCAACCAACAAGGTTTGTGCCAAAGAGATTTCCTTTCTACCTAGCCAAAGGTTCAACAAATTCGAACTTGTGAAGGACATTCAAGCCTTCTTCCAAAGAATTAGACTCAAAGTTCCTCTTCAGCAAGGAACAGATATCAGTTTACAATTTCTCTTGCTTAAAAACCTACCTCTGATTTTATAAATAGTTTGGACAAAATTACCCCAGATAGAGGAGATTTTTGAAAAAACAGTTCTTAGCAAAATGATGAGAATTCTCAAGTTTGTTCCAGAATGTGAGACGCTGGCCTGGTATATGCTGTCCACTAATATAAATGGGCACCCGGCACCAGTCCAGACAACACTTATGGTGATTTAAGAGGTCTCAGAACACCTTAGGCTATCAAAGTGGTAGCTGTGGAGAGCAAAGCGATACAAAAGGGGATGATGGACGTAGCGTTTGAGCAAATCAAACACTCACCCGATCTGGGTTTAATCCGTCACCATTCTTTAGCTCACTCAGCCACCCCAGTTCAGACACTGTATAGCTGTGAAGAGCAGCCTTCAGGCTTAGTCTTGAAGTCGAGTAAAGCAGCTTGTTTTACCAGAATGCAAACATAGTATTAATTAAATGAAAGAGAAGCACACAAGGTATTCATAAAATATGCATTTTTATTACAGAATACTCTCTAGTACGTTCCAGTATCTCCCACAAGGAGATAGAGACAAAGCACACAATAGTATAGCAAAGAAATCACAGTAAATAGCACTAATACACGGTGGGCCACAGGGGGGGACCAAACCATACACTAAAAAAGTGGTATAAGAACCACGACTCGAGTTAGGACAATGTCAAGAGGACGTAAAATTGGGACCCAAGGAACCACCCAAGATGAGTAGATAGGGACCCCCACAGAGTGCGTGTGCAGTGTCAGTACATGACCGCGTGCTCTGTACAAGTCTATCGGTAAGTCGCGGTTGGATTTTTAAAGATTAAGGCCCCTTCCCAGTGGACTACGAAGAAACCCCGTGGAAGACAGAAGGTCGGAGAGCCACCCCGGTGGATACCGAAGTACCCAAGTTACCTAACCCAGGAAAGCTGGGTGCATAGGTGTGAAGTGGCGCAGGAAAATTGCAATGGAACCCAATAGAGGACTTCGAAGAAGCGCCGCTGCTGGAAGGTAGAAGAATATACGTTGGAATCCAAACGTGGATTCTTGTTGAAGAGTACCTGAAAGCAGAGGGGATAGAGTCTGGGTCACTTGAGAGTGACAAGAAGCTTGGTAGTTGAATGCCCACGATGTTGGGTGCTTCAGGATACTTGACGGTGATCATCCCTCTGCAGGTGCGGGGATCAGGCAATGTTGAGGAGGACCAGGAGCCCGATGGGAGCTGTCCCACGAAGGATGTCAAGTGCTGAGGGGTCAGTGTTAGGCGGGAGCACCAACAAGCTGAGGTAGAAAATCAAGGGAGAGTACAGTTCGGACCAGAAAGGTCCAGGAGACTCACCACACACACACACACAGGAGCAGCCAGGGGAGCTCAGGAAAAGCAAAGTTGACCCTCAATTGGACCCACAGGTCGGAGGCACAAGAGTTGTGAGAGGACCTTCAGCAGCTTCACAAAACGATAGGCCACGGAGCACACTGTGCGAGGTGGTTGAAGATCTTTGTGGAAGAAGATCCAGAGGTTGGAGCAACTCTGAGCCAAAATCACATGCACTTGCAAAAGAACGCAGTGCACAGGGGTTAGGGTATTGCAGCCCCCACGAGGGATTCTGACCTCAAACTTGGTGCGAGGGCAGCTCGGACCTCGAAGGATGTAGAAACCCACTTTCTGTGTTGCTGAACCTTTCGGAGCCCGTAGGAGATCGGGATCAGCAGACCGGTCAGAGGTTGCGGTGCCTGCAAATGCAGAGGAGGGACTCCTTCACTCAAAGGGAAGATTATCTTCAGGTGTCTTGGATGCTCCACAGGTCCTACACTGATCCTGTAAGGTGCACAGACTATGCAGAAGGCGGAGGGAGACGAAGTCAGTCCCAAACGAAGTCTAGTAAAGTCCAGAGTGCCCAGACGGTCGAAGTGCAGTGGTTTCAGTTGTGAATCTGGTCCATGACAAATCTAAGGTCCTACACCCTGATCTGGTCCATGTCAAATCTAAGGTCCTACAGCCAGGTTAGCCCTTGTGTACCCAAGGGAGATGGTTGGAATGATTATGGGGACCCTCCCAGGGGAGGTTCTGGACGGGGGCGGCTACTCCCATGTCCTTTGTTCAGTTTCATGCCAAAGTGGGAGCCAAATGCTCCCAGGACTGGTTTATTTTATTTTTATTTCATAAAGTTTTATATAGCGCGAACCAGATCCCAGAACTGGACTATGCACAGGGACACCAAATGTGCCCCTCATGCAGACTTTCAGTTGCTGGCAAGTGCACTCACCCAGCCCTAATACACTAAATCCTGTCTGGAAGGTAGTCACACCTCCCTGTGACAGGATGCTTATTGTTCTGCCTTCCGCTGCTCGAGTTTGGCTCAGCAGCAGGAGGGCAGAAATGTGTCTCTGGTTGGTAGCAACCATTTTGTGCTATCCAAAGCTAGAAGGCTAGTAGCGGGAACACCAGGGACCCCCGAAGCACGCTGCAGAGGGGTTCAATCATACCTCCCACACCGGTTACAGGTGTCGGGGTATGATTCCAACATGTTTGTCACCAAACACAATAGGGTTTGTTTCAGCCATTTTAGAGTTGGACATCACAGAGTCGCGTAATGCCCCTCTATAGTAGTTTATGGCTGCTTCACTGACAACCCGGGAGTATGGACTCCGTAGGCTGCAGGGGTATCCTGCTCATGCAAGGGCACCCTCTCACTTATAACCAAGCACCCTGCCCTCAGGGTTGTAAAGGCCTGCTATAGGGGTGACTTTTAGGTTTTAGGTGCAGTGACCCTTGGATAAAGTAAGCCTATATCTTTAAGTAAGAGGTGCATGCACCACCTTACACAGGGTGCAATGGCAGGCCTGTAGTTCCATTTTGCATGGCCTCCCATAGGTGGCGTAATACATGCTTCAGCCCATGGGAGACCTCTGGGGTACCTATGCCCTGGGTACATGTGTACCATATACAAGGTACTGACAAGGGTACCCCAATATCTAATCTGGAGTTTACCCAAGTAGATAACATAGCAGTTTAGGGAGAAAGCAGATAGACTGGGGTCCTGGTTAGCAGGATCCCAGTCAGACTAATCGAAAACAGCATTACACCCAGCAAAAAGTGGGAGTAACCTCAAGAAGCAGATCATACTTTCCTACACAGAACCATTACACAATCTGTCTTTAATGCAATCCACTGCATTGCTGAATCAACAATGCAACAAATCCATCACCATCAAACCCTGTGATAAGGGTGGGGGAATAGTGTTATTAGATTCAGATATGTATAAAAACTAAGATGAGAGTGATGATGTCTGACCCGAGCATTTCACCAAGATCGGAGGTGACCCTACCAAATAAATATGTTTAAAAATCTAGAAGATTTGCAATACAGCCCTTTAGATTAACATGATATCTAAACTGGAATTTCTATATCTACAAGTTCCATGCCCTAGAATTCCTGTGATGTTTTGGGCCCCCAAAACACAACAGTACTTGGGGTACCCCACTAAGGCCCATAGTGTGTGCTATTGGATCTGTAACAAAAAATATAGACACTTTTTTAAATTTGCTGAAATTCACGTCCTATGTCAAGGATACAGGGCACATGATTTCCAGGGTAGAGGGCCTCAATTTCAATTCCAACCACGGGTTGTTTGTAACTCTAGATGTTGAGGCCCTCACTGTACCCCAAATTGAAGCTTTGGAAGCTGTTACATTAATACTACTTCCAGAGGTTCCGGAGGAACCAAGCAAATAATTCTTCAATGCTTGGGCAATCTCCTTAATGAGAATGACTTTGAATTTGACTAACCTCTGTAAACACATCAAAGGCGTCAGCATGGGGGGGACGCCTAAGCCCGAGCGTTTCGAATATATACATGGAATTATTTGAACTTCGATGCATCTACAGTGAAATAACGCCGTTCTTTGAGAATATTAAGGGTTGGGCTAGAAACATCGATAGTATCTTTTTCATCTGGGAAGGCGATGTTGATACCCTCAATGTATTCACTAATTAGATCAATCTGTGTGACAATCTCAAATTTATCCCTAATATCAGCCGAAAGAAAGTTGAGTTTTTGGATATTTGGGTTTATGATGACAATGGACAACTTCAAGTGTCTCAATATACTAAGCCAACTGCACGGAACACCTTGTTGCACTTAGAAAGTTTTTATCTCCGTAGCCAACGTCAGGGCATTCCTTTCGGCCAATTCCTTCTGATTTGAAGGAATTGCAGCACTATACCAGAATGTGACAGAAATGTGCCTACCCTGAAAGAAACATTTCTTAGAAGGGGATATCCCAGAAGGCTGGTGTGGGAGGATTATAAGAGGGCTCGGTATGACCATCATGAGAGCAAGTTTGATAACAAGTATAAAGAGAATCAAGATAACCTAGTTTGTGTTGTCAGGCAATCTAATATTTTTTTGATAACCAATTGTATTGATTTTAGTGAAGAAAACAAACAAAAAAGGAAGCAAAAAAGTTCAGCAGCAAGGAAAGACATTAGTGCACAGCAGGGACTTGGTGTCAATATGGCGTCAAATACATCCTGGATAGGCATAGAACATGACAGATCAAAGTAATGCCCAACTCGGGCTACAGCCGCCAATGAGAAGTGTTAATCTTCCAACACCCCCACCCATTTGCTCCACATTTTACGGTATTTCTTTGGACATCCCCTGGCTTCGTACAAGGGCTTTTCCTGCGCTGCACACCAATCCACCCCCCTGCGCCATCGTGTCATGGTGGGCGCCGTCGGATTCAGCCAGTTTGCCGCAATGTCCCTCTTAGCCACCATCATGGCTGTGTTCAGGAAGAGTTTGTCCGCTCTGGATCCGTCCAACCCATCAGTGACCCCTAGGAGTAGATTCAGTGGGTTAAAGGGAACCTCCCAGCCCAGGACCTCAGTGAGTCCCCCTCACCACAGACTTCCAAAAAGCATATGATCACGGGGCAAAGCCATACCAGGTGGAAAAAATCAGCGTGTGGGTGACCACAATGGGGGCTTGGGGCATCAGGTCGGAGCCTTGTGCGGTAGAGGCGCAGCGGTGTAAGGTAGGTGGCGTGGAGGGAGTAGATTTGGACTAAGCGGAGCCTCGCAGATGCTGTGATTGTTTTGGGTCAGACAATCTAATATTAACATGATCAGAAAGGTGATCAATGCTCAGTGATGCATCCTGAACACCCGTGACGATTGCCTGAAGTTACCCAAACCTGTTTTCACATTCAGACTGTAGGGAAGTAGGAACTGCTTTTACGATTACCCCCACTTTTTGCCCGGTGCTATGCGGTTTCTGACTAGTCTCTCTGGAATCCCGCTAACCAGGACCCCAGTCAATGGACTGTCTCCCTTAATTTGACTATGGCGAGTACTTGGGTTAATTCCAGATTGGCTACTGGTGTACCATTATATGTCCCTAGTATATGGTACTGAGGTACCCAGGGCATTTGTACACCAGGGGTCTCCCTTGGGCTGTAGCATTCGTTATGCCACCCATGAGAGACCACTAAAATTGTGGCCAAGGGCCTGCCATTGCAGCCTGTGTAGGCTGGTGCCAGCACCACTTACGACAGATCTAGGTTACCCTATATTAGGTGTCACTGCACTTAAAACCTATAAGTCACCCCTAAGACCGGCCTTTCAATCCTGAAGGCAAGGTGCTTGGTTCTAAGTGTGAAGGTTCCCCTACATGAGAAAGTCTCCCCTACAACCTTCGGAGTCCATTCTCTCAGATTGCAAGTGCATTAGTCAAAGTCAAATATATCTTTATTCGGTTAGATTAAAACCATCAAAGTACATGCCAGAGCATAAAAATTCAAACAATACATTAATACATAGTTCTTACACTGTGGCAATATATTTAATGAACCATATATGTTAGACATTCCTACCCATATCCTTGGGAGTTAAATAAATATATAATATATATATCTAAACTAATCAAAAATTGACTATTTACATATAAATTTGTTAAAAATTACATGTTAATAAATAAATAACCTCAATTAAGACACGGTCCACTCTACGTTTTCATGAGCCTATTCCTACACCTTATTCCGCCTGTTATATAACTAGCGACCCCAAAACACACCACGGGTGATGCCAACATTTGCAAATAAGCCAACGCTGACCTTACTTGTTCAAAATGTTGGCCTTTTAGGAGGGGGATGATACATTTCCTACGTAATGACACAAGAAAGTCACAAATAAATATCATGTGTAAAATATTCTGTTCACAGAAGTTGTCACAAGGGCAGGGACTCAATGTTCCTTCTTTAAAAAACCCTTTCGGAAAAGCTAGTAGCCAAGGAACCACATTATGCTTAAATGTAATTAAAATAAATCAAAATGTTTATTTATATAAGACAAATACGGCAACAACTCTCTTCCTAAGCTCAATATGACAAAACTTCTCACCGTAGGTTTTTACTAATTCCCTCTCCTCCCTTATCATAATTGATCTAACCAAGAACTACCTCTTCAGGTCTCTGATAGCTGGCTTACCCAAGACCCTAGGGCTCAAAAAAAGATCAGGGCAGCCCAAAGAGTCCATCCGAGACTTAATGTGACATAGCCAAGGTATATCTAATCTTCTGTCTAGCGAGATGCAGTCTTGGATGATCAACCAGTCTAACTTTTGGGACGGCTGCGCCCAGATTCTCAGCCAAAATGTTAAAGGGGCCACCGCAATCTGATCTGCAATGAAACCGGCTCCTAGGTCCTGATGCAGATTAAAAACAGGGGTAGAAGCCGGAAGCGACAGCAGCCTACGAAAAAAGATTTTTCTGCCGCCTGAATTTTGCCAGACTCTGTGTATCCCCATATTTCACTCCCATAGGTCACCATAGGGATACATTTGGCGTTATAAATCTTCACGAGGGGCGGGAGCGGCTTAGAACCAATTCTTTTGGCAAATTCTACAATAGCCCCTGATGTTCCTTTTGTTTAGGCGTTGCGTTGACCACGTATGCCTATCATCAAAAAGAACACCCAGATATGGTTAATTCCATATTCTTACAATAGAATTTAACCTTCCTAGCTCTACCCGAGCCAATGAACAGAGTGTGACTTTTTAAAATGTGTGACCATATCCAGAGAATCCATAAAATCAATAAAACAATCTAAAAGAATTTACAGTCCTCTCGAGGTCCTTGCCACCAAAACCGCATCCTCCGCATATAGCAATGCGGGAATCATTTTAGTACCGGCTCTTGGGATGTCTTTACAACAGGAAGTCAAAGCGGCCCCTAATTTATTGATGTAGAGTGTGAACAACAGGGGAGCTAAAATGCACCCCTGTCTGACCCCTCTTTTGACGGCCCAGGAATCTGTGAGACTACCATCTTTATTATAACGTACAGCTGCTGAGGAGTTCTCATGAATAGCCGACAAAAAAGAGATCACATCTGCATCTAGGCCAATACTATGCAGGGTACGATTAACAAGGTCAAAGCTGAGGATAGGTCCATAAAGGCCAGATGTAAATTCCTGCGCTTTACGACCGTATACTTCCAGATTATTAAGTGAAGATTAAGACATTGACCCAGAGTGCTTTTGCCCTGCCTAAAACCATATTGGAGATCTGAAATAATAATATTTTGATCTAACCAATCTGTTAGGCGGGTTAGGACAACTTTCCCCATAATTTTGGCCGCGGAGTCCAGAAGTGAAATAGGCCTATAACAACCTGGGTCATCTCTGGCTCCCTTTTTAGGTCGATTCAGAAAAGGGGGTGGTGATGAACAGAGTGTCTGAATTAAGCAGCCCACTCTTACCCAGTCCAAAGATCAGGGCTTGATCCATGACCGTTATTTATCTCGCTGCACCATCCCAGCTCAGAACCTGGCTATATGCAAATCAGTCTGTCCCTGGCCCAGTGCATGATGGGAACAGGGCAGACTAAACTACCAAGCCAATTCTTCACCAGAAAGGAGACAAGCTACCAGGGACCGGTTTCTGGCATTTCAGCCGTCGTCGGCCCGGCTTGCTTGAATCCTGATGGTGCAGTGAGAAAGGGACTCATGTCTGAGTATACCCTGCCACACCTATAGTGGCCAAAAACGATTAGTCTGCTTAGACTAATTTGCATGTAGCCAGGTTCTGAGCTGGGATGGTGCAGTGAGCTAAAAAACGGTGATGGATCAAGCCCTGATCTTTGGACTGGGTAAGAGTGGTCTGCTTAATTCAGACACTCTGTTCATCACCACCCCCCTTTCTGAATCATTTTGTCCACCATAAGAGTGGAAGGGTATACTCAGATGTGAGTCCCTTGCTCATTGCACCATCAGGATTCAAGCAAGCCGGGCCGACGACGGCTGAAATGCCAGAAACCGGTCCCCGGTAGCTTGTTTCCTTCTCAGTATAAGAATTGGCTTAGTGGTTTGGTTTGCCCTGTTCCCATCATGCACTGGGTCAGGAACAGACTAATTTGCATGTAGCCAGGTTCTGAGCTGGGATGGTGCAGTGAGCTAAAAAACGGTGATGGATCAAGCCCTGATCTTTGGACTGGGTAAGAGTTGTCTGCTTAATTCAGACACTCTGTTCATCACCACCCCCTTTTCTGAATCCCTTTTTAGGTCGAGCTGAAGAAAGCAATGCGAAGCATTGCGTCCAGTGAAGTATCTATTGTTGCCCGCTTTCGGGAATCTGAGACGGGGATGGACACAAGCAAGCTCTCAGCGATTTCACTTCGTGGGCGTGCACGCCCAGGCCAGCGCCTTGCACATCTCCTGTCTCACATGCTGCTGGGAGGTCGCGCAGGGCCGTTTCACATTTCAGCGTGTGCGCGCTTTTGTCCTTCGCATCGCGTGTACAGGCGATCTGCCGCCTCCTTTTCGGGCACCCGACTCCCACGCACGTGCACATTAAGTGCTTCCCCCACCCTTGGCCACTGACGAAAATACCCAGATTTTAAGCTGCTTTTGCCCCCAGTTACAGCGAAAGATGCGATGGCAGATGTAACAGCACAGGAATAAAAGCATACATATTTAGTTACAGACCACAGCCACGCACGCACATACCCCTCCCACCTCACTCACACGCTCATGCGCGCACACACACAGCCATACATGCGCACACACAGCCATACATGCACACACACGCACACACACACACACACACACACACACAGGAAGTGTATAAATCATACATACAGACACACACACACACAAACACACACACAGACACACGCACGCACGCACACATTTCCCCCACTCACTGGGCTCTTTCGCGTGTCCTTCTCTCCCTCGGCATGCAGCGGGTCAGTCTCGGCATGGTAGCCCCGCAGCGTTGGTCTTCACCTGGGCCCCCTCCTGGGACCCGGGACTTCAGCTGCCGATGAACCCTGACTTCGCTTCCTCTGCACCTTACCGCCAATAACTTCTACCAACACCCCCCGCGCCACTCTGGCTGGCATTAATCACATCACTAGCTACATTTTTGGCCCCAGGATAATCTTTGTGAGGATCTCTAGGCACCTCCTTGCCTGTCCTGAAGCTCTCTAAACATCTTTGAAGTCGCTGAAGTGGGAGGCGGGCCCGGGGGGAGGGGCCTAACAGGAAAAGGCGGTTCTGATGGGCGGGCCCAGCAAAGAGGGAGCGGGTCTCCTACCTGTTGTCAGGCGGTGGTGACGGCTGGGATGCGTCAGGGCCATGCCTGTTTTTCAGTTGCCCAGTCAGGCGGGGGCTATGGCTTGCGCGCACCCTAAGAGGAACTTTCATTTCCTAAGCTCTCGTCTTGCGAGGGTTCCGTGAAGGTGAGCCGGACAGGCCGAGCCGCAGCCCAAGGGTTCTTAGCCGAAAGTGACGGTAGGTGGAACTCGCTGTCACACGCACGCCTCGGTGAAATTTCGGAGTCACATGTGACGCATACATCAATCTCACTTCCCGAAATATACAGCACTAAGTCTGACAGATGGCAGTGTCCGCACTCGTTCAAGACAGCAGTGTGTGGTTTCCGAGAGAGTAATTTCAGGTTACCATTTAAACCAGACATTACTGTTCAGCAGTGTTTGAGGTTAGGCTATTTAGCATATAATGGTGTAAGGTAGCAAAGATGATCCAAGCTTAAAGGTTCCCGAGCTTGTGACTCCAGGAAGTTACCGTAATCTTATCGTACTGACATTTTTTGAGGTACTTGTCTACAATTTTGTTGAACTTTTTTCTTTGCCTAGATATGCTTTTTACTTTAACAAGACTCTTACACAAATTATATAGGAACAGACTCATTTCAGATTTCGCAGTCATGAAAAAAAAATAGCAACCCTTACCTAGATCTTTCAAAAGAAAAAACAACCCACTGTAGTTGCATTGCCCACTGCCTCTAAATCAGTCACAAGAAGCGCTCAGTCGTCCCTAAAATAGGGCGTCAGAACAAGGAGTCTTTCGTCTTGCTGCGGTCATATTTGGGCAACAGTAGGCGTGAATGCAGTGTGTGTTCAGAAGCTTCCAGGGCTCCGGCAGTTTCCTTTTTAATAACTTTATTGTTTTCACATTGCAAACGCAAACCTACTATATGTCAATAACATCTCTGCCAATATCTCATACAACCCGACCGACAAAATCTACAAGAGGAAACTAATTAGAAGATGCCGAATTATTTCATCCATAATCGCCATATTCAGCTTCCTGTGGGGTGAAGGCATTTGAGTTCCCCTAATACTCACCGCGTGTGGCCACCAAGTATAACAAAGAGAGAATGGAGATCCCTCTGATCGCATGGTCCCACCAGATGGTAAGCATGTTAACGCTGCCCTCTATGGCGACCTGAAGATAGCAGTTACTTCCAAATAAGTAAGCAAAGGGGTATCCGATAAAGAGGATGCGAGTCAAAAAGCATAATCTGACCTCAAGGGAATACCCCACATTTTCTGGTTGGTGAACTGAATCTCTTGTTTTGAACGTGCATTCTGTTCTGTATTTCTCTGAGCACTTTCCTGAATTTAACCACTTATAAACATGTTTTTGTTGTCGACATTCCTGAAGTATCATACATTCTTTCCCTTCTTGGTACTGACTCCAGGGCACCTGCCGCGCAGTGCCAGCTTCTCTTCTATTCCAGCAATGTTTCACCAAATGCTTAGTTTGTTTACTGTCCTTTCTTTATTTTCTGCCTCTGAACGCGAACGTCAGCATTTTGAAGGTGCACAAAGTGAATTATTTACACTGAACCGGGATTTTAAATCAAAAGTGACAGAAAGGTGAGGGAATTGGGCGGTAAAAGAAGCGCTGGTGTGAATTGGTGTCGTCCTATTTCACTGTAGCGCATAACTTATAACTACCGCCTCTCAAACGCATGTGACTTGTTACATACACTACCACCACCACGTCCACCCCCACATCCACCACCACCCCTACATCCACCACCACGTCCACCCCCACCAGGTCCACCCCCACCACGTCCACCCCCACCACTGCCCACCCCCACCACGTCCACCCCCACCACTGCCCACCCCCACCACGTCCATCACCACCACGTCCACCACCACCACCACCACGTCCACTATCATGTCCACCACCATGACCACCACATCCACCACCATGACCACCACATCCACCACCATGACCACCACATCCACCACCATGACCACCACCATGACCACCACCACCACCACCAAGTCCACCACCACCACAAGGCCACCTCACTCCATCTATCTATCGGTCTCCCTCACTCCACCCTTCGGTCTCCCTCACTCCACCCATCGGTCTCCCTCACTCTACCCATCGGTCTCCCTCACTCTACCCGTCGGTCTCCCTCACTCTACCCATCGGTCTCCCTCACTCTACCCATCGGTCTCCCTCACTCTACCCGTCGGTCTCCCTCACTCTACCCATCGGTCTCCCTCACTCTACCCATCGGTCTCCCTCACTCTACCCATCGGTCTCCCTCACTCTACCCATCGGTCTCCCTCACTCTACCCATCGGTCTCCCTCACTCTACCCGTCGGTCTCCCTCACTCTACCCGTCGGTCTCCCTCACTCTACCCGTCGGTCTCCCTCACTCTACCCGTCGGTCTCCCTCACTCTACCCGTCGGTCTCCCTCACTCTACCCGTCGGTCTCCCTCACTCTACCCGTCGGTCTCCCTCACTCTACCCGTCGGTCTCCCTCACTCTACCCGTCGGTCTCCCTCACTCTACCCGTCGGTCTCCCTCACTCTACCCGTCGGTCTCCCTCACTCTACCCGTCGGTCTCCCTCACTCTACCCGTCGGTCTCCCTCACTCTACCTGTCGGTCTCCCTCACTCTACCTGTCGGTCTCCCTCACTCTACCTGTCGGTCTCCCTCACTCTACCTGTCGGTCTCCCTCACTCTACCTGTCGGTCTCCCTCACTCTACCTGTCGGTCTCCCTCACTCTACCTGTCGGTCTCCCTCACTCTACCTGTCGGTCTCCCTCACTCTACCTGTCGGTCTCCCTCACTCTACCTGTCGGTCTCCCTCACTCTACCTGTCGGTCTCCCTCACTCTACCTGTCGGTCTCCCTCACTCTACCTGTCGGTCTCCCTCACTCTATCGGTCTCCCTCACTCTATCGGTCTCCCTCACTCTATCGGTCTCCCTCACTCTATCGGTCTCCCTCACTCTATCGGTCTCCCTCACTCTATCGGTCTCCCTCACTCTATCGGTCTCCCTCACTCTATCGGTCTCCCTCACTCTATCGGTCTCCCTCACTCTATCGGTCTCCCTCACTCTATCTATCTCCCTCACTCTATCGGTCTCCCTCACTCTATCGGTCTCCCTCACTCTATCTATCTATCTATCTATCTATCTATCTATCTATCTATGTATCTATCTATGTATCTATCTATGTATCTATCTCTGGCAGACTCCTGCAGGATTACCACCACACCTGCCTCCACCACCACCATGTGCACCACCACCACCACCATGTGCACCACCACCACCACCATGTGCACCACCACCACCACCATGTGCACCACCACCACCATGTGCACCACCACCACCACCACCATGTGCACCACCACCACCACCACCATGTGCACCACCACCACCACCACCATGTGCACCACCACCACCATGTGCACCACCACCACCATGTGCACCACCACCACCACCACCACCATGTGCACCACCACCACCATGTGCACCACCACCACCATGTGCACCACCACCATGTGCACCATCACCACCACCACCATGTGCACCACCACCATGTGCACCACCACCATGTGCACCACCACCATGTGCACCACCACCACGTGCACCACCATGTGCACCACCACCACCACCACGTGCACCACCATGTGCACCACCACCACCACCATGTGCACCATCACGTGCACCACCATCACCACCACCATGTGCACCACCACCACCACCATGTGCACCACCACCACCACCATGTGCACCACCACCACCACCATGTGCACCACCACCACCACCATGTGCACCACCACCACCACCATGTGCACCACCATGTGCTGCACCACCATGTGCACCACCACCACCACCACCACCATGTGCACCACCATGTGCACCACCACCACCACCACCACCACGTGCACCACCACGTGCACCACCACCACCACCATGTGCACCACCATGTGCACCACCACCACCACCACCATGTGCACCACCACCATGTGCACCACCACCACCACCATGTGCACCACCACCACCACCATGTGCACCACCACCACCATGTGCACCACCACCACCACCACCATGTGCACCACCACCATGTGCACCATCACCACCACCATGTGCACCACCACCATGTGCACCACCACCACCACGTGCACCACCATGTGCACCACCACCACCATGTGCACCACCACCACCACCATGTGCACCACCACCACCACCATGTGCACCACCACCACCATGTGCACCACCACCACCATGTGCACCACCACCACCACCACCATGTGCACCACCACCATGTGCACCACCACCACCACCATGTGCACCACCACCACCACCATGTGCACCACCACCACCACCATGTGCACCACCACCACCACCACCACCACCATGTGCACCACCACCACCATGTGCACCACCATGTGCACCACCACCACCATGTGCACCACCATGTGCACCACCATGTGCACCACCATGTGCACCACCACCACCATGTGCACCACCACCACCACCACCATGTGCACCACCACCACCACCACCATGTGCACCACCACCACCACGCCCACCACGTCCACCACCATTACGTACACCACCATTACGCACACCACCATTACGCACACCACCATTACGTACACCACCATTACGTACACCACCATTACGTACACCACCATTACGTACACCACCATTACGTACACCACCATGTCCACCACCACCACCATGTCCACCACCACCACCATGTCCACCACCACCACCATGTCCACCACCACCACCATGTCCACCACCACCACCATGTCCACCACCACCACCATGTACACCACCACCACCATGTACACCACCACCACCATGTACACCACCACCACCATGTACGCCACCATGTACACCACCACCACCACGTCCACCGCCACCACCACGTCCACCGCCACCACTACGTCCACCGCCACCACTACGTCCACCGCCACCACTACGTCCACCGCCACCACTACGTCCACCGCCACCACTACGTCCACCGCCACCACTACGTCCACCGCCACCACTACGTCCACCGCCCCCACTACGTCCACCGCCACCACTACGTCCACCGCCACCACTACGTCCACCGCCACCACTACGCCCACCGCCACCACTACGCCCACCACCACCACTACGTCCACCACCACCACTACGTCCACCACCACCACTACAGCATCGCTCACAGGCACCACAACATCACTGTGCGTTACCACAGCATCATTGAACGCCACAGCATCACTCGTCGCCACCACAACATCTCTCTGCGCCACAACAGCATAAATCTGTGCAGCCATTCAACAACAACTGGCTCAAATATGTTCACTCAATGTTTCAAGCTTTATTACAAATGTCACAAAAAAGATGTTAATATTTCACTTCTGTTCTTGGATTTTGGTCACAATAAAATACACTGAACATAATCTTCACAAAAGTTATTTGCAAAAGTTTAAGTATTAATTATTTTAAAAAATACATCTAAGTCACATAAATACAACACATATTGCATTACAAATGTTATAGGTGTCACATTTGCGTAAGTTACAACTATTGGCATTGTAAATGACAAAGCTATTAGTTTCGCTATTTTCAAAACCAACACATTAATAAAAAAATGTGTCATTTACAATACCAATAGCTCAAACTTTCCTAATGCGAGACCTATTGCATTGCAAATGCTTGTTAAAATTTGGAAATATAATTGCTTTGGCCCAGGAGAGGGGAAAGCCAACTTGACATGCTGAATTAAAAACACGGGTTAGAATTTTAGCCCATAAAATAGGATCTGCTCTATAAAGGTCAGCCGGAACACCATCGGGCCCCGGGGCTTTCCCCCTTGATGTTGTCATAATCACCTCTGTTACTTCATCTACAGCAAAAGACAAAGGGTTCGGAGCACAGCCACTGTCAACTGACCAAGGTGAAATACCATAATTCACATCACTATAAACACCCCCAAAATGTTGAACCCATTTCTCAGGAGGATAAGACATCTGTAACAACGTTAGATGTTTCATTGAATGTGGTATTATTAACCACGCTCCAAAATTTTGAGCTATTTGACAAAACGCTAGCCTGAGTAAGCTCATCCCAGGCCATCTCTCTTAGTTGTTTCTTTCTGTCTTCCATCGCAACTTTACAGGCCCTCCTGGCGTGCTTAACCTTATCAGCGGATCTAGGTTTCCCCTTCAACTCCTCCATCAGAACTTTGTGGGCATTTGAACAGGTGTCATCAAACCATTTCTTATGTTTTGTAGTCCTAGGTTTACAGGGGACCGTCAGGTTAGCCACCACTTGCCTTGTAATTCGATCAAACGCACCTAGGGCTAATAATGGATCAGAGTCCTGGTCTAAACAGATACCAAACTCCTCTACACAGACAGTAGATAGATTTTCAATAAAGCTGTCAGGTGTGATTAATTACCATCTTAGCCTATGGGATTGATCTTTTGAGGCAATATTAGCGTCAGTTAGATGGGTCATAGGTCTAAGTTTATCAATAACCGATATATTAAAATTTAATGTAAGTGGTTTATGATCACTTAGACAATTGTATGTTACACCCAGTGAGCCTAACAAGTCTGTCAGCGATCCAGAGACTAAAATAAAGTCAATGGTGCTCTGACGGCCCTGATCAATATATGTAGGTAGAGGGGGGGACGTGTCTGGCTGAGATAGGAAGATCAAATTATGATTTGATAGAAGGCTCTCTAGAAAGGTCCCAGATGGAGTATGTTCAAAGTGAGTTTGACCCTGCGGGCCATACTCCATCAATTTTTTAAAAAACAATTAAGGGGACAAACATGGATATTAAAATCTCCCAGGACTATTGTATAATAGGAAGTATCAACATTAGTTTCATAATCAGTCAAAAAGGCGGTTAACTATCTTAAATGCTCTAAATCATCACTCATAGTAAAATAATTATACAAATTAACCACTAAAATGGTCTGTACATTCTTCCCTGTTAGTTCTACTGCCAAAATGTTGGGAGAGCATGAGTCTATATGCTTAGCATTATATAATAATTTGAGATTAAATAACAGCAAAAGCCCCCCACTAGCTCTCCCCATAGAAGACGGTATGGCATATTTGCAGAACATTGAGAATCCATCTAAGAAATACGATTCCTTGGGATTCCATGTTTCCTGTAGGGCTATAATATGAAAGCTAGCAAGGTACTGCTCCCAGTTACTGTCTCCCCTTTTGGCCCTAAGCCCAGCTATATTACATGATAGCATTTTTAATAAGGTTCCTGTGGGTAAACACCAAGTGAGGTTAGTATTAAAATCAGGAGAGCTAGATAAAGTGGGACAAAGCTCTGCGGCCGGAAGGATAGTTGCTGTTGAAAAGTTGGGCACAGAAATTAATGTGGGTCCTACTTCATTGGGTGTTTTCCCTAAGTTTAATAAATCCACTGTTGCTGGGTTGGTGGAAATCAGCCAATCTTGTGTGTCTAGACCAGACAGGGCCTCAAACCTGTTTACAATCGGGATAAGTGGAGCTTTCTCCCTAAAGGTTCTCAGTGGGGGTTTGTAAAAATAACCAAGTGGCAAAGCCCAAACAGAGGTTGCAGATAAAGAGCAGTGATCCTCGGTCTTTAGGATCATTTAGGCAACTGCTGGGCTTCGAAAGTTGACAACCACGCAGTCCCCCCCTTTATTCTTTGTGGACTGTCCCACCCACGCTACCCTACGCACCATTAAGATATTATTAGTCATAGCTACTCTAAAACCCTTGTGTCTAGAAAGCCAATCAACTGTTTTATTCCTCAACTAGCTCCAAGATTCAGCTTGATCCAGTCTTAACGAAGGAACGCCAGCCAGCACCACTACAAGGGGGCAAACCGCTGGTGGCAGATTTAGATTATTACATGCTGGCTTAGTAGCCACGTGATGTATTGGTCTAGGGGCCTCTCTATGTTGGACTGATTCAGCCCTTGGGGCCCTTATTGGAACCTCTGACATGGGCAAAGTCTGAACGCCTGTTCGAACCGCATTTTCCTGCCTGCCCGTCCCTTGGAGACCTGAACAAAATTGCCAGATAGGCCCCAATGGGGCTGAAAAAAAGCACACGGCATAGGTAAATTGTCTGTGTACACATTGCCAGGACAATTTTCCACCACCCCATGCACCATACTCCTGTTTTGAGATTCAGCAAGGCCACTAGTATATAGTCTATCAGGCACCACAGAGGGGAGCTAAAAGAACGGTAATTAGGGTCTCCAGGCCCTTCCAATAGTCCGGATTACTTACAAGTTCCACCAACAGCAGCGTAACCGGATTAGCAACAAAAGGCATCCCATTATAAAGTCTTAGGGGCGACTTTCCACTTGTCCCTGAGATTTTATGTTTTTTAACTTTGGTGTTTGCTTTGGACCTTGATACAGCCCCACGTCTAGTGCGTTTGGCAAGTGGTTCCCCCTATTTGTTAATGTCAGACCCCAATTTAGTTACACTTCCCACCCCTTCATTAGCTCGGACAGATCTTTTAGATCTAGTAACGCGGTCCCCTCCGTCCACCCGGATTAGGCTCGTAGAGGGTACTTGAGGTAGAACAGAGACAGCGGGGTTATCTAGATGTAAATTTTGAGGAGCAAAAAGTTGGGGGGGGGGGGGTTGTAGGCACGCTAGATGCTTATTTATTTAGGGCTGAATCAGTTCTTCAGCATGAGATCCAACTAACAGAGAAAAGACTGTCTTTGGGGGCATACATGGGGGAAATAAAATCATCCCTGGGGGCGATTAGAACTGTTAAATCTCCAGTAGTTGCCCCATGTTGATCCCTAGCACAGAGCCAGCGGAAGCAGGTGTGGCATGTCTGTCTGGTATGGCCTTGACTCCTGATTTAGGGCCCTTAGAGGAGCCAAGTGCAAATACTGTGGATATTACCCACTCCTCAAATCAAAGTCTTTGTGGGGATTACGTTTAGCGGCCATCACTAACACAGAATACACCAAACAATAAAATACTATGTGCACCACCACTTAGACGGGCCCGCCCTTGGCCCGGGCACGCCCCCGCACGTCCCATGCTGCGGGATGCTCAGCGTGTTTTTAAGCGCCTCCTGGTGCTTGTAGATGAGGTCACGGGAGTGCGCCTGCCGATAGTGTCGGGATGTGTAAGCTGAGACCGCCCACGTCTTTACCAGCGGGACGGTCTCGTCAGTAGCGGCAGTGGGGCGGCGTAGATGTCCAGAACAGCACGTGCCCAGCAGCTAGGATCCCTCAGAAGGCAAGTGACCAGCAGTAAAAGAGCATCCTGCGCTGAGGGATGCTCAGCGTGTTTTTAAGCGCCTCCTGGCGCTTGTAGATGAGGTCACGGGAGTGCGCCTGCCGAGAGTGTCGGGACTTGTAAGCTCAGATCACCAGCGTCTTTACCAAGGGGACGGTCTTGTCAGTAGCAGCAGTGGGGCGGAGTAGAGGTCCAGAACAGCACGTGCCCAGCAGCTAGGATCCCTCAGAAGGCAAGTGACCAGCAGTAAAAGAGCGTCCCACGCTGCGGTATGCTCAGCGTGTTTTTAAGTGCCTCCTGGCACTTGAAGTTGAGGTCACGGGAGTGCGCCTGCCAAGAGTGTCTGGACTTGTAGGCGGAGACCACCCGCGTCTTTACCAGCAGGACGGTCTCGTCAGTAGCGGCAGCAGTGGGGCGGCATAGAGGTCCAGAACAGCGCGTGCTCAGCAGCTAGGATCCCTCAGAAGGCAAGAGACCAGCAGTAAAAGAACGTTAATCATTATGATTATATAGAGTGGCCGTGCGTCATTGCGCAATGACCGTCTCTAAACTGGCTGTAACAAATCCGGTCATGTTTGGTATCAAAACATGCTGGAATCATACCGCCACAACGTAAACTGTGTGGGAGGTTCTGTAAAGCTCCTTCGGGAGGCCCTCAGTGCTCCCGGTACCAGTCTCCTAGACCCGAGCAGCACAACATGGCTGCTGCCAAGGAGAGACAAGATTCTGCCCTCCTGCTGACGAGCCAAGCTTGAGCAGGGGAAGGCAGAACAATCGGTATCCTGTCACAGGGAGGTGTGACCACCTTTCCAGACAGGGTTTAGTGTATTGCGCCAGGTGGGAACACTTGCCAGCGCCACTCAGTCTGCTTGAAGGGCACATTTGGTGCCCTCCTTGCTTAGTTCAGTTCAAATCAGCTCAGGGACCCGTGGATGTATGACGTTACAATGCATACTTTTACAACGCATGCCTTTACAACGCATTTTTTACAACGCAAAATCCTTTACAACGCTTTCCATTACAACACATGCCATTACAACAAATTGTCTAAAAACTACCTTTACAACGCATTCCATTACAACGCATACTACCTTTATAACGCATACCATTACAACGCATACCATTACATTGCATGTATGGTAAGTATTGGATAGTGTAGGGGTAAAAAGGAATATTCTAACTCCAGGGAGTGCAACAGTAGGGTAAGTGTTGGGTAGTGTAGGGGTAAAAATGACTATTCTAACTCCAGAGGGTGCAACAGTAGGGTAAGTGTTGCATAGTGTAGGGGTAAAAATTACTATTCTAACTCCAGGGGGTGCAACAGTAGGGTAAGTTTTGGATTGTGTTGTGTTGGTATGCGCTGTAAAGGTATGCGTTGTAATGACTGCGTTGTAATGACATGCGTTGTAGTGGTATGTATTGTAGTGTCATGCATTGTAATGGTTGCGCTGTAATAGCATGCAATGTAACGGATCTTGCGTTGTAAAAGTCTCGTTGTAATGGTAGTGCGTTGCAAAAGCTGCGTTGTAAAGGTTGTTTCCTGGACCTGTTGGCTCTGGTCACTTGGGAATCATACCCACACACCATAAACGGTGTGTAAGGTACGATTCCATGCACTGTACAGCTCCTCTGGGAAGCCCTCAGTTCTCCCAGTACCAGTCTTCTAGAACCAGACAGCATAACATGGCGGCTGCCGAGCAGAGACACGATTCTGCCCTCCTGCTGCTGAGCCGCGCTCGAGGTGGGAAAGCAGAACAATAGGTATCTTGTCACAGGGAGGTGTGACCACCTCCCAGACAGGGTTTAGTGTATTGGGGCCCAGGTAGGTGCCTTGCCAGCGCCACTCAGTCTGCTTGAGGGACACACGTGGTGCCCTCCTTGCATAGTCTAGTTCAAACCAACTCAGGGAGCCATTGGCTCCCACTCCGGCATGAAACTGCACAAAGGACATGGAAGTATCCTCCCCACTGTCCGACCCCTCCCCTGGGAGGGAATCCTGAATCGTCCCAACCCTTTCCTTAGGCTACTTAAGGGCTTACCTGTAGGTGGGTCCGTAGATTCGTCATGGGACAAGATTCATATCAAGACACCAATTCTTCTTCGACCATCTGGGCACACTGGACTTCGCTAAGGGTTTTGAGACTGCAACTGAGAAGACTCCTGCTGCTCCTGGTTTTGTTGACCTGCTGGTCTGCTGCAACGCCGTGCCTGTGCTTTATACAGGAACCTTCCAAGGCCAGTGGGCAACCAAGACACCTGAAGGAATCTACCTTGAAGTGAAGGAGTTACTTCCCTGCATCTGCAGGCACCGTAACAAAGCTGACCAGTCTCCTGATCCTGGGCTCCCACGGACTCCATAAGGCTCAGCAACTCAAGTGGTAGTTCTTCGCAGCCCTCAAGGTCTGCCCTGTCCTCTCACCAGCTCTGACACCAGTATCCCTCATCGGAGCCACAGGAATCGAATCCATGTGCACTGTGTCGACTTGCCGCTGCAAAGGCTTGTTGGTTTCCTTTCGTCAAGATCTTCGGGCTCCAAGTAGCCATGACCTGAAGCATCTCCAGTGACCAAGATCTTCGTCCTCACAGCAGTTTGCACCGTGGGTGTGCAACTTTGGTGAGCTGCTTGAGATCCTCTGCGACTCCAGTGCCTCTAGTCTGTGGGTCCCCTTGAGTGTCTTCTTTGAATTCAGTGGGCTACCCTTATTGCTGCGGCCTGCTCTGACTCGCCTGGACCTTGCTGGTCCCGACACTGCACCTTTTTCGAATTCACCGGTGGTTGCAGTTGCCAATGCTTGTTGGTGCTTCCGATGGACACCGACCCCTCAACTCTCGACATCCGACACCTCATGAACGGCTCCTGGTCTTCCACCGCGTTGCCTGGTCCGCACAGCTGCAGCTCCAAGGTCACCGTCAGCTCTCCTGCAACACCCAACATCGGGGGGCATTCGTCTTCCATGGCCCTGGTCACTTGTGAGTGGCATAGACTCGGTACCCTCTGCTTGCAGGTACTTCTCATCCTAAATCCACCTTTTGGTTCCACTGCAGACACTCACCTTCCCCAGCAGCGGCATCTTCCTGAAGTCCTCCATTGAGTTCGACGACGGTTTCGGACACCACTTCACACCTACGCACCCGGTTTCCCTGGTGTAAGTATCCTAATTCCTAGGGTATCCACAGGTGGGGTAGCTCTCCAAATTTCTGTCTTCCACAGGGTTTCTTAAGGGTCCACTGGGAAGGGTCCTCCTCCTTTAAAACTATAACTGTGACTTACCCATTGACTTTTATTGAGCCCGCTGTTGTGTTCCCACTCTGCACACGGCCTCAGTGGGGTTCCTTGGGTCTCCAGCACTTCTACGGCTTCTGGACTCGAGTCGATGTTCGCATACCACTATTTTAGTTTATGGTTTGGTCTCCCCTTGGAGACCACTGTGTATCCGAACTACTTACCTGTTTTATTTGCAAAGTATTGTGTGTATTGAGTATATCTTCAGGCAGGAGATATTTGTATGTGTTAGTGAGTGTCTGATTATAAATACATATTTTTATAAATACACGTTGTGGTTCTTTTTTATACTTAATCTATACCAATAAGATTATGTTCTGGTAAAACCAGCTTTACACTCCTTCTGAAGGCTGCTCTCCACAGCTAACACTTAGAGAGCTTTCTAAGGTCGTCTAAGACTACTAAAATCACCATAAGGGTTGTCTGGATTAGTGCAGGGTGCTACACTTAAGTGAGCACCATATACTAAGCCAGCTTCTCACACAGATGCAATAGGAATTTGCCGGACAGTTTGGTTAGAGCTAGACCCAACAATCCGTATCAGTTTGCCTAGAAGTCCACTACAGGCGATAACCTCATTAACCTCATAAGTGCTGCGCCTAGTCCAACCGCCCACGGCACCACTACCTCGGGAGTGCTGCCGTCGGCCGTTGGACGTTCGAACCTCACCTGCGCAATGGAACGTTCAGCACTGGAGCTGGACGTTCCATAGCTGCTAAGGTGTTAAAGGGAACAATCGCTGAAGCCAATGCCACCCGTGTGACAGTGCTATTGTCATGGACAATATAACATACAGCAAGATTAAAGTCAAGCTCAACAACATGACAAACTGTGAAAGTAGCAACGTTATATACTTTATCATTTACCCATGTAATTTAGGCTATGTTGGCGAGACAGGAATAGATTTCAGAACCAGTTAAGTGAACACAAATCAGCCGTACACAACAAAAAAGCCCAGGTCCCTTTGGTGGCTAACTGTTTCAAGCTTGGACACACAGAGAAGGATTTAAAATGGACTGTTTTAGAGAAAATAGCCAATATCCAAAATAGGGACAACACTGCATATAGTAAGAAAAGTCTTCTCGATTTTTTTATTTGTACTCTGTCGTAAGGACAGAGTACAGTGGGAAAATCCACTACAGGTGCTTTGCAGACTGTTTATGCAGACTTTAATAATACTTGATCTTGGTAGCCAGGCATTACTGAATCCCTCCCTCTAATAGAGTCGGTTTCACGCCATACATAACTTGCCTTTCTGGGCTATGAGCTTCTATTTGCTTAGTAATTGTTAATAAGGCTTTCTTTTCTTTTTTGTTTATTAATAAGGATGAATAGGGATGATCTATTTTCCCATAGCCTGGGCCTCTGTTGTTTTGACATATAGCGTATAACTAGTTTCTGTCCTATTCACGGTTGAGTCTTTATCGCTCCAAGATGGCCACCATGTTTGTTATATAACTAGGCTTTGGTCATCACCCCTTAGTTTGGGGTTGGAGGTTGTCTCCTTTCATCCAGCTAAAGTCTATTTCTGAGGCCTATCCCCCGTTTTCAGTCCTTTGTTTACATATATAAGGCCCTGTGTTGCGCGGATTACGGTATCCAATAGAGATGTGTTCCGTTAGTACACCTTTTTTAAGATAGCCGTCCATACTCCGATCAGACACAGCCCCAGGAGTTCCGTATTTGTTTTTATCAGGGGAAGTCTCTTGCTCCCATTGGCCATGGAGGGGTCTATGCAGCGCTTAAAGGTTGAAGTAGCCACGCTCTTGTCTAGCTTGTGTTCTTGATGGCAGCGGGAGTGTCTGCCGTACTTCGGTGGTATCTCAGAGGAGTTTATGCGACTTGGACTTCGCCAAACTAGGAAAGCCAGTGCAGAGCTTCTTTAGTTCTAATTCTTATGCTTCGATGTGGGACGTATACAATTCCTGTTCCTTGATGTGGCGATTCTCTGACGAGTATCTTTGCGTTTTTAAAGTCCCAATGCAGGACGTGTGTGATCTCAGTCAGTGTTCTAAATGATTACAAGACAAACATTTGGGTTTAATTTCCCTTCTATTGGGGACCGCTTTTTAACCTGATTTCTCCACTCGGTGGCCCTTGTAAGGTAACCGTCCACGTTTAGTTTGAGTGAAGGCGAATACGACAAACCTCTATAGGTATCTCTTCCCCTATTACATTGTTTTTTTGTAGTTTTGTGGATTCTGCATGGTTGAGGTTCCAAACAGTTTAGCCTTTTAATTTATTTCCATTGTTGTTTGTGTTGGTAGGAGTTAGTGTGGAACGCTGGGGCCATACCGGAGATTTCCGTCTCATCAATATTTTTTCCAAACTAGCCATTTGTCAGCAAGGGGGCAGGCGCGGGGGTGGTTGTGGGGTGCGTGTTTGTATATATTTCTATACTACACTATGGAACGATAAGGTGTCTTAGTGATTTCTGGACACGAGCATGAAGATTCACACTGGTTTGAGTGTAACTAAGCTGTACGGTTAGGCACATAATTTGTGATGGTTGATCATGTCATTTGTGTTTCACTTTGTTTTGGTGCATTTTGTGTGTTTAGATTGAAGTTTTAAAGAAAGGGTAAGTATATGGTGGACTCTTTTCTCTCTGTGACTTTCTCGGATTTGGGTTAAATGTCCGATTTATCTAGGTATACATAAAGGGCCTTTCTTGCTTTGCCTAGTTACTAAAACATTCATTTTTATTTCTACTGTACCAGTGAGCAGCAGTCTCCACCTTTTTTCCTCTACCTTTGTTGTTGTTATATCTTGGTTTGAATCTCCAATTTGTGCCCTGAAAAAGGTGTGTGGTCGGCTGGCCACTCCATACCGAAACGCATGTTGGCACATGCGCTTCTGCCTCCGACAAGGCAATGAAATACAGTTAACCAAAATGACAAATGATTATATGCTATAAATTGTATGAATATATGCCTGACATAGACCTGTAAATGTTTTTCAGGCCTTAGTGTATTTTAAAATGATTAACTTCTGGCTTGGCATTGCATTTGAGGCAATTTATTCTTCCTCTTGATCTATGACGTTCCTATGTCAAAGAGGCAAGTAAAATACAGTTTTAATGAGTTATAGGATGGTGTGTAAGGTATGAGTGGTATGTATGAAGCTTGTGAGTGTCATGAGTTGTAGTTTATAAGCATGAGATGGATCTCTTTTATTAAATTGTCATGCTAAAGTCATTATGCTCGAAAATATTTATTAAGAATGTAGAAATGAAGACAAGAATTTGATTTGTTCTATATATAAAAAAGTTGTTGTGTTATTAATATTTGTGATTGACTCTTCATATAGAGCATTTGTTTGGAGGTGGGTTGTTTTGCTCCTTTTTTTGTTTTCCCTGTCCCCCTCCAATATCCGTTTATAGCCTTGCGGAACCCTTTGCTTCTTTTGCGATTTCTTGAAAGCCTCATCGGTGTAAGCAGCATAGGAGGACTTGCGGGGGAAGTTCCCCCTTTGTGGACTTTTACCACATGCTGTTGTTAAGGTCGGCAAAGTAATTGTCCACCCTAGAAAGCACTCTGCTAGGAAAAAAATTTTGTGGCGGAAAGCCCACCGCCAAATGCTCTGGCATAGCGTCAAGAGTTGTGAAAAGCATGCGACCCCCGCTTCTCTAGGAAGTACAAGGCCGGCAAAGCTAGGTGGACAGTTAGAAGCTCCAGATAATTGATATAGAGGTCCTGGTGTCTGGGCTCCCACTGGCATTGGACAGTCAGGTCCTGCAGGTGCACACCCCACCCCACCCCGTAAGAGAGGCATCCATTGAACCATGCTCTGCGGAACTGGGTTGAGGGAAGGCCGCCTCTGCAACAGGTTGTTGGTGTTTCACCACTGCAGAGAGCAACAAGTGTGGTGGCCAATCAACACTAGATAGTCCCAATGACCCTCCTCCAGAGAACACTGCTGTGCTAAGGAATTCCTGTTACGGACCCTTGTGTAAGCAGGCATGGGGTACTATAGCAATACAGGAAGCAGTCTAGCCTAGGAAGCGCATGACAGCTCGGACCGTGACTTGTTGACGTGGCTAGAAAAGAAGCAGTAGTGCTTGAAAGGACTGGATCCAGGCATGGCTTGGATAGGCCATGCCTACCTCCAAGTTGGGAAGGGCTGGGTTTGGAGGTGGGATTATATGGCGTTGATGGTAAATACTAACCAATGAAGGTGGCCTATAGTGATTGGTGTGTGTTCTTTACACTGATGGGAGGTGTCACCCTTGATCAGCAAGTCGTTGAGATAAGGGAAGACGTGGACACCCTGCCTGCGCAGATGTGCAGCTACAGCTGCAAGGCACTTGGTGAATGCCTGAGGTGCAATAGTAACCCTGAAGGGGAGCACTTTGAATTGGTAATGTTTCCTGCTGACCGCAAACCTGAGATATCAGCGATGGGCCGGATGTACTGAGTGTTAAAATGGGCATCCTTGAGGTCGAGGTTGGCCATGGAGTCGCCTTGCTGTAGAAGTGCAATGACATCCTGGAGAGTAACCACATGGAAGCTCTGAAAGGATGTACTTGTTTAGGGGTCCGAAGGACCAGTCTTTTTTGGGGTATTAAGTAGTACAGAGAGTACACTCGCATGCCCTGTTGATGGTGAGGGACAGGCTCTATAGCCTCTTTGATAAGGAGCTCTTGGACCTCATCAGAGTAGCTTTTGATATTCTGGCAAAGTTTCTGTTTGTGGGATGAAATGGTGGGAGGCGTGGTAGTGGCCTACAGACAATTACAAAGTGGGATACTATCCAACACCGACTGGTCTGAGCCAGATTGTTTGCCATGTGGTAAAGAAGCCTAGGCGGTGCCCCCAACTAGTTTTGTGTTGAGTGCAGGGGGAGCAATAGACATTCACAAATGCAATGAGGGTCAGTTTTGGAACCTTTATATTTCTTATCTGCCCTAGTTGTTATGACCCTGGCTTGGATGGGATCCTAAGAGGTCAGTTGTATGGCGTAGCATTCCCTTCCGCATGTGACAGTACTCAGTAGAACAGTGAGTGGAGGAAAGGGTTGGAATCCGGAGATATCAACAATACTCATAAGAATACTTCAAAGAAATCAGGTAAGAAAGAAATGAAATGAAAGTAACCCTAAGTAGCACAAATATACACTGGTGTCTAGGGGAAGACCAAACCATATACCAAATTAGTGGAATGCGAACTCCAAAGGAGAACAGGGCGTGGACCAAAGGACTGAGATGAGCTTGGCTAACTAGGAACCACCCAATGTAGGTACCCAGGTACCCCCAAGGAGGTTGTGTTCAGAATGGAACACAGCTGTGCGTTCAATAGGAGTCAATGGAAAAGTAGCTGTTGCAGTTTTAATAAAAAAGGACTCTTCCCATAGGACCCCGAAGAAACTCTTCGGAGGACGGAAGGTTAGTGGGCCACCTCACCCTTGAATGCCCAAGGAACAAGGTTACCTGCACCAGGGAAGTCCGGTTCATAGAGGTGAAGTGACGTAGAATCGCCCGTAGACGACAATGGGAGACTCTGGAAGAAGTGAACCTGCAAGCAGAGGGGATAGTCTATGCCACTCAGAAGAGATGAGTTGGCAAGGAACAACCTATGCCTACCTTTGTCAGGAAGCTAAGAAGAGTTCACGGGGACCTAGTAGCTGCGGGGATCCGGCGACACTGTGGTGGACCAGGAGTCGTACACAAGCTGTCCCACGTCGGATACCGGTATCCAGGTGGTTGGTGTCCGGCTAGAGCACCAACAAGCCTTGGTAGCTTGTTGGTGTGGAAGACGAAAAAATTTAATTGTTGGGACCAGCAAGGTCCAAGGGACTAACCACGTGCAGGATTCAAAGCAGGCCTGAGCAAGCAGGGGAGCCCACCCAAGCAGAATACGACCCTTGAAAGGACCCGTAGGGAGGATGCTGTTCTTCAAGGGATGAGATGCTGGAGGCTACAGCTTCTTGTAGCCTGAAGATCTCTGGAGTGCACAGCCAACAAGCCTTTGAAACAGCAAGTCGATGGGGTGCACAGGGGTTTGCACCCATCGGCTCCGACGAGGGATACTGTCCTCCAAATTGCAGGGACGACAGGTCAGGCCTTGGGGGAACCACAGATCCGCCATGTATGTTGCTGAGCATAGAGAGGTCCATAGGAAGACAAGAGCAAAAGACTGGTCAGGTTTGTTGCAGTGCCTATAGATTAAGGGGTGTGATTCCTTCACTCCAAGAGAGATTCCCACAAGTCCCTGGAGAGCTTGGGAGAAGCACAAAAGACACAGATTAGGCAGAATACTTGCAGAACAGCAAGACCAGGAGCAGCAGGAGTCTTCTTTGATGTAGTTTCAGAGAGGAGTCTTGTTCCTCAACGAATATGAGGACCGACCCACGGGGGAGGCCTTAAATTCCAAAGGAAAGGGTTGGAACAATTCAGGGATCGCTCCCAGAGGAGGAACTGGACAGAGGAGAGATTCCTCCCTTGTCCTTTGTCCAGCTTCATGCCAGAACGCCTATCAAGGGTTCCTGAACTTGCTCAATCTGGTGTATGCAGGATGAGCATCAAATGTGCTCTTCAGTGCAGTCTGGTGGTGCTAGAAGGTGCCTGCTGCCCCAGCCCAATACACCAAGTAATAATAATTGCATTTCTAAAGCGCCTGGTTACACTGAACCAGTGTGTCCCCGCGCTGAGGTAACAGCTAAAAAGAGAGCAGCATCCACAGTAACCTGGTAACAGAACAAATTAGATCACAGGAAACAAATAGGTCTTCAGTCCTTTCCGAAGGATGGATTCAGAACACTCCAACCGGAGACTCTCCTGTCTGGGAGATGGTCACACCTCCCTTTGACAGGAAACCTATTAATACCAAACATGACCAGTTTCGGCACAGCCATTATATAGTTAGACATCTCGTAATGACGGATATCAACTACATGTCTAAAAATGGCTGAACACACTCTCAAAGCCTGGGAATCAACTGCAGGGATTGTAGGGGTGTCCTGCTCATGCAGGGGCACCCTCACACTTACAACCAAGCACCCTGCCCTCAGGACAGAAGGGCCTACCATAGGGGTGACTTATAGGTTTTAAGTGTAGCGACTTCAGATAGAAGGAAACTTATATCTGTTGTGAGAGGTGCAAGCGCCACCTCACACAGGCTGCAATGGCAGGCCAGCAGTCACAATTTGAGTAGTCTCCCTTGGGTGGCATAATATATGCTTCCGCCCATAGGAGACCCCTGGTGTACCTATGCCCTGGGTACATTAGTACCATATTCTAGGGACTTAAAAGGGTACACCAGTAGCCAACTGTGGAGGTACAATTGTACATACCAAAGCCATTTTGGGAGGGATTGGACAGTTGCTGTGGGTCCTGATTAGCAGGATCCCGGCAGACTACAGTCAAAACACATTGACACCAGGCAAAAAATGGGGGTAAACATGAATGCACATCCTACTTTCCTACACCCCAGACACATTTGTGGATTGTTGAACTCCTGTGAGCTGTGTGGGACACACACTGGAGAAAGGGATTCTCCCTTTACACTTCAAAAGGTTGCTGCTCTTAGATTCAGTGATAGATTACAAGGAAGGGGCCTGGACACAACTCAGGAAAGAAGATGGGGCTGATAAGGGAATCACAAAGAGCAAGGATGGGGGAGCCCTGGATTAACCCTTTTGATGCACATATCACTGTGGCTAACATCCAGGTGTGAACTCTGGTCACTCCCATGAATTGTGTTGTGGGAGAAAAAGCTTCAAAGTTTCCTTTCAAGGAAAAACAGAAAAAAGGAGAAATGTACACTTCAAAAGAAGGAGAACCTCAACATAAAACTTCAAAGATTCAGGCCCTAAATCACATTTGGTGTCTGGAAAAGGACTATAAGAAGGGGAGGTTGAGACCCCTAACTTTGTCATCTGCCAAGCAGCCAGACGTGCTGTGCAAGGAGAGGAAGCTCTGCAAGGCTTCTGCCTGTGATCAGGACTGGAGGCCAAGGCATGCTCGTCTCCCTGCAGGGTGAGGGGACATCACCCTGGGAAACAAATATCACCTGCTGCGGAGTCTGGAGCACCAGAGCAAGCCTGCTTACCGGGACCAGTGTGTTCTGTGAGGAATAGGGAGAACATTCCAGTGGAGAGCCCTACTGGGAGAACTCCCTGAGCCAGGTGTGAAGAGAATGGCTTAGCACCAATTGGGATGTTGCTCATGTGCAAGAATGGTCAGACAACCCCCGTATGCCAGGAGAGTGCTGCGTGATCTGAGGTGTGCAAGGAGCGCCATGCTAAAAGCACCAGGATCTCATCTTGCTGAAGGGACCCTCCACCCACTCCACCAACTTAGTAGCATAAGACTTGTGTCCATTGATCTCAGCAACACCATACACCAGTAGAGGCCGCCATAGTGAGGGTGATGGCACAGGAAGAGTCTATGTCCGGACCATGAGTACAGTAACAACCCCATATGCCAGGAAAGGCTGTCAGTACCACTGTGGCCAAGTGTTCAGGTTGTTGCACAGACGGAAAGATTACTCTGTGTTCAGCCGATCAAGGACATTGTGATCTGCATCTGACGAATTCCCCAAGAACCGCAAGGATGCCGCCTTCTCCAGGGAGTTGGAGGATCAAAAATCGCGCTTTCGTCCCCCAGACTGATTTGCATGTGGCTGGGTCCAAACTGGGGTGGCATGGTGAGCAAAGGAACAATAGATTTAACCCAGATCTGTTCACTGGGGGTGAATCTTTTGATTTGTTCCACATTCCGACCATCATTGTGTGTCTTTTGCTTTATCGCCCTAAATGCGGCAGGTATGCCCAGAAGTGGGATCCGGGCTCACTTTGCCACTAAATTCAAGCTAGCCTGGCTGATAAGCAGTTAAACCCTGAAATCGGTCCCAGGATGCTTGTTTGTGGTCAAGGGAGGACCTGGCCTGGCAGTTCGGGCTGGACTGTCCCATGGGTAACAAGGTCAAGACTGATTGCATATGGTCGGGTCTAAACTGGGATGGCATGGTGAGCAAAAGAACAATGGATTTAACCCAGATCTCTTGACTGGGGGTGAGTGTTTGATTTGTTCTGCATTCCTACTATCATTTGTGCTCTCTTACTTTCTCACACAGAGCACATTAAGGCTTATTTTTCATCTAAGGTATGAACTTTCTGTAACTCAGTCAGATTGGGGAAGGAAAACTGAAGTTCTATAGACTGACAAGGGTGGTAAGAAGTGACAACCTTCGGAGGAAATTTAGGGTTGATGCGAAGGACCACTGTCTGTAAGAACCTGACAGAAGGGTTCTTCCATGGTTATGGACTGAAGATCACAAATAGGCCTTAGTGAGGTGATGGCTACTAGGAAAGCTACCTTCCCAGAGAGAAATTGCATCGGATATGCCTAGAGGAAAAGGAAGACCCTGAGGGCTTCTCAACTCCTGACCGTTTATGCTGAGAACCCTGTGACTGGGATCCCACTGACCCTGGACAGTCTGGTTCCGGAGTGGACCTTCCCACCCACTGAGAGATGTGTCCATTGTAACAGTGATTTACAGGACTGGGACAAGAAAGGGACGTCCCTGCAACAGGGTGTTGGTGTTCCACCACTACAGAAAAGCGATGGGTGCAGCGGCTGATCAACACTAGATCTTCCCAATGACCCTCTGACTGAGACAACTGATGAAATAAGCAGGCCTGCAGCAGTCGCATGTGTAGTCTTCTGTGAGGTACTATTGCAATGAAGGAGGTCATCGTGCCTTGGAGGCAAATGTCGGTCTGGATTGTGACCTCTCGATTTGGCTGAAAAAGAGATAGGAATGCATGGACAGACTGGACTCCTGCCAGACTTGGGTAGGTTTTGCCGACCTATGCATTGCGGCTCGCTCTCAGATAGGGCTGAATTTGAAGGGGCTGGAGATGTGAGTTAACAGCATTGATGGTAATGCCCAGTTAATGCAGGAGGTCTACTGTGGCTTGGGTGTGTGCATGGCACTACATAGGATGATTGGCTCTATTACATAATCATCCACGTTTGGGAAAACATGGATGCCCTGTCTTCACAGGTGCAAAGCTATTGCTGCAAGACATTTGGTAAAAACTCGAGGTGCGGTGGGGACACCGAAGGGCAGCACTTAACTGGTAGTGTTGCCCACTTACCACAAACCGGAGATAGCACTGATGCACTAGATGATTCGGGATGTGGAAGTAGGCATCTTTGAGGTAGAGTACAGTCATGAAGTCACCTTGCTGTTGCAGAGATATGACATCCTGAAGAGTGACCATGTGAAAGTGTTCTAACAGGATGTAGTCTCTCAAAGTCCTGAGGTCCAAAATGGGCCTGAGGAATCTGTTCTTTTTGAGAAAGAGAAAGTAGAGGGAATACAACCCTGACCCTGTAGGTGTTGTGGCACAGGCTCTACTGCATCTTTGAGAAGGAGTGCTTGGACCTCTTCCCAAAGCAGGCGTTGGTGTTCTGGGGGAGAGGAAGTGTCTGCGGGGTGGTATGCTGAGTTGTATGGAGTGGAGTTCCAAACAGTAACTGTGTTGAATGGTGGGAGCAAAACGAATGGAAGGGAAAAGAGGCCTAGACAGGCGAGCCCCCACTGGGGGCAGAGTCGGGCAGAGAATCCTAGAAAAATGCAGAAGCTGACAATACGAAGAACGGTGAGCGTGATAAAAAAAAGACGACAGAGGGAGAGTAACCATGAGGACCGAAAAGAACACCGCGCAGGCACTGACGGGGAGCATGGGAGCACATGTCGAACAATAGAGCCAATGAACAAGTGCATTGCAAGCAACAGTTGGAGACACAGTAACTCCTAACTCGAGAAGAATTCTTTGAACAAAAGCCATCCAACACTAGAAGGCAGGAGTATGCACAGCATGTGTACCTGCAGCCATGCATGCCTCGAACAAGTGACTTACCTTTTGTTTGCCAAGTGGGAGCAGATCCTATCACTAAAACAAATCTGCAGTGCTGCTTGAAGGAGAAAGTCAGTTCAAGCTGGGTGTACAGCGAGCAGTCCAACTTCGCCAGACAGGATCAGGACTCGAGAGCGCCTGCGGAGAAGGCACTTGCTGAACCACTGAATGGTTTTATACCGCTGGAGAGGAGAGGGTAAAACTGCAACTGGGCCCTCGGGGACTCACTGCAAATGGTGCTGGAGCACCAAAGTCACTTTTGACTAAACTTTGAGTCAAAGGGGAACTCCAGTGAACGGTGAATAACCCTGACCATGTTCTAAGGAGGCTGAGGAGGGATGTACCCGATTACTAGTGCCCTAACCCAAAAGGGATTGTTATAGCTCATGATTGCCATAATTTCTTTGCATGTGTAGTATTAGAAATAAAATACTTATTTTTCTTACAAAAGTAAGTATTTGACTAGACATTGATTTATAGTTCGAACTGTGTGCACTTTGAGTTTTGAGCCCTGTTAACTTACCTGTATCTACAATGTCCCCCGAAGGAGTCAAGTGAAAAAGGGGTACTTGGCCCAGCTAAGGATCTATGGTAGATCAGGCCGTAGGACAATAGGAGTAAAAGGTTTAAACCACAAAGGTTGGGCCCCATAGCCCATGCGTGCCCCATTACTTCTGAAAGGGGTTCCGACAGTGTCTCTTAGGGTTGGTTCTATCTTCTCTATCATTTCATATTTACATCAGTTCTTTATTAGATAATTTAATTTAGAGTGGCTCTTCATAAGAATAAAAGGAAGACCATATTCAACATACATTTAAAACTTCCAGAACCGAAGGCTCGTTCAGTTTACTTCCAACATGTCTCCAAAACACAATGTTGAATCAATCGTAATGGGCTTAAGATCACTATGGATAAAACAGAGGCGCTCATGTTGGTTAATAATTTATCGCCATGGCATGCTACTGCCCTGGTCTGACATTTTGGATTGCTGGCCTGAACTTGTGTTGCAGGTCAAGAGCCTGGAAATAAAAATTGGAATCACTAATCTTGGTAAACGTTTCCTCATGTATCTTTTTTAGGGAAACTTAAATTCATGTTACTACCAGAAAACGCTAGACCATTGTTGATTTCTGCCACCATCAGTGCTAGAGTTGATGACTGAAATACCCCTTATTAGGGTACTTCTAAATATCTAGGCATTCCTAAATATTAAATCAGATGCCTACAGCTGATTCAAAATCAAGCTGGACATTAAAGTCCACAAGTACCCCATTTTTTTAAAGCCACACCTCATTTAAACTACAATGGCTTCTAATTCACAATAGAGTGCTTTTTAAATCTGCCTCTAGTGTTCATAAACACTTATACAGTCAAGCTCTTGGCTTTCCTAAACTGAGTTTATTCCTTTACATTCCCAGGAGATTCTTTAGGATTGTCTTCGGCCCTTCTGCTTAGAATTCCTATATTTAAGAAGATCCTTAAAGGAGATACGGCTTTCTTGAGTCTGGTCCATACATTCTGGAACCAGCTGCCTCTGGGTATAAGGCAGACCCATTCTCACTTGGCTTTCATGAGAATCTTAAAAGGCTTTTGTTTGCTAGCTAATTGTTCTGCTTCATCGTGAGACTCCCGTATAAATGGCATGCTTTATAAGTTATTTATTGTAACATAAGCAAGCATGACAAAGGATGACACACTTGTGCTGGTCAGTTTTCTGCATCCACTGGATCATCAAAGTTTGACATTGCTATTCAGTTATTACAACTGATTTCTATGTCAAGAGTCTTTTTACCATAGGCTTGGCAACCCTATTCACAAATTACATTAAAAGCTATAGTTACGGGGGGTGGCCAGGAGCCGAGCGGAATGGCTGCGTGAGCCGAGAGCTCCGTGGGTTAAGTGACCCCCTCATCAATCTGTCATACTATCCGACCATATTTAAACTCTCTGAGGACTGCCCATACGGCCCAGGACCAAGCGGCATCGATCGGTGTCCATCCCGCACGAATCCTAGGCTGGACACCAGAGAAATCCGCATCGGCAGTTAGCGGCCTACAAGAGAAGTGCAGCATCGGCCCACAGTGAACCAGGTGGCCGGGCGGAAGTGGAGGCAAGGCGCCTGCATTACGCAGGAAGTTGGCCCTGCCATCGGCACGCTCTGTGCCACAAGCACGCTCCTTCTTCTCCCCCGGAGCTGCTGGATGCGGGACAGTTAGCGGACAGTCAGGGCAACGCTCCGGACCCCCTGCACGACGGACCCGGGGCAAGGACACACGAGTGACGTCACGAGACTCAACACCCAGCAGCGCTGCCGTAGATCAGAGGGTATCGCGTCCAGCTCATCACGAAGCCCCACTTCAAATAGCGCTGCACCCGCCAGCAGTCCACCGCGCTATGCTACTTCTTCCCAGGGGACCTCTATAAGCCTTGCTGGTGCACTCAACCCCTAAACAGACACAACAGCTGCTGCGGTGCGCGCCACGGCCCGTACGAGAAGAAAACCAAGCCCCGGTCTGCAAGAGCCTCAGTGCGGAGCGACAGGGGAGAGGGAGCGTTTTCACTGCTGAGTAAGATTGGCCATATATGTGCGCAAATTTACCGTGAAGACCAACACTGAAGGAGGCCATGGCGTCCCGCTGGAGCAGGAACTGATCCTGTGGCCGGCCCCTCCCCCCCTCACACGCGGACATCATACGTGGGGTGCGCAAGGAAGAGCCGGCAGGAGTGCCTCTCAGCGACACCATACGACGACAGGTACACCTGGGCAGGGTCATTACTGCATAGGTCGTAAGACTCACACCAAAGTAGCACACTCTGCGAGGTCACACTACTAGCACAGACCTGGTGCGTAGAACTGTACTGCCCGGACCCACATAGCTCCTGAGTGACATGCAGTCCTTGCGGCGCCATCAGGCAATGGGACACTAAGCATTAATCCCATGATACTCGGCGGAACCGGGGGAATTGCGCACCGGTGGCGCCAACCGAACACCTCAGCATTGCATCAAGACAAATCCGGCGGTGGTTACACACCTCAGCACCAGTACATGCAAAACCTCTTCTCTTGAGGAGTAACAGAGCACCACCTTGGTAAGGTCGCTTAGACGGTCTAAGACAGGATCACACCCAGAGGACTTACCCGATGGTGCCAGATCCTAGTCCGACTCATTCACGTCCCACGGCAGAGGACATAACTCCGCCAGAAGAAACGCCATGGTGGGCAGAGGATCGAAGTCACAGTCGGCCCAGGCGAGGCTGGACAAGTTCGCTTACGATAAACACAACCCACCAGTGACTGAGTCCAGGACGCCCACAGGGAAGATGCCAGAGGGAGATGGCAATAAGAAAATCACACTGGAAGACGTGATGAAGACGCTGGCGCAAGTACATAAGAAGGTGGGGACAATATCTACGGACGTCACCCTGCTCCGAGCGGATTTCCACAAGATGACAAAGAATAAAGGAGGTGGAAATAGTCACAAAATCGCTTGTAGAGGACGTCTCAGAATTACAGACGGCGATGCTACGCATTGAACACGAAAATAAGCTGCTCAAAGAAAAACTGGACGATCAGGAAAGGCGCTCCAGAAGGAATAACGTTAGAAATTTAGGAATTCCAGAATCAGAGGGTACAGCGGCGATGGATCTCTATGTGGAAGACCTGACAAAGACCAGACTACAACCCAAGGGATTGTCCCACTTCTTCTCTGAGGAAAGAGCGCACAGAGTCCCTGGTGGCAAGCCAAAACCGGGAGCAGCCCTGAGGCCGGTCCTGGCCAGACTGTTTAACTTCAGGGTCAGGGACGCAATCCTTCAAGCGGCTAGAGTATCTCCGCCAATCCAGGTACAAAACTCTACACTCGCCTTTTACCCGGACTACACAGCCGAGGTATCACGCCGGCGGAAGTACTTCATGGACGTCAAGAAGGCACTAAGAGCACAGGAACTTCCATATTCAATGTTGTTCCCAGCGCGATTGAGAGTGGTAGCTGAGAACAAGACTTGGTTTTTTGATACACCGGAGGCACCATTTGACTGGCTGGAGGGCTGGAGGACAGCCGAGGCGCCACGTCGCTCAAATAGGAATCTCCGAAACCAGCATCAAGAGGAACACGCCGGTTCCCAAACATCGCGACGTGGCACGCCTGACCACTCTCCGAGGGCGACAGCAAACGGTGGAAAACACTGATGGGATCAAGAAACACAAGGCGATCGCCGGCATTTTTATGGCCTAAGACATTACAGATCGTGCTGCGGCTGGACACTGGCCTAGGGCAGGCCGAGGAGGGCAAGAGGGGTCACAGACTCTGCGGGACCTTCACCCCGGCAAGCAAGTAACATGGGTTTTAAGGGGAAAGAGCACTCTGCTAAGTTGGGGGGGCGGGCAGTTCAAGGTCAGTTATGCAGGGAGGCAGGGAGGAGGGTGGGATGGGAGGTATTGTTTTTTCTATTGTTGGTTCTTTGTTTTCTGGCAGGACACGATGTGCAGGACACACTGGCGACGTCTCTGGCGGGTAGGCCGCACGCGCCACCAAGCTCAACACATTCTCTAACACATGACCCCTTTACGGATGGCGCACGCCTCACAGAATAGCACTCCTGTGGGAGGTTAACGGGAGACGCAAGTCTCACCACTATAGATAATGACAAGGAATGTGCGGGGCTTGGGCGACAAAATCAAAAGGGGATTAGTCATGCAAAATATAAAGCGCATTGGCCCGGCTCTAGTCCTCCTGCAGGAGGCACATCTGGTGGGCGCAGCATGCAAGGCGTTATATAGTGAAGGCTACCACATGACGGCACACTCAGAGTTCACAGCTGGCTCGAGGGGGACTGGCATTTTAATACGGAAAACGTCCCCCTTCATACTAGGACAAACTAAAATAGACGACCAGGGCCGCTTTGCGGCCGTTCAGGGGCAATGGGAAGGCAGACCACTCACTATAGTCTCGGTTTACATCCCCTTGGCACTCCACTCAGTCGCGCTGCCAGCGCCAGGGAAATTCCTCCTATACTTGCCGGAGGGAGATCTTATCCTAGGCGGGGATTTTAACGCAGTTGCCAATGATCGGCTAGATAGGTTCCCTGTCAGATCACAGACACAAGGGCCTTCTCGATTCAGCGGATTCTTAGAAGCGCTGGGTTTGACGGACGTATGGTGACACCTACACCCCACCGCCCAACACTATACCTACTATTCCGCTACGCACAGTAGCTTGTCACGCATCGACTATTTCCTGACATTAAGTGCCGGGCTCCTCACTATTGACGATGTAAACATCCGACCCAGGGGAATATCAGACCACTCCCCAATGACACTGTCTCTCTCCTGCTAAGAAAAGACCCGCAAAAGGGTATACCCGATTTCCCGGGATACCTCAAGGTCCAGACAATAAGGAAAGACCTGCGGAAAGCCACCCGATACTTCGCTGAAAACACGGCAACGGTATCGTCTCCTTCGGTATTATGGGAAGCGTACAAGACAGTTTTGAGGGGCAAGCCATCGCGTCGATAGCAGGGTACAAACGTACACAAAGACGAGAAATGACAGAGCTAGAATTGGCTCTTCACACAGCAAACACTGCACACATGGCAAATCCAACACCGGCCACACTGCATGGGTTACACTTATGTCAACGGCAACATGACGAACATGAAACAGACCATAGCCAATATAGCAGCAACTACACACAGAATTTACGACTTGGGGGACAAAGCAGGGAAAATGCTAGCCTGGCTGGATGGAAAAGGGGGTGGCAATAAGAACATAATGCAGCTGTGTGCTGCCGACGGAACGCTCCTCACACGCCCGGCTGCTATAGTTAGTGAGCTGGCAGACTACTTTCACAAGATATATACCCCAACTGTGGAGGTGACAAGGGAGGCGGCACTGAGCGCCCTCAACGCCATACCGACGCAAACACTTGCATCGGAAGTGATGGAAGACCTAGAAGCCGAACTCACGACAGGCGAAATACAACTGGCCATCAATGCGGCAAAATCTGGCAAAGCACTGGGCCCCAATGGGATTCCCATAGAATGGTACAAAGCGATGTCAGAGACGCCGAGCGCTCCGCTCCTGGCAATGTACAGGGACAGTCTGGAACATGCTGAACTCCCACTAGATCAGCGAACAGCGACGATCGTAGAAATCCCGAAGCCCGGCAAACCACCAACAGAATGCACCTCCCAATCTCCCTCTTAAACGCAGAGGTTAAGATTCTGGCGAAACTACTGGCTAATAGATTGATGCCCCACCTCTCGCAATTGATCCACTCGGATCAATCGGGCTTTATGCCGCACAGGAGTACCGCACTAAATCTTCGCCGGGTTCATGGAGTACTGGCACGCACACCACACCTGACTGCGTCGGCAGTAATACTGTCCCTGGACTAAAGGATGGTGTTCGACATGGTCGAATGGCAATATCTCTTTGCAGTGCTCGAACACATGGGATTCGGTCCCAAGTTCAGATCCTAGATACAACTCCTCTACTCCAACCCACTGGTCCATGTTACGGCGAACGGTCATATTTCACACCCCATACAGCTGGCCAGGGGGACACACCAGGGCTGCCCTTTGTCGCTCCTATTGTTCGCCCTGGTACTGGAACCTTTGGCGACTTTAATAAGGACTACTCCGCTGCTACAGGGGATTAACTGGGGAGAGGGCTGGGAAGACAGAGTCTCCCTCTATGCAGACGATATGCTGGTCTATTTGATGGAACCAGAACGTGGTATACCGGAACTCGTTATGCTATGCGATAGCCTTGGAACGGCGTCCGGTTACACAATCAATTGGACAAAATCCGTCATTTATGTGTTGCATGGCCCAACGCCGACCCTGCCCTCTGACTGTCGGCTGGTGATAGCGGGATCCTCCTTCAAATACCTCGGAATACATGTCACCCAAGACTCGTCTGAGTTTGACGACAAGAATCTGAAGCCGCCGCTAGACCGCCTGAGACGCGATGTACAACATTGGGGGGCTCTGCTTTTGACGCGGATAGGGAGGGCAGGACTATTTAAAATGATGGCGTTGCCACGCTTCCTTTATGCGCTGGAGAACACTCCTGATTTGGTGTTGCCGCGCTATTTTAAACAAGTAACGACCATGATCTCGGGTCTGTTATGGGGGAACCTCCCTGCCAGGATCGCTCACGCGAAGCTGAACAGGAGCTGGTATGACGGTGTGATTGCGTTGCCGAATTTGCAGATATATTATTGGGAAACTCAATTAAAAATTATTAATCAATGGCTACATATACCCCAAGACGATCCGGCATATCAGGCCGACCGAGCGCAACTAGGCACACACAGTTTATTGGCGACTCTTTATCACAAAGGTCTTGGCGGTGAAACTTCAAGGACCCACGAAACACACCGTGGCGCTGTGGCACGAGGTGCAGGCGAAGCTGAAATGGGGTGGTAGAATCACTAGCCTGACCCCGCTGTGGGACACCAAGGTACTGGGACATTTGAGACGCAGCAAGTGCCTTTACGCAGTGGGATAACATCGGCATTTCAACGGCGGGTGACCTATGGGCGGGGGGGGAACTGTGGTCCCCTTCTCTCAGCTCCAGCAACAATATGACCTAGGCCCAAATGAAACGTATAGATATGTGCAAATTCGACATGCACTACTTACAGTGATACCGGTAGGCACAGACGTCCCTGAATCCTCGCCGATGGAAGACCGACTGCTTACTGACTTTATGCTACACAGTGCTACCTCCCTTACTTATCGCAAACTGCTGAACAACCTACCTGACCCCACGAGCACACTATGGGAGAAATGGGTGGGCGCATTGGGAGAATTAGATGACAGATTGGAATGCGGCTCTAGCATCCCCAAGAGAAACGGGCATTTCGACCAGGTTCCGATTGGTGCAGCTTAAAATACTGCATCGGATCTATTACACCAGGACCACCCGACACAAGCTCCGCAGGGCGCCACATCCCTACTGTCTCAGAGGGTGCGGGGAGGAAGGAACTTTCCTACACACTATTTGGGACTGCACCATAGTGATGGATTACTGGAGACGGATAATGAGCACCATCTCCCAAACACTAGATGCTTCCTTACCTCCAGAACCCCGCACATGTCTGCTGAATGTGTGGGACCCGAATGATCTCACTCGACAGGGGCAGCTGTGGGCCACGATAGGCATTATGGTCGCTAAAAGAGATATAGCGCAAAAATGGGGGGCAGCAGATTCACCTACCTTAACACAAGGGTGCAAGAACATGGACATGTTAATGCTGATAGAAAGAGCAGTATATGCGGCGAGGGCGAATCCACGTAAATGGAATAAAGTGTGGTTGCCTTGGAATGGGTATTGGGGTGACTTTTGTGACCCGCTGCCTGAAGACGACATAGCCAGTTCAGATGACGAGGGAGGGAAGGATTGACATGATCGCACAGCTGAAAGAGAGTAGTACTGATATTGATTGACAAACGATGGGGTGACGGCCCGTCAAACTGCCCCGGACGTAATCAGTTCACGCAACGCCTGACACGATTGTCTCAACACATTGTCAAAGTCCTGATATGGAACACTGTGAATACTACCAAAGTTTTAGTTTAAAGTGTTAAGAATGGTATGTATTTTGAAATGTTCTCCTATAGGTTATACAGACAGTTTAATAACGAAAAATCAAAAGTAGGACAACATTAATCTTTGAGTACGCAATGGTTTATTAATTGATGCAGATATCCACTACTACGCCGCCGGACCAGTCGTTGTCGGCTGATGGGCTGTGTAACTTCGTTAATGTTAAATGCAACTTTGCACTCTCGCAGCCGGCCCCCGGGTTGTAGGCTCATTGCTGTGTAATGGTATTGGATGCAATAAAGGTCTTACAAAAAAAAAAAAAAAAAAGCTAAAGTTACAAGCTTAATCACTTATGTATCTCCTTCGAGGTAAGCGTTACACTTTACCCTTTAGTTTAACACTGAGTCATTAGTTACAGGGGAACCTCCTGTTGGCATGCTTATGAACACACAAATGGCTGTCCACAAACATACAAGGGCAAAGCATTACAGCTTATACTTAAAACTATGTAGAAGAATTTCCACCCAACAGAATCTCAATCATGTTTGCGCTGCATGTGCTGCCTTAAACAGGTTTCACAGAGTATGGCAGACTCTGAAATAATCACAGGACCAGCAGAAGGGAGTACTACATTACCAATAGTTCTAGGAGCAGGATATAGTGCAAAAACGGTATCGATTACGATTGTCACATTACTTTATAGAAAATACAAATAGTATCACACCCCTATATGAGACACCGAAAACAGACCATGGCCATTGAAGCTAGAGCAATAGATTCACAAAACGGCTCCTTGTATTCTCCAATGAACAGTGAAAAGTGAGCATCACATTTCTGTACAAGTCTTCCTCAGCAGCCACCACCTTTGGATATTTAGATTATAAATCATTCAAAAAACACTTCTGCCAAAGGACTGCTTCTCATTCAAATAGAATTGCCCCACCCCTGCAGCCAACAGACACAGCAGTAAAGCTTCAGAGTCATCCTTGTCCTACCTTGATTACTTCTGGAAACTGCTTCATGCGCTTCCCGCATGGGGAATAGTACCAGGTTTCACCCTCCCAACGGTGACTGCCTTTCTTAATGCGAACCTCTCTCCTCCACCTAGGTAGTAGGTGCAAATAAAAGATTCAGTGCCTTTCTGTGTCAAGAAATAGAGAGCAGTTTAGGATGAGGCAATAGAGTGTAAAGCCTGAGTTCCTGCACTCCTCCAGACTGAAGACATATGAAAACTAAGGTCAAGGTTTAAGAAATTCCTTTAAGTGTAGAACACTTTTGGACAGCTACTGAACATAAGGTTCTAATCTTATCTTATACCACAAACGTGTTATTTTCTCAACTGAAATGTGCTTGGAGGTTAATAGTTGAAATGAGCAAAAACATTCAGACTCAAAGTTCATTCTCCAAAGCCACTTATTCCATGGTTTTAAGATGTAGTGGTGAACAAATTAATAACATTTGGGAATGTTTTTTCAGGTAGATACTATATGTAACTGCAGATTCCTCAAATTAGAATACTCCCTCAGCGCCAGACTGGATCTGGAAAACTTTGTTAAATGGTAGTGCTTCAGTGTGCTGCTAGGTGGCGGCACAGTGCGGTTCTGAGCTGACTCCACACTGCTCCAGAAGTGAGAGAGCAGAGACACTTAAGTACCACCACGTCGGTTTCGGTCTTTCCCTTTCAGAGCCGTCAGAAGAAGAGTGGGAACAATTGTTGCAATCAGTGGGCTGAATACTAATTTTGGTCCGTTCTAGATAATAAAAACATGCCGTTCCACAAAACCTGGAGGTGGTTAGAGTATTTGCCAGAAGGTCAGTGCCAAAGTTAAGTTACTTGTTCTTCTGATGGACACTTATAACCTCAGATTCCTCTCCTTAGAAAATATACCAAAACTGTACCTGTCCAGGTGTACAGTCTGTGGAATTAATTCAGACAAAAAGTCTGTCAGAAATTAGCAAGCGAAATGCCATTTTTGCTGGACCTGGTTATCAAGGCAGCAGTGCTTCGTGAACATGTGCACGGACGTGTCCAGACCAGGCACTCAGTATGTCAACGCAGTGGTAAAAGCCTTAGCCCTTCTGGAATGGGTTCACAGACCTTCAGCAGTTGTAGAATGGGAGGAGTAATTGGAGGGCTGATGCCCCTGCTGGTCTACACGGTGCCTGCCAGACCCACATCCATAGCCGCGAAGGGACTGGGATACCTACTGCATCAGTTGGGAAGGCGGTACACCAGTCCTCTGATATAGCATTTAACATTTTTTAATTGAAGCAGTTTAGAACAGGTCGACAGCTCCAAGGAGTGCTGTAGCTCTACTGCTCTTTAAGTGCAGAGTCTGCTTTCCGACCAAAAAGGAAGGACTCAAAGGGCATATCTATGAAGGGGGCCTGTACACAATCAGAGAATCCTGTGGAATGCATCCACGTTTGTCGACAAAGTAGAACACTAGTACCTACTGGCTTTCCCAGGAGGTCCATATTTTCCAGACCAGAACTGTAGAAGGCTGGCTTAGTATATGGTGCTCACCTATGTAAGTGTAGAACCCTGCACTAATCCAAAGAACTCTTATGGTGATTTTAGTGGTCTTAGACAATAGAAAGCTCTCTAAGGGGAAGCTGTGGAGAGCAGCCTTCAGGCTTGGTCCAGAAGGAGTGCACATCAGCTTATTTTACCAGTACTTAATCTTATGGTGTAAGTTCACTGAAAAAGAACCACACAGTGTAGTTATAAAAAGGATAATGTTATTTACCCAGTAAGCATCTGTTCTTGGCATGTAGAGCTGTAGATTCACATGCTTTGCATACTACTGCCATCTAGTGTTGGGTCCAGATGTTTGCAAGTTGTTTTTCTTCTAAGATGTCTTTCCAGTCACGAGGTAAGGTGACTCCTCCCTTCGGTGATAGTGCACATGGGCATCGACTCAATTGTTAGATTGTTTTCCGGCAGAGGGTGAGAATGGAATTAGTAAAGGTAGAAGAGTGATGTCCATGCGTATGTATGTAAAGTAAGAAAACTGCAACAGTTATAGGGGAGGTGGGTGGGCGAATGTGAATCTACAGCGATACATGCCAAGAACAGATGCTTACTGGGTAAGTAACATTATCCGTTCGATTGATGTGAGCTGTAGATCCCATGCTTGGTTTAGACTATACAGCAATAAACTCTCAAAGCAGTGACTAACCTATAGCTGTTGCAGTTGTTTGAAAAAGTGTTTTAAGTACTGCCTGGTCTACATTAGCTTGTTATCTCGCTAACACATTTCTACACAATAGTGTTTGGTGCATGTGTGCAGTGTAGACCATGTTGCTGCCTCACAGATTTCAGCTAGGGGAATATCCCCTAAGAAAGCCATAGTAGCCCCTATTCTACAGGTGGACTGTGCTCTAGGAGGTATGGTCAAGGTTCTTATCGCTTTCACATAACATGTTTGGATACATTTCACGATCCATCTTGCAATGCCTGATTTAGAATGGGATTGCCTTGTTTGGTGGTTGAAAAAGCAACAAAGTGCTGTTTTGTCTAACGAAAATCTTTTGTTCTTTCTACATAATATCGTAGAGCTCTTTTAACATCTAGTGTGTGTAGAGCTCGTTCTGCTACAGAACAGGTTGAGGAAAGAACACTGGTAACTCAACTGATTGATGTGAAAAAAAACACTTTAGGAAGAAATGTGGGATTGGATCGGAGAACCACTTTGTCTTTGTGAAGTTGAAAGAAAGGCCTTGTATGGTTAGGGCCTGGAGTTCACCAACTCTCCGTAAGAAAGTGATTGCAATAAGAAAAGCGAACTTCCATGAGAGAACTTGTAGTCGACACTTGTGCATTGGTTCAAAAGGTGGACCCACTAGCCTCATTAGGACTATGTTCAAGTTTCATCCTGGTGCAGGTGGAGCTCTTGGAGGCAATTACTCTTTTTAGTCCTTCCATAATGGCTTTAATCGCTGGTACTCTGAATAGAGATAAGCTACTGCTGCTAAATGCAATCGAATGGATGTGTAGGCTAATCCAGATTGCTGCAAGTGTAAGAGATAGCAGATGATGTTTTGCACTGAAGCATCAAGGGCATTTATATTGTTATTGTTACAGTATATAACAAATCGTTTCCACTTTGCTGCATAACAAGCTCTAGTAGTAGGTTGCCTAGCCTCCTTAAGGATATTCAAACAGTCTGGTGGTAATTGTAAATAACCAAACTCTCTGACTTCAGTAGCCAAATCGATAGGTTGAGTTCCTTGGGATTTGGATGCCTGATTTCTCCATGGCTCTGAGGGAGGAGATTGGAATTGAGATGCAGCTTTTGGTGTGGAACTACTGAGAGCTCTAGCAGGGTGGTGAACCAAGGTTGACATGCCCATGTGGGAGCTCAGAGAATGAGTTTGAGGGATATCAGTCAGAGCTTCCGAACTACCAGCGGAATGGGTGGGAGAGGCAGTAAAGCGTAGGCTAATATCCCTAACCAGTTCATCCATAGGGCATTGCTTTTGGAAAGCGGGTGTGGGAACCTGTAGGCAAAGCTTGAGCATTTTGCGTTTTGAGCTGTGGTGAACAGGTCTATGTGAGGAAATCCCCATTCCTGAAAGTAGGGAAGAAGAATCTGGGGATGAAGTTTCCACTCGTGGATTTTCTGTCTCTGTCTGCTGAGGTCTGCATTTGATTGTTTACTCCTGGAAGATATTCTGCTAGGATTTACATTTTGTGATGTATTGCCCAATTCCAAAATGTTTTTGGTAGGCGTGACAGCTAGAGTGTGTCCCCCCACTGCCCCGTTTTTGTATATAATACTTAGCTGTCATGTCTGTGCAGACTAAGACAGGTTTGCCTATTAGGTGACAATGCAGAGAAACACAAGAACAGCACCATCTCGTAATTTCTGGGAGAAAATGGTATTCTGCACCAGACCCAAATGGGGTTTCGCCCGGTACACAGCACGGAGTCAACCCTACTCGTAGTAACCGAAAAATGTAAGTCTATTCTTGACCAGGGAAGAGCAGCAGCTATTTTGCTACTAGACCTAAGTGCAGCCTTCAACACGGTAGACCACGAGATTCTCATTCACAGGCTTAAAGGCTTCGGGATTGGAGGCACGGCCAACCAATGGGTGGCTTCGTCCTAAGTGATAGATCTTTCCAATGCTTGGAAGTAGGTATCTTGTCAAGATACTTTCGCGGCCCCGTATGGAGTACCTCAGGGATCGTCCCGGAGTCTGACCCTTTTTGTCATTTATCTGAGCCGATTAGCTCATATAGTACATGAGTTCGGACTATCCGTCGTATCATACGCGAATGATACTCAACTAGTGGTCTCAGTGGCAGATTCCCTTGATTCCAACCATCGGCAACTAGCCCCCTGCTTGGAGAAAATAGGATCGTGGATGGTCAATTGCAGCCTCAAGCTCAATGGGGACAAAACTGAGCTTATGATCTTAGGTCACAACTCAAGCCCACGCACCATCAATTGGCCAGTAAACTGGGGACCCCCACCTACCCCGAAAACCTCCATAGAAAATCTGGGGATGTGGCTGGACCAGAACCTAACCATGGAGACGCAAGCAAAGAAATTGGCAGGAGTATGTTTGGGCATCCTTCGGATGATTTGGAAAATTTTGAGTCTTCTCCCAGATAAATCAAGAAGGACGGTGGTACAAGCCCTGGTAGTGTCGAGACTTGACTATGGCAACTCACTAGATCTTGGCTTCCCCAAATATGTCACAGATAGATTGCAGGTGTTGTAGAATGCGGAGGCTAGACTGCTTCTCAAGATTCCCAGGTACCAGTCAGTAAGGGCTTACCTGAAGGAGCTACACTGGCTGCCATTTCAGGCTAGGTTTAAATTCAAGGCCCTCTGTCGGGCCCATAGAGCCATGCACGGGAGAGGGCCCACTATGCTGCAAACTTTGACCTCCCACGATTCCCCTTGTAGATACCTTAGGTCAGGAGCAAACTTTCTGATGACTGCAACAAAAGTCAAGAGATCAAGATGGGGTGGAAGATCCTTTGCACACCTGGTCTCCAAAATATGGAACAGTATGGATCCAGAACTAAGACTAATCAAAAATTAACAGGGTTTCAAAAAGAAACTCAAAACATGGTTGTTCCCTTAGGCTGCATGCTTGATATCTTTCCTCCCTGTTCAGCACTGGGATGCCTCTGGGTAGGCATGTGCTTTATAAATCCCTAAACCTAAACTTAAAGGCTTTGAGAGCTAGAAACACTGCTAGCAGCTCTATATGGAGGCTCTTGTACTTTAGACTTTATAATCTTTGGATTGTGTGACTTTGTAGGAGAGCGCCCCAACCAGTGAGCAGTGCATCTGCTGTTAGCACTGTCTTCGGTGCAGAGTTGAGAAAGGGCCACCCTTTGGATATATTTTGTGGGTTCGACCACTGCAGAGAGCGATGGGTGCGGCCATCTACCAACACTAGATCGGTCAACTGACTCTACGACTGGTTCAATGACTTGCAAAGCATTCTTGAAGGGGACGCATGTGAAGTCTTGCGTGGGGAACAATTATAATACGTTCGCTGGTAATGATTGGTTCAGCTGAAATTGAGTGAGAAGGGACTGAATATTGTGAATCCTGGCTGTATTGGGAGAGGCTAGAGCTTCCTGAGGGTCTATTGTGTGTCTCAGATAAGTTTGTGTGTTGGAAGGCTGTAGATGAGACTTCAACGCATTCACTATAAAACCTAGTGGTGAAGAGTAGTTTGAGTGTGTTGGAGACACATTTGGTGAGTGCTGGCTTTGATGAGCCAGTCGTCCAGGTATGGGAAGACATGGATGTGTTGTCTTCTCAGATGTGCTAAGACTTCTGCCAGACATTTGGTAAATACCCTGGGAGCAGTGGTGACTTCAAATGGTAGTACTTTGAATTGGTAATGACCCACTATCATGAATCTGAGGTATTTGCGATGACCGGGATGAATTGGAATGTGGAAATGTGTCTTTTAAGTCTAGAGTACACATAAAATCGTTCTGCTGTAGAAGTGGAATCACTTGTTGAAGTGTCACCATGTGGAAATGCTGTGAAAGTATGTAGAGGTTTAGTTCTCGGACGTCTAGAATAGGTCTCAATGAGCCGTCCTTTATGGGGATGAGAAAGTACAGGGAGCACACGCCTGTCCCTTGATGTTGTAAAGGCACAGGTTCTATGGCTCCTTTGGATAGGAGAGACTGGACCTCTTGCTGAAGTAGATGTAAAGCTTCTGGCGTCATTTTATGAAAATGTGGTGGAATATTTGGAGGATTGTTGGTAAGCTCCAGGCAATAACTATGCTGGATAATTCCTAACACCCATTTGTTCGTGGTGATAGATTGCCAAATGGGGAGGAGCTGTAGAGGACGTTCCCTGACAGGTGTTAAATGAACGGGGGAAGTGTAGGCATGTCACAGCTTGTTAGGGGAGGGGGAATTATGTGGAGTGGCACCTTTGCCTTAGACCTTTGTTGATGTTGCCTCTGTATCCTTCTCTGAAGAAGCCCCTTGTGGAGGAAGATTGACTGTTGCCTTTATAGGAGACGGCAGTATTGTCTGAGGATATGGTTTTCGACCCTCCACTGTAAAAGGAGCAACAAAAGGAACCCCGATTAGAGGAGACTGCAGAGCTCCCATAGACCTGGCTCCTTCTGCGTCTTTTTTCATTTTTTTCTAATGACTTATCTAGTCCAGGCCTGAAGAGATGTTCCTTGTCAAATAGACTGTTCTTCAGGTTTGAAATCAGTAATCCTCAACAATATAAGTCTCCTTAATAACACACTAGTGTTGATCTCTCTAGCTGCGGTGTCTGCAGCTACTAAAGCGCATCCAATAGATGAATTGGATATGAGCTTCCCTTCCTGGACTAAATCATGGGCTTTTGCTTCGTGCTCATCTGGGAGGAGTTGTAGCAACTGCTTCATTTCATCCCAGTGTGCCCCATCACATCTGGCTAGCAGGGCCTTTGTGGTGACAATGCGCCAATAATTTGCTGCTTGGGCGGCTACTCGTTTACCGAAAGCGTCTAATAGTTTTGGTTCTTTGTCTGGATGGGGAGCATCCCCTGTAGTCTGTGAATTGGCCCGTTTACGGGCATTAGAGATCAAAGAAGTCTAGTGGTAACTGTCCTTAGACTGGATCTGAGGGAGCAGGCTTATATTTTTTAATCAATTCTGGGGGTGAGAATGCAATCACGCACAGGACCTTTATAGATATCATCGGCATGTCTCATACCTTTAAGCATAGGTAGAGTTTCGCTAGCCCTTTGTGTGCTACTGAGAGTTTCAAATAGGAAATCTTTCTCTAGATGTCCTGTATCTATATAAAGTTCCCTTTTGTTTTGGGTCAGATTTGGGTGTTGGGGTGTCGTTTCGGTGCCAAAAAAGGGTTTGTTTTTGGTGTCAATGATTTCGGCTCAGAAGCAGTTTCCGGCTTCAAGCCTGAAGGTTTCGACTAGATCCTGAGCCGGAAGGCTTAATGACCTGTTTTGGTGCAGATCCGGAGGGCTGGGCGTTAGAAACATCTTGTCAGTGCCGACTGCGGCCCGAAGGTGGGGGTGGGACTGGAGCCTTTTGTTTCGGCTGAGTTGGAGTTTGGGTCAAGGGACATTCTGTACTCACGGGACGTTGCCTTGTGGCAGGCCTTCTTCCAATTCCAAGACAGATTCTGGAATGGAGGCAAGTTCTTTTTGTTCTTCCTCGGTCCCTTGTGTGTCAAATTCGTGCTCGGATCCTTCGCCAAAGAAGTCCAGCGTGTATTCGACATTTTGACTCTGCATTTCGCGACGCTGTGCCCGACTATCACGGAGCGTTCTCTTCGATCGTAATGATCTGCACACGTCGCAACCCTGCTCGTTGTGCTCCGGGGACAAGCACTTCGTGCGAGTTGGTACGGGGATACTTGGTGTGGCACCCAGGGCAGAATTTGAATGGAGTCCATTCCATCGACTGCAAAGTGGACGGACGTGGTTAGGCCGGACGGCCTTCCTGAAGATATTCGATCACAATAGAGGTTTTCCTCGACGGATATGATATGCAGAGAAGTGGGATACGTGTTCAAAACAATATCGACGAGGGTAGAGCGGCTTGCGCACCGAGAGTAACCAGAAGAAACGGTTTTTAAGCGGAGCGCAGCAATACACTTGCGAACCCGATGGCGGAAAAAAAATCTAACTATGGAGACGATGTCCATGCGCACTATCACCGAAAGGAGGACTCACCTTACCTCTTGACTGAAAAGACTCCTTCGAAGAAAAACAACTTGCAAACATCCGGACCCAACATTAGATGGCAGGAGTATGCAAAGCATGTGATCTACAGCTCACATGCCTCAAACATATTAAGCACTCACTAACAGATTGCAGTATCTCCTATCTGGAGATATAATCACAATACACACAATACTTTGATAATAGAACACGTAAGTAGCACAAATACACAGTGGTCTCCATACTAAAATAGTAGAATACGAACCACAACCTAAATCGAGAATGGACCCAGAAGACGTAGAAGTGTTGGGGACCCATGGAACCACCCAAGGTGAGTATCTAGGAAGCCAACGGAGGTCATGTGCAGAGTGGGAACACAAACGCATGCTAAACACAATTAAAGGGTAAGCCGCGGTTGCAGTTTTAAAGAAAAACGACCCTTCCCAGCAGACCCTGAAGACACCCCATTGAAGATGGAAGGTTGTAGAGTCACCCCACCCGTGGATACCCAAGGAACCAGGATGCCTACACCAGGGAAGCCGGGTGCATAGGTAAGAAGCGACGTCAGACACCGCAGTAGACCACAATGGAGGACTTCAGAAAAGATGCAGCTAGCAAAGAAGATGGAAGATTCCAGTGGAACCCAAAGGTAGATTCAAGTTCAGAGGTGCCTACAAACCACGGAACAGAGTCTACGCCACTCAGAAGCGAACAGGAGGCATGGAAGACGAATGCCCACCGATATTGGGGATGCAGGAGAGTTGACGTGCCCTTGAAGTCGCAGCTGTGCAGACCAGGCCACGCTGTAGAAGACCAGGAGCTGTTCACGAGCTGTCCCAAATCAGATGTCAAGAGTCAGGGGGTACGTGTCTGGTAAAGGCACTAACAAGTCTTGGCAACCGCAACCAGCAGTGTCATCGAAAAAGGTGCACTGTCAGGACCAGCAAGGTCCAAGTGAGACAAGTTCGAGCAGGCCCCGAGCAAGCAAGGGAGCCCACTGGAGCTAAGGAAGACCCTAAAGAGGACACACAGGCCGGAGGCACAGGAGTCACCAAAAGATGAAAGCCCATGGTGCAAGGGATGCTGTGCAGGTGAGGATCTCAGCTGCAGCAGATGCTTGAGGCTGGAGCTTCTTGGAGCCTTGGCAACAGCAAGTCGATGCGCAGTACTGCTCCAGCATTTCCGATAAGGGATACTGACTTTAAAGTTGCTGTGAAGACAGTGCAGGCCTCAAGGGAGTTGCAGAACAACCACCTGTGTTGCTGAACCTTTCGGAGTCTGTAGGAGCTCAGGAACAGCAAACCGGTCGGCTTTGTTGCGGTGCCTGCAAATGCAGGGGAGTGACTCCTTCGCTCCAAGGGAAATTCCTTCAGGTGTCTTAGATGTCCACAGGCTGTGGGAAGAACCTGTATGGAGCACAGGCACAACATAGCAGAATACTGGCAGGAGGATGAGATACGGAGCAGCAGGAGTCTTCCCAGTTGCAGTCTCGGTTCCCAAAGCAAAATCCAGTGAAGTTCAAAGTGCCCAAACGTTTAAAGATTAAGTAGCCTCGGATCTGAATCTTGTCCCACGATGAATCTAGGGACCCCACCACCAGGTAAGCCCTTAAGTAACCCAAAGAAAAGGTTGGGACAATTCAGGGGTCCCTTCCAGAGGAAGAGCTGGACAGTGGGGATGATACTCCCATGTCCTTTGTCCAGTTTCACAACAGAGCAGGAGCCAACTGCTCTGTGTACTGGTTTCAACTGGAGTGTGCAAGGAGGGCACCAAATGTGTCCTTCAAAGCAGTCTAGTGGCGCTGGCAAGCGCACCCATCCTGTCCCATACCCTAAGTCCTGTCTAGGAGGTGGCCACACCTCTCTGTCACAGGAAACCTATTGTCTTGCCTTCCCCTACTCGAGCTTGGTTCAACAGCAGGAGGGCAGACTCATGTCTCTGGTCGACAGCAGTCATAGTTTGCTATCTGGGTCTAGAAAACTGGTAATGGGATCACCGAGGGCCTCACAGAGGAGCTTTACAGTGAATGAAATCATACATTCAACACCGCTTACGGAGTTGTGATATGATTCCAACATATTTGACACCAAACACGACAGGGTTAGTTACAGCCAGTTCAGAGTCAGCCATCGTGTAATGATGTACGGCCACTTGATGTATCGTAATGACTGATGCACCTGCAACCCGGGAGAATGGTCTCTGAAGGTTGCAGGGGTGTCCTGCTCATGCAGGGGCACCCTCAAACTTATAACCGAGCATGCTGCCTTCAGGATTGAAAGACTTGCCTTAGGGGTGACTTATAGGTTTTAAGAGTAGGGGCCTCAGATATAAGGAAACTTATATTGGTCGTCAGTGGTGCTAGCAGCAACTTACACAGGCTCAATGGCAGGACTGCAGTCACAATTTAAGTGGTCTCCTATGGGTGACAACATACATGCTGCAGCCCATGGGAGACCCCTGGTGTACCTATGCCCTGTGTACCTTAGTGCCATATACTAGGGACTTACAAGGGTAAACCAGTAGCCAATATGGGGGGGTGCCGAAACACTCACCATGTCCAATTTAGAGGAGAAGCACAGACTGGGGTCCCGATTAGTAGGATCCCAGTAAGACTAGTGAGTAAAATATAATGACACCAGCGAAAAGTGGGGTTGACCATGAAAGCAGATCCTACTTTCCTATCTGCACAATTAATGTATTTTGCTGTGTCCCATCCATCATGAATGGTCTGGGCTGAAGAGACCCAAAGGTTCTCTGGGACAGCCACTAAGTCATGTCAGACAGGGCATTTGTGTAACAACCTAGTAAACATCCAGCTTTTACAGATTGTAATTCAAGACTGGCAGAAGAAAACATGTGTTTGCAAAAAGCCTCAATCCTTTTGGAATCTCTTCCTGACAAAAAGGCTGGAAATGGGCTAAGATCCTCATCATCAACTTGAGATGCCACCCTGCTCTGGCACAGGATCAGAGTCAGAAGCAAAAACATAATGGAGCTTCTGCCAATAGGTTACACAACAACCGGTTGCGCTTTTGTAATTTTATAGTGTGGCATCAGTCAGGCAAAAGCCAAAGAGTGTTTGTGGGTAAACACTGGAGTCACAAACGGGTCCTCTTTCGGCACCGGTGTCTTCAATGCTAGAGTCCATGTAGCAGGAACTGGCATGATCTCAGGGCCAAATAAGAAGTCTGTATTGGAGTTGATACAGGCCGAGTAACAGGTTGGGAGGACAGGCAGTGTTGGGGACTGACACACAGGACGAACCTGGCTGTGGGTCTTCCCAGTTCCTTGGGTCCAAAGGCATGACAGAAAGCTGGAAGTGCACCGATAATTTGCGGAATGGCCTCATTCAGACCTCGATCTGCTGTCGGTTGATAATGGCCTGGGAATTTCAGGGTGCGTTGGGCCCAGAGAAGAGTTTGAAGGTGTGTGACTAACAGTCACCTTGTGTTCTGCGACGTACAGCTTTACCTCTTGGATTGCAGTCTGGTCCATGAGGGGGCACTTATTGCACAACATAGGAAATGTGGCCCTAGCCCAGACACCAAAGCAAAAATCGAATTCCGGAAATTGCATCATTGCTTCAAACAGGTCATTTAGGGTTGGGATAACGTTACCTAGCACACTGGTGAAATCATTTAGAATTATCATAAAAAAGCAGCAAGCTAGAAGTGGAGATCCGTATGTGCTTTGGAAGTCACAGAAAGAAAAGAACATCTTTATAAGTCGCAGGAGTGGCACTTATATGCGGCTCTATTTTGTCACTTGCAGAGCGGTTTGAGCTCCGTGTGGAGCTGCCCTGCGCCACCCGTGGCACGCTGGAACATCCAGTCTGATACCTGGGAGTGTTCTAAATGAGAAATCAAAAGGTGGCAAGCCTGAGGTTACACGTATGGATCAGAAAAAAAATCTGGGCCCTGCAAGTAACCTCAGGCCTTTCTATGCTAACTAATAGGGCTCTTGAATACGTATGCTTCTTTCTGTAGAGAATGACATGAACTCATTCGCTCTCTCGGAGGCAACAAATAAAAAGCAGAATGTAACAACTTATTTGACAGATAACAGGCCAGCAAGGCACAAATAGCTGCAGGTTTACTCAGTGAGATGTATGTATTTATGACTGGGATAACATATATACACATACATGCCACTCTTTACCCTTTGTGTTGCCTTCCTTGAACCTGTTGGATTCCCACAGTATAAGAGATAAAATGGTGGCTGTTTTAATAGAAAACTAACAGAGAGAGATTATCTCTGCACCTACCCATGCTTAAGGGGAAAGCAGACCTCTTCTGGTGTGGCTCGTCTCCGTTGGATGTTACCTGATGAGAAAAAGAAAAACACTTTGAGAAATCAAAAATACTAATAAAACGCTGAGTGGAAGGCAGATACAGGCAGGAGTTACTTCAGAGGTTTGGTTTTAACTCAAGCCTATTTTATTAGGCTCAACTCTTCTAGTAGCCACTCCTCCGGATTATGAAAAATAAATTAAGGTCTTTGGGAATGTGGAACTGAAATGCAGAGTACTCTTTCACATACATACACCACTGATTTCTCTCACATGTATAACCAAGGATGCAAATTACTAACATATATGCATAGTTAATGGTCACAAAAGAGCAGTTATTTAAAGTGGAAACCTTGAAACTGGCTAACCAGTGGACAAAGTTCTTCTCCTTGTTTACTAAGGGAAAGTGAAGAGATGATCCAGGATTTAGAATATTTCAGATAGGTTTCCATAATCAATAAAAGCAGTGGATGGCGATGAGAAATTCGTTTTATTAGGTAAATATTTTGTTGTGGCTGGAAAGAGTATTATGCAAAAACAATTGATGGACAGAATGCAGAACAATGTCATACATTCACCCCAGTACAGAGATCTGGGGCTAAATCCATCGTTTTTTTGCACTCCACACCACCCCAGTTCAGACATGGCCATATGCAAATCAGCCTTGACCCTGTGCCTCATGGGAACAGTCCAGCCCGAACTGCCATGTCATGTCTTTCCTGGACCGGAATCAAGCATCCTAGGACCGGTTTCTGGCTATCACACACCTTTACACACGGTAAACCGAGCAGACCCTGCGGCCCAGCTTGCTGACTCCACTTGCCATAGCGCGGGGACACGCCATCTGAGTGTAACCAGGCGCTTTACAAAATTCCCTTAATAATAATAATAAAGTTACATTGTTCATGTTCACTCCCTCCATACCCCCAAAACCCTCGGACCCACACCCATCCCCTCGCGGCAGCCCCCACCAACCACGCCTGCGCCATTAACACAGAGAACATATGTTCCAAGAAGAGAGCAGTGGGTCACCTGGTTGGTGCCCCCAAGCTCGCACTGCTCCACTGCGGCTCTAATGGCTGATGTAACCGGGGCCGACAGCTGGACACAGGCGAGGACTCTGCGCCGTGCCCCCAGCAGAGGTGACAGACACGCCGCCCCCGGAGAGGGCAGCCTCGCCGACAGGTCTTTTCAATTTGACATCAAGGTTGTTCGAGGGACGCCGAGGTCTTTCAATAACACCGTGCGCATGGCTGAGCGCGCGCCTTCGCACAGCCGCTCATCCGGGCTTTTCAAGAAGGGCTCGCGCCCGCGGTAGAGATCTGTGAGGAGACTGCAGGTCTCAAGTTAAGGAGGTCAGCGGCTTTCATCCTCACAAAGGCGATAACATAAGTATTTTTCAATGACGTACCTTCTATCGTCCAAACAGACAATTAAGTGTGTGATGATCTATAGAAATAGATTACAACGACTTTATAAAGGGAAATTATTTTTATAATAGTTGAGGCTTCTTTGGTGTCACGTTAGCTCACTACAACAAGAGGGGCAACTGGGACCCAGGCTTGCTGACAGCGAACACGGGCGCTCCCATCACAATGCAGAACGAGCGGGTGGGGGGTCTGTATGTGTGCGCTTGTGTGTGTGCGCGCGTGTAGGTGCGCTTGTGTGTGTCTCTGTGTGTGTCTGTGTGCGCGTGTGTGCGCGTGCGTGTGAGAAAGCAGGGGGAGGCGGTCTTAGTGGCGCGAGCAACCGATCTAGCACTTGCCCCTCCCGGCTCACGCACCAACTGACACGGTACCCCCAGGATCACGTCCGCTCCTCTGCCCAATCCATCAGCCGGCGCGCACAAGCCACGCCCCTTTTTGCGTTTACCAATGCCGATAACATTCTTACGCTGACGGAGCAAGTCACGTGAACTGTTCATGACGCGCGCGTCGTGATCGGATTCTGCCACTACGGTAGAAGCTAACGCACGCGACCTCTCCCATTCACAATGCTGTGCACATGGCCAGCTCGTCTCCCCTCGTTGTCGGCTGAGCAGACGACTATAGTTCTCTGGCGAGAAAGCGCTTCTAGCAGAGACCTAAAAAGGTGAATTTTAAAGGTTTTATGAAAATTCCTGTAATTAGTGATTGTGCACAGGGCATTGGGTAGTTAATTCCAGTCTTTCGAGTCCATCACAAAAAGGTTTTGCCTCTAAGACGGGCTCGCCTGAAATGTGGGAATGAGTCAAAGGCTGAAGATGCCAATCAAAGAAAATAAACTGTGGTATGGTTAGTGATTCAAGCTTTGACTCCAGAGGCCCCTATGGTATATTCTTTGTTCCAATTGCAGCCAGTGCAGATTAATCCTTGCTTCTGTGACATGATCACAGTTCTGCAGACCAATAATAAGCTCTATTCTGGATCACTTGCAGTCTAGCCAATAGTTTTGCAAGTAGACCCAGATACTGGCATTGGCGTAATGCAGCTTTGAAAGAATTGATGCACTTTCTTTTCCTGACCCTTTTAAATTTGCACACTTTTCCTCTAGCCTCTTATGAAATGAAAAGGAAATGTATAAAGCGCAAAACATTCACCGAGGGTATCATGGCGCTAGCTCAGCACAATACATACCTGACCAGTAAAAGACAGCCTCAAAGATTGAAAAGCCATGTCTATAATGCCTTCCTGAATGGCAACAGGTGAGTTTCTTCCTTAAGCCGCACCGGAGGAGTATTCCAAAGTCTGGTCATGCTTACCAGAAAACTCGTGCCACCCCAGGCACATTTTTAAACCTAACTCTAACTACCAGGTTATGAGAGTGTGCTGAGCGAAGCTGGCGGGCAGGAATATAAGGCTGCAAATTCTGTTTAAAGAATGCTGGCCATTTGTTATGAGTGACTTTAAATGCAATGCAGAGAGCCTTAAACTCTATCCGTCTATCCACTGGGAACCAATGAAGCATTTTGAGCACGGTGGCGGACGATTTATGTTTCGGAATATACAACAACAACACTATCTGCATCTTATTGAGGCATTTTTTACGAAGTTTCATGAAAAGACAATTACAGTAGTCGGCTCTAGATAGCACAAGAGCCGAAACCACTAATTTCCTCAAATTCCCTGGGATGTATGGAAGGATCTTTCTCAATATTTTTAACATATAGAAGGAGGCTGCTGTCACCTGGTTTAACATGGCCCTCAAAGAAGAGCGTAGAGTCTAACGTAACCCCCAGGTTTTTTACCTTATTTTTTGGATTGGGAATCAGCCCCAATTCTACAGGCCACAGAACAGGGGTCCAAAAGTTAGTGTGGTTGCCAAAAAGTAAGACTTCAGCTTCAAACAATTCATGGACATCCAGTCCCCCACCTAACGGAGACCGGTATAGAACTGTGCCGCTGTATCGTCTGGAGAACTTGACGCAGAGACCACAATCAGAGTGTCATCTGCGTACGAGATAGCAGAAAAATCCAGGGATCTAATTAGCCTAGCCAGTGGTGCAACATAGATATAAAAAAGGGTATGGCTCAATGACGAGCCCTGTGGTACTCCACATGGCAACGTGAAGTTTGGCGACTTTAAATCAGCAAGAGCCACAAATTGCTCCAGACCAGACAAAATTATTTTAGTAAAGTTAGCGATTTCCCTTTGATACCAACCCCCTCCGGGACTTGCAATAATTTCTGATGGTTTACCGTATCAAATGCTGCGGAGAGGTCAAGCAGCACAAGTGCTGCATAGTCTCCTGTCACAACTGTCTGCCTAATCATTTCAGATGCTGAAATCAACGCCAGTTCAGTACTGTGTTGCTTCCTAAAGCCAAACTGGGAAGTATCTACATTTTGATTGTACTTACTGTCACAAGCTTATGACAGTTACATTCCTGCACCATCAGGGAAGACGAATACACCGTTGAAATTTCTTGCCTGAAGAGTAGCAGTCAGTAGATTATTTGATGAGCACTAACTCACTGAAATTAAACAGCGACAAAATGGATGCACTTCATTTAGCTCATTTAGTTGTTCCCTTGATCTGGACCTCATGGCCATCGGAACTGGGTTTTCTTACTAAGTCTTTAATCTCTGCTTAGAATTTCAATATCATTCAACAGCAACCTTTTTGTTGTGAAGCGGAATAAAGTAACCTCCACCTTCTTCTTTGAGTTTAAAGTAAAAGTGTTCCCCTTATACCTTTGAACTGTTGCCTATTGGAAGTCCAAGCACTCACTAGAATATAGATCTGGACTAATTTCATTCACCCAATCTTTGGCTTCCTGCCTACCTCTTCAATGCCTATAGTGGATTTAAAAACCTACAACTAGCCTTATCCTTCTCTTTGGCCATCCAGGTTGCTATCTTATCTCCTCCTGCATTATCTCAACTCTCTTCAACAGCTTCCGGTGGCCAAGTGAACTTTAATGAGAGCTCCCTGCAATTGCCACAGTGCAGATTAAAATAAAGATTCAGCCTATCTTCAGGAGTATTTTCTTCCATATCAGACATCACGATTGTTAATATTAATTCTATGGCAGGACTGGAGGCTCAGATTATGCTTTTTCCTTCTTCGCTTTATTATAAACAAAACACACAGCAGCCAGAAAAAGCACCAAAACAACTTTTCTTTCCTAGGTCCGGAAAAGAACAGTTCCAAAGTCCCAAAGAACAACTTTCCAAGTATTTAACTACAAAGTCCATGACTCCATGGGGGCAGAACAGCCAAAGTCCTTCCTTAGTGTCCTTGAAGCACAGATAGACGCTCCAACTCCACTGCTCTCCCTCTTTCTTCGCTGCTAGTCAGCCAGATAAGTCATGTTCTTTCTTTTCTCCGTGATTTTGTATTGCGTTACTTGTGCGGATCGCCGCGTGTGCTGTGCTCTATTATATTGTGTTGTTTATTGCCAAAATTGTTTGCGGTCTGTTTTTTTCCGATTGCAGCTCCCCTGCCACCGCGGAAGCGTTCTCGCTTCTTACGCGGCCGCCGCCTGTCATGTCTTGTGCCTCAGAGGCACACTAGGGGGCTCCTCACGTCTCGATGCTCCTGTGGCGCGCTCGCATTAGTCTGCGAGGAGCGCTACAGGAGCAGAGTCACCATGAGCCTTGCCACGCTGCCACACTCTGAACAGCCCGAGTTCGGGGTCTGTTTTTGCCCGCATTTTGTTTGTCACGCCCCAGCGGGGGTCTGTATTGCGCTGTGACCGCGTTGCAGCCTGAGGGCGTTCTTTTCTGTGACACGCAGCTAGGGTTGACGCGCGAGGTGGCAGTTAGGCCACCTCGTGTCCATCGATTTGCTGGCTGGTTCCCGCCCATATTGTCAGTCCTTCGGACTGCCCACATTTCCCGGCTGCATCTCAGGCGCTTGGTCTGCTTGTGAGGTGCTTGCGCCCTCTAGCGCATTTGTTAGTATTGCTGAGCCTGTTCAGAGCTTAAGGATGGAAGGCTCTTATGAGGAGGAAGAGGTGCATGAATGCCTCCCCTTTGATGACTATTTCTATGACGCAGTGGATAGCTCTATCTACCGCTGCGTCAATTAAGTCGTGGGGCCCATGGAACAGCGGTTGACGGGCCGCATTATTCAAGAATGCACAAAGCTCGGCCAAACCCACCTGGCCGCTTCAGCAGTCCCCGCAACGCGGAGGTCCCTCCTCCGCCCTCCATGAAGGTTTGTGTGCAGGGCGGTACTGAGGAGGCGCAGGGGGTCGGACAAGGACACTTTTGAGCGGTTGCGTTCCGCTTTTCTGGCTCGGACGTCCTCCGCTCACCCTGCGCCTTCGTCGTCCGTGGTGCATGCAGAATCTCCCCCCCCCCCCCCCCCCCCCTCCTTCTCCATCCAAGGATGGAGATTCGCCAGGGGACACGGATGATGACGAGGGGTCCTCGCGGTGCTGGAGGCCGGCCAGTTCTTCTGCGACATTGCCTCAGGATCCTTCGGGTATGCTGGAGCCGGATGAGATTGTCCATCCGCGGTCCGCTGCCTGGGTACCAGGGGACAAGGTGGCGAAGTTCGTGGCCGGTTGCCTCCGCAAGCCACTCGAGAAGGAGGCTCGCGGGTGTTTGAGGGCTGAATGCCCTCGGCCGACTTTGGAACATAAAGTGGCCTGTACACCTTAATTGGACTCTAAGATGGCGACATTTCTTTGCAAATTTATCAAAGATCCTCGTAAAGGTATAGATCGGTCCTGGCGGTCCTGCCAGGACAAGTTGCTGGACGTTATCGGATCCCTTACAAAGATTCTAGACATGGCTGAAGAGGCCAAGGTCACGGGTTCGGTCATCTCGCCGAAGGTCCTGTCGAATTGGGCTCAGCGGGCGGTCGTGTTTGTGGGGAACGCAAATTGTGCGATCTCCAAAGAACGCCATCGCTACCTTTTGATCAAGCTAGACCCGAAGCTTGGTGACCTGGCTTCGGCGGAGGCGGTTCTGTGGCGGAGGGAAGCCTTTTTGGGGATCCCTTCGTCAAGGAGTTAGGCAAGTTTGTGTCCACATTTACGTCTCTGGACAAGGCGCAGTCAAATATAAAACGGGTGTTCCAGAGTCGTTTTCCCCATGGAGCCGGGCACGGGAGGGGCCGCTCGCCCGCCGTGGTGGTCACGAGCAACAGAACCCCAACAAGGAGCAAGGCTCGGTCGAGGGCAATATAATTCCTCCGCTTCCTATACAGAGTTCTATCCCACCCGTGGCCAGCGTTTCATGGGCCGAGGAAGCTTCAGAGCCAACTCCGGTGGCGGCAACAACAGTAAGTGTGCTTCCTGCCGCGCATCTGCGTATTGGCGGGCGTCTCCAAGCCTTTCAGGGGACTTGGCAAGCACTGACTTCCGATGCATGGTCTTGCAAACCCGTCTGCGGTTTTCACTATATCTCTATATATCTATCTATATATCTATATATCTATCTATATATATATATAAATATATATATAAACTGTCTCCCAAAGAACGCAATATCCCCCGGGAAACAAAATGAAGCCGCCACTCCAGCCACTCGAAATTTGTGTGAGACAGCTTAATTTATTCTTAAATCCATTGCAGCATATTCACAGCACAAAAACCAACGCGTTTCGTTAGCTCCCCACTAACTTGATCACGGTTGTTTCAAACACTGTTTGCTGGTTGTGTTTTAAAATGGGAGTTCCCACCTACCTCGGTCACATGATAGCATCCATGTATTTTGTTACACAATTGGATTCTGGGATATGTAGTCCAAGTCTTAATTAAGTGCAAATTATAACAAAATGTAACCCATTTCTATACATTTTGGCTCCCTCTTGCCCTGCTGCTTTTGATTATTCCACAATTATATCTTTACATTTTCTTTTTTTCAACAAAGTCTCATTTGTTATGTATTTTTGAACCTACATTCAGTTTCAACCAATTATAAGAAAAGGGAATAGTTATGGGATGCAGGGAACATTTTCATAAGTCTTATTTCTTTGACAGTTTTAAGCCCTCCAGTGGGCTAACATTACTGAGGGATTATATAGTTTTTGGATTGCTTTTGGATATATATGGTTGTTACATTTCATGGATCCCAGATTCCTTTTAATGTTCATCTCTAGATTGACCTGTTATGTGGGATTACAGGACAAGGAAAAATTGTGGAGATTGTATCTAGAAGTTATGTGTGTTTTAATTTTCTCATATATGTACATAAAGTTCTTCCGACTGGTTCAGTCCGAAAGGGGTCATCGTTCGAAAGTTCAAAATTCCTCGAAGGAGAGTCGGATACAATTAATCAAGGCTGGGCTCGGCCGAGGATTACGCACCGAAGTGAAGCAGCGCCAGGGGTCTGCCAAACCGGGTGTGTGTGTGTATGTGTATGTATGTGTGTGTATATATATATATATATATATATATATATATATATATATATATATATATATATATATATATATATATATATATATATTTGAGCTTTTTGTAAAAGAAAAATTGTGAGAAAATTCTATAAACTTAAAAAATGAGTTTATAGTAAGCATGATGAATTTATTTATTTATTCATTGTAAATGTGTAAGTGTGTATATATGATACTTTACTCAATGTATTATAGTTGTACAGTTGTATATACTCACTATGAGTTTAATTGCATTTTAACTGTATAGACTTTGGGGCGTAAACATGAAGTCCCTTGTTTGCTTTCTTGTAAAAAGCTCATGACATTGGTTTAGAGGACGTGAGAATAATTGTCCGCCCTCTATTTTGATTATAAAATCCATTGCTAGGTAATGTGACCTTACCATGTGATCAAGACTGTAGGAACAGTCGAAACGCGTTATGGCGGACAGGCTCAGCAAAACACCTGAATAAACACCCTGTTATTGCACAGAAATTGGGTTCAACTCTTCGTTCTTTCTTGGCTGATTGTCGGATATAATTGGCGGCGCAGGCTTGTGCCGGAACGAGTTCTGTCTCATATATATATATATATATAGCGCCTGGTTACGCTCAGATGGCGTGTCCCCGCGCTAAGACAGAAGAACTCATGCAAGCTGGGCCGCAGGGTCTGCTTGGTTACCGTGTATAGAGGTGCGTTTTTAACTTCTTCCTGAAGCCGGGTTCAGATGGCTCCAGGCGGAGGTCCAGAGGTAAGGCATTCCAGCTTTTCGCCGCCAGGTAGCGAAAAGATCTACCTCCCATGCGAGCCCTTCTTATCCTAGGGACCTTTAATAGGCCTCCATAGGAGGAGCGAAGGGCGCGCGTGGGCGCGTATCTGGTGACAAGACTCTGGAGCGGTGCTGGTGCCTTCCCAGTAAGGATTCGATGGCCAGTACAAAGGGCCTTAAACTCGACCCTACTCCTTACTGGGAGCCAATGAAGGGTCTGAAGGGCAACTTTGGAAGCCGATCTTTTGGGAAATTTCAGAATGAGGCGGGCTGCCGCATTCTGCAACACCTGGAGGCGATTTATTGCCTTATTGGTTGCTCCCAGATACAGCAAATTGCCGTAGTCCAGGCGCGATGTGACGAGGGAATGCACCAACGTCCTACGGGCTGACGTAGGAAGGAGATCTAAAACATTCCGCAGACTTTTTAGGACACTGAAGCAAACACCCACCACACGGCCTATCTGAGGTCCAAAGGACAGGTCAGCGTCAAGCCAAACTCCAAGGTTCCTAGCTTCTTGACAGGGTGCTGGAACCTCGCCTAAGCATGAAGGCCACCACGCCGACGACCAGACAGATGGGTTCCCCCCCCATCACGAGCACCTCGGTCTTACTGCCATTTAATTTGAGGCCTGGGGGGATGCCACTTCCAGGAGATACAGTTCAGCATGGTCTAAGTGGGTACGTTGGTGTCTTCGACGGGGTCTGGATCCCGTGATCGCGGGTGTCGTTCCAGTCTTGAATTACCTGGTAGAGTTGGTTACGGACCGTATGGCGTATCGCTCAGTCAATGCCGTGCGGTCGGCTATCTCTGCAGCACATTGTCCAGTGGACGGGGCTCCGATTGGTGCGCATCCCATTGTGTGCAGGCTCCTACGAGTCCGGTTATCCTTACTGCCGGAACCGCGGTACTCTTTGCTGTGGGATGTCAACGTGGTGTTGAATCTTTTCCTGTCTTGGCGGTCGAATAAATACTCATCGCTTAAAGAGCTGTCGGCTAAGTTGGCTATGCTTTTGTGCTGGTCTCTTGCCGAAGAGTTTCGGATGTACGCGCATTGGATATTTCTGCACAGGTTTTTTCCCCGGATGGGGTCACTTTTACGGTGGGACGTCGGAGTAAGTGTTTGTCTCGGACAATTTTCATATCCAGCCTTCTCAGACATTCTGAAGTTGTGTGTGGTGCAGTGCCTCAAGGCCTATGAGGATATGACGCAAGACCTTCGCCCTCCGGGCTAAAGACAACTCTTGATTGCTCTGCGTAAGCCTCAGAAAGCTATGTCTTCACCCACTTTTGCTAGGTGGGTACATTGGGCTATGCAGTAGGCAGGAATTGATACAAAACAGTTTGGTGCGCATTCTGCTAGAGGCGCCATGGCTTCCAAAGCCTTCTCTCTTGGGGCGCCTCTGGAGGATTTGATGCGAGCAGCGGATTGGTCCTCCGATTCCACTTTTAAGCAGTTTTATTTCAAACCGGTGGTGGATGTGGCACGTTCGGTGGTAAGTAAGCTTTAAACTAGCATAATCTGAGCCTCCGGTCCGGCCATAGAATCGGAATTTGCCTAGCTACGGTGACGTTAAGTTTCAATTCTATTAAGGACACGGAGGCGAGGATTATCCCTCCCGCGGCACTATAGGTGCGAACCCGCCCGTATGGGAGTAAGTAACCTCTTTGATTATTCCTTGACGTCACTGTACACTGTATTGATGATGTGAAGGTTTTCGGGTAGCAGGTCGAAGAAAGAGGGAGAGCAGTGGAGTTGGAGCGTCTATCTGGGCTTCAAGGACACTAAGGAAGGAATTTGGCTGTTCTGCGCCTGTGGAGTCATGGACTTTGTAGTTCAATACTTGGAAAGTTGTTCTTTGGGACTTTAGAACAGTTCTTTTCCGGACCTAGGAAAGTGTGTTTTGTTTATAATAAAGCGAAGAAGGGAAAAGCATAATCCTCGCCTCTGTGTCCTCAATAGAATTGAAACTTACTGATTCATATTTATAAAGCACAAACATATAACCCCCTTAAAGGTATCAAGGCACTGGGAGCCGTCAGGGAGATTAAGTGAGCTATTGCCCAGTCACATGATACTGAGCTGAGCAGCCACCGGAGATCAAACCGTGAGCTCTGCACTCCGGAGTCAGTCACTCTGGCCACTGTGCCACACCTCTCCCTCTTGTTTCCATCTACCACTGCCTATCTTCCACAATGCACCAACAGTGTTCACCCCCGCATTGGCTGACACCTTTTCAACCATCCTGCTGTTAAACATTGGAATTCATTTTTATCCTGGTGAATTTCGAGTTACCAATTAGTTGGCTTTCTCCAACCATCAGAAGACAGTGCTCTTTTCTTGGCTCTAGTTCTCATCCCCATTCTCTGCTCTTCCATCCCCTTTAGCACCAGACTATCCATTTTAACAGTGCGTTTTATTAATAAGACACAATATGAAATTAAACAAAACCTATTTATTAGCCGACATTTAGCCACCTTCAAAACCGCTACAAGCTTAATCTTAGAACCGAGAATAGAACTTTTCAAATATCAGACACATTTTGCCAAAAAAAACCTGACCGGGCGAATCAGTCTGTGGCATAAAATGAGATACTCTGGGACTTTCTATGCTTTGAGGATTATTCTCCGACACCAGTAGCTTATACAATATCACAATGGTTGTAGGGTAAAATAAGGAAGGAAAGAAATCAGTGGATTCTCGAGCAGCAGAAAAAATTACCTACTTGTAACACCAGTTTTGAGTCCTGGTACTTTTCATTATTAAAGTCTTAAACACAAAGCATATCTGTCTATATGGTGCACTACTGGAAACTCAGAAAAAAAACAGTGCTGATGTTAAGGCAATATTTCATTTATACTTTATAGCTTTTAATAAATGATAATAAATCCAGTGAACTGGGTGGGAACTCTTGCAGTACCAGTCATGGCTGTACAGATATCTGCCATTTTATCAATACATTGAAGAACTTATGCACACCTGGGCAGTCCGCCTGGACCAACTCAGTCTCTTGGACAGCATCTGAGCAACTGCCATCCACAACCTCTTCCACAGAAATGTTTTGGAAATTCTTCTCCAGCAAGAGATTCAGGCCCGGTGCACTGTCATTTTCCAGTTCTACATCAGCCTCACTCTGAAGGTCAAAGTCATCATCTTAAAAAGAAAACAAATATCAGGGAAAACAACATAATGCCACTTAATGGGAATGAGGGATGTATTATACAGAGTATATCAGGAGAGAAACCCAGAGGGCAAAAGGCAACATTTTGCTGTTTAATTATTTTAATCAAGAGTTCAGTAGGCTCATCTGAATGTTACACGTTACAGTAAATTCAAAATCCCCTTTAAAATGAAGTAAACCGGTTGTGATTCCTGCTACGTTAGTTGGAACAGGACCTATTGTGCGCCATCCCACAGACACTGGTGGTGGACCCTAAGCTAAACAAATGCAGGAATTTATTTCTTAGAGGCCCCAGAATGAGCTGACCTGGATTTCAAATTATGGTATAAACACAGCAAGAAAACAGCGTACATGTTTTGTCAATTATTTCTAATAAAACTTGCCTCTTATTTGTGTTCACCTGTAGGAAACTAATTTCTTATAGAGGGAGTGATATCACAGTCAGATATTTCTATTAATACAAAGATACGGGGGCTGATGATAAAGACCTAAAAAATGTAAACGGGTGCATCCCCCAAATCAACTACAAACATGACCAAAAGGATAAAATATAGACTTGTATGCCCTTTTTGCTATTTGAAAGTATTTAATTTTTAAGTTTTTGGAAGCACTCACATTTCAGAATTATGATAGGTTACCATTTTGCATAAAAGAAAATCATTTATTAAAGAAACAAACTAAGAGCAACTGTTCAAATTTAAACTCCTACATAGAAGCACAACTTAGATGACCAGGAGTGCAAGAATTGCAATACTTTTCCACCAGATCTACCCTGATCACCTCACCCTAAGCATGTTCATTAGCAGATAAAAGGAAAGTAACACAGGTTTCTTTAGACCAATGAACCTCACAAAGGGAAAGGCCGTGCAACTTAACAAAAGTTATGTTAACTTCAGAAGTTCAAGGGAGAAAGTGACCCATTTAAAACCACAATTAAAATTAATCTGGGTGAGGACAGTTAAATCCACAGCTTCAAAGAGTTTGTTTGGAAGATTATATACAAATTACAAGACCGTGGTTCTCAAAGCCCTAAATGATGACTAAAGAAGTTAGAGCTACAGTTCTTTTGGCCATGCCTTAAGAAAGCATGCAGATTAAGAAAGTGACCCACCTTGCATCACTGACTCCTCCAAGATAGCAGAGGCAGTAGTGGCAGCAAAAAGAGAAGTGGAGTTACGGCTGTCTTCTGTTAGGATACTAAAGGAAGTGGTGTTGTCAAATGATGGGGCATCTGTGCAGTCAAGAGCAGATAAGTCGTCTGTGCCGTCCAAAGTAGCTCTCTCTGTCTCGCTATCTGTCTCCTCCATGTCATACAGGCCCCCACCGACTGAATCTAAGTGGAAAAAGCACAGATTAGCTTTGGCCATATAGGTTAATATTAAATGGGGTTAGCAGAGTTCATGATATCTTCTTGCAGCAGCCAAATACTTAAACTATTCAGATTATGTTGCCTCTATTCCTGTACAATATTCTTCTGAGCAGTTCAACATCATTGCTTCTATATTAAAGCAAGTAATTCAAGGGAATACAGTTTAATTATTTGTAGACTCAATTTAGTTGTAAGGTTCCTGTACCCTTTAATCTGTACAGACGAAATGAGTAGGTGACACCACAGCTTCAAACTTGCTAGTAAAATAAAAAACTGTTTGTCGGAAAAAGGCTGTAAATAAAGCCATGCTTCCTTTGCAGCCAAAAACATCAACATATCAAATATTACATTTTATCCACATTAATACAAAAAAATGTGCGTCAGTGAGGCTTCATCAAAAAAGACAAATATATATTTGTTTAAAAAAAATGTATTTCAAAGTATTTTATTGATTATAATTAACAGATACATTAGCATTTCTGTCACGGCGTTAGCCAAGCGTAGTACGTATTGTGGTGATTACAGGTACATAAAATATATGTTTATCTGATCCCCTCTACATGGCTTGCAGAGAAATTAGGCACAGGGTGATAGAAAGAAAGAGACAGGAAAGAAAGGGGTGAAATGAGGACACGAGAAAGGCTCTGTAGCAATGAGTCTAATTGGGGTTATAGTCATCTGACACCCCACTAGTTAACCTGTCGCGGAAATAGCAGACCATCAAGGTGGGAGCATTCCATACTCGCTCGTTCCCCTCCCCCCGAGGGGGGTGGGACGATGGATTCAAGGGGGTTCGTAAGAGTCTAGGTAATAGAGGCTTGTGGTACATCTTTCCATTTCAGGATAGGTGTCACAGGCCAAATACACAGCTGCGTCATCAATACTCATGTATATGTTTCAGGCCCCATACTGCAACAAACATTAAATACATGTTAAAAACTGCATTGAACCCTTTTGAACAGTTTGTACTCATTTTGTCAGGACAACAATTCAGATTATTCTGTAGCAAATTATACTTGCCAACAGGACAGGAAGCCCCAACAACTGGACATGGCTCCCAGCAGTGGCACAGCTCTTCCAATTCGGACATGTGGGTTTAAGTGTGTGCATTTTTCTAGAAGCCTACTGGAAGGTTACATGGGTCGAATTTCATTTACTTTCTTTTAAAAAGAGAAGCCAATTATTAAGAAAAATAATGACTTGGTAATAAGGGAGAAAGGAAAACTCTTTAACATGCCTTCTTTTAAAAGAAAAGAGAAAGGTAAGTAGGGCTGTATAGGCAGAGAGACTAGAAACTAATAGGGCTGGAAAAATGACACTGAAGAGACAATTCAGTGGTTACAACTAATAATGAATAGGATTACAAACAAGGTATTTTTTTCCATCACAGAGTGTTCTTTAACAGTGAATAGAGTAACAAGCCTATTCCTTAGATATGAAGTTAAAAAAATATTAGGATAATACGTCAATCAAAGTAATTAAAGAATGGAGTTCTATAAGGAGCTTGATCCACTTTGGGTATCCACTTTGGAAGGCAAGTGAATATAAATGAAGACAATCATGCATTTCAAAGGTATGGAAACCCCAGCAGGTAGCAGCCTTGCTAACGCCTGATATTGAAATATTTATCAGAAGAACTGAAGTTGTCACTTTTCAACTTGTTTAATGTGTTTCTGGACTATTCCAGCATGACTTGGACTGTCTGAATGTGGCTAGAAGTAGGACAAAAAGACATTTTGTGACAAAGAACAGTTTTATTTGTATGACAAATTTTGTTCCATCAAGAGAGAAATATAAAACTCTTTATATTCAGCCCATAGAATACTCTCAGTTGGAAAACGAGCAGTCTAAAAAGATAACGGAGTATAGATACTGTTTGACTGATATAGTAATCCCACACTACACTTTACAAAAAGTCTGGATGTGTTCTCTCGACAATCCTATTCTGATGGGCAACTTTACATAGTCAAAGGTAATACAATGTCTGAACCTCAACAATGCTAACTGCCAAGGCAATCACCACCAGGAAAGCTGCCTCCCAAGAAAGGAGCTGCAGGGAGATTTATGTACAGGCTCAAACAGAGGACTCGGGAGTTTTGAAATAACTCTATAAAGATCTCAGGAGGGAGAAAGCTTCTTGACTGGAGAGAACACCTTCTCAAGAAATGGTTCATTATAAGGAATTAAGTTGCTTGTACAGAGTTTTTATGAAATTACAGCTTCTTCTCGGATTGAAGTTCACTTGCTTACATACAATACAGATCATATGCCATTTAAAAACATAAGAAAAAGTGGTGGACAGCCTCTTTTGGAATAGCCATGGATACCTTTGATACACATAGATGTGTTCAGGAAATAGACTGCTAAGCTTAAGGTGGGCATACTGTGATGGACACTCACATGCAGGCCGGATCACCTCTCTAGGCTTCAGTTTCAAGTTTAGCACCTCTGACATCTGTAGTCTGGGCACTACCAATGGCATGAAATATCTGGAACCATTAGGCTCATCAGACTATTAGAAAGTTAGACTCATGAGAAAGTTAGAATTGTAAGGAGAGACAGGATAACTGGAAAGGGGTAAAAATAAAATCCCATACCAACTGATCAGAATGAGATTATTCTTCCTCTCGACTTGGTTAAATATAAAGTTGAAGTCTGCCCATTTGCTGTAGCGGTGAACAGGTCTATTAGTGAGAATCCTTGGTCATAGAAAACGCTGGGCAGAACTGTGTTGTATAGTAGATATTCATTTTTTTTCTAAAAAATAATCTGCTTATTTTGTCGCTTCACTCAAGCAGTTGTGCAGTAATGATGTGCATATTTCTAGTGATCAGCCCTCTTCAGATTTAAGTGTTAGCTTTCTCAATCTGGTCCTTCCCTGCTTGTTCACAAAGTACTGTTACGATCACTGAAGAAAATAATTCAGGCCGGGAGCTCTTGATATTCAGGTGATCCAAGTGGACAATGCACCCTAAAACAGAACCACACAATCTACACTGAGTAGGTAGGCCATGTTGGAAACAAACCCTTCTCAAGTAATTGTTTACTTCACCGCATAAGAACATTGCAGTGTTGACCAAGTTAGAATCAGATATCCACCTCAGTTGCACAGATACTGGCATTCAGCACTCATACTAGTTTCTATGCTATTAAGTCCTTAAAATATTAAACCGGTTTGTATTCTTCAGATTACAAACAGTTCTAAAATCTCTATTGAGCCCTTACACTAAGATCAGAAAATAGAAGAAATACGTTTTTTACATTTCAGTGAAACTGAAATGGTTCTACGGTTTGCTTTTGAAGAAGGAAGTTGACTTTTTATATCACACTTTCCCCCTTGTGAGGAATCTAATTAAATAGCAATAGTATAATGTGAATGGGTGCTTTCAGAAGTCTACCTGACCTCTTTCCCATTTGGTACTATGCTGAGAGGTAACAAATTATATCAGATTTCTAGTTATAAGAGAGCTCTGATGATGCTCTGGGCATACCAGGATTTTATGCACCACTGGATTCAAGCTATCCTGGCTGATGAGGGGCGAAACAGCAGAACCGGTCCTAGGATGCTTGTTTCCGGTCCAGGGAGTACCTGGCCTGGCAGTTCGGGTTGGACTGTTCCCATGAGGCACAGGGTCAAGACTGATTTGCATATGGCCAGGTCTAAATTGGGGTGCCATGGTGAGCAAAAGAATGATGGATTTAACCCAGATCTCTTGACTGGGGTGAATGTTTTGATTTGTTCTGCATTCTGTCCATGAATTGTGTGTCATAGGATTTTATTTATGTCACATCTTTTAATAGTCACAGACTTGATTTATGAAGGAAGGGCCTCTGTTTAGGCCCGCTTTATGATCATAGAAGAGCTCTGAACATGCTAGCACCTTCGCTAAGCTAGAGGTCTTATATCAGTAGACTTCAATGTCTATTGTTGGTCTAATCATGCCATTGCTCTCTTTCTTACTTTACTTTCAATCCAATTTAATTCAAATACTTTACTGCGGTCATTAGACCATAAAAGTGCAAGTGCAATTAACTGACGATACATAAAAGAATCCTCCAGTACATAGACTCAAAGCCCCAAAGTCCTGTATTACCAATTGCAGACTATTATCCTATACCCCAATAAATAAGCAAAATACATAACACATACAAAATGCCCTATTAATAACATACAATTATTGGGCAGAGATAAGGCTGAAACATTTCATATTTGTAAAACACTAAAATAGCAATCTATAAGAACACAGATGAAAAGATTAGCCTTAAAAATGGAGCAAGCCTGATTAAAAAAGATTAAAAAATGAGTTATCCGCTTAATCCTGTACATTGGTTTTCAAAAGCGTACACACCACATAGAGGGTAGGAAGGTAGACCCCGCAAAATACAACTGGGGATAGAGTATTGTATTTCAGCAGCTTAAATGCCTCTGCACTGTGTTTGGTCCCCAGATTCCTTAAAAATTGGGTCAGCCAGCGGCGTCTGGATTTTTTGTAACCAGGGTAGAAAAAGAATACATGCAACTCCGACTCCTCTGTGTTGCTACAGGTCGGACAACATAGAGAGAATGTACCTGCCCATTTGTTGGAGAAAACACAAAACAGGAGAACCCAGTGCCTAAATTAAATATAAAGTTTCCTCGCTAGCGCGGGTTGTATCTCATCCAGGGTAGACTCTAGGATGTACTGATCTTTTAATCTCAAAAACGCAACTGTTAATGATCCTGTTGCTGAGCACCCTTGTAAACTGGCGAGTTTACCTTCCTGTTTACCCTCCCTGTAACTGCAAACCAGTTCCTTTCTAGAAATTGTGGTGCAAGCTTCCTCAGGGTTGTGCCATAGACTCTCTCTACCCATGTCCAGAAATGAGTCCCTGACATATGCTAGCCACAGTAGTTTCCCAACTCCCTGCAAGCCCAGGATTTCCTTTAACACATCCCTATACACAGCCAATTCCAGGGCTATCCATAAGCGACGCCAACAAATTAGGGGTCTAAGAGCAATTTCGTCTGCAATTGGCCTCACCCCCATTTCCTAACTAAGAGGTGTAAGGGGAGAACTGAGTGGGAGACCAAATAACTGCCTAACAAAAGTGTTCCCAGACTTGGTGATGAGAGCTCAGAACTATGCCCGCAAATTTCAGCCCTGTACATTGCAGCACCCCTTGTTAGCACTTTATAGATTTTCAAGAGTGGTTCGAAGGATTTATGGAAAGAGTTCCTAAATAGCTTGATTATCCCTCCTGTGTTCTGCGCTAGCTTCAGGCTTATTTTGTTAGTTTGAGCCTACCAGTCAATTTTTTCAGTTAATGTGACCCCAAGGTACTCAAATATAGACCCCTCGCCAAAGGAATGCTGTGCAGGCTGGGATTAGGGCGAGTAAAGCTGGATGGGTTAAAGACCATATCTTTGGTCTTTTGAAACAATTTCGAGACCTCTACGGTCACAGAAGGACTTGAAGTTGTTGAGGATCCTCTGAATGCACATCAGTGATTTTGAGAGCAATAGATTATCGACGCAAACATAATCGCTGGTACTTTGCTGTTCGCTATCTTGAGTGAGTCATTATCCTTCCCCTCATCCACTGGCTGCCCATTAAACAGCGCACTGAATGTAAATCCTTGACGCTGGTACATAAAGCAATAAATGGTGGGAGTGCTGCTGATTTCCAAAAACTTTTTACACCATATGTTCCCTCACAAGCTCTCAGATCGGCCACTCAAGGCCTCATAGAAACTGTGAAGTTCAAACCAGCTAGATGGGGGGGGCCGAGCCGTAACACACTGAGTGGCTAAGCTTTGGAACAAATTGCCTCTGTCCTTGAGACGCCAGCCAAATCTCCAGCTATTCAGAAAAAATCTGAAAACCTGGCTCTTCACAGCCACATAGGCTCTGGCCACCATTCCTTTTCTACTCTCACACTCCAGCGCCAAGACGCTTCAGCATTCGAGCACTTTACAAGCAAACAAACAAACATAAATAGGCAAAAAAGGGTGAGCGCAAGCACACAACCCTGTCTTTCACCTCGATCTATAGCTTTAGGCGTGGTAAATTCATCATGTATGCCAAACCTGATTTGGGCATAATTGCCTTCGTGCAAAAGCCTGATCATATAACAAAGATAGGACGGCTCACCCAGATCACTTAGGACAGCCCACAATTTATCTCTTGGTACTAGATTGAACGCGGATTTTAGGTCCACGAAGATCAGCTAGAGGCTGCCGCCCTCTATAGTCACCGTTTTCCAGTACAAGAGTAGGAGCCTAAATACTTGGTCTCTGGTGGAAGTGTTTTTCCTAAAGCCAGCTTGGAATAGGCTGAATATTTTACATTGTGTCCATCCAGGTCTGAAGACGAACCAGCAATACAAGTGCAAAGATTTTCTGGCTGACATCAATTAAACTTATGGGTCTTATGATCAAAGCCAATATTCCTATAGTGCCTCAATCCCGTCCCATCTGTCCTTCCACCCGTCCTTTCTCTTCCTTTTCCTCTCTCCCTCCACTGAACTATTTCTAAAACTTCTGGTCAAAATCAAGTCTGGCTCCCCCTTGGATCGTGCGCCAGCACGCATTCTTAAAACTCTCTTCACCAACTGCTCTGCGCCTCCTCTTGCTCTCCTCAACTCCTCTTTGGCTCTCGGATCTGTCCCCTCTTCTTTCAAATCTGCCATAGTCCTTCCTATTCTTAAGAAAACTGGTCTAGATCCCTCCCTTCCTTCTAATTTCCGTCCCATCTCTCTTCTCCCCTACCTCGGCAAGATCCTCGAAGCTCATGTCACTTCCTGCCTCTCCTCTTATATTGAGGTGAATGGCCTCCTTGCATCCCACCAGGCAGGTTTCCGCCCGGGCCACTCCACGGAGATGGTGGTCCTCGCGGTCCTGGACGAGCTCAAGGGGAAGGCCGATTCTAATCTCCCCCAAGCCCTGGTCCTTCTCGACTGCGTTTGACACGGTTGACCACGCCATCCTTCTCGACCGTGTCAGCGCAGCGGGCATTCGGGGCGTGGCCTTTTCCTGGCTGGCGTCCTTCCTTCAGGATAGGTCCCAGGCAGTTCATCTCCCCGGTTTCTCCGCACCTCCCCGCCCTGTCACTTGTGGTGTCCCCCAAGGCTCTTCTCTTCTTGAGCTGGGGGTCTCTGTGTATAACTACGCAGATGACCTTCAGCTCGTTTTCGATCTTTCTTCTACCCCTGATTCTCTTCCCAAGTTCTGTTCCACCTTAGTCTTTATTTCTGACTGGATGTGCGCTAACCAACTGAAGCTCAATCCAGATAAGAAGGAACTTGTTGTCACTGGTGGCCCCTCCAACCCCTGGACCCCCGCACACTGGCCCCTTTCTTTTGCCCCCCCCCTGTCCCCTCTTCCTCTGTCCGCACTCTCGGTATCAAAGTCAGTCATGACTTATCCATGCACTGTCAGATTAGCTCTACTGTGTCATCCTGCTTTCTCTCCCTCCGTTTAATCCGGAAAATCTCACGCTTTTTTTCTACTGACGCACTCAAATCCATAGTCATGGCCCTTGTCATCTCCCGCCTTGACTACGGGAATGGCCTGTACGTGGGCATACCTGCTTACGAATCCCGCCGCCTACAGGCCATTCAAAATCAAGCTGCTCGCCTCATCCTCTCCCTCCCTAAATCTTCTCATATCACCCCGGCTCTTAAATCACTCCATTGGCTCCCTGTTCGTTTCAGATCCTTTTTCAAACTGGCCTGTCTAGCATTCTTAGCTCACTCCCGATCTGCGCCCCTGTTCATTAACACTCTTGTCTCTTCTCATGTCCCTGTTCGCACTCTTCGCTCTTCCTCCCTTTCACTTCTTCACATCCCCCGCTTCCGCAAATCCAGAACGGGGGGCACCCGATTCTCAGTCCTTGCCCCCCAGTTCTGGAATAGCCTTCCTCTCTCTATCCGCTCCATTCCCATCTACACTCACTTCCGCAAAGCCCTTAAAACTTTCCTTTTTCTTCAGGCATTCCCCTCTTAATCTCCCTGGGCCCCCTCCGCTGAGTTCTTGATCAGGTCCCTAGCGCCAGGAAGCCGCTCGGCCACCGTGCGCTTTATTCAATATTTTATTCATTCATTCATTCATTCATTCATTCATAGTTTAAGGGAAGAAGTGGTGAACCCTTTTTATGAACCAGCAGAATTTCTGCGCCACCCCAAGTTGCTGTTATTGCCATTCTCTGCAGTATTGCATTAAACAAGATCCACAGATAGGGCCCCCAAATAGTTGGCTTGGTGCAGAAGAGGTCCCCTGGGATCTTGTCAACTCCTGGTGCTTTGGACGGGGCAATTTTGCTTAACCGCATGCGCGCTAGCGGAATTCCGCTCCTGTGCTGAGATTTCGAAAACCGCACTTTACGTGACGAGCTGGGCTCGTCATCAGCGTGCGAGGAGGCTACGCCATGACGAGCCCAGCTCGTCATCAGCGTGGAAGGGGTTAAGGCACTAGCTATTTCTGTGAGAGTTATCTGTGGGACCTCGGTACAGATGACCTCCGGTGGATAAATATCTTTAGCTATACTAGTGCCCTCATCCTCCAGCCTTAAGTAAAAGGCCTCAAAATGTTTCCAGACATCAGCAGCAATGTTTGGTTCTATGGCCTACTTCTCTTTGCGACTACCTGAATTAACTTTGCACCAGAAAGCCTTCATGTCATGAGTGGATTCTGCCTGTTTCAGAGAATCCCACTTGTCCAGCTCCCACAGTTTTTTTGGCTTCGGTGATGCTGGCTCTATTAGGCGTCTCTTTTCTCTGCTTAAGTGTCTATCTTTAGATTTGGTTGCCTCTATCAGGGCTAGCTTGGCCATCTGACAACTATCCTTAAACCAGGGGTGTTTAGCCTTTTTGCACCCCCTTGAGTGTGACGGATCAAAATATATATATCGGCCAGAGTAGATGTCAACATCTCATGGGTCTCTGCGACTGGAGTAAGGGAGGTGAATGTACCATTGCTAGAAATGGACTGTTCCGCTGCCACTAGACATGGGATGACTGAATCATATAAGGAAGCCATCCTATCACAGAATTGTAGTATGGCTGGCCACTGGAATCTTCTTCTATTATTGATCAGTGTTAATCTGCCATCTGGCGGTATATTTAAACCAGGCACTTCCTTGCAAATTAACAGTTCCACCTCCATGAACAGGGTGTTGTGAAAACTGTTATGTCAGGTCAAAACAGCAAAGTCAACCACCCGGTGCCACATCCTGATATCGACCAGGATGTAGTCTATAACAGAAGACTACATGGGTCGAGAAAAAGTATGCCTCCCTTGTGTCTAATTTGGTACGGCCATAGCATGCCCTTAGGGAGTGGTTTAAGGTGAATAATTTTATCTGGAGCACCAATGGTGTCAAGGCCCTGGCTGGCAGGATGTTTGCCTCTGGAATAGCCGAGTGTGGGTTTTTGTTCACTGGGAATTCCTCAGTTAAGACCATTCAGGGGTTCAAACTGGCAGTTCAAGTTGCCACCAATAACCATCCAATGATAGTTGGAGATGGAAGATATGGAAGCAGCCAGTTGGTCGAAGGTCGGTGATTCATGGCTGTTGCTTACAGGCTTGGAGTAGACATTGACCAGGACAATTCTGGCCTTGGATGTAAATCTAAGAAGAATGCACTGGATGTCGTTTGAATAAAACTCCAGCTGCTTAGCTGTACAGCCTAAATGAGACCCAATCCATATACAAAGACCACCCAATTGCCTACCCTTGCCCCTGGTGGATGCGGCTATTCTAAAAGTCACAAAGCACAACTGCTGTGTATCCTCCCTGTCCCAGGTTTCCTGAAACATGCAATTGTTGTGTTGGTCCACAAAACTCCCACAGTCAGAAATGTCCAGTTTGTTCCTGAGGCCTGCAACTTCCATGATAAAACCCTCAGCTTTCTTGGGTCTGTGTGTTTAGCTTTTAACATTTAACATGCCACACAATTAAATTAAAATGATATCACTTTGTTGGTCGTTTAGCCTAATTGCCCGAGTTCTGATTAGGACCTTGCTACTGTCAACTGTGGGCACAGGGGGGTTGGGGTCAGGTGAGATTGATAGAGCTTCGCCATGAGCCACAGTTTGTGGCAATCCCGTGAGTAGACTAATAAGATCCTCATTGAGCGACGGCCCCACAACGGTTTGGCATACACAACTTGACCGTTTGTCGCAGCCTGGTTGAGTTGTGTAAGGGGGCTCCTTCACTACACCCAACCCAGATGTGGTGCTAGGATAATAAAACTCCCACTTAGAAATGGCCGGCTCCCTGGTTTCCTCCTGACATTTGGTTGACTGTTTTGGGTGCTGCATTACTTTAGGTCAATCAACCTCTTCTAAGACCCCAAATCGGTTTGCTGTGGAGTTGTATAGTAAGGGGCTGTGGGGTTGATGCCACGGTCTAGTATGCTGATGGTTCTGTTTCCACAAACCCTGTCAATGATTCTTGTGCATACTGGTTGCTGATGCGGGATATGAAATATAAAAATAACCTAGCGGTAGGGACCTTATTCCCACATCTTGACTAGAACGGTTTAAACATAAAAGGCTTTGGACAGTCAATGGGTTTAAAAAAATTATGACTATGCAATCCCATTGAACATCTTTTGGACCATTTCCCACCCACCGGACCCTATGCATCATAAGAATCTCACCAGATTTGTCTCAGAACTTGCCAGCCAAAACATGCATTTATTCTTCATTTCGAGTAGCATTTCCCTCTGCCCTTGTTTGAGCTCAGGTACACCGACTAGAACGATGACATATGGGGATGAGGAGGGGGTAGATTAATGGAGGACAAATCACAACTCTCTTCCCTTGGGCTCATTTCCGCCCCCCTCCCATCAATGCCCGGGCCCCTGCTGGCTCCTATAATCTTGCTTAGTAGTCATGCTAATATGGACCGTATCTTGGCTCCTAGACTCAAATTCAACCCTATTCGGGTCAGAGGTAGGAATGGGGATTTAGGACATATGGGGTCCAGACCTATTTCCAGGTGTTGGTGTATCAAAATGAGCCTTACAACAGGTGGAACCGTAAGTGGACGATTTTTAACGGGGTCCAGTGTACGTGTCCGAGAGACTAGCAACAAAGCAATGTACAAAGTTCCCCAGGGGGGGTGAAAGCCATGGTATGCAGAGTGGAGCGTGGAAAGAGAAGGAAAGAAAAGCCAAAGAAGGGGAATTTCCCTTGTTGGAACTAAAATCCTCACACACCTAGCAAGCTAGATGTCATGCTTCATCATATGGGTTCTGCTCCTTGTCAGACTGGAGCTGCAATGTCTGACGGGCACCCGTAAAGGGGCTCTTTATCGGAGATCTTTTGTTCCAGCCATATGGTGCATGCGGGTGAGAGGGAAGGAAAAGGGTGTAGTCGTGAGAAAGTGGTGAATTAAAAAAGGTGGGGCAGTCCACAATAAGTTTTATTGGCGTGGCTGACGCCCTTGATTAAAATGGTGGGAGGGGAGATATGTGCTTAAGGAAGTACAAAGCAAGATACCTACCACCCCCTAATCAGGTCAACATGTTTCTTGCCCGGATGGCAATTTGTCAGGACCTATGTGAAACCTACTACACAGTGAAAATGGATGTTCATACAACCTTATGCCTTGAGGTCGTACAAGGGCAGGCAACTAGGTCCTGCTGAGCTGGGGTGACCCTAAGGGTGATCCTAAGGTGCCCCGCAGTCTGCTCCAGTGGGACCTGCACGTATAGGTCAGGAACCCGGATAGCGTGCGGTCAGCGCCGGTAACACCTACCCCCACCGTCTGGTCAGGACAGAGCAGCTCAATACGAGCCTGGCAACTAGCATTGGTTCCTTTCCCTGTGGAGGGGTCTGGCCTTCTCACAAAAGATTAAAACAATTCTGCCAGTTTATCTACCTGTGCTGATTAGGAACCAAGCTCATCTTTTACAATAGATTTAAATTGAACCTCTAAGCCCACCACCAAGTTCGTTACCCATACTGGGTAGTCCTAAGAGACCAGTGTGCTGTCTATGTTGCCCATATTCATATCCGGGTCATCCAAGTTCCCTCCAATGTCTGGGGTCCCATTATTGAGCTTCTTTTTCTTTGCCCCCGCTCTGTTTGTTTGTTTAGGTTTCCCATTTTTGGCAGGGCCAGTGTCAGTGACCCTCTTGTGCGAGTGGGCTTTTGGTAGTTTGCTCGCCTTTGCACTATCAGCAGACTACGGTATATGGGAATTGATTTCTTGGGCGACAGTAGTTTGAGGGGAGACTATACCAGACGCGAGGAAAAGAAGTTTGGGGGATAGGGACAGCCGCCTTTCGGTAAGTTCAATTTCCGTTGCCACTACGCCAATGGCCCTCTGTAGCAGCTTGTTGATTGAGGTTGGAGGCACTGAAGAGGCAAGCTGCTGAGGCAAAACTTGCTGTTTGGAGTGGCATTGTGGTTTCCCCATTATTGCAAAGTATCTGTAGTTCGAGATGGCCACTATATCTAAACAATTCTAGACTAAGTACATGCAACCCACTGTAACACCACCCTGAGTACTAGGGCAACAATAACCTGGTTACTTGGTGTTCCCTTTGCTTAATATTGCGGGTAAAAACACAGAGCAAAACGATGTACCTTATGAATCCTGTTCCAGCCCCAAATCTCTTAGAGCTGGTCCTCCTGGGGCAGATGTCAGGGGGTGGCCAAGCCCGACCCTTTTCTGGGCAAAGACGGGCATGCCCTGGCGTGGCCTAGATGCGGCCCATGCGTGTCCCATGCTCTGAGGGCAGAGGCAGCGCTATCAGTGCGTTAGAGGCACCTCCCCCTCATCATTGGCAGCAGCTGTGATGCAGGTCGCTGTTGCACCCTGGGGCTTGTGGCCCCACCAGGGTGTGAGGAAAATAAAGTTAGTGGCCCCAGCAAAGCCCCAATAGGTCAGAATGTCATGCGCTGCAAGGGGGAGAGGCAGCGCTTTGAGCGAATTGGTGGCACCTCTCCCTAGTCAGCGGTAGCAGCTGTGAAGCAGGTCGCGGGTTGCACCCTGGAGGCTTGTGGCCCCACCAGGGTGGGAGGCAGGTTATCAGCAGGTCCAACAGAGGCGGAGGTTGCACCCTGTGACAGAGGTCCCACTATAGTGTAAGGAAGACAAAGTTAGTGCCCCCAGCAAGGCCCCAACAGGTCAGCGCGTCCTTAACTTTCGGATTAAGCATTTTTAAATTGCTCTGACATTAATTTTAAACATCACTACTCAATTTCACAAAACGTAACTTGAAATAAACTCAGATTATATTTTTAGCTAATTTTGAATGTAGCCAACTGAGTAGCAAGGAGACCGTTCAGTCGGTCATTCTCCACTTAACTACATTGTGTAATTGTTGGACAATTCACTTAATTTCACTATAGTATAGCTGCTTTGCTTGTCCTAAGTGTGAGTATATACTTAATGCTATAGCAAAGAATTTTAAAACTAGATCAACTCCAATCGTCTAGTCATTGTCAAAATATTAAGGGTCTAAAAGCTACTGATGCGTGTAAGTGTGGCTTGGATGTGCAAAGCTACTTTTGAATTAATAAAAGGCTTTACTACTAAGAAGAATATTGTGGGAACTAATCTACTTACATGGGGATAGAAGTAGATGTGAAGTGGTAGTTCCAGGGCTGGAATGTCATGAGAATTTGGGCACATCCACAAACTCACCTGTTTATGGATATGCACCAACTCCTGTACAACCCATTCCTACCATGGAAGACGTCACAAATTTACTCTTTGGAATAACAGCCATAAAATGGTTTACAGGGAGGTACTAGATTTCCTTCTCCAATAAAAGGCTGGGCTCTAGGGATGGGAGATTTTCCCTTGGACAATAATATTTGTTTTACCTTTAGGGGGAAAAAAGAAAAAGAAAAGTTTAAAAAGTGAATCTGTGATTGCGCTGGAAATGTTCACAAGAACAAATAGACAATTGTTTATCTGCTCAGGCGACAATGGAATTTGTAGGAGAATGTTTTCCATGCCTGTTTTGATAAGCTCTTGTGGATTGCTAGTAATCGTATATCTGTACCAATGCAAGGACAAAAAACTCTGGGTTCACTGTTGTAACTTCTTTAACAATAGGGCTCTAAATGTACTTTTTTTGCTTTCAATGTTGTCCTTGAAACATTTACGCTAATTCTACATTATTATTTATTAATACTGATGTGCAACAAACACTTTTTTATTGAATGATGCCTTGAGAACAATTGTATTTGAAAGGTACCCCAAAAACTGCACAATAGTTTAGCAAAACTGCATGTAACATTTGCCCTCTTTTTAACGCTGCAATTATTATTTGGGTAGGTTTTATTTTGAAAAAAATCACCAATCATACTGCCATTCTACAGCAGGTATGGCCATACAATGAAGAGGCACTCTGTAAAAATTATCAACAGCCACAACTAGTTAAACTATGACAACAAACATGTTTTAGACTGGAACAACAGTCACTAAAACAAACAGAGTTTAACAGTCTATTTTGTTCGAGCGTTTGCCTTGATAATAAAGGATTTGCATTACTGCATCTACATTTTCAAAATCTTATTATTATGGATGCTAATTTTGCCAGTAGACAATGCTTAGCCCACAACCATACTGGGGTACTGTTTTACGACAGATAAAGGGTTTGCGTTGCCAACAGCTGAGCCTACCTGTCAAGTAGACAAAAGAAACATGAGAACTTATTGTCCTTAACCCCAAACAATATGTCCTTGATGGCTGGAAACAGAAATTCCCCAATTCTTTACCAATGCAACTGTGTTGACTGACTAGTTTAGCGAAAAATTGAGGTGTTTTGAACCTCGAGGCTACTGCGCTGTATTAGAATTCATCTATTTGTTTTAATCATTCAACTCTGAGAATTGAAAAGCTTTCCTCAAAATGTGTAGCAAAAAAAGGCAGCTGTTGCTCTACTACAGTGAAAGAGTCAGCGCTGCGGCAGTATGATGGCCTCCTCATTCTGAATATGGTCTTTGCTGATAAGGACATTTTGTTGTGCTGTAAAGTTATGAAGCTTCTGAGGGTAGAAGGAATGGTTACTTACCTGCAATTCTAGTCCCCAAGGGGAATCTTCCATCCTATTGGGTGATTATACAAAGAAATTAACCATTTCTCCTCAGGATCCTTGACTTCCATAAAAAGGGAACTAGCTCAACTGCTACTGAATGTGAACTATGGGCTACTGGTGGACTGATCTTTCCTAGAGAAGCAGTGCCAGTTTTCCAGCTTTTCGAGGCTGCATCCTATGTGACTACATTTTCCTTTTCTAACATTTTCCCTTAGAAAAAGGTTTGTGAAATAGTTTTCTTGTCACTTTTGTTTAAACAGTGACTCTCATGGTGTTTAAAATCTGTTTTATAGAAAATTGATGGAACTGGGCCCATGTAGCATGCATTAGCCAGCCAGCAGCTAAGATTTGGGCTTTTAAAAAATTGGCTTTTCAAAATTGAAGAATAGATTATATAATATTTTGAAGAAAAAAAAGTAAAGAAAGAAAAAGTGCTTGAGCTCCTGCACCCGAGTAGGGCAGTTCAGTGCTTAGCATCAACATTTCCCTGGAAGAAAACCATGATAACAGGACATAACCATTCCTCAGACCAAATTTGGCCAATGGGTCTACTCCATGCTTCCTTAAAGAATACAAGCCTTGTTAGCTGGACCCTATTGTCCTAGAGGTTAGATCCTTGCTTGGTTTTAGGATGTGCTCTGTGGCCAGAAGCTGTATGCCAGTCTATAACCGCATCGCTGCGGCGGCTTTTCCCGCTGTGTGCGGCAAATTTAAAAAAGCTGCGTTACATGACGAGCTCAGCTCGTCATCCGCACACGACCACCTTGGCTGATGACGAGCTCAACTCGTCATCAGCAGCGAAGAGGTTAGGGCTGATGGTCCCAACAGACTCAATCGCGAGTTAGGTTTTTGACATTTAGCCCACTTTCAAAACTGTGATAATTAAAACAGCTCTTAGGACCCATAACTGATGCCCGTTGTGAGCCTTATTTACAACAAGGGGTGGTGAGGGATAGAGTCTCTGAATTAAGCAGAAAGCTCTCACCCAGTCAAGAGATCAGGGCTAGATCCAACACCGTTTTTTAGCTCACTGCACCATCCCAGTTTCAGAACCTGGCTGTATGCAAATTAGTCTGTTCCTGTCCCAGTGCATGATGGGAACAGGGCAAACCAAACTACAAAAGCCAATTCTTACACTGGGAAGGAAACAAGCTCCCGGGGACCGGTTTCTGGCATGAGAATACCTTTTTGGCAGACTGGTCAATGCGCTTTGAATCCCTGTCAGCGGGAACCTGAGGAAAAGCCCCTGAAGATTTCTTTGAACAAGCCGCCTGCACTACTAGGCTCTCAGGCGAAGGATGAGCCGACAAAATCTCTGGAGCTTCATGTGCCACCCTATACCTCCGTGCCACAGTCCTGGAGACCGCAGGAGCGGACAAAGGCTTCTTCCAAACCTCCAACACTGGCTCCAAAATTGCCTCATTAAATGGTAATAGAGGTTCAGACACAGATGAGGGAGAATGCAACACTTCAGACAGAAGATTGGATATAAACTCCGTAGAAGGCAGAGTAATGTCCAATAACTCCGCAGCTTTTCTCACCACCATATGATAGGGAGCTGCATCCTTAGAGGGAGCATCCGGGCCAGGAAAAAAATCCCACTCAGGCGAGACATCAAGGCCACTTGCACCCTTTAACTCCTCAAAATAGTCCTCTGATTCAGGAAGTTCACCTTCCTCCATCTCTTGCCGATAGCGTTCCTCCTCTACAGCCCTCTGGGCTTCCCTCCTGGAGCGGATCCTGGGGGCTGGAGTCGATGGCTCCACGACCGACTCAGTCGGCCTTGGGATCGGCGTCGAACACGGATCCGACGGTGCCACAGACTCCAAACGAGGACGACCAGACGGCGCCGTAGAATCTCGATACGGCGCCGGAGAATCTCGATACGGCGCCAGAGATTCTCGATACGGCGCCAGAGATTCTCGATACGGCGCCGGAAAGTTCCAGGACGGCGTCACTGGCATAAAGGGCACAAACAGAGCCTGGGCATAAGTTTGGGGAACACCCAAATTAAATGCAAAAGGACCCATGGGTCCCGCAGGTGCACCAGATGGGTACATTGCCCTCGCAAAGACGCCATATATTGCGTTAAGGTAATGTGATGGGTCCTGACCTGGAGCCGGGAATGGAGGATAATTACACTGAGTAATCCCTGATGCCGGTGCTCCTGGAATCGGGCCAGCCGGCGCCGATAAAGGAACCTCCTCAGGCTGCTCCTAATCCTCATGCTCTGGCTCAACCTCACCAAGATCGAGAGAGTGAACCGAATTTGAGGGACCCGGCGTTGGAGATCGAGAGACCTCGACTTCGGGAGTCACAACCTTCACTGGTGAAGCTGGATTCGAAGGCAATGGATAGACGTCATCTCTGCGACGCCGAGGAGAAGACGACGACTTCGGCGCCGATTCTTTATCAGAGTGGCGCCTTGAAGAATGCTTCTTCTTATGCCTCTTCGACTTCGAATGCCCCGAAGCAGACTTCGAACCCGACCTGGATTCGGATGGAGACCTCGACCTTGATTTTTATTTTATTTTACTCGCCTTCTTCTCTTTTTTCTTCATCTTGACTATAAACAATTTCGCCTCCCTTTCCTTCAATGCCTTCGGGTTAATCTTCCTACAGCACACACATTCTTCGACGTTGTGATCGGAAGATAAGCACAAAACACAGTCCTGATGCGGGTCAGTTATAGACATTTGCTTCCCGCACTCTGTACAGGGCTTGAAACCGGACTTTCTTCCCGACATATTAGAAAGGAAGTGATAAGAAAAGATGAGAACACCAGAAATTACAAAGTAACTATGGAGAGTCCCAAAAAACCGATGGCGTCGATGGCGCGGAAAAAAGGGAACTGACTTCATCACGCCGACGAGGCCCTATTATGGATCCAGTGACGTCAGCAGGGTCGCGAGCGGAGTCGTACCCTCTGTGACGTCATCCATGACCTCGCCGGCGTGGAGAGCTACAAAGGTTTCCAATTGGCTGCTGCGCAGGGGATATTCACAAGGTGAGGAATCCACTGGCAGATGTATCTATCAGAATGCAAGACTTCCAATAATGCCTCATGACATCCAATCAAATACTGAGTGTTGTGGCTGACTCATCACAACAATCTGTGCATGGTTATTACCACTGGTTGCCACTGAGAAGATCTTCATGGTTGCGTCTTTGAACCTTCATCTACAGACCCCCCTGGACCGTGTCCACCCTTCAGCGAATCCATCATCTACTTCATCCCACCCCACGCTCTCGCCTCGACAGACTACATCTTCCTCGGAGATGTCAACTTTCACCTGGACAAGCTTAACGACAAGAACACCTCATCCCTCGTTGAGAACCTCACCACCCTCAGACTCAAATAACTGGTCACCGCCCCAACTCACTCAGCAGACCCCCATCTTCTCCGCCAGCGACATCACCTTCAGCTACACCTCTGAGCTCTTTTGGACCGACCACAGCTGTATCCACTTCTTCAACAAACGCACTGTACAGCACCACACTAATCGCTACCCATGCAGAAGTTGGAACACGGTCACCGAAGGACAACTCACCACATCCTTCAACAAACCCTACAGCCGACATCCACGGACACGAATACCTCAGCATGCAATCTCCACTGATGGCTCTCCAACTGCAGGGACAAACTTGTTCTGCTCAAGAAAGCCCCACGCAAGCGACACTCTAAGAAAGCCAGCTTGATCTCTCCCACCCTTCATGAGTCAAGACATACCTGTAGACAACTCGAGAAGAGATGGAGGAGAAGCAAGACCCCAGAATACCACTCCGCCTTCAAAACCGTTGTCCCCGAACACCACCACCTCATTAGAACAACAAAGAAAACAGCCCTACAAGAAAGAATCAACCCCAACACACTCAATAGCAAAGAACTCTTTGCCGTGTTCAAAGAATTCACCAAACCCAGCACAAAGACAGTAGACATACCACCCTATCAAGAGCTCGATAACCTCAGCACCTTCTTCCACCGCAAAATTAAGGACAGTTTTTCCAGCCTCGATACCAGGGACCTTTTCACCCCATCCTTGACTCCACTCACCACTGACGACACCCTCAAGATCATGAAGAGTATCCACTTTGGAGCACCCTCAGACCCCTGTCCACACCACATCTTCAACAGGGCCGGCACCTCCAACGCCCCCGAACTGGGCCGCACCATCAACTGCTCCATAAACTCTGCCAACTTCCCAGAAGATTGAAAACACGCAGAGATCAAAACTTTGCTTTAGAAACCCTCTGCCGACCCGTCCGACTTCTAGAACTTCAGACTCCACTCTTTGCTCCCCTTCCCAGCCAAGGTCATCGAGAAGGCCATCAATGCCCAACTTTCTGAATTCATTGAAGTGAACCACATCCTGAACCCTTCCCAACCCAGCTTTTGAAGGAACCACAGCACAGAGACCACCCTTCTCACCGCCACAGGAGGGAGGCCCAAGTCGCGGCTCTGCAAATATCCTCAACAGGTACACCCCTAGATAAAGCAGAAGTAGCAGACTTTGCTCTAGTAGAGTGAGCTCTTATACCCTCGGGCGGGTCCTTACCCGCCAGGGAGTAGCAGATCTTGATGCATAATATTATCCATCTTGATAGAGTGCGCTTGTGCACAGATCTTCCTTTCCTGCAGCCAGCAAATCCAACGAACAGCTGGTCATCTAACCTGAATTCCCTTGTCCTGTCCAGGTAGAAGCTCCTAGGGTCCAAGCTATGAAGCCTCTCCTCCTCCTTGGAAGGATGAGGGGGAGGATAAAAGGAAGGGAGGGTAATGGACTGTCCTGAATGGAGTAACCACCTTAGGCAGAAAAGCAGCCCTGGTCCTAAGAACCATTCTATCAGCATGAATGGTCAAGAACGGGGGCTTTGAGCTAAGAGCTTGAAGCTCACTTACCCTCCTTGCCGAGGTAATTGCGACTAGGAAGACCGTTTTAAAAGATAAAAGTCTCAAGGGACATGAGTGTAAAGGTTCAAAAGGAGAACCCATCAAGAATGTAAGAACAAGATTCAAGTCCTATTGAGGTACAATAAAAGGTGTAGGAGGAAATGTATTGGTAAGGCCCTTAATGAAACGTAATACAATTGGAGATTTAAACAAAGAGGGCTGGTCCGGCAAACAAAGGAAAGCCGATAAGGCTGACAAATAACCTTTAATAGTTGCCACGGCAAAACCCTGCTGGGCCAAAAAAAGTGCAAATTGGAGAATATTGGACAAACGAGCCCTTAAAGGGTCAACGGACTTCTCTCCACAACAAGCAACAAATTTAGACCACCTATAATAATAGATGGACTTGGTGGAATCACGCCTGGCTGATAAGATGACATCCACCACATCGTGAGGAAGAGAAAATAAACTCAGGTTGCCCCGTTCACTCTCCAGGCATGAAGGTGTAAGGACTGGAGGTGGGGGTGTAGAACCTGCCCCTCCATCTGGGAGAGGAGGTTTGCCCTGTGAGGGAGACGGAGCGGCGAGCACGAGGAGAGGTGGAGAAGATCTGTATACCAAACCCTTCATGGCCAATCCGGGGTGATCAATGTAACTAGGGCCCAGTCTTGGCGAATTTTCCTCAGAACCCGAGGAATCAAGGGTATGGGAGGAAACGCGTAAAGGAGTTGCGAGTCACAACTCAACTGAAACGAGTCTCCCAGAGCTCCTTGCATCGGAAACTGGAGGCTGCAGAATGACGGGCAGTGAGCATTCTCGTGCACCATCAGGATTCAAGCAAGCCGGGCCGAAGACGGCTGAAATGCCAGAAACCGGTCCCCGGTAGCTTGTCTCCTTTCTGGTGAAGAATTGGCTTGGTAGTTTAGTCTGCCCTGTTCCCATGATGCACTGGGCCAGGGACAGACTGATTTGCATATAGCCAGGTTCTGAGCTGGGATGGTGCAGTGAGATAAATAACGGTGATGGATCAAGCCCTGATCTTTGGACTGGGTAAGAGTGGTCTGCTTAATTCAGACACTCTGTTCATCACCACCCCCTTTTCTGAATCGTTTTTGGCCACTGTAGGTGTGGCAGGGTATACTCAGACATGAGTCCCTTTCTCACTGCACCATCAGGATTCAAGAAAGCCGGGCCGAAGACGGCTGAAATGCCAGAAACCGGTCCCCGGTAGCTTGTCTCCTTTCTGGTGAAGAATTGGCTTGGTAGTTTAGTCTGCCCTGTTCCCATGATGCACTGGGCCAGGGACAGACTGATTTGCATATAGCCAGGTTCTGAGCTGGGATGGTGCAGTGAGATAAATAACGGTGATGGATCAAGCCCTGATCTTTGGACTGGGTAAGAGTGGTCTGCTTAATTCAGACACTCTGTTCATCACCACCCCCTTTTCTGAATCATTCTCGTGAGTGGCAAATAGGTCCACCTGAGGAGTTCCCCATGTCCGGAAGAGGAGACGGACCACCTCTGTAAATGTAAATGTTTTTGTACTTGTATAGCGCACAGCTACCCGCAGTGGGTTTCCCGGCGCTTGTACGAATAACGCAAGGGAACCCTTCCTGGCTTTCCCTGTGAAGTGTCCACTCCTGGGCACCCCCATGGTGCAGACCAGGCATCCCTCGCGTTGTGGGGGACGTTGTGGAGACTAAGCAAGCTATTTTCCAGAGTTGCAGCATGGGACCCATGATCAGAATAGGCACTGAGGCGAGAATATCCCGTCAGGGGAATTAATGAGCCCGAGACCCGCCAGGGCAGGAATCGAACCCTGGTCCCTGGCCAGAGCTCTGCATCAAGGTCTGCCTGCTCTAACCATTGAGCCACACTTCTCCACCTGGGTGAAGCCTCCACTCGTGGTCGGCCGAGAACTGCCGACTGAGACTGTCTGAAGGTACGTTCAGAACCCCGGCCAGATCACTTGCCATCAGACAAATCTGATGATCCTGAACCCAGGACCAGAGACGCAGAGCCTCTCTGCAGAGACACCACAACCCTACTCCTCCCTGCTTGTTGATATACCACATCGTGGTGGGGTTATCCGTCAGGACTTGAACTGACCGACCGCAAAGGGAAGGGAGGAAGGCCTTGAGTGCCAAACATATGGCCCGCATTTCCAGAAGGTTGATGTGAAGCAACCTTTCCTCTGGAGACCAAAGACCCTTGACCTCCAGGTCCCCCAGATGAGCACCCCACCCTAGAGTGGATGCATCCGTTATCACTGTGGCCACCGCTGGAGGAAGTTGGAAAGGCTTTCCTTGAGACAGATTGCCTTCCACTCCCCACCAGGACAGATCCGCCGCAGTCTCTCTGGAGATCCTCATTGACTCCCTGAGATCTCCGTTGTGCTGATACCACTGCCTGCGGAGGCACCACTGGAGTGCCCTCATGCGCCAGCGTGCATGGTTGACCAACAGAATGCAAGAAGCCATCAGACCGAGCAGACGATGGACCTTCAGGACTGGAACAACTGCTCCATAGTGAAATAAAGGTATAATTTCCTGTATGTCGCGAATCCTTTGAGGAGGAGGGAATGCATGACACACAGTAGTGTCCAGTACTGCACCTATGAACAGGTTGCGCTGGGAGGGCACCAGGTGAGATTTGGGTACATTATCGAAAAACCCAACCTGTGCAACAACTGAGTTGTCTCTTGCAAATGATGGAGCACCTTCTCCGGCGACTCTGCTTTGATCAGCCAGTCATCCAGATAGGGGAACACTGGAATCCCCGACCTTCTGAGATTCGCTGCCACCATCGCCATCACCTTGGTGAAGACTCGAGGCGCAGTAGTAAGTCCAAACGGAAGGACCGCAAACTGGTAATGCTGTGATCCCACCGTAAAACGGAGATACTTCCTGTGCGACTTCAGGATCGGAATGTGAAAATATGCATCCTGCAAGTCGATCGACACCATCCAGTCTTCTTCCAACAGCGCCTGAAGAACCTGCGCAAGAGTGAGCATCTTAAACCTCTCCTGTTTGAGATAGAGGTTCAAAACCCTGAGGTCCAGGATTGGACCGAGTCTGCCATCCTTCTTGGGGATCAGGAAATACCGGGAGTAGCATCCCTGACCCCTTTCCTGCTCTGGAACCACCTCTATCGCACCCTTTCTGAAAAGTGCCAGGACTTCTTCCTGCAAGAGAAGTAAGTGGTCCTCCTAGCCACAGAGTCCGCCATATCCATGCCACTCTGAATCACCCGACGAGACGTAGCCTGAGTGTCAGAAACCACCTCATTGAAGTTCTTTCTATCTTCCTCCGGAAACTTAGATGACAACTGCTTAACCGTGTCCATCAAAGCATGTACATATCTGCCCAGCAGACAAGTAGCATTTGTCGATTTCAGGGCCATGCTACTTGATGAGAACACCTTCTTTGCATTTTGATCCAACCTCTTTGAGTCCTTATCCCCTGGAACCTGGGGAAATGCACCTGCCGACCTCTTTGAAAAAGCCGCCTGAACAACCAGACTCTCTGCCGAAGGATGGGATGTCAAGAACTCTGGGTCACCAGGTGCCACCCTATAACGTCTCGCCACTGTTCTAGACACCGCAGGAGCAGTCAGAGGCTTTTTCCAAACTTCCAATATTGGCTCAGTAAGAGCCTCAGTGAACGGAAGAGTCGGCTCAACAACAGATGAAGGTGAAATTAGAACCTCAGTAAGGATGTTAGATTTAAACTCTACCGAAGGCAAAGTTAAGTTCAACAGAACTGCAGCCTTTTTAATAACAACGTGGTATGGAGCCACATCTTTAGAGGGTGCATCAGAAACTGCAGGCAACCCCCACTCAGGCGAAAATTCCAAACCACTTGCACTATGCAGATCCTCAAAATAATCTTCCTGATCCTGAAGTTCGCCTTCCTCTACTTCTGAATCCTCATATTCCTTCTCTTCCATGAGACGCTGAGCCTTACGCCTCAACCACTCCAACCGAACCGAAGTAGTCGGATCCGGTAATGACTCCGATGGAGCCGGGGCCGGCGTCGAGTGAGGAGCTGGAACAGCCTGAGGATGGGAAGCTGGAACCGGCGTTGAATCTCGAATCTGATCCCGAGGTCGCTCCGGAGCCGGCGAAGCCGTGCGTGGAGTCGATGACCTCGGCGGCGCCGTACCAAGCCAAGGTGGATATGGCGTCGGCATTAACGGCAGGAAAGGCGCCGGAGCATAAGCTTAAGGGACACCCAAGTTGTATGACAATGAACCCATGTGACCAGCCGGTGCACCAGTGGGGTACATTGCTCTCGCATATACGCCATACATGGCGTTAAGGAAATGCGAGGGGTCCTGTCCAGGACCAGGAAAGGGAGGGTACAAACCCACTGGTTACTCCAGAGGAGGCTGCGCTGGAATCGTATCTTCATGACCCTCCTGTTCCTCTGGATGATGCACCAGAGTCGCAGAAGCCTGAGGATTCTCAACGTCTTCTTCCTCATGCTCGGAAGACTGACACGGATCCAGAGACGGATTCTGTTCCGGATCCGGAGAAGGCCCTCAAGACTGAAAGGGCGAGGCTTCACCTTCAGGCTCACGAGATGGTGATGGAGACAAAAAGTCTTTATGATGCTTACGAGATGAAGACCTCTGCTTCGAATCCGACTCCTTGCCCGAATGATGCCTCGAGCTATGCTTCTTCCTCTTATGTTTTTTCTTCGAGGAACCCGAAGCATGACCCGAAGCCGACTCCAATCGAGACCTCGACCTCGGCTTCGACCTCGAGCGTCTAGATCTTGACCTCGAAGACCTCTTGGCATCCTTTCCCTTGGCCAGAAGAAGTTTAGCCTCTCGTTCACGCAGAGCCTTCGGGTTCATTTTGGAGCAGGATCGACAGCCTCCGACATCGTGGTCCGAGCCCAGACACCACAAGCAATCACTATGAGGATCGGTTATAGACATCATCCTGGCACAGGATCCGCACTGCTTAAAGCTTGTCTTCTTCAACGACATTTTCGGCGAAGAACAACAGCTCGAAAAAGATAGAGAAACACACAAATAGCAACAAAGTTACTATCCGCAACACAAGAGATCCCAAGAAACCGTTAGCGTCGACGACGCGGAAAAAAGGGAACTGATGTCATCACGCCGTCGAGGTTTAATAAGGAGTCGGTGACATCAGCCGGAGTCGCGCGCGATGCCGTGCTCCTGTGACGTTGTCCACGCCGGCGTGCTACAAAAGAGTTTTCCGAACGTATGCTGACGCAGGGGGATATTCACAAGGTGAGGAATCCACTGGCAGATGTATCTATCGGAAAATAGGATATAGAAGAAGGGTCGAGAGTGGTATTATTGTTTACCTTGATGGGAGACCTGTGTTACCAGATTGTATGCTTGCTCCTATGACTAGGATGTATCATGGAAGTTCTCAAATAGGTAGGGACGCGATGATTAGGCAGTTTAGACAGAGTTGGTTAAATGCGAGATTCAGGAATGTAACAGAGTCTTTGCCAGAGTTGTGTAACATGCCAACGAATGAACCCTGGTAAAAGAACTGTTGCGTTGCCAGGTAAGATTGGAAAGGCAGAAGGTCCCTTCATACGACTCCAGATTGATTTCATCCAATTACCTCCTTGCCGAGGACTGAAGTATGTCCTTGTCATTGTCTGCCTGTTTTCAAAATGGGTGGAAGCCTACCCTACCTTTAGGAATGATATCATCACTGTAGCTAAACTACCACGGAGGGGACTCATACCACGTTTCGGTTTCCCAGTAACAATTGAATCAGACTGAGGGTCTCATTTTAATAATGAAATAATTTGTCTGATCTGTGAAGCATTCCAAATTGAGCAAAAGCTGCACTGTGCATACCCAGAGGCTTCTGGAGTGGTAGAACAACTAAATGGCACAATCAAGTCACGATTGGGGAAGATGTATGAATCTACCAGATTGGAGTGGCCTGATGCTTTACCTCTTGTTCTGATAGGACTCGGAAGCATTCCAGACAGATACACAGGCTTGAGTCCCCAAGAAATACTCATGGGAAGAGCAATGAGGCAGGCATGGGTATCAGGACACAGGCTGATAAATATATCTGATGATTTAGTGCTCGAGTACTGCAAAGAACTGGCTTACCAAGTGGTTCTATCTCTCACCAGGTAGGGGAAGACGCTGTCGCCAGACAATCAACTCCAGCACATGATCTGAATCCAGGTGACTGGGTAGTGATAAAGGAACATACTCGAGAATCTTGCCTAGCACCAAGGTGGGGAGAGCCACATCAAGTGATATTAGTTACTACCACTGCTGTAAAGTGCAGGGGAATTCCAAACTGGATCCACACGAGTCATACCAAGAGGGTGACTGAACCTGAAGAAGTAGAAGCTGAAGATTGTGCAGCTGAGGGGTCTCAAGAAGTTGATCCTGAAGTAGCTGATGAGGAAAAACCAAGCACCAGTCAGGATGAATGGATTCCAGTAGTCGACATACCTGCAGAATTTGTAAGAACCAGAAGTCAAACCTATCTAGACAGTGATAGTGAGGACGAGTCAGGAATAGAAGAATGTACTCAGATTACAGATATCCAAATCAAAAGTAATTCTGAGGAGGACCAGATAATGAAAGGTCGGTGTACTCAGACATTTGAAACTCCAGCCAGAACTCCTGAGTCTGAGGAGGGAAAGATAGGTATTAGGGCGAAAGGTCAGGTAGAAGATAATCAAGAAATCCAAAGACCTGAGCAGGACCAGATAGGTGTAGAAAAGAGTGTTCAGGAAGAAGGCGAACAGAAATGAACTCAAAGTCAAATACAGCAAACTCCTGAACAAGGTCAGATTAGTATCCAGGCAGAAGAAACAAAATTAAGCCCTGGACCAAGTCAGATAGGGAGGACTTCAGAAGTTAATGAAGAACAAGTATTGCCACAACTGAACAAAAATAAAAGAGCATCTGAAGAAAGTCAAAGGACACTGCCAGCCAAAAGATTCAGAAAAGGAGATAAGTGGCCTGGTTTTGTTAAAAGATTGAAATTTCACCTTAAAACAATAAATGAAGAACCAGAGCAAGTAAATGAAATATCAAGTCAAGCCGGACCGCCCACAGAGCAACCCAGAAGTAGAAGTTCACGTTTGAAAAGACTGAATAACAAGTTCAAAGGACCTGAGTGGACGTACGTCATACTTGAAGATTTCGAAAATCTAGAACTGAGTGATGACTAACTGATTGTTGATTAGACTGATGAAGTGAGACCAACTTGAGAAAAGAATCACAGGTTAACGTCTGTGGAAAAGTTACAAAGAAGGGATAAAACCTCTTTAGTCAGAAATGGCTGATTAAAATGTTAACAGAAGACCGTAAAGAAATTGTCTAAAGACATGTTGTAGAATATGCACATGTAGTATAGTAATAGTAGTTATAGTATGGTTTGGATTGAGATTAGCTATACCTTACCTAATGAGCAAAGAAATGCAGAATAACAATAATATACCTGAGTAAGTAGATTCACCTAAGAAAGTATATACACATACACCTGACAAAGCAATTAGCCTTAAGCAACCTGGAGTAGGTTTAGAAGCACCAGATGAGAGAGACTTACATTAGAGAAGAGCTAGAAATAGAACTCATTTAAATGTATTTGCTAATTTGTTAGTACATTATGTAGAAGCTATGGAAATCAGTGATTGCTACGTGTGCATGAAGTTGCCCACATCGGTAGCTGAAGGGGTCACTTATCACTTACTCCTTACATATGGTATTTCATGTAGCATTTTAGCTAGTCTGTTTTATAGAACTGGAAAATTGCAGTATTATTATTCTAATCTTTTCTGAAGTTCCTTTACATAGAAATTTAAATCTTATTTCTAGTACTAGAGACTCTACTCACTGCATGGCTGATTATTTTCTAACAGTAGGATCAATAGATATAGATAAGGCTCACAAAGATAATCTAACATGCACATTACAAGAGAAAGAAAATATGTTTTTAGATTTAGTAGAGAAAAGAAGACAGGATTTCCATAAGAAAACATCCGATAATAAATGGAAGATTGCTAAATGGGCTGAAAATAAAGAGTTAACCTCTAATGGCAAGACTCAAGCTGCTATGTTGCTGGATTTCGAAAAGAAAGGGAAACTCAGTCTCCATAGAGAGAAAACAGATTATTATAACAATACATTCATTGGTTCCAGTGAATGTGAACATAATTTCAAAGTTATTGGGGGTTGTTGTTTCAAAGATGGAACTGAACCAGTTTATCCTGGAATCTATTACATTTGTGGGAACAAGGCCTATTTTAAATTGCCTGATCATTGGTATGGGAGTTGCTATTTTGGAATAGTATTCCCAAATGTATACCATGTAGAGAAATCACTGGAAGCAATGAAGAAACTAATGGATTAACTCGTAGTAAAAGGGCATCATTTGCTGAAATTGTAGGGGACATATTTAGAGCTATAATACCTTCAGTGGGAGTAGTTCTGAACACTCAAAGAATTTGCAAATTAGCAACAGTGGTGGATCGCTTATCGACTGACACTGCTAGTGGATTTCTAATGATCAATACCGAACTAGTTGCGGTAAGATCAATGGTTTTACAAAATCGACTTGCTCTTGAAATATTATTGGCAAAAGAGGGCGGAGTCTGTAGAATGTTGAAAACGCAACATTGTTGCACTTGCATTCCAGACGAAAGCGTAGAAATTAAGAAATACGCGAAAAATATTACCAATTTGAGAGAAGAATTGAAACCACTGGAGGTTGGCAGTGCATTGAAGAGACTAATTAGTGATCTCTCTTCAATAGGTAGTTGGTTAACTAACGTAGGAAAGTGTTTTGTAGGTAAAATACTGATGCCAATGGTGGGAGTAGCACTACTTATTTTAGGGATAATAATTTGTTGCAAATGTCGCAAACATAAAAAGATATATAAAGTAAATCAGAAAGGGAAGAAAAGAAACTTCAGTGAAATCGAGCTTGAAGAATTAAATGGGGATTTGTATAAAAAGATGAAAAACCTCCACATGAATAATGGTGAAAAACCTAAAAGAGTGTTTGAAGAAATAGAAATGAGTAAATGTTGAAAAGTTGGCAACTGTTTCTGTAATATGTGATCATATCAAATATCATCAAAGAGGGGATTGATGGAGCTAGGTTTCGCACGTAAAGAGACTTGCTTGTACTCAACCCTCTCAAAATAAACCGTAATACACTAACATGCTTTGTCTTACTAACAATGCACCACACGACGTTTCTAGTAAGCTGGGGAAGCTTAACAATGTGCTTCTTACAAACCGTAACTCGAGTAAATTAATATGGCCGCCGCAACGCGGGAACTTTTCTGCGCATGCGTCTAACACACAGGTGACATGACGTACTTTCTGCTTTGGTGGGAAAACTTTGCTTCTGCGCACTAGAACTAAAGATGGCTGTTCTATGTGTTTCATGTGCCAACGCTTGCATTGCAGCTTTACTAAATTGTTAGTTCGCTTAATTCCTAAACGCTGCAGTTAAAGTAAAGTAATGGGAATAGCTTAGAGATAAGTGGTATACAGTGCATTCATTTATTCTTTGTTCTAAAATTGTTTCTCTTCGACTCTGCTACTAGCTCGTATTTGGGCCTGATGTGTCATTGCTGAACTCCATCTTGAGATTCTCAATGCGCATGTACTGATTTCTCCTGAGTCCACAAGCCATGGCATTGAATCTATGCCAACGACAGCCTTGCCTGCGATGCGTCTGCGGAAAATGAACTATTGACCCACGGAAAGGAAGACAACTTACCAATCTTCGTATACATTGTATTTGTTATAGAAAAACCCATTGTTGGGAGGAATAAAAGTATATGGGAAAATAAAACTATGGGAGGGAACATAAATATGAACATATGAATCAAGTGACCTCATAACTGAGTATGATGTGATGACCTCTCCTCATCTTTTGACCAATCAAATTGAGGGAATACACACATTTGCAACATTGGGGGGTGGTACACTGCCTGGAAAATGGTATAACTAAGGTAGGCTTAGCTAGTTAGATTGTCCGACTTGTCTGAATAGCTGACCTGTCACTGACCCAACGCACTCAATAGGCCATCGAGAGCAGAGGTGCTGGCAGAGCACTCTTTCAGAAGATTCGATAACCTAATTGGGGTTCTGTGGGAGAAGGTTCGATATCCCAATCGGGGTCCGACTGTTAGCTGCAGAGAGGGTTGCGACACTGGCGTTGCACTTTAGCTGTGGGTACCGGTCCTGACCTGCAGTGGTTCCGTGTTGATCCAATCTGGTCCCTACTCATCCTGAATTCTGATCTGCACTTTTCCTGTTCTACTGGCACCTGCACTATCAGGGGTACTGACCTTTATCCCAGCCCGTGGCCAGGGTTGGCCTTCACACCATTCTAGGTAAACATAAAATTCATGTGGGTATGTCATTGTACGGTTTCCCTTTTCTTACCCTTCCTAGGTTTCAATGCTTAAAGAAAGTCTCATAATATTTTTGCATCATCTTGCTTTTATTATATTCTTCCTAATTGAACAAGTTGTGACTTATTTAGTATGGACTCTGACATTTAAGAATTTACATAAAGTGTTAAAATCTTTCCAGAGTCTGTGGTTATTTTACGAGTGAAAATGTTTATTTACTGCCTATTATGCTAACATCCTTGATCCCTTACGACTCTAGGTACCAGTGACAAGGATTGGTAAGACAAACGGTATAGGTCCTAAATGGTTAAATTAATTTGCTGATTAGCGTAGGTTTACCTGTTCAAAGTGTATGTTATTTAATGGGCCCAGGTGAGTATGGTAAAACGAGCAGGTGAGCCCGCGCTCTATCAAAACACTGTAGTTGTCACCTAGTTTTCCACCAGTGATTACGTTAAATGTGCCCCTTTTTTAGTGAACGAGTTAAAATAGTATAGGCAATCATTCAATGTTTATGGCTATCAATGAAAGAAAGTACCACTGTGGACAATCACTGTGTCCCTCCAGGGTTTGGTAAGGGCAGGAAAGGTAGGTTGGGGCTATGCAGGATCATCATTTATGCTGTCCTTGAAGCATCTCTGCAGCTTCTCAATGTGCAGTGATGGTTTTGCTTTGTTGTAAGGATTATTTGCACCCTTGCTGCAGTGATCACATGACTACCAATTACAGTAGACGACATCCATCACAACACATCTGTTAGAGTTATTTCCAACAACACTGCATCGCATTTTCGTAAATACCTCGGTCAGCTATAGCCTACAGAAGTCAGCAAGTCACATTAACCATCCGATCCGTTCGATAACTTTATTTCGGTCACAATGGACCATAAAAGTTTATAGTAATATGCATACATTACAAAGATTAAGCGCTCTTAAGATACAATATAAAATACACAAATATACAAATTCGAGCTATAGCTCTATTCAATAACATAAAACCAGATTAAACATTAAATTCATTATCGAACGTTCACATTATGTTTAAAACAAAATAGTTCCTACAGGTCGATGGCTGCGTATATCAGTTTCCTACGTCTATGCCACATTCCATTCAAAAAACGCGAGACTGCAAAAATGATGGGGGGGGGTGCGTATCGTACTTTAGTACTCTGAGTGTTTTGGCACACTAGCGAAAGCCTAAATTTCTACATATTGGTATCACCCAGTGTTTTCTTATTGCCTGATACGCTGGGCAAAAAAAGAGCGGTACAAAAGGGGGTGGTGATGGAAGGAGCATCTGAATCAATCAAACACTCACTCAAAAGATCTGGGTTTAATCCATCACCGTTCTTTAGCCCACTCTGCCACCCCAGTTCAGACATGGCTATATGCAAATCAGTCTAACCCTGTGCCTCATGGGAACAGTCCAGCCCGAACTGCCAAGCCATGTCTTCCCTGGACCGGAAACAAGCTTCTGAGGACCGGATTCTGGCATTCCGGCCGTCTTCAGCCCGGCTTGCTTTGGCACACTAGCGAAAGCCTAAATTTCTACATATTGGTATCACCCAGTGTTTTCTTATTGCCTGGTACGCTGGGCATTTCATTTTCCAGGTGGTAATCGCAAACTGGGCAGTCCGTGCTCTTATTACTGTCTCATTTACAGGTGAACACTAAGTGGAAGAGTACCCAATCTGAATTGCATGTATAGTTTTCTTGCTAATGCAGGGAATATCAAATCTAGAAATTCTTCCTTTTTGTAGTCAACTTTGACTTGGAGGAACTCAGTGGTCAGTCATCCCCCCTCGGAACTCGCATGGAGGGATGCGAAGTTGTAATTCCTATAGTGGCTGACCAAATCAGCTTTGGTTAACTCTAGACAGGCTACATCAGGAGTTTCCCAAAGCTCCGGTAGACCAATTCTGGCACTAGTTGTCTTTATAGGAGTCAGCCACAGGATTTTCTTGCTTTTGAATGCATCCCAGATTTCCCTGAATTCGTTTTTGTAACAAATGAGTTCTGGCACGGACCATATTATTTTCCAATATGTTAAAGGGCGTAGTGGCATAACCTCCTCAATAGGGAGTAGCCCTAAGTCCATGCGAAGAGGTACGAGCGGAGTGCTCACAGGAAGACCCAATATGTTCCCCATAAATGCGTGTTATACCTTGGCTAAGTTGGGGGAATTTTGGTGACCACAAAGTTCGGCCCCATATAATGCTGCCGATCTAGCCTGTACGTTATAAATTTCGATGACTGGAGCCGCAGGATTGAACTCAGACTCTCTGTGCAACTTCTGAATTCCCCCCACCACTTTTGTTAATTTAAGTGCAGCTTTCGCTGAGTGCGAATGCCAATCCAGGTGTTCTCCCAAAGTGATACCCAAATACTCGAAGGTCTTAACTCGCTCCAATGGAATTCCACCCAGAAGGGGGTTTGGGCGTGTCTGCCTCGGGGGTTAAAAATCATAAACTTAGTTTTATCTAGGTTTATCTCCAGACCCCTAGATACACAGAAGTCTGCGAAGCCATCCAAGGTTCGTTGGATGCCTGTTAATGTCTAGGACAACAGAGTGTCGTCCGCGAACATCAAGGCGGGCACCCGACCTGTAATTAGCCTCGGGGCGTCTATATTCTTGGCTCCAAGAAGATGGTTAACTAATCCATTAATCTACAGGCAGAACAAGGTAGGGGCCAGGACACATCCCTGGTGCACCCCTTCGTTCACCGGGAAGCGGGCTGACAGCTTGCCGTGCTTCCCGCACCTAACTTGCGCATAAGTGCCAATGTGGAACCTCATTAGGACGTTCAAAAGATAGCATGGTAGACCAAGTTCGAGTAGTACACTCCACAGTTTATCCCTGGGAACCAGGTCAAATACGGACCGCAGGTCAACAAAAATCATATAGAGGCTGCCACCCTCTATACTCACCGTCTCCAGTATAAGACCTGGAGTCTGAATAACTGATCCACCGTTGATGTACCCAACCTAAACCCTGCCTGAAAAGGGGTTAAAATCTCATTTTCTTCCATCCAACTCTGTATTCTGTCTAGGATGATCCATTCCATCAATTTTTGAGTAACATCTATCAGGCTGATAGGCCTGTAGTTAAATAGTTTAAGGGGGCAGCCTTTTTTATAAATAGGGACTATTTCGGCGCCGCGCCAGGTGTCCGGAGGATCCATGCCTTCTACTCCCCCAGAAAGTTATCAAGACCAGGTGCCTTGTTAAGAACTAGTTTGGAAATGGCAGGCCCCCTCCAGTCGATGCTCGTGGGGGAGGCTTGGAAAAGAAATTACGGGGCCATCATCGCTCGAAGAAGCGTACAGGGCCCCAAAGTGTGCTTCCCAAGCAGACGCAGCTATGTTTGGTTAATCTGCCAGATTGCCCGCCCTACTCCCACAGGTGACAATTTTCCAAAAAGATTGAGTCTTTGGACTTTAATGCAATTCTAAGGTCTTCCCAATTATCTGCCTCCCAATCTTTCTTTTCCTTCAAAATCACCCGCTTGTGCAAATGCCGGAAATGCTTTACCCTCGTCTTGTCCTGTGTTTTAACAGCAAGTATCAAATCCTTGTTAGCTTTCCTACAGTTGGCGTTGTACCACAGATGGGCCGAAGCTGGTTTTACTTTTGATCTTCCTTCCGGATAGAACACGTCGGATAGTTTCAGGATAAGCCCTCTATGTATATTCAAAGGCTTATCCCCTAATCCTAGGTGCACGGCATTAACCTCAACCTCGCCCATGTCACCTAAATGCGGCAGGGCCCTTTGATACAACTCGGAAAGTTTATTAGGGGAACCAAATATCTGTGGCCATTTAACTCTACGCCTGTTAGTTAATATGAGAGGAGGATCTATTAAATTAGGATCAGAATCTGAATTAGACAAACCCAGACTCCCTGGTTTCAGCGTCATGACCAGGGGCTTGTGGTCACTGTCTTTCCTAGAAAAAATCTGGAAGTCCAGGACCATGCCCCATGTTCTAGATTCCACCAAAATATAATCAAGAATGGAATTTTGGCCTTCTCTATTGAAGGTCATTCGGCCAGGTCTATCCGAATTTGCCGAAGATATCCATCGTGAAATACTTTGCTTGGAAAGCGGCATACATTTTCTTGGTCTACTGAAAGCGATGAAAAGCTGGTTCGTTTTCCTAAAATCTTTTGTCTTGTCGAGGTAAAATTTAAGACACCTCTTCAGGTCCAAAGAGTGCAGGGATTTTTCGGCTGCAGTGCTGGAATTTGGGAAGAATGATCGGAGGACTAGAGGTTCATTTAAATGAAAGTCCGACAGGACCTTAGGAATAAATCGAGGATTAGTTCTTAAAACCACTCTGTCTTCCTTAAACTGTGTAAAGGGATTTTGTATGGAAAGAGCCTGTAGTTCGCTGACCCTTCTTGCTGAGGTCAGGGCAAATAGAAGGGCCGTTTTCCAGGAGATGTATTTGACATTTGCCCTGTGAATGGGCTCGAAAGGTTGTTTCATCAATTGATTGAGGACCACATTAAGATGCCATGTTGGTGGAACTCTCCGTGGGCGAGGACAGGATCTGTAAAGCCCCTTAAGGAATTGTTTTATTAACCGGTGTGACCAGAGAGAGGGTCCTTTTGAAGTTCTTGTAAAGCGAGAAATTGCTGCCAAATGTACTCTGATAGAGGCATGCGCAAGTCCCGCCTGTGCCAGGTGTAGCAGATATGGTAGTAACTGCTCCGGAGTAGCCTTAAAGGGATGTAGATCTTTGTCCTTACACCAAATGCAAAAGCGTTTCCATTTTAACAAATGGGTCTTGTTTGTGCTCTCTGCTCTTGCTTTCGCGAGGACATCTTTGCACTCCTGCGGTATGTCTAGTTGGCAGAACTCTCGGTACTCAGGAGCCAAGCCGATAATCTGAGAGATTTCAGATTCGGGTGCTGTACTTGCCCGTTGGACATCGTGAGCAGGGACGGATGTTGGCCCAGACGGATTGGCGGGTGGACTGAGAGGCGCTGGAGGTCCGTGAACCAATGCTGCCTCGGCCAGAGCGGGGCAATCAGAATCAGGGTGCAGTGCTCTATCTTCATTTTTCGAAGGACTCTTGGTATCAGGGGAAATGGCGGAAATGCGTATGCAAACACGTTGTGCCATGCGATGGAAAATGCATTTCCGAGGGACCGCAGTTGGGAATGCCAACTTGCGAAGATGCGGCATTTGGCGTTCTCCCAGGTGGCAAAAAAAGGTCGATCTGCGGTCTTCCCCATTCCGAAAAGATGTCATCCAGCCATTCTTGTTCTAGCTCCCATTCGTGGGACAGCGATCTCGGTCTGCTTAGAGCATCTGCTATGATGTTGTCCTTGCCTGAGACATACTCCGCTGACAGCGTGATACTGTGGAGCACAAGCCAGTTCCAGATTTTCTGCGATTCGCGAGATTGAGCGAACGCCTTCCTCCCTGTTTGTTTAAGTAGTGCATTGTCGTAGTGTTGTCTGTCCTGACAAGCACTGGGGAGTTCTTGATGTGCGGTAGGAAAGCCTGCAGAGATAGAAAACCTGCCCTCAGCTCTAGGAGATTGATATGGAGCTGCTTTTCCTGGTCCGTCAACTTGCCGCTGATCTGCAGCTCTTGAAGGACCGCTCCCCAACCCTCTCGGGAGGCATCCATAGTTATCACGTGTGGAGCTGCAGGCAGCAGGAATGTTAGCCCTTGCGAGAGGTTTTTGGGCGATCTCCACCATAACAAGGCCTTGGACATTTGCTGAGTTATCACAATGCGATCCTTGAAAGAGCCTGTGCTCTGAGTCCATTGCCTGGTCAAGGCCTCCTGCAGAGGGCGCATTCTGAGCAGACAGTGTGGAATAAGCAGGATACATGAGGACATCATCCCCAGGAGGGACTTGAAAGTACGGACCGGCAAAGTTTTTCTCGAGGCCACTGCGGTGGCCAGAGTGATAAGCTTGTGCTTCCTCTCCTGAGATGGGAATGCTTTTGAACATTCCGTATCCAATGTCGCCCCGAGAAAGGTAAGAACTCGGAAGGGCTGTAAGGTTGACTTCTCGTGATGGAGCGTCAGACCCAGTTGCTGGAAAAGATTGAGACAGGCGCTGGAGGACTTGACTGCGCCTTTTATAGATGGTGCTTTTACCAGCCAGTCGTCCAGGTATGGGAAGACTTGGTGTCCTTGCGGTCGTAGGAAGGCTGCCACTGGGGAGAGGCACTTGGTGAAAATCCTGGGGGCCGACTTGAGGCCGAATGGGAGGACACAGAATTGATAGTGCTGACCTGCCACTGCGAATCTGAGGAATTTCCTGTGGCCTTTGTGAATAGGGATGTGGTAATATGCGTCTTGCAGGTCTAAAGACGTCAAAGTCTCCTTCCTCTAGTGACCCCAAGATCTCTTGGATAGTCACCATACGGAACGATTGACACTTCAAGAATGTGTTGAGTGCCCTGAGGTCTAGGATGGGCCTCCATTTCTTCCCCTTCTTTTGTATTAGAAAGAAGCGGGAATAGAATCCCTTTCCTCTGTGAGCTGTTGGTACTCGCTCCTCTCGCTCCCTTCTTTAACATTGAAGCGACCTCTTGAAGGAGTAATCGTAAATGCCTGTGTTGAAGATTGCGAGGAGGAGTTGCGGGGGAATTGAATTGAATTCCAACAAATGTCCGAATTGGATCAATTGAAGCACCCACCGATCCGTTGTAATTGATCTCCAATTGTCGAGGAAGTGTGTCAGTTTTCCTCCAAGTTTGAAAAAATGAGATTGTGGACGGACTGGCTGTTGGAAAATGTCATTGGCGTCCGCCAGCGGTTTTCCTTTGGTTTTTTCCCCTGTAGTTGGACCTTCCATACGAGGTCTGGCGACCTTGTTGCTGTTGTCGCTGTTGATATTGCGATCTGCCCTGGTTATAGGAGTATGAGGATTTGCTCTGGTAAGAACCTCTGTAAGAGGATTGACCTCTACCCCTGCTCCCTCGAAAGGACTGGTTCTTAAACTGCAATGTGCCCAGCGCTCATGCCGTGTCCGTATCTTTTTTGATCGTTTCTAGGGCCTCATCGATTTTCTCCCCAAAAAGGTGCTGGCCGTCGTAGGGCATGTCCAGTACCTTAGTTTGGACCTCTTGGCGAAAGGATGTAGCCTTAAGCCACCCCTGCCTTCGCAAGAACGCGGCCCCTGCTAGCTGTCTGAAGCCGGTCATTGCCACATCTACGGCACAATCGATAATTTCCGATGCCAATGTTTGGCCTTCCTTAAGGAGTGATTGAACTTCCTCTTTCAAATGATCTGGTAGTTCCGCCAGATACGGGGCAATATCCTCCCACAATTGCCTATTGTAGCAGCCTAGTAGCGCAATGGAATTAGCCACTTTCTCAGTCATGGCCGACGTGGTGGAAAAGCATTTGCCAATACTGTCAAGCTTCCTGCCCTCCTTGTCCGGTGGAGCTGACAATGGAGATGCCGGATTCCTAGAGTTCTTTTGTGCTGCCTGGGTAACCACAGAATCTGGCTTGGGATGCCCAGTAAGGCAGGCTGGTGCTGTTGTTGGTGCCTTATACTTCTTGTCCAGCCGTGGAACTACTGCGGAGACCGAGGCTGGTGTCTGCATCAGCTGTTTTCCCTGTCCCCATATGTGCTCAATGATAGGAATTGATCTTGTTGTTTTCCTAACCGGGTCTTTAAAATCATATAGGAAGCAGTCTGTTTCATGGGATTCCATTGTCATATGGAATCTCGTGGCCGCTCTCTCCACTAAATTGAGAAATCCGCCAATGTCCACTGGCGGTGAGTCCGAGGTAGTGGGTTCAGGTGTGGCCGGAGATGGAGCGATGTAGTCCTCATCGTCCCTATGGTCGGACTGGTCGTTCCGAACCTCTCCCTCTTCTGGTTCTTCGACTTCTTCGCCAGAAGTAGTGACACTGTGCACTGGTTCTCTTTCCTGACAGATCACCAAAGGTGATGGTCTAGGTCGTGAGGATGGTGTCGGTCCAGATGTAACTGGATTTGCTTCCATTGATGGGGCAGTGGTTGGTTCAGGAAAGCGCTGCTTGTAGTCTTGGATCAAGAACCGTAAGTCTGAAACTATAGACACCGGAAGGCATACCATAGATGTAACCTCCGTCTGGACATGCGAATGTTCAGTCTCTTCTGTATAAACCATCTCATCGCCCTCTTCATCGGTGCTTTGGCACTTTACTATGAGATCCGAAGGACTGGTGGCCTGTCCGTACTGGTCTTCGTCTGATTCCTCGTCCTGCAATAGACGTGACAGGGGTAACTTTTGCACCCTACTTGGAGACGTTAAGTCAGGGGTTATTGGTTGTTTCGTGCTCTTTTTCGTAGGCGGCTGACTGGCAGCTGACAACGGAGAAATCAAGTCAGATTGTTTCCATCGTCGGCGGTGTCGTCGTCTACTGATTTTCAATCGTCGTCGATGATGGTTTCGTCGACGGTACCTTCGTCGACGGTTTCGTCGTCGATGGTGCGCTCGTCGACGAGGTCTTCGTCGCCGTCGATGGTGTTTACGGTATCCTCGTCGAAGGTACCTTCGTCGACGGCCCAGTCGTTGATGGTGCGCTCGTCGACGATGTCTTAGTCGTCGACGATGTCTTCACTGTCGTCGGTGTCCTAGACGACGGCACGCCAGTCGACGAGGGTGTCTTTGTCGACGGCGTCGACGATTTTGGCTTAGTCGTCGACGCTTACCTGCCGTCGACAATGGTGTAGTGGTTGTCGTCGATGAGAATGCTGACGACGCCATTGTCGTCGACACCGTCGTCGTCGATGTAGAAACATAGACTTTTGATATATGTTCTCATGTAACTGTATTGAAGTATTTTTGATAGGTGGACACATCTCCACCTAATAAGTATGATTTTTAATTTGCTGTGTATGTCTTTCAGATTGTATGTGCGGCTCCTGAAGAAGGCGTTCTTGTGAAAACGCCGAAACGCGCGTCGAAGAGGACTAATATTGTCCGCCACTGTTTTATGAATTAATGGTGTTATTTTTTGTATTACATTGATTGTTTATAATAGGTCATGTGTCGCATTTTTATTATGTGTTAGAATTTTAATGTTTTTATCTTGAGTATATATACTAAATAAACAAAATATTTTGTACTTTTTATTTATTGTGTGCTTTATACTTATCGTTTCCTCCCTGGTGATATTATATTTGATGCTTTTTTTCACATTGAAACAGACTTTAGACACAGTCTTCTTCAGCGCTGAGGAAAGCGTCGACGAAATCGTCGTCGACGGCGCAGACTTCCTGAAGGCAGGAAGCTCCTTGTCAGACGTTGTAGATCTTGCCTCAGAAGACTTTTTGACAGTCTTTTTAGGAGGAACGTCTGTAGGGCTAGGGGAAGCAACCCTTGGCCTCTTCAAGGATAATTTAGCCATCTCACTGTCTTCTGAAGACTCCAGGTCGTCTCTGGTTTTCAGCCTGTTCAACCAGAGGAGCAGCCGGCCTTCTCTGTCTTTTAGTGTTTTTGTAGAGAATGTTCTACAAATTCTACCCTCTTTAGGAGAATGGTCTGGATAAAGACAGTATAAGCAGGTTTCATGCTTATCGACGAGGAGCCTCTTCTTACCACAAGAAGAGCAAGCTCTGAAGAGACCCTTCTTCTGTTCATCAGCCATGGCGTATTTATGAAGGAAATATCCAATTTCTGAGAAGAAAAGAGAGTAAACTAGGAAACCTGAGGAGAACTCAGGTGGAGACTCCCTAGCACAACGTGCGGTAGAAAATCTGAGAGACTGAAGCACCTGACAGGAAGGTTCTAGAGGGAGGTGGTAGCTGATTGGCTACCTTCTGGAGTTTGGTCCTTTTTACAAAAGGACATAGATAGGCTACTAAGGCAAGGCCCTTAGGCCTACTTTTCTCTATGTATGTCTATAGGACATTACTTTTCTATGTACCGGAGACTCCCGTCTTGACGACGGGGAATGATTCAGGCATGTGAATCTATGAAAGACACCCATAATACTGGATAACCGGACTATCATCGGTTGTTGTCATTTGTCCTTCCCCATATTGTTAGATTTCTGAATTTTAGCTTTCCTCTTGTTTATGGTGGCACCTCCACTCTTCATTTTAGAGACTGTAATAGGAGCTTCAACACCAGTCTTGGAGCTAACAGATCCGGTTTGCAGTCCCATAGTAGACGGGCCCATAGAGTCATGATTTTGGGCAGAGGCGCATTGGGCAATGGGTACAAAATCCACACTAGCTGGGGAGTCCTGGGGTCTAGTTTCTAATTGGGCCTGATGACGGCCCTTATTTCCAGCACCCAAAGAGGCAACATCAGCAGATCCTTCCTGGTTAGGCGATGGTGAATGTGCCAAACAGCCCAAGAACGACCGTTTGTCGAAAGTAGGATCCAGGTATAGCCTCCTTTCAGTGATGTCTATTTGGTGTGCCAGCATAGAAGATGCCCTGGTGAGAAATTGATCCAGGGTTCCTATAAATGACCCCGCTAGGATCGACTTTCTCCCCTTTCCCACTTTAGAGGACGCCATAACAAAGTTCGACTGCAGCTAGAGCTCCTCAGAACGGGTGGAGTATAACTAATACTATGAAAGTCAATCAACAAGGACAACCAAATTATCTTAGTACTGACCTTGGCTTGGTAGATGGATTACAAGCGAAAGGGATGGCCCCGTCCCGTCCTCGTTCAGCCTCGAACGGGCTCAAACGGGCCCGCCTTTGGCCCAGGCTTTGCCCAGCGCGTATCCCGCGGGACGGGTGGGAGGATGATTAAATGCACCTGGAAGTATCAAGGGCGGGGCAGCAGGGTGGCTCTCAGCCCCGCCGTCTCCTGGGGCGCGTGGTCCTTCCTGCGCATTAGCCCCTCTGCTGCCACAAACACACAATGTCCACAAGCGTCTCCCGCACAGTTATCCCTTCCAGACTAAAACTACAGGACACCACTACTCATGGCACCCTTAATAGTGTTCCAGGAAGTACCAGGAAGTATTACACGCACACCTCTTGACAGGATATTCTGGCAAATACTTTTAGTAAGTGCATTGGAATAACATGTTGTACAGTGCTTATGAGCAAATACTGACCATTTCAGTTGAAGCAAAAAGGATAACACTGAAAAGGGTTCCTGAGAAATCCAACCCTTCAAACAGTCACGCAAAATAGCACCTAGAGAGCTGGCTAACATTAACCACATTGTAGGCAGCATATCCTGAGTCCTTTCCAACACAGCAGTTTATTTGGGGATGCACAAATTTGAGTCTTTGCAATTCCATTCTCGATCTTAAAACCACTGCTCCAATGGAGTGGAAGCGTAAATATAGCCATTTCAATGTTTAGACCTACCTCTGGATAAATCGGTCCCAAAGGGCTCTAGTCCTTCTGAGCTTAGAAGATGAGATTCGTCCAATTGCGAAGAGAGCTGGGAGGAGTCATCCAAACAACTGGTCACATCAGGGGGTGGAGGCACAATGGGAATATCCAGCTGGCTGGGTGATGGCGTTGTCTCGTAAGTGCACAGTTTAACATCTAGGAAAATCAAGTAGCAGAGTGAAGCGCAATCAATCTCTTAAATGAACAAGAACACTATTATTTCCAGCTTGGTTTCAGGAACCAGTGCTCAAACATTAACATAGCTCAGTCAGATGCAAATTTCCCTAAGGGCACAGACTTCCCAAAATTGGCAAAGTGGGCAGGGTTCATCTCTGGTTAGCGCAAAACAAAAAAGGTACCGGATCAAATAAAATGTCAATCAAAGTTAGAAAGGGGACTTACTTCATTTTTGTAGAGTATAATCCGAATTCTGAATTTATATATTAAGCTGTGTGACTATATGGAGTAACAGTTGCGTTTAACCCCACCTGTATAGTGCAATTATCATTGTTATGCTTTTGATTGTGCCTTATTCTGGTACAGAGAATACCATGATATAATACATCGTAAAATCCTCTCTCTTTTTGTAAATTTTTTACTTGGAACTCATTTGAGTCCCGAATCATAAATAAACATATTGCTATTGTCTGTACTTACTTCAACTGACATGGCTTCTATGACACGGTAAAAAAAAAAACAGTCCATTGTTTGCTTTACAAACAGAAGGTAAAGTGGAGCTACGAGAGAACAAACAGCAAGTAAACAAAACGCAAAAACTGCCTGAATGACCTCTTCACAATATTTGAAGATTCCCAAGGGCTTCTTGTAGGTCTGACAAGGCAAGCGATTTGAGCGAAAGTAAAAGCCAAAAAGGACACTGTCATGATATGGAAATCAATTACCTCACCTATGGAAAGAACTGGCTTTTTGACCCATTTATGCTCTCAAAGAAAGACAGTCTATTCGAGATCGGTACAAGCTGGTATGGGCTACCATCACGCAACTGTTTGTTTGTTACCTGGCCAACTCTACATTCATGTAGAAACAACAGGAGAGGAAGGGTTCAGGGACACTCCTATACCCCAGTCAAAATATCATTTAAACAACAAAGGAGTGACTCAAACAGTCAGACATGACAGGATGAGACATAGAAAAGGCACGTGGGTGTGTAGAAGAAAAGGAATCACAGTGATTTTTATATAAAACCCTCACTCACCCAACTATTGGGTGACATGCTTCATCGGGTTTTTCACCAGGTATGCCAAGTGCATGCCTGGTGTGCTGCTACACCTGCAACTGCAGTGGAGCTGGTTACTAGAATAAAAGCAGTGCAAAAAAGTGATAGTGAATTTAAAGTGTCAGAATAAAAAGTGCGCGTTCCAACCTGAACTCAATTTTAATAAAGGTTGAAGCATGCACGGTATTAAAAAGGGATTGGCGGACAGGCTTGACTTTTAGTTTGAGTCAAACAGTCCTGTTTTTTGGTTCATATGGTCGACATGTTTCTGCTCTTAGCGGCCTCTTTAGCCGAGCTTTCCTCAGGACCAAACTGTAACACTGGGCGGTATACACACGCTAAGGCGTACCCTAACCTCAGTGTACTAGAAAAAGAAAGAACTCACGGTTGTTTACCGGATTACCCTGGTATTTCCAGGATGTTGTAATGTGAAAGCACATTTGTCTTCACTTCATAGGTCGGGGGGGATGATCATCCAGGCGGTGGTAGTGCCTTACGAAGGTGGAAATACGGGGAGTCTCCGGAAAGCAGATTTTTCCGGTGTGAAGAATACCCGCCCCACCGGGCTGAAAATTTCTGTGAAGGCTAACATAAGAGCTCAGGGTGGAGGTAACTCTGAACCCATGTTTGAGAAATGGGAGTATTAGTGATACACATGTGTCCAAAAGATTATTTTTTTTATCTCGTGTGATATTCGCTACAATGCTGCGATCGCCAGGGAGGCCCCTGTGTACCGTTGCTGTGACAATGCGAAGATCGCGACGTCATTGTGAGTATTGGAAAAAATATTAAAAAATATATATATTTGCACACACTCGCCGGTCACTGTCACACACTTACGTATGCATTACAAACTCACTCAGACACTTATACTCCTATTCAAATACCCACTCACAGACTTACACATTCAGTCACATACACACTCAGATACACATTTTCCTAATCACATACCCATTCAGGTACTCATGCGCCCACTTAGACTAACAGAGTGATGCACACATAAGAGCTCAGGGTGGAGGTAACTCTGAACCCATGTTTGAGAAATGGGAGTATTAGTGATACAAATGTGTCCAAAAGATTATTTTTTTTTTATCTTGTGTGATATTCGCTACAATGCTGCGATCGCCAGGGAGGCCCCTGTGTACCGTTGCTGTGACAATGCGAAGATCGGGACGTCATTGTGAGTATTGGAAAAATATTAAAAAATATATATATTTGCACACACTCGCCGGTCACGGTCACACACTTACGTATGCATTACAAACTCACTCAGACACTTATACTCCTATTCAAATACCCACTCACAGACTTACACATTCAGTCACATACACACTCAGATACACATTTTCCTAATCACATACCCATTCAGGTACTCATGCACCCACTTAGACTAACAGAGTGATGCACACATGTACAGACCCACTCAGACTCATGCACCTACTTAGCGACCCACTCAGACTCATGCGTACAGTCTCATACCCACTTGGAGACTTTTACACCCACTCACAGGCCCATGTGTGGTGCACTCATGCACCCACTCACAGACCCACTCAGATACTCATGCACCCACTTACAGACTCACTCAGGAAGTCACGCACTCATGTACATACCCACTCACGTATCTACTCACAGACCAACTGAGTCACTTATTTAACCACTCACAAACCTATACAGTCACTCCCACACTCAGTCATAGAACCACTCAGAGACTTATGGTCTCAGTCACTCACTCATACACTCACAAACTCACCCACCCACCAACTTACTCATATATACATGCACCCACTCAATGCTCATGCAACCACTCAAAGACCCACTCAGACACTCGTTCTCCCAGTCACAGACTCACTCAGACACTCGTGCATGTACCCATTCAGGCACCCACTCAGACTCAGACCATTGAGACACTCATACACTTATTCACAAATCCCATTCAAACTCATACATCCCCTCATGGACACAGACACCCATACCGTCACTCACAAACACACTCATAGACCCACTCAGGGACTTATGCACCCAGTCAGTTATACACTCAGACTCCGGTACCCACTCACAATCGCACTCAGAACCTACTGACAGAGCCACTCAGACATTCATGATGCCAGTGATGGACCCACTGAAAGACTTATGCACTCACTCACAGACCCACTCAGACACCCACGTAGACACGCATGTATACACTCACAGATCCAGCCAGGTAGTTTGATACTTTCTTAAAAATGTTGAAAGGCACTCATGCACCTACTCTAGATTGAGTGAGAGACTTATGCAACCAATCACAGACCCATTGCAACACTGATGCACCCACTCAGACACACTGAGGGAGTCATGCAGTTCGTTACGGAAGCTTGGATATGCTGATGCCCCAGCTTACTGATTCACTTAAATACTTACACAGTGAATGAGAGACTTCCTTTACAGTGATTTATGCAATTATAGATTAAAAGGAAAAAGTTATGCACTGTGTTATACAGATATTAAGGGAGTTGTACATACTCAAATATCCATTTAGAAGGTAATGTGTTTAGTTTGCTAGTTATAATCCATTTTGCAGTTACAAGTTTTGAATGTGGTGGTGGTTTTTGAATGTCTGCATTGGTTTCGTCATTTTGTGACATTTGCAGCGATCCCAGCTACCGATATCATCGTAATGTTAGAAGTCACGGCAAAAACAGAAAATCGGTTTAAATGATTGTTTTTATACAAACTCACTACAAAAATATTACTTTAAACAGTGCAGTAATAAACCCCTGGTGTCTAAAATACTGTCAAATGTGTTCATATATGTGTTTTAAACCTCTCAAAAAAGACGTGAACATCATTGTTACTGAAGTAATTGAGGCTCTCGGCGTCACAGTGAAAAGTACGGTCAAACACAGTTTTTAACAAAAAAGTTACTACAAATATATATGTGCTGCCTTTCTCATGATCATAGAGTGAAAAGTTGAAGAGCTTGCCATTTTTTTATGGTTGCTTTGTATGACAGTTGTGTACCATTCTTGGGATTCATTTTTACAAATCCTACCTGAGTCAAAACTATTTAAAAAAGAGAAACAATATAATCTACGAACTCAATTCACTGGTATTTACATAACGTTTTAGTATGTTAAAAAAATTACATTATAAATGAAAATATATATGAGAGTTTGATAAAAAAAAGTCAGTGATATGAAAAATATATATGATAAACTGTGTCTACCACAGGGAATGTATTTAAGATGTTAGTACGAAATGTTTTGGGAAGAAAGAGATAAATGAATTAGTGGCCCTTTATTCCACTGCATAGTTTATAGAAAAATAACAGTATAGTATTGTTCAACGTTGTAATGAGGAATTTATTTAAAACTATGAATGTTTTAAATGTCTAAGCATCATGTGTGGAATGAATACATCTATGTTATTTGCATTCTGGGAGTTGTAGTACTTTTGGTCACTATTAAACATGAGTAGTTTAGTCACAAGTAAAACATAAGAAAATGTTCTGCGCCTGTATATGTATTATAAAGTAGTAATATTTGTCAGGTATGTATTAAGAAGTGTTTGTCAATATGTTTTTTTTTTACTTTTAGGAGTGGTTTGCATATGCTTAGATGGTGTCATTTTTTGCTGTTGCAGATGGGGACCTGTCTACAATCCTCCAAGCGATCAGTGCATCCCAGGCCTCCGTGGAAAGCAAGATTGGGGAGGTGAAGTTGAATGTGGCCCTCATCCGACAGGACCTCCGAAACGCCACGGCACGAATCACAGCAGCGGAATCCCCTATCTCCACGGCAGAGGATGACCTGACCACCCTCAAAACCCAGGTAGACCGTCTTCAGACACTGACGACGGAGCTCCATAAAAGGGTGAAGGACGCCGAAAACCGAGCTCACCGAAACAACTTGCGCCTTCTGGGATTTCCGGAGGGAGTGGTGAAGGGGTCCACAGCAGTCTTCCTCGAGGCCTGAGTCGGCTCCTGGATGCCTGCAGAGAAGCTTTCCGCCTGGTTTGCGATAGAACGAGCCCACCGCTCACTTGCGCGCAAGCCTCCTCCTGGGGCCCCGGCCCGACCCATCATTCTTTGTATCTTCAACTTCCGGGACAGGGACGCCATCCTGGGGGCTGGCAGGGACCTGGGCCCCCTGCTCTTTCAGAACTCTAAAATAATGGTCTTCCCGGACTACTCCAGAGAGGTCCAATCCCAGCGCAGTACTTACGACTAAGTCAAACAAAAGCTCAGGGCGATGGGACTGCGGTATGGTCCAAAGGCTCGCCTCAAGGTCTTTTTCCAGGACAAGACCTTCTTCTTAGACAGCCCGCAGGCGGCGTGGACTTGGCTTACGGAGGAGCGCCCTCTCCTGCCTGGGCGAGCCCTGTCTCCTGCTCGGAGACCTCCAACCCACCTGAACCATGAAGCGCCTAGGCCACGGCGACGCCGAACCGGCTCCCGTAGGAGGGACCGCCGTCAGGGAGGGGCCTCTCAGTCACCAGGAGGGGGGGGGGTCCCGGCGGCCCCCGTCTCCGCTCAAGAACCAGGATGCCCCCCTCTCTGCTGCCCCCTCCTCCCTGGTTGTCATCACCGGGACCCCAGAGTTGGGTGCGGGCTTACGGAAGGCAAGATCGGACTCAGACTTATCTGACAGCCCTGTGATCCGTGGAACCCCAGACGATGTGTAGGTCTGAACCAACTTCACCTGGTGTCTGGTCTTCGTTGGCCGGGTCTGACATGCCAGGTCCGCTCGGGCCCGCCATCCGGGCCTTGCTCGCCGCCTGGAGAACTGGCCGCCCATGGCGATCCCCCGTGGGGGAAGGGCCCTGAACTGTCTACGCTCTCATAGTCAATGTTCCTGCCCTGTCCACCTCTTCCTATTCACCCCACATCCTTTCTGTCATTTGTGTGACTGTTGCTGATATCCTGAATTAAACCCATCTTTGAAGCTCTTGTGTTTAAAGCTGTTGGCATTTATCCTGTGATATGGAGGGGGGTCCTCTTTAGCAAACTCTTGACTAGTGCTACTGCTCCCTACTAACCGTTTTAGTTTAGTACCTTCCCCCTAGCAGGGGGTCCTGTTGGTTGATTGAAATTTGGGGCGACAGATGTTTCCTGTTTTGAAGTGTAGGTTGGGGGGAGTTGGGGGGTACGGGGGGGGGGGGGAACAGTCCATTGACTCCCACTGGTTTGTTGTTTTTAGCCGCCTACGGGCCGCTTTTTAGTTCAGCTCTGTTTAGCCGCTCCTCGGCCATTGTTGGTGCTACCTGTGGGTGGCGGGTTGCAGCTCTCCTTTTCGACAAAATGTGGCGAGTAGGTCCACGCCTGACACGCATGTACTGTTGCCCAATACGTTATTTTCGCCCGCCTACGGGCCGTCACGGGGGACGACTGCAGGCGGTCGCCCCCCCCGGCTTGGCCCGCCAAGCCCCATATCCGCTCATTGCCCTTGATTGGCTCCTCCTGCCTCTGCGCGGCGCTGCTGGCCCTCTCTCCCTGGGTGCGCTTCCAGCGATCCATGGTCCCCCCTACATCTTCTTCTCGCCTGATGGCGTACATGCTAATTAGACCTCTCCACATTCTTTCTTGGAATGTTATTGGTCTCCTGGACCGTATTAAGCGCGCGGCCATACTCCGGGCGGCCCACCGCCACGCGGCGGATGTCCTTCTCCAAGAAACCCACCTCTTAGGCACACAATGCAACTTCCTGGCCCGGTATGGCTTTGCGATGGTCTGGCACTCTGGGTTCATGCGCGGGTCCTGAGGAGTAGCAATCCTGCTTAGGAGAGGCCTCCCCTTTACCTTGACTAAGGCCTACACCGATCCACAGGGTCTATATGAGGCATGGTGGAGGGTTGCCCTCTAAATATCCTGAATCTCTACATCCCGCCAGCCCTCCTGCCCCCAACGCTTCGATGCCTTACACAGATTTTCTCTTCCCTTCCGCACAGTCTCACGGTGGTTGGAGGTGATTTCAAAGTCGTCATGCAACCCCATCACGACACGACCGGGACTCCGTCCGCGGTGCGGATTTCCTCTGCTGCGGCTCGGTCGAGCTGGGCCTCGGCTCTGGGGCTCTGCAACATATGGAGGGTATGGAATCCCCGTAAGGCACAATACACACACACATCAGCCTCCCACCACACCCACTCCCATATCAACCTTTTCCTGCTTCCGGCCACTGACTGCCACCTGGTCTCAGGAGCGGTTATACTGCCCAGAGGCCTGTCCGACCATTCCCCCGTCTCTCTCCGACTTGGCTCTTCACCGACGGGCCCGCGAGCGGTCTGGTGTCTCAACGCTTGTTTCCTGAAGGACCCCAAACTGGTAGACACACCAGGACAAGAACTAAGCCACTACTTCTCTACCAGTGAGGGTTCAGTTCCCTCGCCGGGAACCCTGTGGGACGCTGGCAAGGCTGTGATCAGCGGGGTGGCAAGGGGGCTTGTGCATGCCAAACGGGCAGACCAGTTGGCCCGGCTCACGACGTTAGAGTCCCGGGCCGCACGATTGGAGGCAGAGCAAGCCTCTGCTGGGCGTGCAGACCCCACCCGGCAGCTGACGCTGGTTCGGGAGGAAATCCGACAGGTCTCACTGGACTCGGCCCAAATGCTATGGCGATAGTCGGTGGAGCGGGTGTATAGCTGGGGGGACAAAAATTGCAAACTCCTCCATAACCTGGTCTCCTATCCCAAAGTTCATCGCATCATTCCGGAGGTTCGCGCACAGGACGGTAACCTCCGCGGCCATAGCTGGAACCTTTGCAAGTTTCTATACGCGTCTCTACGCGGCGCGACCACCGGATGCGCCCTTGACCGCCCTGCTGGACGGGGCCGGTGCCCGGCTCCCCTCTCTCACTCCTGAATCCGCAGAAGCCCTGGAGCGCCCCTTTGCCCTGAACGAGGTCCTGGAGGCTATCCAACTTCGCCACCCTGGCAAAACGCCTGGCCCGGACGGGTATCCACAGGAGTATTACGCTGCCTTTCGAGATATCCTGGCTCCCCGACTTTTGGCCCTCTTCCGGCATGTGGCTCATTCCCCCTGAATCGGACCTGGCCACAATAGTGGTCATTCCCAAGACCCAGCCGCCCTCCACGAGTTGCCCTACCGCCCAATTTCGCTCATTAATACCGAGATCAAGCTCTTAGCCACAATACTGGCCCAGAGGCTTAAGCCTCACCTGCAAGATCTGGTCCATCCCGACCAGTGCGGGTTCATGCCGGCCAGGGGCACCAGTCACTGCATCCGCCGCCTTCACCTGGTCATGGCCCACCGTGCCAGCCTGTCCCCATACCTGGCCCTCCTCTTCCTCAACTTCGAGAAGGCCTTCGACAGTGAACTGGGCATACCTGCAAGACGTGCTGGAGGCGATGGGCTTCGGCCCGTTGTTTCGCCGCCTTTAAGGGTCCTTTATGCCAACCCTAGGGCCAGAGTACTCGTCAATGGGACATCTTACAAAACATCTCCATCCCCCTCTCCCGCGATTGGTTTCGCGAACTTGACGGGACCCTGTCCCGATTCCTTTGGAGTGGCAGACGGCCGCGGATGTCCCTGGCGCACAGCCGCATCCCCCCCTTTGATGGGGGCCTAGGGGTGACCCACCTTTACCTCTACTCCCTTGCCACCAAATTGATAGTCATCCACGACTGGTAAGCGGGCGGATGGTCCGACCCAGCATACCTCGTGGAACTGGAAACAACGGACTTTCCGCAGATCCAGTCGTTCCTGTATGGATGCCCAGTGCAACAGACCATTGCGCCAATCACTAGAACGGTCCTCTTGGCCTGGCGCGCTGCCCTGCGCCACGTGGGGTGGGACCGTAAACTCACTTGTCAGACGCCGCTCTGGCATGGCACCTGGCTCTGGGAGGTTTCGTCCCTGAACGGATTCCGCTGCTGGGATTTAATTGGCATCTCGGTCCTTGGAGACGTCTGGATGGGGGACCATATCCGTGCCTTTGCAGACCTACAACAGCGCCATGCCCTTCCCCACACCCAACACTTCCGTTATCTGCAGCTACGACATGCCATCCTTGCACATCTCCCCTCACCGACTTCCCTCCCAGAGTTCAGTCCACTAGAGGCCCAGGTGATGGGGAACCTGGGCAAAGGAGGAGTGTCCCGTATCTACCGCTCCCTAGTGAATAATGGCCCCGCGTCCTTGGATGGGGTGCGAGCCCGGTGGGAGGTGTGGGTGGGCCCCCTAGAGGAGGCAGACTGGAGTGATGCTCTTATGGCCCCTAGAACCCTAACCACGTCCTCTAGGCTACGTCTGGTGCAGATATACTACCTACATGCGGTCTACCTCACCCCTGAGCAACTCTTCTGTGCCAGCTTGCGACCCTCCCCAGACTGTCCGAAATGCAGCTCATCCCTCGCTGATTTTTACCATATGGTATGGCTCTGCCCGGCGTTTTGGAGGTTATGGAGGGGGTTGGAGCGGGAGCTCACACAAGCCCAGGGATGGGAGGTTCCTCACGACCCACACCTGCTGCTGGGGATATTTGACGGCCTAGATGGTTCCAGGATGGATAAGCGCCTACTGGGGACAGCGGTGGCTGTGGCCAAAAGGGACATAGCGACGTACTGGTTGCGTGCCGCTGCTCCTACTATGAAGGGGTGGAGGAGGGGGGTGGACTGGTGCGGTGCCCAGAAGGAGGTCATGTTCGAATCCCGAGGCTCCCCAGAATTGTTCCATAAAATAGGGCGGAAATGGTTCAATATGATCCAGTCATAATCCTTGTTGTGTCAAATGCCTCAGCTCCGCCGTCACTGCAATGCAGGTTGAGATGCTGGACTGGAATAGATTGACCCTGCATATATGTTTTACTGATTCAGATCCGATGTCTATGTTGATTAATGAGCTGCAACCGATTAATTCTCTTCGCTGTTTTATATACTCAAAGTTGATTATAAAAAAAAATAGGTCTATATATGTGTTTTACACTATGGCAAAAATAAAATGGCTTTCGCGGTGTGTCCTAGGCAATTACACTCATAGAATCACAGGCACTACCTTTGCAAAGATACAATCACCCAGGCATTACTCATACACTTATGTAATTACCCAGGCATTACACACGCACTCACAGACCCATAATGCCACTCAAACACCCAGTCACTGACCTATACAACCACTCACAAACCAACTATCAATGTTTACAGTTCACTGAAAAAAACAATAGGTCCAGGATGTTATAGTTAGGAATTAGCATTTAAAAAACCTTAAAAATGCACATAAAAAGCCGAAGGTTACAGAGACATACATAGTTAAGCTCAAGTTTAACTCGCACAAAACCAGTGAAAATCAGCTGTTATAGCCAGCTGAGCCAACTATAACTTGCGTCCTCACAATGCACTGCTTATGATCTCACATATTATATCATTCATGAAATGGTCAGCGACATCACTGATAAATCACTCATGACATCCACTGACTGTAGTGTTAAATATATACCAAGGTGTATTGATGAATCAGTGGGTGTTTGAGTGCCAGTATGGATGATTCAGTGGGTGCGTGACTGACTGAATAAGTGAGCGATTAGGTGTCTCAATGAATGTATGAGTGAGTAACTAGGTTGTCTGAATGTATCAGTCTGACAGTTGGTTTTCTAAGTGGCAGTATGGGTTAGTGAGTGGGTACGTGAATGGCTGTATGGGTGAGTCATTGGTTGTCAGAGTACCTTAATGGGTCTAAGTTTGAGTGGGTGGGTGGTTGAGGGGGTGTGTGTTACTGCCTGCAAGGATGAGTGAGTGTGAGTCAGTGGCTGTATGGGTTAGTGAGTATGTCTGTGAGATGTATGGGTGACTGAGTTTGTGTATGGTTGTGTTGGCGAGTGAATGGATGTGTCAGTGGTATATGGGCGAGTACCTGGATATGTGAAGGGCAGTATAGGTGAGTGTTGGAGTATATGAGGGGCTGTATGTGCGAGTGATTGTGAGAATGGCTGTATGGGTGAGTGTGTGCTTGTGTCACTGATAGTATAGATGAGTGAGTATGTGTTAGTATCTGTATGAATAAGTTAGTTGATGTGTGCATAACTGTATAGGTGAGAAAATGGCTGTGTGATTGACTATGGGTGAGTGAGTAGGTATGTGAGTAGCTCTATGGGTCACTGATCGTGTGTGAGTGTCTGTATGGGTTAATGAGAGGATATATCAGTGGCTATATTAGTGAGTGAGTGTATGACTGGTTGTATGGGTCACTGAGTGGAAGTGTGTGTAGACCTATGAATCAGTGAGTGGGTGTGCAAGTACTAGTGTGCGTATGTCAATGGTTTTGACAATGGCAGTGTGGTAGTTGGAGTGGGTGTATGAAAGGTTATATTGGGGTGCGAGTGGGTTCATGAGAGACTCTGTGAATGATGTCATCAGTGATGTCATTTGAGATATCAGTGAGGTCACTGACTATGTCCTCAGTGAAGTAATATGTGAGGTCATAATCAGTGCATTGCAGGGCGCGATATATTATGTTATAGTCAGCTCAGCTAAATAGAACTGCTGAATTTCACTGCTTTTGTACGAGTGAAACTTGAGACTAACTAACATCTCTAACCTTTCGTTTTTTTCAGTGGATATATTTTATATATAAATATATTCTTGGTTTCTTGTCGATATATATATATATATATATATATATATACACACGAATATATATACATATATACACACATACACATATATATATATATATATACACACATACATACATACACACATATATACATATATACACATACAAATTTATGAGAAAGCTTAAACTAAAGAAGTTTTTCACAATAAAGAATGGCAATAAACTACAGAGATCGAAACTAATCAAGAAATGACGAGCAACATTAACCTCCAAGTTTTTGATGCGGCTACAATGTTGGCTATAAGAGAGTTGGATACTGAGAATCGCCAGGAAGAAGTGGCTGTCAATAGCCAGGTGTCAACCCAAGAGAGATTGGTAGCCTACAATTTAATTGAACAGAGTGCAGGGATCAGCCCATTTAAAGCAAAATCTACATTCTATCCCATGATGCCGAAAGATGCAATTGATATCTTTCATGAAAGAGTGACAGATGAGATGAAAAAACTATATCACAAAACCAGTCATAGCAAAGCAAGATTGAAACATCATAACATACAATATGAGAACCGCATTCGGAAATGAAAGAACAAAGATATAGTCATCAATAAGTCAGATAAGGGTGGAAATGTTGTAATTTGGCCTCGTGATCAATACACTCAAGAGGCCTATAAACAATTGTCCAACACAGACTGCTATGCTAAAACTACTCTGGCAGAATACAAAAAAGCAAAAGACACCCTCAAGAAAGATCTAATGGGTTGGAAAAGACAAGTACTGATCTCCAATCAGGAATTTAAATTTATGACCAATGATTTCCCTATAATTCCACACTGTATCTAATTCCAAAAATCCACAAAGTGTCAAATCCTACACAAGGCAGGCCTATTATTTCAGCTATTGGGGGCATGAGCGAACAGATCACACAGTAGGTGGACCATTTTTTGCAAATTCATGTGCAGACACTCCCTTCATATATAAGGGACACTGGTGACTTTTTAGAAAAAATCCAACAAATAAAATGGGAAGAAAATCTTTTTCTCATTGTGATGGACATAGAATCACTACGAGCATAGACCACCATACTGGATTAACTGCTGTTAAACACTACCTGGACAAAAGGCCTTTGACTATGTACAATCATAATATGATGCTCCTAGAAATGATCAAGTGGTGTCTGTTTAATAACTTTATGCTTGACAACAAGTATTGTCAAAAGTGTGGGGTGGCTATGGGAGCCTGCTTCTCCCCAGCTATGCGTGTTTACACGTAGGCTGGTGGGAGGAGCAGGTTCTCAGGGGTACTTTGGCCAAAGTATGTGAGGAGCATGTATTGCATTGGTTAGGATAAATTGATGACGTGTTCTTTCTATAGAAGCGGGAACAAGGCAGTGCAGAAGCATTTATAGTTGAATTAAACAACAACAACATCAATTTAAGATTAACTGCACTCATAAGTCAAACATAGGTGGCATTCCTGGACACTAAAATGTATGTATTAGATAACCAGCTTGAATCCACACTTTATAGAAAACCAACTGCGGGGAATGCCACCCTACTTGCTACCAGCTCACATCCCAGCCACCACATAAGGAGTATCCCCTCTGGGGAACTCCTTAGATTGAAAAGAATCTGCAGCACCAAGGAGGAACTTACTAAATGTACTCAGGAGACATTAGCTAGATTCAAGGCCAGAGGATACAGTGATACCATTCTTCAACAAGCTAGTGATAAGGCTGATTTCAGAACTAGAGAATCTCTGTTGGGAGCCACGAGTGGGACCCCGGAGAAAGAACATACTCACTGGTTTACGACTTTCCCTGGCTGTGGGCCTGCTAATCAGACCCCCAGCCTAGCTGTTCTCTCTCTAAATTGACATCCATGTACTTTAGGTGCATTTACCAATTGGTATTGGGTCACTCTTGTAAGTCCTTGTACAATGTACCATAGGTACCCAGGGCATAAGTGAACCCAAGGCCTACCAGGGGCTGCAGCATGTATTATGCCACCCCTGGCTGGCCATCCAAATCTGACACAACTGGCTGATCAATCAGCTGGGGCAAGGTGGTGTAATCACACTTTGCTTTAGATATAGTATACCTATATCTAAACCTAAAATGGACACATATACTCCTATAAGTCACTTCTATAGCAGGCCTTAACAATCCTGGAGGCAGAGTGCTTGGAATTATGTGAGATGGTGCTCTAGCATGAGCTGAGCCTGTCTGCAGCTTTCGGAACCAAGTCCTTTAGCTGTTTCCATGATAACGCTATACCATATACTCTTAAGTGCATTATAATCCTTGCGGTTATTGCTAACTTTGGCATAGCATTATCAAAACATGTCGAATAAGGGGTCATATGAATTGGAATACTACCCCCTCGCCAATTCTGGCGACGGGGGTAGCATTCCACCCTTCTAGAGGGACACAACATGTACCTAACTGTGAACCCCGGTTAAAGTTAACCTCGAGCCTCAGCATCACAAAATGGATGCTGCCACCAGACACAAGTCTGAACTCCTGCTGCTGGGAGTCCTTCCAGCGAGGGAGGCTTGGAGAAAGGGTTTCCTGCCTCGGGAGGAGCTAGCACCACCCCAGATAGGATTTTGTGTATTAGGTAGGACAGGCCTGAAAGGAATGAGACATGCCTGGGGCACACAAGGTGCCTCTGTGCATACACCGGTTCAAACCAGTTGCTGGGGCACTCCAGCCCCAGCTCTGGCGCGAAACCGGCCAAAGGATAGGGGGTGTAACCACCCCCTTCCTGGTCCCACCCATAGGAGGGACCTAGTCATAGTACAGCCCCCTTTAGCAGAATAAAGGTAGGAGCTGGTCCCATTCCAAGTTAGATTATCCTGAATTGATTTTGCAAGAAGAAACTCTGGACTTCGACGTTCTGCTCCACAGAAGCCTGAAGAAATCTCCCTTGTGGGCAAGGAGTGTCCACCCTGCACCAGCAGGCACCATCAAGCGTCCAGCTGCTTCACTTTGTCGTCTTCCCTCGAGGATCCAGACTTCAGAGCCCGACGAAACCCGGATTCCCAGACCTCTCCGACCTCTACCTACATCTGCAGCACAGCTGAGATCCGTGGGTGCGACAAGACATGTGGGACCGGCCATCTTGGAGAAACTGCACTTCGCTTCCAGCACGACTTCTGAGGTAACCCCGACGAAGTGCTTTGGGGATTGAGAAGCCCCAACCCCGAGCAGCTCCTGGACCGAAGACCAGCACTCCAGCATCCACGAGATCTGCGTGGGGCCCTTCTGCCTGTTTGCTGCTCGGCGCGTTGTCTGGTCACTTGCCGGCTGGCTAGTGGCCTCCTAGACAACGATCCACGACAACACCACCGCTGGTCTGGTTGCTTCCCTGCAAAGGAGAAGCATCCCGGACCCTCCTGGTCTGCACCAGACGCCGATTACACTCACCGTGTGGGTTGCCTTTGCCAAGGCCTGTTGACGCCGAATCCGTATCCAACACCGCCAACAGCGAGAGCCTGCGTGGGACAGCTCGTGCCTCCATCCTGGTCATCGAAGACACCACCTGGTCCACGTGGCTGCAGAGTCAAGCGTCCACTCTTCCCCTGATCGCGACGACAGCCTCTGGTTCCTTCCTGGTTCCACTCCAGTCACTGGCTAGTGACTTTGAACATTGTCCCCTCTGCTTTCAGGTCTTCAGCTTCACTGAGCCACCCTTGGATCACACCGGACATCTTCCTCCTAGTCGCCTGCAGCATCTTTTCTTTCAGGCTCCATAGATTTCAAAGCAGAAACCCGACACGACTTCGCACCTATGCACCCGCAGCCCGTGGGTGAGGTAACGAGAGCATTTTGGTGCTCAAGGGTAGCTTGACTCTTCTTGAGTCCAGATTCACAGTCGTTTTAGTCCTATCTAGTCAGGATTGTCCGTACTCACCTTTTTCTTGAACTGTACTGTCCATAGACGTTGTTACGCATCTCGCGTGTGAGTTCACACTCTGCACACACGTTCCGTGGGCCTCCTATTACTTACCTAAAGTTAGGGTAGTGTAGTCCTAGCAATCCTACAGCCTCTGGACAGCTCCATTCCTATAATCGACTTCCTTATACCACTTGTTTAGTATATGGTTTGTTGCGCCCCTAGGGCAACATTGTAACTCGTGCAACTTAACGTATTTTTCTTAAGAGTCTTTTCATGTGCTTAGCCCTCTGACCTCAAAGAGTTCAGAGGTCTATGTTAGTTAATAAATATCTTGTTTATTTTCATAACTACCTGTGTGGTGTCCTTTCATTTGGCATTCAAGGGATTATATGTGGTAAAACAGCTGGCTTCACATGCCAAAAGAGTTTAGCCTAAGACTGCTTTGTCCATGCTACCATTAGGATAGCTGGTCTATAAGGTTGACTTACAACCAATCACCATAAGGGTTGTTTGGACTGATACAAGGTGATCACTAGAACTAGTGAGCATCATATCAGGCCAACTTCTCACAGTGCAACCCTAGTGGGCTTGTATAAAGTAAATACGCAAATGTGCTGAATGTAATTTACTATTATTTAGTTTGTGGTAGGTGTCCTGACTAGAGAGACTATGCCTTGAGTGGGTCATGACAACCCTCCACTCATTCATTTACGAATATGCTACTTACCAGTATGCATCTGTTCTTGGCATGTAGGGCTGCTGACATTCATATCTGTGCATAGATAGCCGCCTAGTGTTGGGTCCGGACGATTGCACATTGTTGTCCTGGAAGAGTCTTCGAAGTATCACGAGATAGGTGGCTCCTCCCCTGGACTACAGTGCGCATGGGCATCGCCTCCATCCCCAGATTGTTTTTAGCCATTGTGGCAAAGATGGAGTGAAACTCAGTGAATGATGACCATGCTATGAGTATATGTGAATACTGTAGCTACTACAGGCGCCGGGGAGGAGGGCGGGCGATATGAATGTCAGCAGCCCTACATGCCAAGAACAGATGCATACTGGTAAGTAGCATATTCGGTTCGAGGCATGTGGGTTGCTGAATTCATATCTGTGCATAGAATACATAGCAGTCCCTCCATTAGCGGCGGCCGCCCGTGCCAGCTGCAGCAGTTTGGAAAAGTGTTTTGAGAACCGCCTGCCCTACAGCTGCCTGCTGTTTGGAGTGCACATCAACACAGTAATGCTTAGTAAATGTGTGTGTGGTAGACCGTGTGGCTGCTCTACATATGTCTTCCAAAGGAATGTTTCCAAGGAATGCCATAGAGGCCCCCAACTTTCTGGTGGAGTGGGCTCTTGGTGGAATGGTAAGAGTGCGTTTTGCTTTCAGATAGCAGATCTGGACATTTAACGATCCACCTAGCAATACCAGCCTTGGAAATAGGGTTACCTTTGTGGTGTAGTGCAAAGGCGACAAAGAGTTGCTTAGTTTTCCTAAAATCCTTGGTCCTATCGATGTAATACATTAGGGCCCTTTTGACGTCAAGGGTATGGAGCATCCGCTCCGCCAATGACTCGGGATTTTGAAAGAAAACAGGTAGTTCAATAGTCTGGTTGATATGGAATTGAGACACAACCTTGGGAAGAAATTTAGGGTTAGTGCGAAGTACTACCCTGTTGGAATGAATCTGAATTAATGGCTCTTGGATAGTTAGGGCTTTTAATTCACTAACCCTCCGTAGCGATGTAATTGCTATGAGGAAAGCCACTTTCCATGTCAAGAACTGAATCTCGCAGGAATGCAGTGGTTCAAAGGGAGGACCCATCAGCCTGGTAAGGACCACATTGAGGTTCCACTCCGGAGCTGGTGGAGTCCGTGAAGGAATGACTCGTTTGAGCCCTTCCAGAAAAGCCTTAATGGCAGGCACCCTGAAGAGGGAGAGGTGCTGCCTATTGTGGAGATAAGCGGCCATTGCAGACAGATGAATGCGAATGGAACCATAGGCCAGATTACACTTGTACAGATGGAAAAGGTAACAGATGATGTTCTGAATAGAAGCATCCAGCGGGTTAATGTTGTGGTCTGCACAATAAATGACAAACCGTTTCCATTTTGCCGCATAGCATGCTCTGGTGGTGGGCTTCCTTGCCTCCCGAATGATGTCCATACAGTCGGAAGGTAAGTGCAGGTAGCCAAACTCTAGGACTTCAGGAGCCAGATCGCCAGGTTGAGCTGTTGCGGATCTGGATGCTGAATGTCGCCATGGCTCTGCGTCAGAAGACTGGGTGTGAGATGTAGCCTCTGATGCGGTACCACGGACAGTTCTAGAAACGTGGTGTACCATGGTTGGAGAGCCCCCGTTGGAGCAACCAGGATGAGAGTCATCGAGTGCTGCCCGAGCTTGCGTGCCACCAGCGGTATCAGAGGTGCTGGGGGAAAAGCGTACGCAAATTTGCCTGATCAGTTCATCCATATCGCATTGCCCTGCGACTGTGGGTGTGGGAACCTGGCGGCAAAGCTTTGGCATTTTGCGTTCTCCCTTGTGGCTAAGAGGTCGATCTCTGGATGACCCCACCTTTGGAAGTACGGTTGGAGAACAGATGGATGTATCTCCCACTCGTGCATTTGGTGGCTGTGCCTGCTGAGCAGGCCCGCCATCTGATTGTCCTTGCCCGGGAGGTGTTCTGCCATGAGGAAGATGTTTCTCTGAATGGCCCACTTCCACATGCTCTGAGCCAGATGAGACCGCTGCGGAGAGTGTGTTCCTCCCTGCTTTTGAATGTAGTACATTGCCGTCCGGATCAACACGACCTTGTTGCACAGATGTACTTTGAAGGCTTTTAGTGCCATGAAGATCGCCATCAGTTCCAGAACATTGATGTGCATCTTCCTTTGCTGTTGCGTCCATAGTCCCTGCACAGTGTATTGGAGTACATGCGCTCCCCATCCCTGGAGAGAAGCGTCCGTCGTCAGGATGATCTGTGGCACAGGCTCTTGGAACGGTCGGCCCTTGCAAAGGTTTCGTGGATTCCACCAATGCAGAGAGTTGTATGCCCGACCGCTCACCAACACTAGGTCTTTCAACTGGCCGTGAGTCTGAGTCCACTGACGTGCTAAGCACTCCTGAAGCGGATGCATGTGTAGTCTCGCGTGCGGGACAATGGAGATGCAGGAGGCCATCGTGCCTATCAACTGCATGAACACTCTTGCTGGAAGCGAGTGTTGAGGTCTGAATTCGGCTGTGCTGTGGCCGCCAGAGTGTCTATGGTCGCACCCAGATACTGCCGTATGTGGGCGGGCTGGAGGTGGGATTTTGGGTAATTCAGTGAGAATCCCAGATCGTGCAGGAGGTGAATGGTGTGGGACACGTGGGCGGCACACTGCTGGGCTGACTTCGCTTGGATGAGCCAGTCGTCCAGATAGGGGTAGACGTGGATGTTTTGTCTCCTTAGATTTCCGCCACCGTCGCCAGGCACTTCGTGAACACCCTGGGTGCCGTGGTGACACCGAAAGGCAAAACCTTGAATTGGTAGTGCTGGTTTTGGATGGTGAACCTGAGGTATTTCCTGTGTGAAGGGTGTAGTGGAATGTAAAAGTACGCATCCTTCAGGTCTAAAGTTGCGAGAAAGTCCCCCTGCCAGAGCAGCGGGAGCACTTGCTGCAGGGTCAGCATATGGAAGTGCTCCGACAGGATGTAGAAGTTGAGGGGCCTGAGGTCTAGGATGGGCCTGAGGGACCCGTCCTTCTTTGGAATCAGGAAGTACAGGGAGTAAACCCCTGTGCCTCTTTCCTGCATAGGCACGAGCTCTATTGCCCCTTTTTTGCAGCATGACGTTGACCTCCTGCTGCAATAAGTGCAAGTGCTCGTCCGACATAGGACGGTGCCTTGGGGGTATGTTGGGTGGGTGGAGTGGATGTTAACTCCAGACAATAACCGAATTGGATAAGCTTTCTGACCCACCTGTCCGTGGTGATGGACTTCCAGACGGGCAGGAACTGCTGGAGTCTCCCCCCAACCAGTGTTGTGTGGTCGGGGGGCAGTGACAAGGCGTCACTGTTTGCTGGCGGTAGAGGACCTGGAGCTGTTGTTGCCACGTCCTCTGCCTTTGGCGCGGTTGCTGCGATATCCACCTCGACTCTTGTTGGCATAAGTAGTCTGGGTGTTGCCCTTGTAGAATTGCGCGGACTGGGAAAGCTGACCCCTTGATGTGCCTCTAGTATTGGAGCGACGAAAGGACCCACCCCGAAACTGCTGGGTCTGCAAGGCACCCATGGATTTTGGAGTATCAGTGTCCTTCTTCATTTTCTCTAGGGTGGTGTCAACCTCTGGGCCAAACAGGTGATCTGGGTTGACCGTTTGGTTCAAGATGGTGGTTTGGATGTCTGGCTTAAAACCAGAGATTCTCAGCCCGGCATGTCTCCGAAGCATAACACTGGTGTTAATAGCTCGCGCAGCGGTGTCGGCTGCGTACAGAGCGCACTTAATGGAAGCGTTGGAGATTAGCTTCCCCTCTTGGATTAGCATCTCAGCCCCTGCTTTGTATTGATCAGGCAGGTGTTGCAAAAGGGTCTCTAGTGTATCGTAGTGCGCCCTGTCATAGCGCACCAGAAGCGCCTGTGTGTTCGAGATGCGCCATATGTTGGCTGCCTGTGCTGCTACCCTCTTCCCGAAGCCTCAAAGACCTTGGATTCTTTGTCTGGGGGAGGAGCATCACCCGTAGTCTGAGAATTGGCCCTCTTCCGGGCATTCGAGACGACAAGGGAGTCCAGAGGCAACTGTCCTTTAATGTAGGTAGGATCAGTAGGCGCCACTTTATATTTTTTGTCAATCCTAGAGTTTATTACCCTTGCCCTGGTAGGTTCTTTGAAGACCTCAGCAGCATGCTTCAAAACACCTTTCAGCATAGGCAGAGTTTTCACAGTCTTTTCCGACACAGAAAAGGTGTCAAAGAGGAAATCCACATCCACAGGGTCAGCATGCAGCTGGACATTGTGATTGCTAGCGGCCCGTTCAATGAGGGCATTGAATGCAGCAGAGTCTTCAGTAGGTGAAGTCTTAGCAGAAAAGAGTTGAGGGTCTTGTCCTGAATGTGGATCCCCTGGGTCACCACCAGCTGACCAGGGCTCAGTTCTATCCTCTGGGTCTGTGTAGACTGGATAACTGTATTCGTCCTCCTCATCGCCCTCACCAGCGACCACATCGGAGTAAGTGGGCAAGACCTCATGAGTTTGTGGTGAAAGGGGTTCCACCAAGGCAGGAGAGCAAGCAGAGTCCCTTTTCTTCTTGAGAGGGATCTTGTAAGACTCCAGTTGAGGTTCTGGGGTGATTTTCCGCTTCAGAAGGGAAAGCCTGCCTGTTTCGGCGTCGATGAAGTGTTCTTGATGCTCCTCCTCCGAAGGTTGTCGAGGTCGCGGGCCGTGGACCACCAACGACGCCTTCGGCGCCGAAGAGATCTTCTCGGGCACGCCGGCCCCCGGCCTAGGAGCGAAAGCCTTTGGCGCTGTCTTAGGCGGCAAGGTAAAGAGGATCGGCGTGGACGCCTTAACCGGTTTCTCCACAGGCTTGGTAGGCGGAGGGTCCTTCGGCTCGACCGCCGCGGTGCCGTCCCTGACGTGTTGCAGGGAGTCCGTGACCTTTTTGGTGAACGCGGCGGATGGACGCGCCGGTTCAGCGGAGTCCTTCGAGGCCACCTTCGGAGCTGCCTTCGGAGTTGACTCCCGTGGCGCAGCGCCCTTGGCCTTGTCGTGTGGACGCGGGGCAGAGAGGACCTTCGGGTCATCGGCTCGCTTTTTAGGGTCGCCGAGAGTTTTCTTCGGGTCGTCGACAGCCTTCTTCGGGTCGACCGGGCCTTTTCCGGCGTCGACCGTCTTCGGCGCCGACGCGCCGGTGTCGAACACCTTCACCTTAGTCTTCGGCGCGGCAGCCTTTGGCTCGGCGCCCTTGACTTGGCCTTTCGGCTCGACAGCCATCTTTGGTTTCTTCGGCGCCGAGGCCTCAGAAGTCTTCGATCCGACTAATGCGATGCGCACTTTCGGTTTTCGATACTTGCACCTGCGCAGTATCTGGCGTCGAGACCGTAGCTTTCACTTTCGGTTTCGTTTTGACCGGGAGTGGCTCTGTAATAATGTCCATGGCTGGGCCCGAAGGCGGGGCCGTGGAACCCATAGCGAGGTCTTGGGTCTTCGGGCCGTGGAACCCATATCGAGGTCTTGGGTAAGGCCCGAAGGCGATCCCTCGACCTGGGCCTTATAGATAGGCATGGCCCCAGAGTCAGTCTGAGGGAGCTCCTCGTCCGAGCTATCCTCCATGGCCCCGAGGGCCCCGTCGTCGTCTCCTACCTCCTCAACGACTTCTTCGCTTTCGAAAACCTCGGCATCAGCGTCGTAGTCCTCTTCGACGTCCGACGCGGGGTTCGATTCCGAGACGTCCTGGATATATTCTTCCTCGACATCCCCAGCATCGAAAATGTCCGTAGGCGCCGGAGCAGATTGCTGGGCCTCCAGGCGCGCAGCTCGTCGGAGCTGGAGTGTCTTCTTGGACCTGAATCGCGAACAGGCCATACATTTGGCCTCATCGTGGTCCGGCGACAGACACTTGTTGCACACCGGGTGGACGTCGATGTGTGGGTACTTCGAGTTACAGACCAGACATCTTTTGAATGGACATCGTTCCATGATGGATGGTCGATGAGTTTGGAGCGTCGACAAGGCCTTCCGCGCCGAGAGCACGCGGAAGTACAGAAATCGGCTCGGAGCCGAACTAGAAGGTGTTAAGCCGAACGCAAGACAATACCGACGTAAAGACTAAAGACCTTTTGGTCTCAAGGAAAGTTTTTCTATCGATTCCGACAAGAGGGAACCAAAGACATCCGAACCCAATGGCGGAAAAAAACAATCTGAGGATGGAGTCGATGCCCATGCGCACTGTAGTCCAGGGGAGGAGCCACCTATCTCGTGATACTTCGAAGACTCGTCAAGTCAAGTCAAGTCAAAAGATTTGTATAGCGCGCTACATACCCAGAGGGTCTCAAGGCGCTTGAAGAAGGGTGGGGAGTTACTTGTCGAATATCCACGTTTTGAGTTGCTTTCTGAACGCTACGTGGTTCTGAGTAAGGCGAAGGTGAGTGGGAAGTGAGTTCCAAGTTTTAGCTGCTAGGTAGGAGAAGGATCTACCTCCCATGGTGGTTTTGTTGATGCGAGGTACAGTGGCAAGGGCTTGGTTGGAGGATCGTAGCTGGCGGGAGGGGGTGTAGAAGGAGAGTCGTGTGTTGAGGCATTCGGGTCCGATTTCGTAGAGTGCTTTGTGTGCGTGGGTTAGGAGCCGGAAAGTGATCCTCTTATTGACGGGGAGCCAGTGGAGGTTTTTCAGGTGATCAGAGATGCGTTCTTTACGCGGGATGTCTAATATGAGCCTGGCTGAGGCGTTCTGGATGCGTTGTAGTTTTTTCTGGAGTTTTGCGGTGGTGCCGGCGTAGAGGGTGTTTCCGTAGTCCAGTCGGCTCGTGACCAGGGCGTGGGTGACTGTTTTTCTAGTTTCGGTGGGGATCCAGCGAAATGTTTTTTTGAGCATGCGAAGAATGTTGAAGCAAGATGAAGAAACGGCGTTGACTTGTCTGTTCATCGAGAGTGAGGAATCCAGGATGACGCCCAGGTTCCGTGCGTGGTCCGTTGGGATGGGTGCTTTTCCAAGGGCCTCTGGCCACCAGGAGTCGTCCCAGGCGGAGGGGGAGGTACCTAAGATGAGGACTTCTGTTTTGTCTGAGTTCAGTTTCAGACGGCTGTGCTTCATCCATTCAGCTACTTCTTTCATTCCTTCGTGTAGGTTGGTTTTGGCCGTGATAGGGTCTCTGGTGAGTGATAGGATTAGTTGAGTGTCGTCGGCGTAGGAGATGATGTTGAGGTTATGTTGGCGTGCGATGGCCGCGAGGGGGCTCATGTAAACGTTGAAGAGGGTGGGACTGAGTGAAGACCCTTGAGGTACGCCGCAGATGACTTCAGTAGCCTCTGACTTGAAAGGTGGAAGGCGGACTCACTTCCAGGACAACAATGTGCAATCATCCGGACCCAACACTAGGCGGCGATCTATGCACAGATATGAATTCAGCAGCCCACATGCCTCGAACCTAGCATACTAATCAGTGTGAATCTACACATATGTCTCCTTCCATGCCGTTTTGCCACATCTAGTAGCAATAAACAGCGGTATTAATCAAGTAAATGCACTGAGCTCAAACAGGACTCTTGGAAGATTTTTCCTATTTAAAGTGATTCCAAAATGCATTCTGCAAGGAGGGAAGATTAATTTTCTCCAGTTAGTAGCACCAAAAGCAAGGGTGCACATTAGGTTTATGCACAGTTAAACCAGGCACTACTGACTGGACTCTGCATATAAACCAAAAATCCAAGCATGCAAAGCGGTGTTAAGGAAACCATTTGGCATGGGAGTACAGTAGCCATCTTGCAGTTAGAAACGAGTAGCTTCTAATTAGAAACTAGTAGCTTCTATTCTGTTTTGAGGTTGAGGACTATTAATGAAGATCCTACAATGAAGACGGGAAAGCTTTTGAAATACTAGTTCTGGATCACAGAAAACTATCATAAACCACCATCCTTCTCAGCAGCAACAGCTGCAGGATACTAAAAGGAGTAGAATAGGGATCCATAACTTCCTGTCGAAAAGGACTGAAGCTAAACGGGACCGTAAATATTAAGCATACCAGTATATGGAAGCTGCTGGCCCTTTAAATAAGCAGTGTTCAATTTCTAACACTGCTCCCTTCAGTTGTTTAATGTTTTCCTTTTGTTAAGGGAGCAAAGCTAAGTCTTGTGCTGTAGTGTTACTTTTAAACGGCTCAAGGATCTGCGTATCTGTATTTCCAAAGTGAAACTGATGGTGATCAGAAAATGTAACCTTTAACAGACTGCAGTGATTTACTGAACTTAAAAATTGCATTTTTCTACATTTATTTCTATTTCTATTTATTAGATACATTACGATGCAAACATGTTGTGCAATCCCAGCTCATGTGTAGGACTATTCAAATACATATGCCTCTCAATAATGGTCCTACAATAGAGAATAGTAAAAAAAACAGATGTCAACCGTACACCATACCTGTCTGCATATCTGAAGGCTCCAGCGACTGCAACTCAACAGTCTCCCCAACTGCAATAGGCAGGATATCCTTTACACACTCATTACCAAGCTGGTTGTTCTCCTGTGTCCGACAGGGAGATTCTGTAAAGGTCTGGACACTGGATGCCAGCATTGGCGATGGCCGAGGAGTGCTGTAGTAATCAGTGGGGCCATTTTGCATGGGCCCAAAGCTTTCACCATGGAAAGAGTCATATAGCTCTGGCGAAGGGAATCCCAGCTCCATGGAGTTGCATGCACCTTTTCCCCAGGCTTCAGAATCCTGGAAGGTACCACTTCTTGGACTGGCAGGCCGGATGGCGTCAACACCACCGTTCAGCTGGTAAGGAACAATGGAATGGAGCTGGGGCACCAGTTGATTGTCTTTGGGAGTTGCAGAATTCACAGAGGGGTAACGAGTGTCATTCCAGAGATAGTCGAAGGCTACGTTAGGGTGCTGCACATGCAACAGATTGGTAGATTCCGTCCCTGAAGTGCTTGTGGGTGATACAGCAGCTAAACCGTTTACATTCATGTCACCATTCAAACCTGGGGAAAGAGAGAATATGTTACCACCAAAGCCTACTCAAGAGCTTTCAGTTTATCACTTGCTCCCCATGAAACCACCATAACGTTGGGCTCCAGAGTACTGAAAATGCATCTTGCAGATTCAGTCTACTGGGGCAGAGTGACAGCAGTTTCTGCATTTGCCAAACCTACAATATTTTTGTGGTTGGGCCAAGAAAAATGTTTGGATATCATGCCAAATCTTTAGTAAATCAAGATCTTTGGTTGCTATTTGGTGAGAATCTAAGAGAATACTGTGACACACAGTGGTGCAGAATATCTGTGCTGTAAAACTTCTATTTTCAACTACAATCAACTATGTTATTAACATTTCAGCTAGCAGTGCTGCAGCTGCAGTGTAGTGTCGGTGTGTAAAGGTTCTCAGCAAAAGGGCTACAGATTTACCTTTTATGCATCCTTCAACTGACACTGTCTCCTGACAGCAAACAGTAAGACCGAGAAATAGAAATGTTAAGAAGGTCAAGGCTCTTAAAATGGTAAAAATGCATTTTGCCCATAAACATTTTGAAGTCATAGCTCAATAGAAACGTAGTTGCAGGTCTGTCGCTGCAAAAAACATCCACAAATTCCATGCATATGTGATTAGTCAATATCTACTGATCGGCTTTTGGAAACTTAGTTAATCTTCATAGCTCGTTTAGAATTGTCTGAGACACATCATCCGATCTACTTAAAACATCCTAAGTGTGCCAGGGAGACAATCTAAGTAACACACTTCACTATTTTAGGATTAAGCTCTGTAATTGACCCCACACTAATAGCAAGTAACTTAATAAAGTCACAAAGTGTTGGATCGAAGATTAATAAAAATGGTGAAATGACATCACTGCTTTTCCTAAACTTAATATTGCATGATATTTTTTCTTAATGTGGATTATTTGTAAACAACATTTTGTGACTCACCAGTGTTGGCCACTCTGTTTAACCAAATTCTTAGAGAGGGCGAAACACCACCGTAGTCATGGAATAATGCCTCTATAACCTTAATTCTGAAACCTGGTAAACCCGCCTCTGATTGTGGCTCATACAGGCCCATCTCTATACTAAATGCCGATTATAAAATTTTTACATCTATTTTAGCTAATCGGCTAGGTTGGGTTGTTCCGGATATTATAGCTCTGAACCAAAAGGGTTTTATAAAAGGGAGACAGCTCTGTGAGCTTACATACGAATTGATTGGTTCAATGGACATTGCTATAAAGGAAGAAATTCCACTGGTTGTTCTCACTCTGGACGCCACCAAGGCCTTCGATAGGGTGAATTGGTTGTACCTATCGGAGGCCTTGAAGAGGTTTGGCATTGGGGATAGATTTCGGAGGACGATAGAGCTTTTATATCGTAATCCTTCTGCTTCACTGCTAATTAATGGAGGTTTGACGGAACCTTTTAAGGTCATGAGAGGAACCAGACAGGGTTGCCCCCTGTCCCCCCTTCTTTTTGACATATATATAGAGCCATTCGCTCAGACTCTTAGGGACAACACACTCATTAAACCTTTTGTTTATGGTGGCTGGGATAAGAAGGTGGCACTTTATGCAGACGATATTATGATTTTTTCCACAGATTATGAAGAGGCATACCCAGAAATAATTGAACAGGCCCATACATTTGGGAAAGTCTCAGGGTATGAAATCAATGCTCTCAAGACAGAGTCAATGTCCTGGAATTGTAACAGAACTAACAATAATGGGACATTTAAAAGCCAAATTCGTTATCTGGGGGTGAACATAGTTGAGGATATCAATGCAATTGCTTCTCTTAACTTTAATAAAGTAGCTGCAGAGTGTAGGAAACTCATGAGAGATTGGTCTCATCTCCCGCTTTCTGTTCTGGGTAAGCTTAATTTGGTGAAGATGAGCATTTTACCGAAAGTTTTTTTTATTTAATTCAATTCCACTTTATTTTGATTCAAAATTAATTTCTAAACTACAGAGTGCTATTACCAGCTTTATTTGGAATAATAAAAGTGCCAGAATCTCGTGGAAAAAAATTAGACGACGGAGGGAGAAGGGAGGGCTGGCTGGACCAGACCTTCAAATATACGCATGGGCGTTCCAGCTATCGCACATGCGTATGTTGCTTAAAACTCCGATATCTACTGGGATGGGCCCTCTTTTTTCTACTTTATTGGAATGTGAGGGAGTTAATCATGCCGGTTTCTTGTTTAAGTTTAGTGACCCCACATTTTTTAAAAAGATCAAATTGAAAGTTCTAAAAGGTTGTGTATCTACTTGGTACAAAATTAGACAAGCGATAAAGATTGGCTACTATTCAGCGAGGGCTCCGATATGGAACTTACCTGCCTCTCCCTTATGGACAATAGACGCCCTTAATAATCCCTTAATAGAAGCTGGTATTTATTGTTGGGACGACTTGTTCATGGACGGGGCTTTACTCTCATGGGATTATCTTATTAACAAAGTCGGCCCTGAGTTGTCAAGATTTAAATATATTCAGATTTCCAGCTGGGCTCAGTCATATAACGGTCAACCAATGCGACGCAACAAGCAGCCTATAGGCGGCCTTAGTGACTTGGTAACCTCTTTATTAGACAGCCCAGTGGCAAAAAAAGAAATCTCGCGATGGTATAACAAAATATTAGATGAAATAGATGTTAGTTTTCAATTACCAACAAATTTGTGGGCAGAACTAATGCCAGGTCTTGATGTGGAAGAGCTCTGGATTGCTTCCTGTTCATTGCTTTGGGATTTAGTTAAACCATCGTGGCTCCGTCGGAACCACCTCTTTACTTTGCATAGGGCATATTATCCTCCTCACAGGTTAACAAAATTCTCATTAACAGGTCCAATCTCATGTCCTAGATGCGGGTTAACTGCAGCCACGGATACTCATATGTTTTTAGATTGTCCAAGTTTATCAGAATATTGGGAAGCTATTAAAAATAAGCTGTTGCATTCTGTGGGTGAACACATTACTATAGACCTCGGTCTTGTGATCTTTGGTCTGAGAAATAAAACCCACAACGCAGCATCAAGATTGATATTCTATTCCATCCTTGCGGCACGTAGGGAGATATGTAGACACTGGAAGGATGCTCTACCACCTACAGTGCATGAATGGCGAACATCACCTCTCCAAATTTCCAAACTTGACCTTGCCAGGGTAGGAAATCCGAATACTAGAGCATTCTGGGCAATGCTTGGTTAGTCGCGATCTCACATGGGGTTTTTTTTTTTTTTTTTTTTCCCCCAGGTCCTATGATTAATGTGAGCATTGCCTATCCTGGCTATCAAGACTAACAGTCTAGATTCCAATGGGGTCTCGATGATTCGGGCACTATCAACTGAGGTACCATCCTAAGCGAGTTCAAGATTGGTCACTGTATATAGTGCTGAAGGGAACTGGCCTCGCCTCTCGTTAGACAAATTCCCATACCAGCTATAAGCTGAGTTGGCATAGTACATGACCAGTTGGCTCTTTGCTCTGTGGTGGTTTTCTTCTCGGTTTTGATAGCTCCAATCTATGCACACAAATAAGGATATAAAAAAAAAAAAAAAAAAAAAAACATTTTGTGACTGGCATACTTTGCCTCAGTTTCATTATTCCAACTTCGGGCTTTTATCAGGTTATACACGTTTATGTTTAACTTCGAAGGATGTTATACATTTTCTAGCTACCTGCCTTTGCCAACAGAAAGATATGGTTAAGTAAACAAAAGTATCTTGAATATTGTTTCTTAATTGCACTTAACCTTTCTTCTTTTGTTTTTATAATTCTCTCTCTCGTCATGAAAGAGAAGTATCTGCTATTTTTATTCCAATTTCTTTATAACAAGAGTCACTAAGAGGAACAATTAAGCACTCATGTCGGAGTAGAAATCATGCATTTAGAACTTTTTAGAATTTATATATTTTTTTCCACGAGTTTCGAATTTAGCAAAAACAAATTAAGTAGGATATTCAGCAATTCAGTTGCTTTAGCATGGGAGCCTGGGAGGTTTGCAGAGGAATCCATTTTAAGAACCAGGGAGACCAAAATGTTAGTCTATGAAAGGTTTACTGGAGTACAAACAGGGGTAATCTCATCAAGTCGTTCCTGTAACCCTCAACCGCTAGTCACTCTAAATAGATTCTTTAGGTCTGGGAGAGTGTAGCTATTCCCTAAAACACTAGATCAGTACTTCCCAGACTGTAGATCAGGACTCACTGGTGGGTAGTGAGCAGATTGATTTTTGGTAGGTCATGAAAGTCCTGGTCTACATGCAAGTAATATTTAAAATGGTGAGCCCTGTTTGTGCACCAGTGCAAAGCTGCTGAACTATGTCCCCAAGTCTAGTTCTATAACAAACCCTTGTAAGTATTCACAAGCCAGACTCCAGGTGAACCTTACATCAAGTGTAGCTTTTGTTATTTTACTTCAGAAAGCCATTTCAACAGAAAATGTGCTCCCTATATGTGAGCATGCACAACCATACCACTTGCGTATGACTTTCAAACATAAATTGACCCTAGTGGTGATAGATGTCGACTTTGGATCTGGGAATCAGGGTTGGCTCAACATTCTTTGAGTCTTGGTAAATCACAATCTTCTGTGCTTAAAATAAAAGGATCCTCCCATGAAGACCCCTAGGGGGGCGATACATAGGGCTTGAGGGTCGCCTCAAGGGCAGACAATACAATTTTCTATTGGCTCATGTTCCCAGCAGCAACTTCAGTCAACGCTTCAAGATCACTTGCTGACCCTTTCTCAAGGTATCACATTGATAGGGGTGATTTTATTGTCGTCCATGATCCAGTTTGGGACACTCTTAACCCACACCCCCAACCATTCCACACAGCTCTTCTTACAGGCAGACTCGATGGGCCTCTGTGATGCGTGGAGAATGTGGCACCCTTACGTACATGCCTTTACCTACACATCAGCGGCACATAACACAATTATTGCACATTGATCAGATCTAGCTCCCGGTAACCTACATCCTCCATCTCACGCACATTCAGACCCTTCCCTAGGGCATATCACATCATGCAATCCTCCTCCTAGAGTTGGACCCTTCAGCAATGCACTGGATACCCATGTGGCGTAGAAAATGCTTGGCACCTCACGGATCAACCCAGTGCTGATTTTGTGGAAACAAAAATCCAGTTTTTTTTTAAAATAAACCATGGTGTTGTGGCTGCTGCCAGAACTCTTTGGGCGGCCAGCAAACCCACCCTTTGGGGACCGATCAAATGGTATGTCCAGCGCAAGGAGGCACACAAGTTGTCACAAATGCGGGCCCTAAAGATTCAGATCCTCTACTTGGAGCGGCATAGGAGTCATCTGCCCTCCGATGACCTGGACCGTAGACTGACACTGGCGAGGTCTAGCTTGATACAGGTTTTCCTGGAAGAAGCCAGGCAGTGTTGGAAGGCGTCGACCCAACGTGTATATGAACACAGGGATAAGTCTGCACATTCCTCTATTCACCGGTCTCTAGTGGCACTGCTTCTAGAGTGGTACCCTCGATTTGTGACGCTACAGACTGCCTTCATGCCTTTATGAGCGATCCCTGCCCTGCGGCCTTGATCAACCAATCGTGGTTGAGGAGATTGGTGAGGCACTGTCCGCCTTAGCAATGGGAAAGACCCCGGGTCCAGACGGCTTTCCGATTGAGTTTCGCAAACATTTTTGGCCTCTCCAGCTACCCAACCTCCTGGCGTTATATACTGAGGTGGCAGAACAGGGGTCGTTTCCCATCATGTTAGACACAACTGTTGTTGTGATCCATAAAGTAGGGCAGCCACAGGTCCTGCCTGTGTCATATGTTGCAGCCTACCTTTAGCACTCGGTAAGCCGAACATAGGGATGACTTACACACATACCCATGAGAAATGATGACTTTACAATTGCTTTCAATGGCAAAGTCGGGGTAACAGTCAATGACTACTCATCTCAATTCTGTACGGTGTTCAGAGGAGATGCTGGAAGTCACCAGATGTTAGCCTCAATCCCTTTGGCTCTGCTGTCCTACCAACTCTGAAGAAGATTTGGGCAGTAGGGATTTGAGGTCCAAAGAGTTGGAAGACATCCTGGCTCCTGGACACATTTTTGGAACTGCATTTCTAAAGATGAAAGAATCTAGCAAGTGAGCACCTTCTTGAGGATGGGTTCTCTTGTCATGAAGACTTTTTTGCTTTAGGGCTTCTTTGCACCATTGGAGTCAACTGACATTTTACCCAACTTGAGGGAGACACACATTCACCATTCCAGTTGGACATGTGTTACGTTTAATTGGGAATGCCCTTGAGAATTAGGTCTTGCTTCTGGAGGACATTTGCAAATGAGGAACTACCATCATTGAGCAAGGCATGCAAGAGGAAATGGACTAAGTCTTTCAGGCAAATTGAGATGCAAGGCAAGAAGAAATGAATATGCTACTTACCAGTATGCATCTGTTCTTGGCATGTAGGGCTGCTGACATTCATATCTGTGCATAGATCGCCGCCTAGTGTTGGGTCCGGATGATTGCACATTGTTGTCATGGAAGAGTCCTCGAAGTATCACGAGATAGGTGGCTCCTCCCCTGGACTACAGTGCGCATGGGAATCCTCTCCATCCTCAGATTGTTTTTCGCCATTGTGGCAGAGGTGGAGTGTGGTACAGTAAGTGATGACCATGCTAAGAGTAATTCTGAGTGCTGCAGCCGCTACAGGCGCCGGGGAGGAGGGCGGGCGATATGAATGTCAGCAGCCCTACATGCCAAGAACAGATGCATACTGGTAAGTAGCATATTCGGTTCGAGGCATGTGGGCTGCTGAATTCAGATCTGTGCATAGAATATATAGCAGTCCCTCTTCTTAGCGGCGGCTGCCCGTGCCAGCTGCAGCTGTCTGAAAAAAGTGTTTTTAGAACAGCCTGTCCTACAGCTGCCTGCTGTTTGGAATGCACATCTACACAGCAGTGTTTAGTAAATGTGTGTATGGTACACCATGTGGCTGCTCAACAGATCTCCTCTAAAGGAATGTTTCCAAGGAAAGCCATGGATGCCCCCAACTTTCGGGTTGAGTGGGCTCTTGGGGGAATCGTTATCGTGCACTTAGCCTTTTGATAGAAAATCTGTATGCACTTAACGATCCACCTGGCTATACCTGCTTTTGAAATGGGGTTGCCTTTGTGTTGTGGGGAAAAGGCAACAAACAGTTGTTTTGTCTTCCTGAAATCTTTTGTCCTATCTATCTAGTACATGAGAGCTCTTTTGACGTCTAGTGTGTGGAGCATTCTCTCTGGCACTGAATCCGGATTCTGGAAGAACACCGGGAGTTCTATAGTTTGATTCATATGGAACTGTGAAACTACTTTAGGCCGAAACTTAGGGTTAGTGCGTAGCACCACCCTGTTGGAATGAATCTGTATTAATGGCTCTTGGATAGTTAGTGCTTGAAGTTCACTAACTCGTCGTAGCGATGTGATTGCTATTAGGAAAGCCACTTTCCACGTCAAGAATTGTATCTCGCAGGAGTGTAGAGGCTCAAAAGGTGGTCCCATCAGTCTGGTAAGGACCACATTCAGGTTCCATACAGGTGCTGGTGGGTGTCTGGGAGGAATAACTCGCTTGAGTCCCTCCAGAAAAGCTTTGATGGCAGGCACTCTGAAAAGTGAGAGATGCTGCCTGTTTTGGAGATAAGCTGCTATTGCGGATAAATGTATACAAATGGAAGCATAGGCTAGATTGCATTTGTATAGATGTAACAGATAACAGATGATGTTGGGAGTAGATGCATCTAGCGGATTAATGTTGTTGTTGGCACAATAAATGACAAATCGCTTCCATTTTGCCGCATAACATGCTATAGTGGTGGGCTTTCTTGCCTCCCTTATGATATACATACAGTCAGGAGGCAGGTTGAGGTAGCCGAATTCTAAGACCTCAGGAGCCAGATCGCCAGGTTGCGCTGTTGCGGATCTGGATGCTGAATGTCGCCATGGCTCTGCTTCAAAAGCCTGGGCGTGAGGTGCAGCCTTTGATGCGGTACCAAGGAGAGTTCTAGAAACGTGGTGTACCATGGTTGGCGTGCCCACGTCGGAGCAACCAGGATGAGAGTCATTGTGTGTTGCTTCAGTTTGCGTGCCACTAGCGGTATTAGCGGTGCTGGGGGAAAAGCGTACGCAAATATGCCTGACCAGTTCATCCATATCGCATTTCCCTGCGACTGTGGGTGTGGGAACCTGGCGGCAAAGCTTTGGCATTTTGCGTTTTCCCTTGTGGCGAAGAGGTCTATCTCTGGATGACCCCACTGCTGGAAGTGCGGGTGGAGGACTGATGGATGTATCTCCCACTCGTGCATCTGGTGGCTGTGCCTGCTGAGCAGGTCCGCCATCGGATTGTCCTTGCCTGGGAGGTGTTCTGCCATGAGGAAGAGGTTTCTCTGAATGGCCCACTTCCACATGCTTTGAGCCAAGTGAGACAACTGTGGAGAGTGTGTACCTCCCTGCTTCTGTATGTAGTACATGGCCGTCATGTTGTCTGTCCGGATCAACACTACCTTGTTGCACAAATGTACTTTGAATGCTTTCATTGCCATGAAGATAGCCATCAGTTCCAGAAGGTTGATGTGCATCTTCTGCTGTGCTGTCCATAGTCCCTGCACTGTGTAGTGGAGTACATGAGTTCCCCATCCCTGGAGAGATGAGAGATGCGTCTGTCGTCAGTATAATCTGTGGCACAGGCTCTTGGAATGGTCGGCCCCTGCAAAGGTTTTGTGGGTTCCACCAATGCAGAGAGTTGAATACGTGACCGGTCACCAACACTAGGTCTTTCATTAGTCCGTGAGCCTGATTCCACTGACGTGCCAAGCACTCCTGAAGCGGACGCATGTGTAGTCTCGCGTGCGGGACTATGAAGATGCAGGAGGCCATCATGCCTATCAACTGCATGAACACTCGTGCTGGAAGCGAGTGTTGTGGTTTGAATTTCCGTGTCAGCAATTGCATGCTGTTGATCCTCACTTAATGTGGCTGTGCTTTGGCTGCCAGTGTCTATTGTCGCGCCCAAGTACTGCCGTACGTGGGCAGGCTGAAGGTGGGACTTTGGATAATTCAGTGAAAACCCTAGATCGTGAAGAACGTGAATGGTGTGGGACATGTGGGTGGCACATTGCTGGGCCGACTTTGCTTGGATAAGCCAGTCGTCCAGATAAGGGTAGACATGAACGTTTTGTCTCCGTAGGTGTGCTGCCACTGTCACTAGGCACTTGGTAAACACCCTGGGTGCTGTTGTCACTCCGAAAGGGAGGACCTTGAACTGATAATGCTGATCCTGAATGGTAAATCTGAGATATTTTCTGTGTGACGGGTGTAGGGGTATATGGAAATATGCATCCTTCAGATCTAGTGGTGCGAGGAAATCTCCCTGACTGAGTAATGGTAGAACCTGCTGCAATGTGAGCATGTGAAAGTGTTCTGACAGGATGTACTGGTTTAGGGGCTTGAGGTCCAGTATGGGTCTGAGGGACCCATCCTTTTTGGGGATCAAGAAGTACAGCGAGTACACCCCTGTACCTCTTTGTTCCACAGGCACGAGCTCTATGGCTCCTTTTTGCAGCATGCGGACTACCTCCTGCTGCAATAACTGTAGATGCGCTGCGGACATAGGACGGTGTCTTGGGGGTATGTTGGGTGGAGTGGATGTTAACTCCAGACAATAACCGTACTGGATAAGCTGCCTCACCCACCTGTCTGTAGTGATGGATTTCCAGACCGGCAGGAACTGTTGTAGTCTCCCCCCGACCGGTGTTATATGGTCGGGGGGTAGTGACAAGACGTCACTGTTTATTAGTGGCAGAGGATCTGGAGTTGTTGTTTCCACGACCTCTGCCCTTGGTGCTGTTTCCACGGTAGCCACCCCTATTGTTCTTGTTGTAGGTGGTCTGCGTGCCTCCTTTACGGTATTGTGTCTGCTGGGACACCTGGCCTCTGGAAGCTCCTCTATTGTTGGAGCGACGAAAAGTACCACCCCTGAACTGCTGCGACTGTAGAGCCCCCATGGACTTTGCAGTCTCTGTGTCCTTTTTAATTTTTTCTAAGGTGATGTCAACTTCTGGGCCAAACAAGTAATCAGGGTTAACTGGCTGATTGAGTATGGTGGATTGTATCTCAGGCTTGAAGCCGGAGATACTCAGCCAGGCGTGTCTTCGTAACATAACGCTTGTACTAAAAGCCCTGGCTGCAATGTCTGCTGCGTCTAGCGCACACTTAATCGATGCGTTGGATATAAGTTTCCCTTCTTGTATTAGCATCTCTGCTGCCTCCTTATACTCATCTGGCAAATGTTGTAACAGGGTCTCAAGTGTATCATAATGAGCCCTGTCATATCTGGCTAAGAGTGCTTGTGTGTTGGAGATTCGCCAGACATTGGCCGCTTGAGCTGCCACCCTTTTCCCCGATGCTTTTAGCACTTTAGATTCTTTGTCAGGGGGAGGAGCATCACCCGTGGTCTGCGAGTTCGCTCTTTTACGAGCATTTGAAACAACCAGAGAGTCCAATGGCAACTGTCCCCTGATATACGTAGGGTCCACAGGTGCTGGTTTGTATTTTTTTTCAATTCTGGGGTTTACCACTCTCGCCCTCGTGGTCTCCTTAAAGATGTCTCCAGCGTGTTTCAGGACACCTTTAAGCATGGGTGGAGTCTTGACAGTTCTCTCTGAGGTCGAGAAGGTGTCAAAATAAAAAATCCTCTTCAATAGGGTCAGCATGGAGTTGGACATCGTGATTTTTTGCCGCCCTCTCAATAAATGCGTTAAACGCAGCTGTGTCTTCTGTATGTGAGGTCTTAACAGCATAGGTATGACTGTCAGGGGATTTTTGTGGCTCCCCTGGGTCAACAGTGTCTGCCCAGGGTTCAGTGTGGTCTTCTGTATCAGTGTCTACAGGATAACTGTAATCCTCATTTTCACCATCCCCTACATCCCCATCTGAATGTGTGGGTGATAAAGGAGCAGGTTCTTGTCCACATTGTTGCAGAGGTTCAAAAAGAAGGTGATGTTGCAGAATCCCTCTTTTTCTTTAATGGAATTTTATACGACTCCATAGGCTGTTCTGGGGCGATCTTTCGCTTGAAAATGGAAAGTCTACCAGTCTCAGCATCGATGAATTGCCTCGACTGATCTTCCTGCAGAGGCTGTCGATGCTTGGTGGCCCCTTCCGTAGTGGTAGGCTTCGGCCCCATGGACACCTTCTTGGCCGCTTCGATGCCCGTCTTAGGAGCGAACGCCTTAGGTGCCACTTGCGGCGGCAGTGTAAACTTAATCGGTGCCGACGACTTCGGAGGTTTACTGACGGTCTTCGGGGGTTGAGTGGCCTTCGGTCCGGCAGCACTAATCTTCTCCTTAATGCATTGCAGCGAGTCAGACACCTGCTTCGAAAAGGAGGCGGATGGTTGTGTTGACTCAACGGGGTCATTAGAGCCACTGCTTGTTTTGGACTCTAGGTCCTTACTGACCTTTGCTTTGTCGAGTCGACGCTTAGGATCGAGAATGGTCTGCGTTTCGAGTCCTTTGTTTGTGTCGACGGTCTTCGGCGCCGACTTCTTCAGGTCGATGTCCTTGACCTTTTTCTTCGGTGCCCTGGCTTTTGGCTCGACACCCTTTAGCGACCTCTTCGGGTCGATAACACTCTTCTGTTTCGTCGGAGCCGATGGTTCAGAAGCCTTTGATCCGACCAAAGTAACGTGTACTTTCGGTTTCGATTAAGTCTCCGGTGCTTTCGGTTTCATAGCCACCGATGATTTTGGTTTCGATTTTGATCGATCAACCGATGGCTCTTTGGAAGTGTCCGTAGCCGGGCCCTGAGGCGAGGCTGTAGAACTATGCATTTGATCTTGGGTAAGGCCATGTGGTGATCCCTCGACCCGAGCCTAATAGAGTGTTCTAGTCTCGGCCCCCATATCGACGGTTGGGCCTAGCTCCTCGCTTGAGCTATCTTCTACGGCCCCAAGGGCCTCATCGTCGTCTCCTACGTCGACGTCTTCATTATCGACCATTTCCACATCCGCGTCGTAACTGGAGTCTATCTCTGATGCAGGATCAGACAGGTTCTCTTGAACTTCCTGCTCGACTCCCTCATCATCCTCGGCATCGAAGATGTTCACCGGGTCAGGTGCCGTCTGCTGGGATCGGAACCGAGAACAAGCCATACAGCTGGCTTCATCGTGATCCGGAGACAGGCACTTGTTGCACACCGGGTGGACATCGATGTGAGGATACTTGGAGTTGCAAACGGGACATCTCTTAAACGGGCTCCGTTCCATAATGGATCGTCGATAAGGCCTCTGGCGTCGACCGGGCCTTCAGTGCTGAAAGCCACGCGGCTCTTCTGGACGTCCGGCTCGAGGACAGAGCTGGAACAAGTACTGGGCACCGATCGCAAAGACAATACCGACGGTAACTAAAGGCCTTTTGGCCAAATATAAAGTCTTTTATCGATTCCGAACTTGAGTTAACAAATATACATCCGAACCCAATGGCGGAAAAAAACAATCTGAGGATGGAGAGGATGCCCATGCGCACTGTAGTCCAGGGGAGGAGCCACCTATCTCGTGATACTTCGAAGACTCTTCCAGGACAACAATGTGCAATCATCCGGACCCAACACTAGGCGGCGATCTATGCACAGATATGAATTCAGCAGCCTACATGCCTCGAACTGGACAAGGACTTTCAGGCAAATTGAGAGTTATCAGAGTGGGAGGTCAAGGAAGGACTGAAGTCAAGGTGGACCCCATCCCTTTCCCAAGTGCTTTGCGGTGCAAGCTCAATTTCATTCTGTGCGAGGAGCATAAAAGCAATACAGTACGCAGTGGCTGTTCACGCGATCCCCTCAATGACACCCAAAAATACATTTCTACAAACAAAAAGCATGAAAGCATGTCAACAGCGCAATATGTCTGTGAAAAACCTGATCCATTTATGTTCTCATACTCCATGTCCAAATTCTGTAATAAAAGGTCTCTCAAAGCTCTTAAAAGCATTCAAAGAAAAAATTAACAACCATATGTAAAGGTCAGATGAAGCAAGAGAAAACAAAAACCAAAAGCGTTGGAAAGTAGATTTTAATACAACTATGAAAAGCGGAGGACCTTGTTCAGGATCCTTAATACAAAGAGCTAAAAAATGTGCTAACCTAACCACACTTCACTCTCGCATGCTGCAATAGCCTCTTCCTTAAAGAGACACTTACAGTGTCATTTCACCTTAATGAGCTGTTCGCTTATCCAGCCAGCTGTAGTTTAATCAATCCTTTTTACAGCAGGAGAGTATTACAAAGATTTTGTTTATTCCAATAAACCGATTCCCATTCTATTCAACATGAACTGCAGTTAACACAAAAAAATACAAAGCAATTGTCGTCGGACAGGCTTTGTAAAATTCATCACTTCAAAATCGGAACATTATCAAAATTTGTTTAGGGTAACAACGACATGGATGCAGACTGTCAAGGTTTATGAACATTAGGTACAATTGTATCATTGAACATCACAATTTTAATTGAAAATATTTATTTCAAGGACATTACTTTAGTTCAAACTTTTTTATTCAGCTCAAGAGAACAGGTATTCCTGATCTGTGACGCCAGCACAGTCAGTTGGTTTTAGTCATGGGGCCCAATTACAGCATAAGCACAACATACACTTTGATAATCATGTACTGTGAAGTACTCATATATTGCCCCATTTGAAATGGGGAACATATTTCCCCTATTAGCAGCACTTTCTCCCCCATAAGCTTTTAGTAGTCAAGATGTCGGTTTGAGAACAAACAGGCATTCCTTGTAATTCCAGTTCCGTCTGATAACGGAGAGAGGGTTATAGTAGGGCACTTATTAGCAGTGGGAATCCTGGCATTTTCTTGGAGAGTGGTCTGGCATTTAAACGTCTTGTGATGGATGAGTGAAAATCGCCTTAAACAGATCGACTCCCTGCCCCACAATGACATTTACCAACCTTCTCATGCTAACACCTCAGGTCTGCTGTGGTAACTGTTTCAGGAGTCCTCGGGCAATCAAAAGATTATTGGACAAATGTTAACATCTAGAGCCTTTTAACCCTCATTTCCAAGGCTTACTCTACTGTTGGACCCAAAACTAAACCCGAAGAATACACCTTTACCACGTGACTCAGGGTAGACATGCAGAGTATTTATTATAAGGGTTACACAGGAACATGGTGTGGGGGAAAGATTCATTGTCCAGTAAGTGCTTATAGTTTAAAAACTAAAGAAATTAAATCACAGTACACAGCTTGATACTATACATGAAATGCAGCAGACAGAAGAGAATTATAAATGGGGAAAATTGCTGGGGAATGGAGATAAACAGCACTAATCGAAGGCTGCTGTCAGACTCCTACAGGTAAGGATTCTGTCAAATGAGCGTGAAATAGAGCAAGCTTTCCTGGGGGAGGGGATACAATCCTACTTTCACTTTCTACGTGCTGTAAAATAAACAAAAAAAAAAGAAGGCAAGGTAAGGCTCTTTTCAGGGTATATACTCTTAGCAGCCCTGTGCCACTTATTATCACTGTTGGTCCCATAAGGCTTTATTGAGTATGTACCTTTAAAAAGTTTAGCATGTTTTCCCAGTTCAGATTGCAGCCGGAGGCTGGGATGCCTTGTTCCTGCTGCTGTGCATATTCAAATACGAATCGCTTGCGACTCAAATGATGGCCACTGTCCCTGTTGGTGTCTGTATGCCTCAAATTTCCAAGCATAGATAGTGGGAGACGTAGTTTCACTGTAGAAAAGACGGGAAAGAGTTAAGACATGGGATCTCACCACACACTGCTGTGGTGTACATCCTTCCTAGTATTACAGTGGGTCAACGTTCAGTAATTTCCTGCACAGGTGCTCTTCTTCTACGCACCGTAAGTGGTCGGTCAATGGTTTACTTCTTTTAATGTAGCTCAAGGCCGCCTTTTCTAGTACTAGTAGTGTGCAACATTTCTGTGTTCCAGTTATAGAACCTGGGCGGGAGAGTGAGCAGTCAAAGATTCTGATGCTTGGGCAGGAGCTGTCCCTACACTAAAAGAAAACCTGTGCCTCCCTTCATTTCACAAGATTCTGGTCCACTTCAAAGGTACTGAGGAAAGCTCCTATAATTTATATCCCTACCCGACAGGCTCACTCAACCTTTCATCTCCTGTACCATCCACACACATCTTATCCAAAATAGTATTCTGCTAAAGAACGATGATGGATTCAACCCAGATCTGTGACTGGGGATGAGTATCTGAAAAGTTTTAGAGCTCCGTCCATAATCTCCTTGTGTTGGCCTAGCTGCCCTTAAATGGTTTTATTTTTCAAGAGAGGGTAATGTCCCTGAATCTTGGATCCTGACTGCATGGTGCAGAGGATGGGTCGTACATGTTGGACCCAGAACAGATCCTCTACCCTAGGTCATCTCAATGAACACCTTCCAGAAAGGTGGTGAATTATGTCACAAGCAGAATAGAGAACTGATGGGGAAGGGTGCCTGTAGTAGTCTCAGCATGAAATGCCCTTGTCCCTCTCTAGATGGCAAGGTAGCGGAAATCCCAGGGTTGGACCACAGGAACTCACCTTTTTAGCCAAGTTTAATAAGGATTGATAGATCCTGGAGTGCATGCCAGGGCAAGCTTTTAGACACCTTTGTCCCCATTACGGAGATCCTGGATATGGCAAAACATGCCAAAGGTTCAGGCACCCTCATTTCCCCAGAGACTCTTTCTAGTTGAGCTCAGTGTGCAGTGGTCTTCCTGGGAAATACCAACTGCGCACTCTCCACCAAGTGGCGACACTTGTTTCCGTTCAAGGTGGGTCCCACGTTAGGGGATTTGGCAGATTCAGAAGCCCGAGCTGTTGCCCAAGGGGAACTGTTTGGGGAGCCCTTTATTAAGGAGCTCAGCAAATTTGTAAATACTTTCACATCATTAGATAAGGACCAGTCCTCTACTAAGCGGGTGTTCTCCTATCAGATTTTTTCATGAGGTCGGTTGAGGTAGGGGCTGCTCGACAGGCCAGTCCTTCCGAAATTCCAGAGGGCAAGGCTCCAGGCATGGGCAGTTCCAGGATCAAACCCGCTATGGAAATTTCTACAAAACCCTCAGCAGACGGTCAAGAGGCCGAGGTTTGAGGGGTTGATGCTGCCTCAAAATCAGGTCTCACCCCTTCTTCCCTCTGAGTGGGGTGGTAGGCTGGCAACATTTTTACATGTTTGGGAGACGCTCATGGGCGATGCTTGGGTCTTACAGACTGTTCAAGGGTCCCAAAGAGGTTTGAGGACAACCCTGTCAGAAGACATTCCCCAGACCTCCATCAACAAGCTCAACACCAAATATAGGAATACCAAGAAGTTTTTATCATCCTGCTGTAAATTATAGGCAAACAACTTTACATCACCTATTCAGACGACACCCAGAAGTCTTGTGATTAATTTGGATCTGTTTAGCAAACCTAAATCATGCAGAAATGTTCCTTTGGGACGGAAAGGGTTTTTTCTGGATACTCTTCCACAAAAGATTTGTTCAATCTTCTCCTAAGTGTAGAATAATAAGGTGCAATGTTTACACTATATTCAGTGGACTGTAGATCCCTGGAAGTAGCTTTGGGTTCTTTGTGATCAATAGGAACATCATACAGTCTGACCTTGGAGCAAATGTGATGTGTTTCCGACTCTTAAAAGGGTTATCAACCATCTTTAACTTTCTCACTGGGGAATGACTAACATCATATTGTTTGACAAGGACACATACCCTTTACAGACTGCTTAGTAGCATCCTTGTTTGGTATAGGCATGGTGTGTTACCTTAACCCTAAACGGTCCAGATCCTACATCTATAGTTTCTGATTTTATGTAAATTAGTATCACTTACTGATCATCAAATATAATCTGCATTTATTTAGCAGGATCCGATTCGAGGGAAGCAGTAAAGGAAGAATTTTCACACAAGGCTTCTCAATGTTGCCGGATTTTATGATTTTGTAAATAATGACAAAGTGAATGCTAGGTGTGATGTTTATAACATGAGATTAGTTTTATCTCCCATTAGGACTTGGTAAGTACTATTGGGGAGTGGAGTTGGCGTAACGGCTAGGGCGGTCGACCTAGAATCTGAGGAACTAGGTTTGAGTCTTGGCAATGACGCTGAGCAGCCTAAGATTGTGGGCAAATGACTTAATCTCCCCGTAACGAACAAAAAAAAAATATGTCCTCATGTAATGCAACTGGTGCTATGTAAAGCGCTCTGACACCCGATTCGGGTCAAGTTCGCGCTGTATAAAACTCTGTAAAATAAAAAAATATACAAATCACGAAATACATATTTACGTGTAAAGCCATAGAATCTTAAGACAATGGACTTTCTCTTTTGCATCACTGCATGCCTCAATGGTACACACAAATCGCCCCCCCCCCCCAATCAAAATCCATTAATATGCCTCACCCTATCACACATCGCCAAGTGCTCACCTTTCCCTTGTTGGGAGAAGGTCAGCAGTGACCCATTGGTGTAGAGGTTCTCTGGTTTTAGGTTGGAAGTGTTGCTTACAGGGGGAAGGGCAGTGTAGCTACAATGGTCACTGATTTCCATTTCTGCAGAAAGAAAAAAAATGAAATGAAACATTAGAATGAGACTATATATTTGCCAACTTCTTTATTAATTACATAAAAATACTGAAAAATAATGAGGAAACTGCATTTACAAGCTTCATTTCATTCCACGTTCTCAGTTGGGAAGTTGCTTTTGGGCATTACACAAGCGATGAAAGCGATGTCAGCCTATCTACATCCCAAAGCACACAGTTGATCTTACACAAGCGCCCGACTATGTCGGTACATTTGTATACTCATTAAAGAGAATGGATTTAACATTGTTTTCATATTTTTTAAGTAGATGTCTGTCATAATGTCAAGATTTGGTTTTCTGAGCATAAAATACAAATCGCTTTTGAAAACCGGAAGTGAAACATCTTCCTGCAGTTTAATCATCTCTCAGATTACTTCCGATCACATTCAAAGAGAGCTTCTGGAATCACAAACCAATTACCCACAAACGTAAAACAAAAGGTCGTAACTAAAATAAGCCTGCGCGTAAACAATAAAAACAAGCATTGGCATAGCCAAAAGGTCTCGCCTTTGGGACCTTATAAGTTTTTAATTATGCAGCACAATATCCTTGGTGCAACATCAACTGTCGCATGGCTAAACACTTATAATGTCCTAAAGGTGAGCCCTATTGGCTATGCCAATGCTTTTTATGCAAGCAGGCGGCAATGAAAGCCACAAAGTGCAAGATGGCCCAAATCTTCTGCGTTGGTTGTAGATGGGACTTTGGTTAGTTGGAAGAGAATTCCAAGAACAGCAGTCACATTCTAGTCAGTAGTTGATCCGCGGACTTGGGGGATCCAGCCATCATCAGCCAATCATCGCGATATGGAAATATGTGTATCCCCAACCTTGAAAGATGGGCCTCACAACCACTGCCATCATCTTCCTGAACATCCAAAATTAGACTAAAGAATAGGATGGCAAACCTTAAGTGATCCATGCCTACCATAAACAGAGGGAAACTTATGGTGGAACGCATGTGTGTCCCTGCAAGTCCAAGAACACCACCCAGTCACTTTGATCTGGGGAGAAAAGGGCCTGGGCTAAAGTCAACACTTTGGACCTGTCCTTCAGAAAGAAAGTGTGCAATTACCTAAGGTCTAGAATCAGCCTGAGTCGGACATTCTCCTTTAAACACCAAAACTTAGCCAGAGTGGCATCTAGGCCTCTTCAACTCTCTTGATGGTCCGTCTCAACAACAGTGACTAAATTTGCTGGGCGATAACGGAGGCATGTTGAGCTGAAGTCTGAGTAGGGCCAGGAGGAACACTAGAGGGAAAGACAGGAGAGGAGGGTATTACCATGTTCAACAGCCTGAAGAATCCACTCGTCTGAAGTAATTGCAAAACAAATGCGTGGGAAAACATATGATGCCCTCTACTTGCCACAAACTGCTAAAAAGCGGTGATTGGAGGGGTTTAGTTGCAGCAGTGGCAGGGGAGGAGGAAGAAGTAAACAGGTGTTTCAGCTGCAGGCCACTGCCTGTGTCACTACTGCACATTAGTGAACCACAAAAAGAGCTGCGAGGGCTGCCTTTAGAGAAAAGCAAGGCCTTGTGAATACCACTTGAATTTCCTTTATAGCTGGTAGAACTAATAAGGCATATTCATACGAAATGTCTGTGTATCTTCAGAAAATTCAGTGGAGAGCAACCAGGCGCAAAATCAGATCACTCCATCGTGGAGAAGTGTGGCTCAATGGTTAGAGCGGGCAGACCTCGATGCAGAGCTCTGGCCAGGGACCAGGGTTCGATTCCTGCCCCGGCGGGTCTCGGGCTCATTAATTCCCCTGACCAGATATTCTCGCCTCAGTGCCTATTCTGATCATGGGTCCCACGCTGCAACTCTGGGCAATAGCTTGCTTAGTCTCCACAACGGCCCCCACAACGCGAGGGATGCCTGGTCTGCACCATGGGGGTGCCCAGAAGTGGACACTTCACAGGGAAAGCCAGGAAGGGTTCCCTTGCGGTATTCGTACAAGCGCCGGGAAACCCACAGCGGGTAGCTGTGCGCTATACATGTACAAAAACATTTACATTTACAAAGCCAATAGCACAACCCAAGCAATCTGTTGTGTCCAGATTGGCTCCCAACACTTACTTTGCTGCTTTGTGACCAAGAATTGCCTATGCAAAAGCAAATCTGAACTCTTCATGTACAGCTTGCAAGATCTCACTAGCCACATCCCACAGTTCATAAGTATAGAGCCCTAGAAGCCATATCGCATTGAGTGACCTCAAAGTGGCAAAGAGGAAAACCCTCTGGCCAAACACACCAATGCACTTCGATATGCAGTCCGACATGCCATGGAAAATGCATTAGACTTCACTGTGGAGGGAACTTCAAGCAGCAAGCTTTCATGTTGGGTCAGAAAGGAGAGCTCTGTGGTGACAGACCTTTGGCGCCTAGCTAATAGGGCGACTCGCCAGTGGTGCCGAGCACAGCTTATACTACGTCACAGTCAAATCTTTTGTATAGGCCTCATTGAAGAGCAGTAAGGGCTCTGAAGTCCAAGGCCCAAGTAGCAAGATCTCAGTAGATTTGCACTGGTTTCCACAGTGGGCAACTGAAGGCCAAGTACTTCTGCTGTTCTGTGGTGTAACAACCACAAAAGAGGCACTCTCCTCGATAGGAGGTGCAGAAGGAAGTGCAATTCTGCCTCAGGTAGAAGTATTAGGGTCACAAACATTTTGTAAATCTACTTCCATTCAATCATTAGTATAATTTGAAAGGAGGGTGTAAGATGTCCGCATCCTTATTGTTATCATCATGCAGACACATTTTAATGGCCAAGACAGCATCTGAATCAAATCCAAATAAGGCCTTGAGCCTCCTGCAATACTGGCTTTGACGTAATGCCACTGCGTAGCAAGCTTCCAAGACAAGAGGCTGCCTTTTACTAATCTTGTAACCAGACAATTGTCTGAAGAATGTCTAGATTCGAAACTGGCATCATTAGAACATCTTAGTGAGGGCAACACAAATACTGTACTAAAGGTCAGAGGTGGATAGCAGTAGATACCTTCATTAAATACATTTTGACAGGCTACAACAGCACATCAAGAACACATCCAGTCCTGATACGGCTACAAAATTACCACCCTTTATGATAATTAGACCGGCTAGACTTCGCTTGGCAAGAGTACTGCAGTCTCTGAAGGCTGCCTTGTATTAAAGGATTGTCCAGATGCTTACAGTAAATGAAAACTCAAGGTGAATTTAACTCCTCTACTTAGCATTGTTGACACCTTTACTGCCCACAGCTAAACTGCAAATTCCCTCAAGACTAGGCTCATTCTCCAAAATCCTGAAAAAGAACCACCAGGACCGCAATGATCTTAAAAGTCTCTCTATCACAACCCTATTTGCCATGACTTTGGAAGAGGACCTCAAATATCACAAACCAACTGCACAACAGGATCAAAAGCAATCCTGTACTTCAGGATTACTATCCTGTGTTGAAACCCCAGTACAGTGAGGAGAAATCCACTTTTTGGTGGATTAAGATACTCTACAGAGATACAACCACAGTAAACTGGGGCCTTTGTCCCTCATTATGTGCAACCTCTGCAGCCTTGAACACTGTTAACCATTAAGTTCTGTATGGCACCCTCATATATGACTGGGTTTTAAAGACATTGTCATAGGTGTCAGACTGGATTATGAAAACATGATGTATGTGAACTGCCCATGTGTATGGTGATGAAATTGCTAGTTCCACAAAATGTGCCTACCTTTTTGTCTTGAGAAGTTATCCCTTTGCTTTTCTCTTTACAATAGCTGGAGCAATCTAAGGGGCCTGTGTGTGTGTGGCTCACCAAGTTCTCTATGGGGTCAGTCCTTCATTTATGAAGCACGAGACCGTACCCATCAATCGCAAATGGTTCTGTTTCAAAATCAGTTCCTACTTTCGAAATTCACAAATGGAAGGTCAGCCTTTCTCAGTTTTTGTCCCCATTCCATGGAACAGCATCCCTCTCTGTTTGCAGATGACATCAAAACATGATTCAGTTCAACAAATTGTGAGTGCAATCCATGAGCAGGATTCTGCTTTGCCTTGGTGTTACCGCAGGTCTGGAGCAAAGGAACGTTACAAATGTCAGAACATAAACAACAGTAGCAAAACCTTATTTCTTCCTAACACCACCCTTACCCCACACTTTCGGAGTCCCCACTCCAAACGTATCTAATCCCCCTGTTAACCTCCTAGAGTCTCCAGATGAATGAATGAATGAATTTCTAGAGCGCACAGCTACTCAATAAGAGTGTCCCGGCGCTGGTTGGTTCACGTATACATGACCCGTAGGCACCTATAGCCCTGGAATAGCCAGGTTTTAAGATGTTTCAAGATGTTTCTTAAAGGCTGTCAAGACCCTTATGGCTCTAAGAGCAGCCGGAATTTGGTTCCACGCTTGAGCTCCAAAAACCCTGAAGGTTCTGCCCCCAGGCGTACTCTGGGGATGCAGGCGAATCCCAAAGAGGAGGACCGCAGGGATCTGGCCGGCATGTAAAGACTTACTCTCTTTTTGGATAGTCCGCACCCTTACCGTGGAGGGCTTTGAAAAACATTGCCATGTCTTAGACTTGATCCTCTCTTTCATCGGGAGCCAGTGTAATACTTTGAAATGAGGGGCCATGTGTGTCCTGGGATTAAGCCTGAGGACCAATCTGGCTGCGGCGTTTTGGACCACTTGAAGGCAGTGAAGGAGATAACCAGGCATGCCCAGCTACAAAACGTTGGTGTAGTCCAGTCTGGAAGTCAACAAGGCCTGCACCACAGTTTTCCTGGTGAATGAGCGAAAGAATAGGAAGTAACTTGCCAAAGCAGATGCCCACTAAGAGCTGGACTTAAGGCCTCATAGAGAGCGCACTGTCAATCTGGATGCCAAGGTTTTTAACTGGAGATTGAGCTGAGAGAGGCGGAGACAACTCCTCAGGCCACTGATGGAGCAAGGTTTCACCCGTACAGAAACTTGCTTGGATTCAACCCTCTCAAAATAACCTATAATTTATTAATAAATATGTTTTGTCTACTAATATTTGCATTACACAACATATTTAGGAAGCTTGTCAATGTGCTTTTACTAACAATAACTCGAGTGTCCTAAAAATGGCCGCCAAAAACGCGGGAACTTTACTGCGCCTGCGTCCGCCACATACACATGGTGTGACGTACCTCTTCTTTTGGTGGGAACTTCTTCCTTCTGCGCACTAGTGCCAGAAATGGCCGCTTCAAACCTAACATGATAATGTTTCTGCTGCTTGTACTAAGCTTGTTCGTTTTGCTTAACTATTTAATGCAAAAGTTAAAATAAAGTAATGGGGTTAGAGTAAAGATAAGTGGTATAAAGTGCATTCATTTATTTTTGTATTCTAATAGGTTTCTCTTTGACTTTGTTAATAGCTCGTATTTGGGCCTGAAGGGGTACTTGAGACACCATTTTGAATTTGCACTGCACATGTGCCGGGACAAACGAGAGACCTTGAGCTGTGGCACTGAAACAGTGCCAAGGATTTTCTTACCTGCGATGCGCCTGAGAACCTCACCTGGGAAAAGGAAGAAGACTTGCAAATTGTTACAACATTGTATGCTAAAATGAAATGATATTTGTGGGGGGAATAAAATCGTGAGAGAATAAAATTTGGGTGGGAACTTGATCAATTCAAGTCAATTGAAATGACCTCATCTTAGTATGGTGTGATGACCTCTCCTCATTTTTCCGACCAATTACCGAAGGGGAACACATAGATTTGCAACATTTAGGGGTGGTACATTGCCCTGGAAATGGAATAACTAAGGTTGGTTTAGTTAGAGAATTTGTCCTACTTGTCCGAATAGCTGACCTGTCACTGACGCACGCTGTAGGAGATCGAGAGCAGAGGTGCTGGCAGAGCACTGTCAGAAGAATCGAGGTGTTTGGGGAAATTATCGATTTCCCAGTCGGGGTATTTTGAACTGGCTTACTGAGAGAGAGGGGTGTGACATTGGCGTTGCACTCAGCGGAGGTCATCTGTCCTGATCTGCACCTGTCTTGTCCCGTGGGCACCTGATCAGTCGGGATCCTTGTCTTTTGCCCCAGCCCGTGGCCAGGATTGGTCCTTGCACCATTTAGGTAAATATAAATCCATGCGGTATGTCCTTGTACTATTTCCCTTTCTCACCCTTCCCAGGTACCAATGTTTAAAGGGGTTACTGTGATTTCTTGCAAACTTTAGGTCCTATTGATTATATTCTTGCTTGTAAAATTTATGGTCACTGTATTGTGGCCTTGACTCACTTAAACTTGCATAGAAAAAGCATTTAAAACTTCCCAGAGTCTGTGGTTATTACAGGAAAGGTAAAATTGTGTGAATACTACCTGCTTAAGCAAACTCCCTATTCGATCCCTTGGACTTATAGTAAAGGTGACAAGGATTGGTAAGTCATGGTTTACAGGTATAAATCCTAAAAGGACTCAAATTACTGATAATCGGTTTATAGTAAAACACAGGACAACTAGTTCAAAGTGTGTATGTTTATGGGCCCAGGTGAGTAAGGTAAAATTGAGCTAGTGGTCCCGCGCGCGCTATCAGTATACTTTTCTGGTATCAGTAGTATGGTTAGGGTATAGTTAAAAATAGGTAGTTGTGTATCGATTATTGATTTTTATGTACTAACCATTATCCGCTTGTATTGTTAAATGTTGTCTGGAAGATCCCGGGATACTGAAAATGGTTGGTAAATAGAAGCCATACTGCTGTGAGGTTACTTGCCTTGAGGAAGGAGGTGCGTAAAGTTAGGTAAAACTTGAAACACTAGTTAGGGATTATTTTCTAGTATAAAAGTGAGAGTGATTGGTAGCAAAAGAGTTTTCTGGTGAAATTTTGGTCTTATATAACCTAGAAAGGGTAATTCTGAAGGAGTAGCAGGTTCTTTTTGCTTAAGTTGAGAGTAAACGGAAGGTTGTTTTACTTGCGGTGCATGAAGAGTAGGCGGAATTAGGTTTACTCGTTGTGAAAGAAATGATCTTTCCTTTGAATTTAGTCAATCAGGCACAGTAGAGCATGTTCCCATGTTGTCAATTAATGAAATGTATAATTGAATTTTGAAAGAAATAGAATTTTCCTATTACCTTGCAAAGGAGGGAGTCAGTCGAGGGTGCTGCACTGACGTCAGAGAGCCGCGCTGGGATTGGTAGAAACAGCGGGTGTGTAGCCGTGAGAAAATTGTAAAGGAGGGGTGAGTGCAGAGTGAGATTCCGTCACAGAAAAGAAGCGCAATCATTGGTTAACGCGGCTTGTAAGTTTAAACCTCATTGGTCATTAAAAATAAAAGACGCACTGGTATCTGGGAAATACTTCTGCAAAGTAAACAAACTGAATCAATTACATTTACTGAAATTCTGTAGAAAATTAAATAGCGCTATACGTGGCATCTAGATCCAGCATTTATAGGAAATCATCCTGATAGAAAATATTTAGGATTTGCTAAAGAACAGCAGATTAGAGGAAGACCTTATCTCATGTACGGAGGAAAGAGAAAAATGTTTTTCAAGAAAAAAAAGAATTATTTCAAAAAGGACAAAGCTATTTAAACAAGAGAAGGGATTATTATTCCACCACCAAATACGCCCGTATCATACATGATGGTAGGAAGGGGCTACCACACTTGTGTGTGGTTAGACAACTGGATAGAATATACCAGAAATTATGGCATACTAGCTTTCCCAGAACATGGTACATTTAATGGTAGAATATTTTGCAATTTGCGAACTCGCATGAATGAGCTAGATCCCAGACCAAGACTAACTCAATATGAAGGCCTAGAGGAGTGGGAGACAGAAGCTTTTGAACGAGAAAGGTCTCGAGGTGATAGAAGTCTTAGTAGATTTTATCCCAAATTTCCAAAGGATACTAGAGATAAACAAATGAAAAGGTGGAGACAGTCCATGTTAGTAGAAGGATTGTATCCTGTATTGACCTTGGAAGAACCGTCAGGAAGTAAAAGTACAGAGAAAACGAAAAATGTGATGACCAGTGGTGATTCAGATGAGGATTACTTAGAGGATTTGTGATGGACAAATTTGCCGCCTTACCAAGAATTAACTCATAGAATTACTCCTAGTGCTCCGTTTTTACAACCACCTTTGGTTCCACAGATTATACATGAAACCTGGTTAGAGAAAGTATTACAAGAAAGAGAAAAGGAAGCATTTAACAAACAGCATAGTGAGTTAATACAGAAAATGACCCAGTTAAATACAAGTCCCGAAGCCCTGACAATACCAGTAAGGAGTAGTTTCTGTCCTGTAACTCCAGTTCTGTAGTAGGGGTATCTCTGTTATAGTCATAATCTAGTGAATAGTCCCGCCCATGTGCGTGGACCCCGGCAATCAAAAATAATCTCTTAAATTGTCAAAATAATGCAGAAACTGCAAAGACACTTAAGAGAGAATTTAAAGACAAATAATGCAGCCTATATCCACAGGCTACACTGTCCAGTACTTCAACTAGAAATTCCACCAAAAATCACCACACACAGCACAGCCTGCTAGTTTCTACCATAGAGAAACTTGCCTCCCCCAGTCAAAGACTCAGGAATGATAGAGAGGAAGGTAGGGACAGACAAGCCCCATAGGCTGCCATTATGTGGCTTAAATAGGATACTGTGCCTTTAAGAGAACTTTCCAGAACTTCTCCCAGTATCCCAGAATGCATAGCAGGTCCCTCTACTTTCAGTTCTTTTTGAAGGCGAAGCACGCCAGACCTGTCGCATTCTTTACATAATGAAAAATCTCCACCGGGGAGGAGGGCGGGCGCTTATGACTATAACAGAGATACCCCTACTACAGAACTGGAGTTACAGGACAGAAACTACTCCTTCTGTAGTAGGGGATCTCTGTGTATAGTCATAATCTAGTGAATAGAATGGCAAGCCCATCCCCACACCAAAGCGGCGGTGGAGAATAAATACATAACGCCACTACTGTGCGAACAAATTCCGCAGCGAAGCCTGCCCAACCTGAGCGTCTGCCCTGGCGTCAGTGTCCAGGCAGTAATGCTTAGCAAAGGTATGAACCGACTTCCAAGTGGCTGCCTTGCAGATTTCAGCAATCGGCACGTTACGGAGCAGAGCCGTCGTGGCAGCTTTGCCCCTGGTGGAATGAGCCTTAGGCTTACCTCCTAAGGTCTTATTAGCCTTTTGGTAACACAATTGTATGCAGGACACAATCCACCTAGAGATGGACTGCTTCGAGGTCGCAAGACCCGTCCTGACCGACCCATAATTGATGAACAACTGGTCAGACCTACGAATATCCTTGGTTTTATCCAGATAAAATTTCAACACCCTCCTAACATCCAGAGAATGGAGAGACCTCTCCGCTGGGGAGGAAGGGTTCTGAAAAAACGTAGGCAAAGTTATAGTCTGGTTGACATGAAAATCAGAAATAACCTTGGGAAGAAATTTAGGGTGAGTACGCATAACAACCTTAGCAGCATGAAATACAGTATAAGGTTCATTACAACACAACGCCTGAATTTCACTCACCCTGCGGGCCGATGTAATGGCCACGAGGAACGCCGCCTTCCAGGACAGGTGCTGCAACGAAGCCTTATGAATAGGTTCAAAAGGCTCCTTCATCAATCTGGACAGCACCACATTCAATTCCCATGAAGGCGAGGGTAGCCTGATAGGAGGGAATACTTTCTTCAAACCTTCCAGAAAATCTTTGATCACAGGGATCTGGAAAAAGGAAGTCTGTGAAGGGCATTTCCTGTAGGCAGTCAATGCAGCAAGATGTACCTTAATGGAATGGACATTAAGGCCAGACTGCGCCAAATGTAAAAGGTAAGGAAGGATGACATCTTCCTTGCAGGTCGTAGGATCATGGTTCTTAGACTGGCACCAGATACAAAACCTCTTCCACTTGTAAGCATATGAAGTCCGAGTGGAAGGTCTCTTAGACTCCTTCAGTATGTCCATGCAGTCATCGGGCAGATTCAGATGGCCATATTGCACTATCTCAGGAGCCATGCCGCCAAACTCAAAGACGAGAGGTTGGGGTGTAACATCCGTCCCCCGAACTTCGTGAGAAGGTCCGGCCTGCACGGCAACCGAATGTGAGGAAGGAGAGACCGGTGAAGTAGGTCCGTGAACCACCACTGCCTGGGCCACTCTGGGGCGATGAGTATCATCCGAGCTCTGGACCGGGCCAGCTTGATGAGTACCGCCGGAATCAGGGGAATGGGAGGAAAGGCGTACAGAAAGCCGTTCGTCCAGTTGATCCACAACGCATTCCCCAGCGTCCCTTGCTGGAAGTACCTGGAGGCGAAGTCTCTGCACTTGCTGTTTTCGGCGGTGGCGAACAAATCTACGTCTGGAGTTCCCCACCTTGCGAAGACTTCTCCTAGTACTTCGTCGTTTATGACCCATTCGTGGTTTTCCTGAAGCAATCTGCTCAGTGCGACTGCCTGAACATTCTGCACAACTGGTAGATGGGTGGCCGTTATCGTCAGTCCTCTGGCCAGGAGCCAGTGCCAGATCGTCTGCGCCTCCTGTGACAGAGTGCGCGATCTCGAGCCCCCCTGCTTGTTGAGGTAATACATCGTGGTGGTATTGTCCGTCTGTACAAGCAGAGAGTTGGTTCGGAAGGACGGAAGAAAGGCCTTCAGCGCCAAGTGAACAGCCCTGAGTTCCAGGAAATTGATGTGATACGTGGCCTCCATCGGTGACCACGTGCCTTGAATCTGTAGAGTCCCGGAGTGCGCTCCCCATCCCAGAAGAGACGCATCCGTCACGACAGTCTGCGTGGGAATGTCCTTGTGAAAGGGAACCCCTCTGAGGAGATTCTCCGCCGAACACCACCACTTCAGAGACTGAAGAGCATGCAGCGACAGTCGAATCTTGTCGTCCCAAGATCCTTTCCTCTGATCCCACTGGTCCTTCAAGCACTCCTGCAACGGTCTCATGTGCAGCCGCGCGTGTGGCGTCAGGAAGATACAAGAGGCCATCGATCCCAGTAGAGAAGACACCGTCCTCACTGTTGTAGATGGAGTCGTCATAAGAGCCTGAGCCTTCCGAAGGAGTGATAATCGTCGCTCTTCCGAAGGAGACACGCTTGCTGACAGCGTATTGATGGAGGCTCCCAAGTACTGTATGCATTGGACCGGAGTCGGGACAGACTTGGCCATGTTGATGTGCAGCCCCAGCTTGTTCAGGAGAACGCACGTCTTCTGGAAGTGTGCTCGCGCTTCCGAGAAGGAGGATGCCTTGATCAAACAATCGTCTAAGTAAGGGTAGACGAACACCTTGTTCTTCCTCAGGTGTGCTGCTACCACCGCCATGCACTTCGAGAACGTTCTCGGCGCAGACTTCAGTCCGAATGGGAGTACTGTGTATTGATAGTGATTGGTGCCGACTTGGAACCGCAGGAACTTCCTGTGTTTGTGTGCAATGGGCACATGGAAGTAAGCATCCTGTAGGTCTATAGCGCAAAGCCAGTCTCCCTGTTGCAACTGAGGGTAAATCTGATGCAACGAAAGCATGCAGAACTTTTCCCTGCGAATCCATTTGTTTGCTTGTCGCAAATCCAGAATGGGCCTGAACTCGTTCTTGTCCTTCTTGCAAACCAGAAAGAACCGGGAGTACAGACCTCTTCCTCTCTGAGACCGAGGTACGTCTTCTATCGCCCTTTTCCTTAACAGGACATCCGCTTCCGCCTGAAGCTCGCGCAGTTGAAACTGCGAGCTGACCGGGGGAAATCGCTGGAGGAGGGCTGGTTGGATGCTTCCCCCTACCGGAGTGGGTAACGGATCCGGGGGAAGTAAGTTCCTAGGGCCTAGACCCAGCCTGGCCCTTGGGCGCCGGAGCCGACTGCTGGCCTCCCCTGCCCTTCTGCCGCTTCTGGAACGGCTTACGGAACTGCTGTTGCTGTTGCGAGTGCCCCGAAGCCTGTCCTCTTCCTCGGCCTTGTCCGCCGAACCGCCGTTGGAAGGGGCGGTACTGCTTCTTGGTCTCTTTGGGCTTCTCCAGGCCCACAGCCGTCAGCGTTTCTGCCTCCGCCTTCATGCGGGCCATTTCATCATCCGCATGCTTTCCGAAGAGGGTCTCTCCGGAGAACGGCAGATTGGCCACCCTCTGCTGTGCGTCCGGTTTCAGGGACATAAGCCGGAGCCATGCGTGGCGCCGCTGGTTGATTCCGTGGCAAAACCCGTGAGCCGCCAACAGGGAAGAGTCCGCTGCCGCGCTGATTATCTGGTTGGCCACCAGCATCCCCTCACTCAGGACTTCCATGAAGTCTTCCCGCTGCTCCCGAGGCAAATGCTCCGCGAAGCGCTCGAGGGAGTCCCAGAGGGCGCGGTCGTATCGGCCCAACAGAGCCGTGGCACTCGCCGCTTTCATGGACGTAGCGGAGGTTCCACAGACTTTTCTCCCCGCAGAATCCATCCACCTTGACTCCTTGTCCGGGGGGACCGTGGAGGACGGAGTGGTGGCATGCTGCTTGAGGGCCGCCGTGACTATGACAGAGTCAGGCGGAGGCTCCGCTCTCAAAAAGGCCGGATCCGAGTCGGGAGCCCGGTACTTCTTTAGTAATCTTGATGGAGCCGCCCTCGTCACCGCCGGGGTGAGAAACAGAGCCATAGCCGGTTCTTCCAGGCCCGGCACCAGAGGCAGGAGAGGACGAGCCAGGTGCTTCTGATGTAGGGTCTCGAAAATGACCGACGTCTTCGGAGTAGGCACCGTCAGGGATATGCCTAGCTTCGCAGCGCCCCTCAACAGGACGTCCTGAAACGCCACCAGGTCATCTATCGGGGACACTCTGGTGTCCGGTGACCCCGATAGGGTAGGGGAATAATCCCTGGTCCCAGAGGACCTCGTGTGGGAGCGAGATTCGCGCCTCCTATGGCGGTGTCTCGATCTCGTGGATGATCTGCGCCGCGATCTCTCCTTCCTCCCAGAGCGAGAGTGAGACCTGCCAGCTCGTGGACGCTCCTTCGGCTTACGTGGAGGAGTCTTCCGTGGTTCCTCACGGGGTTTAGTCGGTTCCTCCAGGGTTTCGGTTTCGGAGTCCCCTTAGGAGGAACAGGCAGGGACGGCAGGGAAGTGGACCTCGGAGGAGGAACCTTCGGCTGCGGAGTGGGCCCATGCGGAGGGACCGGAGGTGGAGAAGGGTCTCCCGAAGGCAGTGGCGGTTTGGGTGGAGGGTCCTCCTTAGGAACAGGGGGAGGAGTCGGAGTCCTGGGCCGAGAAGGGGTGTACACTTCCGAGTACACCGAGCCCGGTGACCCTTTAGGCGAAGGGCGCGGGGAGCCATCCCCATCCGCAGGCGACCGCTTCCTCTTGTGTCCCCCACTGGACGCAGCGTGACTCCCGGGGCTAGAGTCCCTTCTTCGCCGTTTTGGAGACGGTGACCTACTCCTCGACGCTGACCGCTGTCTGCTGGATGCAGAGCGACGCTTCTCCGGCGTCGAATGACGCTTCCTGGACTCCGGCGTCGATCGCCGTCTCCTCGGCGTCGACCCTCTTCTCCTCGGCGTCGACCGTCGACTCCTCGACGTCGACCTTTTCTTCCGCGACTTCTCACGTCGCCCTCTCGACGTCGGGCGTTCCGCCCTCGACGACGAACGCCGCCGTCGTCTTGATGTTCTCGACGTCGAGGAGCCCCTCGAAGTCGAACGGCGGTGTCGCCTCGGCGTCGGTAGGAAGATCTCGACGTCGACGAAGACGATGACGTCGACGGTGGCTTCGACGTCGGCTTCTCCTTCGACGTCGAGCCGCCACGCCGTCTCGACCCGGAGCCCCGGGGAGAAGGGGAGCACGCCGTCGTCATCCCTCTCGACGTCGTCGTCGAGGCCATCGACGTCGACGGAGAATGGGATCGTTTGCTGGACTTCCTGCCCCCGGGGAGCCCCCCCCAGGGGCCTCAGCAGAGGCAGAGGGAACCTTCCCAGGCTGCCCAGACCCACCTGCAGCTCGCAGACGCCTATCCTCCAGGCCAGCCAGCCTGATCTTCAATCTGTCCCTCAGGGTCCGAGCAGTAAGCTGCTGGCAGATGACACAATCCTCAGGGACATGATCTTCTGGAAGGCACACGATGCAGACATCATGGGGGTCACTCTTGGCCTTCTTCCTCTCACATGCTGGGCACTTAACAAAAAGGCCAGGCATTTTGGAGCCCCAAAACGCCTAAAACAGCACAAAAAGGAGAAGAGAACACCAAGAAGTAAACTGCAACACTTTTTACAATTCAAAAGTGCAAAAACAAATTCAATAAACCCTTGAAAAAGGGAGAGCTCAATGCCAGGGTCCTGTAAGCAGGAGCCGGAAAAAAGAACTGAAAGTAGAGGGACCTGCTATGCATTCTGGGATACTGGGAGAAGTTCTGGAAAGTTCTCTTAAAGGCACAGTATCCTATTTAAGCCACATAATGGCAGCCTATGGGGCTTGTCTGTCCCTACCTTCCTCTCTATCATTCCTGAGTCTTTGACTGGGGGAGGCAAGTTTCTCTATGGTAGAAACTAGCAGGCTGTGCTGTGTGTGGTGATTTTTGGTGGAATTTCTAGTTGAAGTACTGGACAGTGTAGCCTGTGGATATAGGCTGCATTATTTGTCTTTAAATTCTCTCTTAAGTGTCTTTGCAGTTTCTGCATTATTTTGACAACTTAAGAGATTATTTTTGATTGCCGGGGTCCACGCACATGGGCGGGACTATTCACTAGATTATGACTATACACAGAGATCCCCTACTACAGAACTATAGCTCCTGTAGTTCCTCTATATGGAGACAAGCAGACTAGTCCTGAAGCACAAGTTACTTACCTTCGGTAACGATATATCTGTAAGAAACAGTAGTTAGTATTAGATTCCTTACCTTAGAATATCCCCAGGCGTCAGACTGGATCCGGAAAATTTTGAGTGGCAGTACCCCTGCGCGTCGGTTGGCGTCGTCTGCGGCTCCGCATCCGTCGTTGGCGCCAGATTACGTCGTCTGAGTACTTAGACGCCGCCCTCGCGCACTGTCAGCTCTTATACACAGCTTTTCCGCGCCAGAAACGCAGAGCCATGATAAAAACAAACACTGGTGCAATGAAAACTAGGGCCCTGAAAGGGGATGACATTAACCCTAGATATCGGTTTGCAGAACGGGGAGGATGGGTGGGCGGTAAGGAATCGAATACTAACTACTGTTTCTTACAGATATATCGTTACCGAAGGTAAGTAACTTGTGCATCTGAAAGAAACAGGTTAGTATTAGATTCCTTACCTTAGAATAGATACCCCAGCAATACCAACCCCAGTGGTGGGTCTGCGAACCAATGACCACACCAGAAAGTCCTGGAGAACGGAACGGCTGAAAAAGCCATCTCTCCGGATTTGGCTGTCCAGGCAGTATGGTCTTGCGAATGTGTGCAGCGAGGCCCACGTAGCTGCCTGACAGATGTCCTGCAAGGGGACTCCCCAACCCAGGGCAGTAGTAGCCGCCGTGGCCAAAATGGAATGGGCACGTAGCCCCACAGAAGGCTCCTTTCTAGCCAAAGATTAACAAGCCTTGATGCACAAGACGACCCATCGCGAAATGGTCTGTGTGTGCACCGCCCTTCCCTTCTTAGCGCCCACATAACTCACAAAGAGTTGGTCATCCACCCGGAACTGGCGTGTGCGATCCAGATAGAATGAGAGCGCACGTTTTGGGTCCAGACGGTGGAGCCTCTCTTCCTCGTTCAAGGGATGCGGAAAGAAGGTGGGCAAGGTGATGGACTGCCCGATGTGGAAGGCTGTGACTACCTTGGGCAGGAAAGAAGGACGAGTCCTCAGAACAACTTTGTCCGGATGGACAGAGAGAAAAGGAGGTTTTGAAGATAGAGTCTGGAACTCACTCACTCTCCGGGCAGAGGTGATGGCAACCAGGAATGCAGTTTTAAAAGTCAGAAGACGAAGAGGACAGTTATGAAGTGGTTCAAAGGGAGCGCACTTCAGAAAAGTCCGAACAAGGTTCACATCCCACTGAGGCATCACGAAGGGAACAGGAGGGAACATGTGTGTGATGCTTTTCAAGAATCTATTTACAACAGGGGGTTTGAAAAGAGAAGGCTGATCAGGAAGCCTTAAGAATGCTGAAACAGCAGAGAGGTAGCCCTTGATAGTGCCCAGAGCAGAGCCCTGCTGGGCAAGAGACAGAAGAGGAGAACCTCTGAAAGGGGGACAGAGAGTGGATCCACAGCCTTTGCTGTGCACCATGCCACAAATTTGTTCCACCTGCAGGCGTACACCGTTTTTGTGGAGGGACGCCTGGCTGCCAGAATCACATCACAGACTTCAGGAGGCAAGTCAAATGGCCTCAACTGTCGCCGCTCAATCTCCACGCATGTAGGTGGAGACTGGACAGGTTCAGGTGGAGGACCGTCCACTGCTGCTGCGACGGACAGTCCTTCTGAAGAGGCAGACGAATGGGGGGAATCGACTGACATGCTGAGTACCTCGGGATATCAGTATCTTCGTGCCCAGTCCGCAGCCACAAGGATGACTTGGGCCCGGTCTCGCCTGATCTTCTTCAGCAGTCTGGGCAGAAGTGGTATAGGTGGAAAGGTATACAACAGACAGCAGCTCCACTCGCGACGAAAAGCGTCGCCGAGCGAGTGCCGCCTTGGAAATTCCAACGCGCAGAACTGATGACATTGCGTGTTCTCTTCGGTATATCTAACCAAGGCTCTCCCCACTGCTGAAAGGGACCTTGCGCCACGTCCGAGTTCAGACGCCATTCGTGATCCATCATGCACCAGTGGCTCAGTTTGTTCGCCCTGGCGTTCAGGGAACCTGGCAGGTGTTGAACTACCAGGGTGATGCCCTGGTGTTCCAGCCATGTCCAGAGGCGCAGAGCCTCCAGACAGAGGGTCCACGACCCCACCCTGCCCTGTTTGTTGCAGTACCACATGGCAGTGGTGTTGTCCGTGAACACCTGTACCACACTTCCCCAAAGAGGGGGAAGGAATGCTTTCAGTGCAAGCCGGATCACACGCAGCTCCAGAAGGTTGATGTGGAGCCGGGACTCCGCCGGAGACCAGAGGCCTCAGATCTCCCTCTCTCCCATGTGGTCCCCCATCCCAGGAGGGACGCATCTGTCACCACTACATACTCTGGTTGGGGAAGGGAGAGAGATCTGCCGCTGACCCAATTGCGGTTCGCAAGCCACTACTGCAACTGGCTCGCAGCGCCCTCCGAGATCAGGACGTGGTCGGACAGGTTGCCCTGATGCTGGGCCCACTGAAACTTCAGGTCCCACTGCAGAGCCCGCACCCGCCACCTGGCTTGATGCACCAGAAGGATGCAGGATCCCTTCAGACCCAGGAGCCGCAGCGTCAACCTGTCCGAGACCCGAGATAAAGGCTGAAAGATCTGAATCGGAGTCCGAATATCCCAAACCCGCTGTTCGGGGGGGGGGGGGGGGGGGGGATAAACCCGAAACTGCGCTGAGTCCAGAACCACTCCGATGAAAAGGAGCTTCTGAGAGGGGCACAGGTGTGCCTTCGGCACATTGATGGAGAACCCCAGCGAGTGCAGGAGGTCGGCTGAAGTCTGGAGGTGGGAGACGACTGTCTGTAGCAAGCCCGCCTTCAACAACCAATTGTCGAGATAAGGGAAGGCTAAAACCCCTAATCTGCGCAGATGAGCTGCGAACACAGCCATCACTTTCGTGAACACCCGTGGGGCGCTGGTAAGGCAAAGGGGAGCACGGTAAACTGAAAGTGCTTGTGGCCTACAGTGAACCGCAGGTAACGCTGGTGGGCAGGCAGGACGGGGATGTGGAAATACGCGTCCAGCAAGTCCAACGCTACCATCCAGTCTTCTGGGTCCAGGGCAGCTAGGACCTGAGCCAAAGTCAGCATCTTGAACTTCTCCTTCCGGAGGAAGCCGTTGACGCTCCGTAGGTCCAAGATAAGGCGTAGGCCTCCTTTGCCCTTCTTGGGTACCAGAAAGTAGTGGGAATAACAACCACGTCCTACTTCTGGCCCAGGAACGCACTCGATGGCCCCCTTGGCCAAGAGGGCCATAACTTCCTCTCGCAAAAGTTGCAAGTGATCCCCCAACATGCGGCGGTACTGCGGTGGCATGTTTGGAGGGGTCGCCTCGAAGGGGAGGGAGTAGCCCCTTCGGACGATTTGCAGCATCCAGCTGTCCGACGTGATGGTACGCCAGTGGGGGAGGTGATGGCGGACTCTGCCCCCCACTGGCGACGAATGGGCCTGAAATGCCAGACTAGGAAGGCTTAGAGGCCTATGATGCAGGGGGGGAAGTGGACTGACTTTGCCGGTGTCCCCCGGTACTGCCACGGCGGTAACCACGTCCGCGACTGCGTTGAGCCTGGGTCTGCGATCTGTGGCTGGCTGGACGTGTGGGGGTGCCCCTTCCTTGGCCACGAAAGGAGCGAAAAGCGGACGTTTGCTGAAGTTGGCCGAGGCCCAAGTACTTGCCCGTAGCGCTGGAGTCCTTGAAACGCTCCAGCGCACTATCCGCCTTGTCGCCAAAGAGGCAACGGCCATCAAAAGCATGTCCATGGGGGTGGCCTGGACATAGCCCAAAAAGTTGGCGGACCTCAGCCAGGCGTGGCGGCGAACCACCATCGTCGTTGCAATCGCCCTACCCAGCGAGTCCATTGTGTAGAGTCCACACCGTATGGAATAGCATGCTGCATCCCGCCCTTCCGCAAGGGCTTGGGCGAGCTTTGCCTGGGCCTCCTCCGGGCACTGTGGCAGCACCTCCGCAACCGTATGGTACAGAGAGTGGGTGTAACGGCCTAAAAGGCAGGTGGTGTTGACAGACCGCAGACCCTAACTCAAGGAGGAGAACAGTTTCCTCCCAAACTGATCGTACCTTTTGGATTCCCGATCAGGAGCAGCGGTCGGGAATGCAGTCTGGGATATAGAGGCCGGGATCACCAGGCTCTCGGGGGTGGGGTGAACGGACAGGAAGCTAGGGTCGCCCGGAGCCGGGCAGTGGCGTCGGGCCACGTTCCGATCCACAGCGAGGCCTGTGGAGGGCTTGGACCAGGTGCCCAACAGAATGTAGGTGAGGGCTTCGTTGAACAGCAGTAGAGGCTCTGAGGAGCTTGCCTGCCGGTTGAGCACCTCAGTCAGGATGTTAATCCTCACAGTCGCGACAGGGAGCTCAAGAGCCAAGGCCTTGGCCGCCCTGTTCAACACCACGCTGTAAGCAGCCCCCTCCTCCGTAGCAACGGAAGGAGGAGAGACGAATCCAGTGTCGGGCGAAGTGTCCAGACCACTGGCCTCCCCCAGTTCGTCTGCCCAGTCCTGGCTCAACTGGCACTGCAGTGCCAGAGGGTCCTCAGACCCCTCCCAGTCCCCCGCATCATCCATCTCCTGATAGTCAGGGAAAAATGATGGAGCCCGGTCGTAGGTGAATTGCTCACCTGTAGGCCCCGGCGCCGTCGGGTGCTTCAGGCCCGTCATAGACTCCGGTCCAAGCGCCGCAGGGCCCCATAGGAATCGGCCTGGGGCCCGACGGCGTCTCGGTAGGGTCCGTCGGAGGGAAGTGAGTACTCATGGCCACGAGAAGTCACTTATCTCCTTCGGTGTTGTGTGCAGCCCAGGGATCGTAGGGTGTGGAGCTGGACGCAGCGCTTGCGGCTCCGGCAGAGCCGCGTGGGAGGTGTCGCCTGAACACCCGGCCGCATCGCGCGAGCGTCGGAAGAGCAATGACGCCTCTTCGACTTCTTTTTCGAGTGCCTCGACTTACCTGAGGACTTGGAGCCCGACGAATGGTGGTGACTCGTCGAGCGTTGACGACTGCGGCTCCGCAGCCGGACCCTCGACTTCCCCCTCGACGGGACCTTGAGCGGCGCGGAGAAGACTGCTGGAGCTTGAGCCGCTTACGGGACCGCTCCAGTCTTGCCTTTGAGGTCGAGGCCCGGCAGCCGGGGCATGACTTGTCATCGTGGTCAGCCACGAGACAGTAAAGGCACCGACGATGTGGGTCGGTCACTGACGTCAAGCGGTGACAGTCCTCGCAAGGTTTAAAACCAGGCATCCCTACTGGCACCACGAGTCGAAGGTCGACTCGAGAAGTGATCAAAAGTGATCAAACAAGTTAGTCAAAAAATGACTAAGAGTACTGCTCTTCCCGGCGCGGAAAAAAGAAGAACTGATGTCAGCGCGCGAGGGCAGTGTCTAAGTACTCCGACGATGTCATCCCAGCGATCACGATGCCGACGACAGAGGCGAAGCCGCAGACGACGCCTAGAGACACGCTGGGGTCCTGCCGACGAAAACTTTCCGGATCCAGTCTGATGCCTGGGGATTTAGGAATTTAACACTAACGCGTTTCTTTCAGATTGGGTGTTTGCACCTGCTGACATGGTCCCAAAGGCTGCTAAACACCTGAAGGACAACGGAGAAGCGTTGTCCTCCTCTGCAGGACTTGCTGCATGCACGCTGGGCCCAAGACAGGACACTCCTGTAGATCAGGCTGGTGGGGGGGGGGGGTCAGGTAAGCAGACTGACACACCTGTGTAAAAATCGTCCGGAGAGCATGGGAGTGGGGAAAGGAATCAAGCGAATGCTAAAAAAGAAAATGGGACAGGCTTGGCCCCTGAGGAAAGACTTTCTGGCTCCTGTAAGGACTCTTTGCCCCAGCCACAGCTGGTTATAACAGAATTTTCACTACCAAGGGCCTTTGTGGGGGCCCAACCCACCTGAGCTCCACTGAGAAGCGGGGTGAGCCAGACTCTAGTGGTATTTCGGCACCCAATGCTATGGTTGAGGGACCTTCTGCATCACTTGCTGCATTAGCAGATTCAGATCTGGCAGACTCTTGTGGATTGTTTCTGTAGTTACCAGAACAATCCTTACACACTTTGCTAGATGAGAGGGGTGCTGCCCCTGGCAACTCCATAGCGGTTGGTCAGGCTTCTCCTGGTAAAGTGGATAAAGATAATCCTGCTCCTCAGTCTGCCACTTTTGGGGAGGCAGGGAGTAGCAAGGACTATATTATAGATCAGAATGAGCCGGTGGATCCCTCAGTGGATGGGCGAGACCAGGAGTACTAACTCTTCAAACTCTGCATCCAGCACACTGGAAGCGCCTGAGACAGCACTCAAAACACCAGAAGGGCTTGAGGACAGCAGACTGCCCGAGGAGGAGAGTAAAGAATTCAGTTGGCAGTGGCCTGAAATGGGACTATTCCCATACAAAAATACTTGGGACCCTGGAGGAAGCATCAGCCTGAATGAAAGAGCTTCACCCGGCGTACAGCCAGGAGGGAGTGTGTCCCTAAAGCCCGCATTGGGTTTATTCTTGGAGTCAATTAAAGAGCATCGGGCTGAGACACAGGCAGATGGCAAAAGGGAAAGGCAGGCTAAGAAAAAGTCGGAAGGTGCAATTCGGAAGGTGGGGAAGGCATGCTCCGAGATCGGTGAGCGCCTCAGCTGTACTGAAGACAGGACTACAGCGCTAGAGACAGATGTGGCAGCTGTAAAGGAGAAAGCTAAATCGCATGATGCCCAATTAATAGATGTGCAGTGGAAGCTAGAGGATCTTGAAAACAGTCAGCGCAGGAATAATCTTCGCTCTCTTGGGATTGATGAAGTCCTTGAGGGGGCGACATTAGTTCCTTCATGTTGGATCTGTTAAAGAATACCTTCCCTGAACTTTCTGGATGGAACTGTGCATCAGAAGTCCAAAGAGTTCACTGGTTCCCTGCGGCTCGTAATAAGCCTGCCCAGGCTCCTAGAGATCCAAAACAACCGAGGGCTATCTTAATATTTTTGGCAACTTCTTGAGAAAGCCTTCCCAGACGCAAGACGGACATACCTAGAATCCTCTTTCTTTGCATGCCCTGATTTTTGCCATATAACTGTGGGGCATAGGTGGCGCCTGCGACAGGTGATGAAACAGTTTCAAGATGTTGGCCAGACTGAAAACTATTGTTAGATGGACTTTTAAATTTTTTGCATCCAAAATTCAACCTAAAGGGTATTTTTGTCAGGTTCTAGTGGATAGAAGCGATGTATAGCTATGGGGTCCTTTCTACGAATGGGTATGATTCGTTTAATTGAAGAGATTTTTTTTTTCTTCTCTATTTTCCTATGGCACTTCATCATATAACATATCATTGGTTGGAGTGGGGGGTTACACCTGATAGGTGTCGGGGGATAGGCCGTGGTGCTGGCCGCCGGTCCCCATAACAATGACTCATTTGGTCTGGCTGCTTTCAGTAGCAGGGGTGGCGGGCGGGTTAGCAAGGGGGGGGCTTTGGGGTTTTCGAGGCTTGTCAGCGAGGGATAGGGGGGGTTGGTTGTTTGGTGGAGTGATAATTAATACACAGATAGTGGTTATAAGTTTTATTATGTACTTTTTGCTATCGAAACAACAGCGGCATGGTGAACATGAATACAGTCAGGAGAACAACTTTTTAAGCGCTCAATATACAAGATGGGGCAGCAGCATGGTATTTGCTATATATTGGTGGTATACTCGGTTGGTTATGACGATCCCTATGTGCAATGGCTAAATTTCGTATTGCTTCCATTAAAATTTGTAGGCTAAATGATAAAGGGAAAAGGAGACGGTTACAAGTGGACCTTAGATTCTTAAGAGCAGATGTGTATTGCCTGCAGGAAACCCACATTGCCAGTAAGTTAGGTCTCATGTTGAATTCTTTAAGACTGAAGGTAGCCTTTCATACAACACAGGACTAGTGAAAGGAAATACTGTTACCCTGGATGAAAGGCAGCAGACAAGTTTACAAGATGGGCAATACTGGAGTGCAAAGTGGGCAGTGGGTCCTTTACTTTATGTTCAATTTATGCCCCAGTATTAGATGACCTTGGTCTGTTTAACTTTTTAGCAACTGAGCTCCCATCTTGGCCTGACCCTTTTATAGTTTGTGGGGACTTTAATTTAAATGGCTCTAGAGGGGGGCTTTGGGGGAGGGAAAGAAGCTATGTTGGGCGCAATCCGTAATCATTTAGATTCCTGGGGAATTTGCAGAAGGATATAGGCTTGATTGATGTTTGAACTTCTTTGAAAGCCCCGGAGACTGGATACACTTATTACTCAGCCCTGAGGGCAAGTTTGCCAGGTTGGACAATTTTTTGGTGTTATCTGCATTGGTTATCGGGGCTCAGGTTGAACTTCTCCCAATAGTGTTGGCAGACCATAACCCAATTATTCGAGCTCTCTATAGCAGGGCTTTGTAGTAAACCCAGAAAATGGATCTTTGAAGGGGGTCTGTTGTTGGATCTGTCAAGTACCTGTTCCAGAAAACCTTGATCTTCCACAGGAGCTGATGCTCATTCCTCTATTCCCAAACTACGCTACCTTGGTCATATAGATCCTGGCAGCAAAGAGGGAGGAAAGGAGATTGGGAGAGAAAGAGAAAATCGCCACGTCTTCCTACTGCTGGACTGGTCTGCAATATTTCTTGAGAACCTTTCCTGTAAAAGGACAACCTCTAGTAATTTCAACTATGCCTTTTGGGTTAAAACTCTAATTACATTTAGCTTAATTAGCTGTCCTAGCTTAGTGGCTAACCATTCTCTTGTTGTGTCTTTCACAAGGTTTCAGCTACTATGTTTCTGCTTTCACCTGAAACTGCAATAGAGATGTATACTATTAATCAAATTTAATGAAGAACTCAAATACTGTTTTTACTTTCTTTCCTAAGCTTCCATTACCTTATAATTCTTGTAGTCTGATTATTCTAGGCTTGTGAAGAAGAAAAAAAGCTCCAAGACTTCCACTGGATAACTGAGAGGCTTCTCTAGAGGTGGTAAGTAATATATATATATAGTTGGTTTCATTGTGAGCTTCGTTTGGGCTGTCTGCTGTGGCGTAATGAGGTCTGCACCCTGATGTTGCCTGTCATCCACTGACGGGTCGGGATTGCTTATATATATATATATATATATATATATATATATATATATATATATATTATATATCCGTACCTACTTGTTGACTCAATGCTATGTTGACTTCTCCAAAATGCCTGACTATGTACAGATATCAAAGGAATATCTAGCTACCTATACATCTACAATATTCTTTCCATATTGTCCATATAACAAATAATGTCTTGTCTCTAAAGTAAATAACTTTTATCCTTGTAATTCAGGAACAACTGCTTTTGCCTAGAAGAGAGTCAATAGGACTCAAGGCTTCACTGGAACTCTGCAGGGTGCCGAACATCTTTCCTTAGCATTAGAAAACTGCCACTGTCTCTTGGAAGATGTCAAAAAACCTTCTGTCCTCATTTAATTATGGCAGGTTCAGCAGGACTTATTCTCAACTGTTCATATGCCATGACTGCAACAAACCCTCAAAATAATCTCTGGAACACAGAGTAAAATTCTGGAAAACTTACCGCAGCCGCGGTGGATGAAAGTAATTCAAATGGGTCTTCTGTAATACTCAGGGACCCCCAAGGCCTCACGAAAACGGAACGTCACTGGAAAGAATGAGACCGTTCCTCAAAAGTATTCAGCTGAAGTGCGCAACAGAATTAGCCGGGAACCGCGAGCACAGCTGCGGTTGAAAAGTCTAAGTAACACTACACCGGCAACCTAAAGAGAAGCGTCGGCGGCCATCTTGGAAACATCCTAAACCTGCAACTGCGTGTTTTAGGGAGACTTGATGCAACTGAGAGGTGTCTTGAGGACCTCGCCTGACCAACCCTGACAGGATCCTGAATATGTAAGACATATGAAGCCTTGGATCCACTTTTTTTTATCTGAATTAAGGAAGCTCCTCTTCGAGAACAGTTTGCAATGCATTCAAAGCTGTGGTGACAGGAGAAACCTTGAGCTTCAGCATTATTAAAAAGAAGTGGGAGTTGGGACCCAGCAAGGTACTATATCAAAAGTTAAGCAACTTGCAGGCATAATTAATTAGTGCTGTAGAAACTGGGAAGGATCTTGCCCCCTGTTGAACCTGAAAGTTGTTACCAAGGCTCGCCCAAATGAATTTTCTGCCGAGAAAATAGCTGGGAAATATCTGGCCAAAGATCAGGATCTCTATGAGTATAGGGAGCGCATGAGGCGCTTCCTCGCAATTAGGACAAGGCAACAATGGGCTGCCTGATATTAAACCTGTAACTTTAGTTCTCCAGTATTGGTAACTTTCATAGATTCCCATAGCTTGTATCATTCCCAGTCGTCGGAATGGGAGCCTCGGTAATAAAAAAAAAATATATAAATATATATATATATATATATATATATATATATTCAGTCACCTCCTGGAAATCTTCTCGCAAAGAAAGAACCAGAGTCGAAGCCCCAATAGTGTGCAGAAGGGTTTATTCAGGCACAAGGAATATTACCCTACGCGTTTCGAAGTCAGCCGACTTCTTGCTCACTGGCTCAGGTCTGTTCCATTGCCATTCCTTTTAAAGTGATACAAACACATATTTTGCGTTCATGTGATCCATCAACATAAACAAAATACTAACGGCGTTACAATGTTGCTCTGTGTTAACCAAGTGGTTGATAAATAAATACAGGGTTGCAGTTATTGACACAGTGTTGTCACATGTTGAAACCACATGTTTTGTGCATCATGTTAAATTAAATAGTCCGTGTTTAGTCCAATAACATTGCTGTTATTTGTCCCCAAAATTTACGGAAATTAAGAGTCACAGAGTACTGCCCTAGTGGGCATGATGCTGTTTGTAGAGACGATCGTTCCTAAGTTATTTTGCCCAAGTGGGCATAAATCTTCATGTTTGCACTGATCAGTTTCAACACCCTGCAAGTCAAAGAAAACAACAATGATATTCTTATTTATGCTGTTCTAGGTTTTGTTTGATCACAATTCTTAATACATATTAAAAACCATAGGAATGGAGAAATTTCTATGGCGGCTGTCATAGTTCAACATATCAATAAACATTTCTAACTGTATAGATGAATTGCCAACTCATCACCCACATTATGACCTTTAGGCTGTAAAGTATCATACTGGATGATGTATTTTGACTCCAATTTACGGAGCTCCAGCCATCTGTTCCCTCCCCTCTCTCTTTTCTCAATACAGTCAATTACCGTGAATTCCAGAAGATCAGGGTTTTGTTTGTGTTCTGTGGAAAAGTGTCTTGCCATTGGATATTGTTGATTTAAGTTTTTTATTGCCCTAAGGTGTTCCAGTATTCTCATTTTTGCTGGTATAGTTGTACAACCAATATAAAATTTATTGCATGGGCAACGAAGCGCATAAATCGCAAAATCAGTGTTGCAATGAAGATGTTTAATGATTTTATGCGGTTCATGATCTGATGACAATTTGAGTACTTTGCAATTGTGGCTGTGCCTGCAGGCCTTACATTTCCGACACGGAAAAAACCCTTGGATCATATTAGCTTTTTTAGGTTCCTTGATCAGAGTGGAGCTTAGACTGTCTTTTAAAGATTTAGCCTTCCTATAAGTTATTGCAGGTTTTTCGTTGAGTACTTCCTTTATATCGCTGTCTAATTTCAACACATCCCAGTATTTGATAAGACTGCGACGGACCTGCCATGCCTGACTATCGTATGTGGTGATGAATCTTATTTGTTCCTCATTTTTGTCATGTGTCTTGGGGATAAGTAGGTCTTTTCTACTAAGTGAATCAACTCGATCCTCTGCTTGCTTGATTGAGGATCGACTGTATCCCCTTTCCAAAAATCTTTTAATCATACAGTTTTTTTCAAGTATGTATCCTTCTGGAGTGCTGCAATTACGTTTAGCTCTTATAAACTCTCCTACCGGAATACTTCTAATCAGGTTGGGTAGATGGCAGCTTTGCGCGTGTAACAAACTGTTACCTGCTGTGGATTTTCGGAACAGTGTACTGCATAATCCATTATTTTTCACTTCTAATCTCACATCAAGGAATTCAAGTTCTTTTTGACTCATTGTACTTGTGAAAGTCAGATTAAGAGAATTGTCATTAAGAATCATTTCGAATTCCTTTGCCTCATCCAGTGTGCCGTCCCAAACACAGAAAATGTCGTCTATATAGCGAGACCAGAGGACGACGTGGGTACTATAGTGGGAGATGTTTTTCACCACTAGCTCCTCCCACCAGCCTAGGTAAAGTCCCGCCAGGCTGGGGGCAAAGCAAGTACCCATCGCCGTCCCCCTGATCTGTTTGTACAGCTGTTTGTGAAAGATGAAATAATTGTTTTGGAGACAAATTTGCATCATCTCCAAAAGCATATCAGTGTGCGTCAGATGTGAAAGTGACCTGCCCCTAAGAAAGTGTTTAGTAGCATCTATACCCAGGTTCTGTGGGATGCTTGTATATAAGCTAGAAACATCAAAACTAATTAGCCAATACCCCGGCTTCCATATCAGATTATCAATGATGCGTAGAAAGTCGGAGGTGTCTCTAACATACGAGGGCAGTGAGTGTACAAATGGCTGTAAAAAATAATCAATGTATGTGGAAGTGTTTTCCAGCAAGCTCCCTATTGAAGACACAATAGGCCTACCAGGAGGCATATTAACATTTTTATGTAACTTGGGTAACAAGTACAAAGCTGGAATTTTTGGGTTCTTGCATAGAAGATACTTGTATTCATCATCTTCTAGAATACCTCTTGCTTTCCAGTCGCTCAATTTGTCAAAGTATTCTTCTTTGGAACCATTATATTCTAGCATGGTAGCTTTAACATAATTTTCCTCATCACCAAGTTGTTTAAACCCTTCATTTAGATACATCTCCAACGGCCAAATCACAATATTTCAACCGTTGTCACTATTTTTTTTATAGTCACATCTGACCATCCTTCCATCTTTTATAGCCAAAAATTGCTTTTTTGTTAAATTTAAATTTTGTTTGGGTTTTTGCCTCTCTATTCGTCTAAATTCCTGTACCATACCGGCTTCAAAACTGTCAATAAAGTTGTTCACAATCTGTGGTACAAAAACAGATTTGGGCTTAAAACCACTGGAGCTACACATTTCAATGTTAATGTCCGAGTCAATTACATTTAAAAAGGGATCATCATTGATGTCCTCACACTCTGCCAGTTCATGAACTACCTGTAATAGTTCAGCATCATGTGCTGACAATGCATTCGGCTTGTCCTCAATACGGCCTTTTTTGAGTCTAGGTTTGTTGGCATGCCACTTCCTTAATTTTAATTTACGAGTAAATTTGAACAAGTCTATGCGTGCATTAGCAAAGTTAAATTTCGCAGTTGGGCAAAAAGATAATCCCCTTGTCAAAACTTCAAACTGATCAACAGAAATAGGACGTTTAGAAAGATTTACCACAATCATGTTGGTGGTTACTTGCGTGCAGTCTTTCCTCTTGTTCGGAATCCCACCGGGCTTGTGGATTTGTTTGATGCGCTCTTTCCTCTTGTTTTTGTTTCGCCTTTGCCTCCTTTTCCACGATTCATTTGTGGAGTGTTCATTTGGCGACCTCTTGCAATCATGGCATACTCGTTTAAAATCTGGTCGTTTCCCGACAGTTGTTCTGTTGTATCCGAAATATCACTTTCGGCTGAATCGCTAGTGTTCTGTTCCACAAGCGTTGCATTATCAGCCCCATTTCCCTGTTGTTGGGCGGATTTCTGAGCAACAGCTTTTGTATTTTTTCTCGGAGCACGCAGAGCATCAAAACGTTTCGCAAATGTTAAAATTTGACCTTTCTTGTAGTCCACCTCGTCCCGGTGGAACTTTCTTTGTTTTTTGGCTTTAATTTCTTCTTCAACTTTGCTTAATCGTTTGTCCAGTTTTGCCATTTCAGTGGTGAATTCACTCTCCGTGTATTTCTCCTTCAGTTTTGCAATCAAAGCTTCACTTTCTTCGTTGAGCTTGGCACACTCCTTTTCGGCATATTTATAAGTATTTTTAACATGTTACTAGAACATGAATGATTGTTCTCCATCCATTCTTTGACAAGTTCAGGGTCGGGTTTCTGAAACGTTGAGGTTATGAAAATTCTCAGTCCACGTGGTATCCGATTACACTCTACATACTTGGTGAGGGCAGCCGCCTCCCACCATTTGGACTGTTCGCGTTTTAGCGTTTTCCACAGCTTATCCCAAAGTTGTTTCAGCTCATCCCCTTTGTTAGTTTGGTCAGCTTGTGGGGCGGTTGTTTCTTCATCCCCCAGATTAGCTTCAGTGAACAGTTTGGCAGCCGCCTCTTTCCTCCGACTGTTCCTTGTCTCCGCCATTAAACCTCTAAGCAACGGGCCAGCCGGCACACGTTTGCTAACTTCTGCACGTTACCGATCAGCCAGGAAACCAGTTATTAGGAATTAGTTAGACGATCACACTCGTACAGCAGAAGCCCTCCGTGACTCACACGAGCTTGTACTTCGCTGTCTTTCAGTGTTTTTCGCCGTGCTGCAACCGCATCACTCCTCCTTCCTCAGCGGCTTCCGGCGGGCAGGAACTTTTAAGTAAAGTTACAAACACGAAAAGCGGCGTGTTCCTGCCGCTTGCTTCGGCGGGCTTTCGACTGGGTCGCCGACCCAAAAAGTATTCAGTCACCTCCTGGAAATCTTCTCGCAAAGAAAGAACCAGAGTCGAAGCCCCAATAGTGTGCAGAAGGGTTTATTCAGGCACAAGGAATATTACCCTACGCGTTTCGAAGTCAACCGACTTCTTGCTCACGGGTTCAGGTCTGTTCCATTGCCATTCCTTTTAAAGTGATACAAACACATATTTTGCATGCATGTGATCCATCAACATAAACAAAATACTAACGGCGTTACAATGTTGCTCTGTGTTAACCAAGTGGTTGATAAATAAATACAGGGTTGCAGTTATTGACACAGTGTTGTCACATGTTGAAACCACATGTTTTGTGCATCATGTTAAATTAAATAGTCCGTGTTTAGTCCAATAACATTGCTGTTATTTGTCACCAAAATTTACGAAAATTAAGAGTCACAGAGTACTGCCCTAGTGGGCATGATGCTGTTTGTAGAGACGATCGTTCCTAAGTTATATATATATATATATATATATATATATATATATATATATATATACACACACACAGGTAGATAAACCGAAAGAGGTACAAAAGAGGAGAAATTAGGCCGTGGCCTTATACTATTTTGTAGCCTATAGGTTTCCTTTTGTAAAAAAAGACCCAAATGTAGAGCACCTACCAATCAGAACAGCCTCACCCTGTGGAACCTTCCTGAGAAAGCTCAGAGCCTCAGATTTTCATAGCCGTTGTATAGCCCTAATGACATATGACAAAAAGGGTGAGCTTTCCTAGGGGGAGGTGGGTGGGCGCATGGGAATCTATGAAAGTTACCAATACTGGAGAACTAAAGTTACAGGTAAGTAACTTGTTTCTTACTCCAGTATTGGAACTTTCATAGATTCCCATAGCGTGTATCAGAATAGATAGCAGTAGCATACTTAGCACATTTCGTGTATAAAGTCCTAATAACCTCACATAATATGTTATGAATTCACCATAATATCACAAAACAGTTAAACAACAGTATAAATAACGAAATGTGAAAGAAAGGAAGGAGGGTAGACAGGAAAGATCACCGCTCACTGGAAGAGATTTCTCAGGACCGCTTGACCAACAGCTGCATCCCCTTTAGCAGAGGAGTCCAAGCAGTAGTGCCTTGTGAAGGAATGAGCACTGCTCCAGGTGGCCGCTCTGCAGATGTCCTTAATCGATACTCCTGCAAACAGCTCTGTTGAAGATGAGATAGACCTCGTAGAGTGCGCTTTAACCTGTCCTTCCAGGGGCTTCCCCGCCGCCTGGTGACAGAAACGGATTGCACTAAATATCCATCTGGAGATCCCTTGTTTTGAGAACGGAAACCCCTTACGAGGGGTCCCAAAAGCCACAAACAGCTGAGGTGATTTCCTAAAACCAGCCGTGCGTTGAAGATAGAATGTTAGACATCTCTGGACGTCTAGAGAATGAAGTGCCCTTTCGGCCGGAGTGGAAGGCCGAGGGAAAAAGGAATTCAGAACAACTGGTTCATTCAGATGAAAGTCTGTAGGAACCTTAGGAATAAACTTGGGGTTCATTCTAAGGATCAAGGTATCATTTTTGAACTGTAAGAAGGGCTCTTTAATGGTCAGAGCTTGTAGTTCTCCCACCCTCCTCGCAGAGGTGAGAGCGAGGAGAAGAGCCACCTTCCATGACAAGAATTTCAAGTCAGACTTATGAATTGGTTCAAACGGGGGCCTCATTAGTTGGGCCAGGACCACATTCAGATGCCATACAGGAGGTGGCAGCCGGATTGGTGGAAGCACCCTAAACAGTCCTTTTAAGAATTGCTTTATGACTCTTGTCGATAAAAGAGAAGGACCCGACCTTGTTCTTCTGTATCTGGAGATTGCCGCCAAGTGGACCTTGATGGAAGAATGGGCAAGACCTGCATGAGCTAATGACAGGATATATGGCAAGAGTTGATGTGGAGCAGATGAAAAGGGGTGCACTCGTTCTCGCTGGCACCATATGTAGAAACGTTTCCACTTTGCTCTATACGTCCTATTCGTGTCAGGCTCCCGCGCCTGAGCCAAGATGTTTCTGCATTAGTCAGAAATGTCTAGATCTCTGAACTCTGTGCTCAGGAGCCACGCTGCCAATTGAAGCGAGCCCGGGTTCGGGTGGAGAAATTGCCCATTGGACATTGACAGAAGAGACTGGCTGGGTCGTAGATGTATGGGATTGTCTTGAGACAGAAGGAGAAGTTCCGTGAACCAAAACTGGCAAGCCCAGGCGGGAGCAATTAGAATCATCTTGCATCGGTCCATCTTGAGTTTCCTGAGTACTCGAGGAATTAGGGGTAACGGAGGAAAGGCGTAAACAAATGTGCCGGACCAGGACATCAAAAGCGCATTCCCCAGCGATCCCCGATGGTGTTCCCTGCTTGCATAATACCGGCATTTCTTGTTTGCCGGCGTGGCGAACAGGTCGATCGCTGGTGTCCCCCATTGGGCGAAGATCTCCTTGATCACTGAATCGTCCAATTCCCACTCGTGAGAAATCGCACTTAGGCGACTTAGAGTATCCGCCTTTGTGTTGTCTACGCCTGGCAGATGCTCTGCCACCAGCGTGATGTCCGGCGAAATCGCCCATTCCCACAGTAGTTGAGCTTCCTTGGACAGTTGTGACGATCTTGTGCCTCCCTGCTTGTTGACATAGTGCATGGCCGTGGTGTTGTCCGTACGCACTAGGATGGATTAGTTCCTTATCCTTGGGAGGAAAGCCAACAGAGCCAACCGAATGGCTCTCAGCTCCAGAATATTAATATGTAGACGACCTTCCACCGGCGTCCAATGCCCACTGACTTGGAGGTCTTGCATGACCGCTCCCCATCCCTGAAGGGAGGCATCTGTTGTAATGATGTGAGGGGCCGGAGGCATTCTGAAACTGAGACCCACCGAGAGGTGAGAACTTTCTATCCACCAGGCAGCCGCCTGCTTCATCTGAAGGGTGACCTTGACTTTGTCGTTGAAAGAACCGTCCACTTTCCTCCACTGAAGGTCTAGTTGCTCTTGCAAGGGACGCATTCGCAGCCTGCAGTGCGGAATCAATTGAATACAAGAGGAAATCGACCCTAGAAGAGACTTGTACATCCTGACTGACACTGACTGCTTCTTTCGCAGTCGACTGTCCGAAGAAATTAGTTTTGCTTGTTTTTCTTCCGATGGGAAAGCTTTGCAAGCCTGCGCATCGATAAGAGCGCCCAGGAATTACACTGAATTGGCCGGCCGAAGGACCGATTTCTCTCTGTTGAGCTGGAAGCCTAGTTGATCGAAGAGACGCAAACATGCCTCTACTGCTCCTGCAGCCGCTTGATAACTTGGTGCCTTTAGCAGCCAGTCGTCCAAATACGGGAAAACCTCTAGCGACTGCCTTCTCAGAAAAGCTGCCACCGGGGCTAGCACCTTTGTGAATATCCGCGGCGCTGATTTCAACCCAAATGGGAGCACCATGAACTGGAAGTGATTCTTGCCCACTGTGAAGCGAAGGAAACGTCTGTGAGCTAGGTGGATCGGGATATGGAAGTAGGCATCCTCCAGGTCTAACGTAACCATAAAGTCGCCTGGATTCAAGAGGCGCAAAATGTCCAGGAGTGATATAAACCAAAATGAGAGTTTCACGAGATAGGTGTTGAGCTCCCTTAAGTCCAGGATCGGACGCCACTTGTCCTTGGTCTTCTGAATCAGGAAAAACCTGGAATAGAAGCCTTCGCCTCTTTGCGATAGAGGGACACGCTGGATCGCCCCTTTCTGAAGCATTTGTTGAACTTCTAATTGCAGAAGGATTAGGTGTTTCGTATTGGTGGCGTGGGGAGCTCTGTACGGTGGAAAATCCTGAAACTCCAATGTGTGTCCCTGACGGATGATGTTCAATACCCATTGATCTGATGTTATCTGTTCCCAGCTGCTCAGATGTTGAGAGATCCTGCCGCCCACTGGTGATACATGGGGCGGAGGAACAGTCGGCAGAGTCAGGATGCCGCTATTGACGCTTGGAGGCGTCCCTGCCTTGACGACCCTGTCGGCCACGTGAGCTTTGGCGAGAGAAAGATTGCGTTTGTGATTGACGCTGATAATACTGATTACCGTACTGAGGCCTGTACGATTGTGATTGTAGAGTATAACGTTGTTGTTGGTATCCACCTCTTGTCGATGTGAAACCTCTTCCTCTTGCTCCACGGAAAGGTGTCTTCCTATATTGCAGTGTGCCTAAGGACCGAGCCGTCTCTGTGTCCTTCTTTATCCCCTGTAGAGCATCATGAACATGTTTCCCAAACAGCATGTCTCCGTCAAAGGGTAAGTCCAGGATTTTATTTTGGACTTCTGGACGAAACCAGGTCGCTCGCAACCAACCCTGTCGTCTAAGAACAGCTGCTCCACCAAGAGCGCGGAAAGCGATGGTAGCGATGTCCATCGCGCAATCTATTATTTCCGATGAGGAACGTTGTCCCTCCTCTAGGAGTTTCTGGGCCTCAGCCTTAGGATCGTCAGGGAGCTGGTTTAAGTATGGCGAGACGTCACTCCACATCTGACGGCCGTACCGTGCCAGGATTGCTAGGGCATTGGAAGCCCTGACCAGCAGACTAGCAATAGACGAAAAACGCTTCACTGCGTTATCCAATCGTCTTCCTTCTCTGTCCGGTGGAGCTGTCAGAGGTGCCGATTGATTGCGTGACTTTCGCTGAGCTGCTTGCGATATCACCGAATCCGGTCTCGGTTGGCCAACAAAGCAAGCTGGACTGTCATCCGGCGCCTTATATTTCTTTTCCAAGCACGGAAGGACTGGAATAACCGTAGCCGGCGCCTGCATCACCTTCTTTCCCTCTTCCCATATATGTTCCACAATGGGAATGGAGCGGACAGCCTTGCGATATGACTCCTTGAAATCATATAAAAAACAATCCGTGGAAGTTGAAGGCATGGTGAGCTTAAAACGTGCTGTGGCTCTATCCATTAAGTTGGGAAAACCTCCCACGTCCGCCGGAGGCGAGTCAATTGGGTCCGGTATTTGGGATGCCGGATCTGGAATAACATATTGATTCCATTCAACATCAGGATCTTGAGCCTGATTATCTCCATCATCCTCTGAAGTGTCAACATGGGTAGGCTCTACCCTCTGAGGAACCTCCACAGCCTCCTCTACATGCTCGGGCAGTGAAGAGTAAGTAGCCGACAATTGAGGTTGCTCCTGCGCCTGTTCTTGCACTGGACGCGATGCTTGCCTACTACGATATTCCTCCAACATAGCTCGTAAGTCCATAAGCAGAGACATCAGCATTGAGACCATACCCTGCTGGTTCGGGACTTCCTGGTAATGTATGCGATCCTGCTGCTGCTGTTGTTGCTGATGATAAAAATATTCATTCTCTGGCTCAGAGTCATGAAACTTTAGGTGCAATTGTGATGGACTATAGGCATCCCCAAATTCACCATCTTCCTCATCCGAATATTCTTCCTCGTCAAACAATAGGGCCGGGGGCAATGGAGCTACCTTCCTCGGCGAAGTCATATCTGGCGTAATACGCCTTTTCCTAGGGTGCTCAGCCCTCACTAACATAGACCTTTCCATCGTCGACAGTGGCGTCATCGAGGTAGTCGACGACAGAATTGGCTTTGTCGTCGATGTCATCGTCGACGGGATCGTCATCGTCGACGGAGTTATCGTCGTCGTCCTCTTCATAGACGGTGTAGTTCTCGTCGTCGTCATCGACGATGTTACCTTCGTCGACGGGAGCTTCTTCTTCATCGATAGTAAAGGAGATGTCATCGTCGGTGGTAAAGTCGACAACGATGTCGTCAACGAAGTCTTTGATTCTTTAACCTTAGCAGCTGAGGGAACCTCTAAAGCTGGCTTCTTGAAAGACTTAGACCCATCAGCCTGATGGGATGGCCCATCCGAGCCATCATCATTCTTTGATTTTGGTACCTCAGGTACCAGCCTCTCCCTCTCCTTTTCACCTCCGTGAGGAGATTCGCCAGGCCTAGGCTTGCCAGACCTGTCAGAGGTCCCACGCACTGCCTTCGCGGGGGGTTCCAAAGAAACTGAAGCAGATGACCTACCCCTCTTCTGTGACCTCTTCGAAGACGTAGATGAAGCAGCATCCTCTTCATTACTGGAAATAATTCTCTCTCTCGTCTTCATCTTCTGTAACCACGTCAGCAGACGCCCCTCACGGTCACGTAGAGTCTTGGTCAAAAAGGTTCTGAAGATCTTACAGTCTGCCACCTTATGATCTGGGTATAAGCAATATATACAATCCTTGTGCTTATCCTCAGCAAATAGTCGTTTTTTAGAACATGTGGCACAGGCCTGAACAGGCTTTTCTTCTCCTTGTCAGCCGTTACATAAAGATGTTAGGAAATCCTGTAAAGATTTTGAAGAAAACAGTACCTCAAAAGAAAACTAGAGCAGAGCTCTATGGAGACTCCCTATCACCAACATGCGGTAGAAAATCTGAGGCTCTGAGCTTTCTCAGGAAGGTTCCACAGGGTGAGGCTGTTCTGATTGGTTGGTGCTCTACATGTGGGTCTTTTTTAGAAAAGGAAACCTATAGGCTACAAAATAGTATAAGGCCTAGGCCTAATTTTTCCTCTTTTGGTTTATCTACCTGTGTGTGTGTGTGTGTATATGTGTGTATATATATATTATATTGGTAATAAAAAAAAAAAATATATATGTATGTGCGCTCAGAGTGTAGAAACACCAACCACACTCACGGGGCTTCTGTGCAAGGCTTTATTCTCACAATAGTTGCTAGATAGCTGAGAAACACAGGAACAGGGTTCGTGATGCAAGCCAAATTCGTCGTGTATCCTGACGAGTTTCGAAGGCGGCTGCCTTCTTCTTCAGAGGAGGACGAATAAAGTTTTCAGGGTAGTGGCAGGAAGAGCCCTCTTTTATGTTCATGACACGCCCCTGGATGGGCGCCGTGCCCTTATGGTACTTGTATTCCTGCAAGTGATTCCTTGTCGCTTATGGCGTCCGAGTCCTGAATTCTCAATTGTCGGGTAACAGCCCTGGACTGGAAACCCCTCGCCAACCGGGCAGCGTCATGGTGTTTGAGCAGGGGAAAGGATGTATTCATCTCCCCACAAGCTGGATGCTCGCCATTACGGGCTCTTTCCATCGCGCTGTTAGGCGGTGCTCGACGTGATGCAGTTTCACTACAGCGCTCCTATCAGATATGTGCGCTCAGAGTGTAGATATATATATATATATTTTTTTTTATTACCAAGGCTCCCATTCTGACCACGGGGAAGGATACAAGCTATGGGAATCTATGAAAGTTCCAATACTGGAATAAATTAACGAAATAAGGAACATGCAAGGTAGCATGGTTATGGATCCTGGCATGGTTAGAGATGCCTTCAGGGATTTTTATGCAGATCTTTATAAAGTCTCTCTCGCTAGCGGCCCCATGGTCCAAGACAATGGTGATGCAGGGCAACCGGGCGGAATCACCAATGAGGAGAGATCGCTTTTAGGGGGTGGTATTTTACCTTAAGAGCTTCAGGTGGTCTCTAATGCTCTCCAATCGGGGAAAGCAGCTGGGGCAGACTCCATTCCCCTTGAGTTTTACAAGGTGTTCTATGCAGAAATTCACCATGAGCAGATGGGACTATTTAACGAAGCTAGAGTTGGGGCTTCTCCCCCCAGGTCCTGGGGTATTGCGTATTTAATTTTTTTTTTTTAAAGGAAGGTGAGGGCTCTACAGCTCTGTATTCATACAGACCAATTACATTACTTAATAGCGATGTGAAAGTCTACTCTAAAATGTTTGCCAGCTGGCTAGCTGGTGTTACACAGCGACTGGTGTCGGTCCGGCTGCATGGGTTCATCCCCGGTAGAGGGACCTCCGATCACGTCCAACTGGTTATTTTTTTATTCAACACTACGTAATTTCTTGCAAAGCCCATGGGGGTGGCCTTACTTGACGCCGAAAAGTCCTTCAATAGGGTGTTGTGGGATTTCCTCTTGCATGTTCTGGAAGTAAATGGCTTGGGGGGGGGCTTCATTAATGCAATACGAGCAATGTATAATAAAGTCATAGCCTGCTTACAAATAATGGGGCATGAATCAGAGCCCTTCTCAATTGAAAGGGGCACAAGGCCGGGCTGTCCCATCTTCCCCCTGCTATTCGCATTATTTATTGATCCCTTTCTCAGGAGGCTGGAATACTCTTTGGATATTCTGCCCTTCAGTATACATGCCAGTGACATGAAAATCCTGGTCTATGCCAATGATGTGGCAATAATTACCAGTGATCCGGTCAGGGCTCTTCGCTCTGTTGAGAAGATCACATAAGACTTTGGTATTAAAACAGGGTTTCTGCTAAATAGGGCCAAAACTTGAGTATTGATCAACAGACATACCCCAGCCACCAATAGTAGGATTGTAGATGAAGCTACATATTTGGGAATGTGTATTACCTTTAAAGTGGAGCGTACAATCGATTTAAATCTAACACCTATTTTAGAGAAAAGTAAGAAAGACTTTACCCGGTGGGATAATTTGAAACTTTTCATAATGGGGAGATGTAACCTGTTTAAAATGATGTTTCTTCCTAAATTGCTATATGTTTTTCGCACTGTCCCACTGGAGGTTAATTACTAATGGTTTAAAACAATTGATAGACTAGTGGCAAGATTCATCTGGGCTTACGGGAAAACCAGGAGGGTTAACATTTTTATTTGTTTACCTAGAGACGGAGGTGGGCACTCCCCAATTTCAGATTATATTATTTAGCTGCAGCTCTGCATTATAGCATATTATTCAACTGCAGGGTAACGGAATGTGGGTCAATATGTTATGTACCTTATAAATACGAGCTTTTGATTGGCAATGCAGCCCACTGCTGCCTACTGACATTTTTTGAGCAGAGTTATTTCAAATGGACCCGCTTTAATACTCTGCTGGTCTCATTTTGAAACTGGGCAAGCATCCAGAAAAAACTGGGGGTGGGTAGATATAGCAGATACTCACCCCTGCTCAGGAATGAACTACTGCCGGCAATTTCCATGAACTACCTAGCTGTTCTTTGAGGTGGTTTGCAGTAGATTTAATGTTGTGCCTCAAGATTTTTGTTAAATATCTAAAGTTGCAGGATTTCCTTATGAGAAAAGCTGGGGGGGCAGTTCGCTCCAATCAGATTCCCCTTATGGAAATACTGGTTAAAAGCACTAGCCCCTCTATCTCACAGTTATTTTCCCTCCAAGACTCAGTGGATTCACTTTGGAGTCTCGTAAACTAGATAAGGAGGAAGAACCTCCAAGATAAAGGTACGATTTCTTGTAGCCACCATAGAGGAATTCTGGAACTTCATCTATAAATGTATATCTAAGGACCTAGGGATACAGAAAGTCTAATGGGCATTTATATTCATCCTAGGGGTTACAAAAAAGGGGAGAGGACCCCTAACTGAGACTGGGAAAGAAAATTCACTGGATCTTGACAATACTTGAACCAGACAATTAGCTTTCGCTTGGTGAATTGGAATCTGTTAATATAAACCACTGAATGCAATGATGATGAGCATATAGGTATATTGAGGGATGAGAGGTTTGACCGACATGGGAGCAAGTGAGATGACATGCATCGGAGATACCCAGGGCCTGGGTGGAGACATGTGCAATGAGTTCTTTAGGATAATAGGAATTGTTGATTGCAAAAAGATTGCATCTTCTTACAGCATACTAGTTTTGAATCATTGCTTTGAATCATGATTATGATTAATTTAGTTGCATAATTTGATGTTAGGCAATGTACAATAACTGATAAATATGTATGTTTTTAACGTCAATCACGTTTACATGAGAGCTCCCTGTTGTGATGAAGAAGGTGGCGCAAATCTAATCAATCACCGAAACATGTTGACGCCTATTTTTGGGCTAAATTTTGAAGACACATAGGCGCAGTAGATGAGGGTAGTAAAAAAATTTGGTGTCCGTAGAATTGTCTTGAACGAATTAGCAAACGTGTCAGACCAATATGATTGTCTAGTTCTTTTTCTCTCCTTTTTATGCAATGTTGCCTGTAGTGACACAAAAAGGTCAGCCATTATTATATTAAAAAGATATATTTTTACAAGAATAAGTTTTTTTAACATTTATGTTTTAGGTTATGTGTGTATACACAATTTTCATTGAACTATCCATTGAATGACAATATGTAATTAATATTTTATAGTGACAAATGTATGTGAACTAGTGTGGCACTTGACTTACTAAGGCTGGGGGGGTACGAATGGTAGATGTATGGGATTGGGTAAAGGTATGCATGTATCAATCATAAACAGATAAGTGCTTTGAACGGTTTTACCAAAGGAAATCATTTGTGACTTTACAGTCTAAAAAGGAGCACTGTTCCTTTGGTTGAGGGGCCACTCTCCTTTTGTTTACTAACTAGCAGCCCGTCCCGACGTTGTCCGGGAGCAATCATGGCTCAGGGCCCCCGCCCGCCTTGACGTTGTGCAAACTGCTCACGTCACTTTTTCCTGCTGTAATGCCCCGTTTGGAACCTGCCCACGAGACACATTAGTAGGACTTGTTGACTGTTCTCCACAGAGGGGTGACCCGGGTGCTCTGCGTGACGCACAGGCGGTCTCCACTACCTTTTTATATTTTTAATCCCCTCTATTTTCATTGTGTTGAACGTTACCCATCCACCTGCCAGTGATTAACATAACAGAACAGATTGTCTACGTGTGCTTTCTCTTGCTTTCTTTATACATTCTTAGCTTATTATTTTGTTTTTTTATAAATGCTCTTTTTATTGAGCCTCCTTTGTCTCCTTAATGGAAAAGTGCAGGTACTTAGAGTCACAGAGTACCTGCTTGCCCCTCAGAAGTTCCTGTACTGTCCTGTCACTTCCCCCGATAACTAATTGATTCAACTTCAAAGGAAATGCCTTTTCTGAACAGCAGACATGCTTTATATTCACTGTGCTCATGGGCCTGATAGCAGTGCTCTGCGCGTTTCACAATTCCATATTATCAGCACCTTACGCTCTCATCCGAGAAGAACACGGCAGCTGCTCCACTCTGGCGCACACATGACGATTCGACGTGATTTTCAGCGGTTAGAAGCAATCCATGGCTGCCACAGGTGCTATACAAACAGCCTCTACCTTAACATAAAACAGCATACCAAAACAATGCAGAGATGGCATGCTTGTACCTTCTCAGCACTGGTGGCGATGTCCGGACGGCTGCAGCGGGGGGCTGAAAAGATGGCAGTGGTACAGTGGTTGCCATGGGGCAGAAAGCGTAAGAGCTCGCAGTGTTTGCAGCCTTGTAAACCCCAGTGCGGGCCCTTTAATAGGAGAGCAAGTGCAGCTCCTCCGATAGGCCCCGGTACCAGCTCTCACTAAATTATTAAAGTCATACAGTACAGTGAATATTCAATCTCTGCAGCCCCTGACTGTCTGCCCGCCGATCCTCACCGCCTGTCCGCCGGTCACGTCCGCTGCTCCCCTGATCTCCGCCGCTCCTCCCCGCGCTGATCGCCGCTGCTCCTGTACGACACTCCCCGCGTGTACGCCGCTCCTGAGGTCAGCAAGCACGTCGCGGCCGGTGCTACTTTGAAGGGACTACTTTTTTTTTTAACTTATATTTTTTAATAACGTATTTATTTTTAATTTATATAGCCTATGTCCATCTGCACACCTGAGGATTACAATGATGTATCGGGTGTGTGGATTGGCGCTGTGGATTCAGAGTTTACCCGCCTCAAAGCCTCAAAGTTCTTCCTTTATAATAGTAGTATAGATCATACTTCTGGACATGAAAATACAGTCAATTATAGAACAGCAATCTCTACTAGTGGAAGTTGGCACGACCTGTTTATATGACCAATGGAGTTCTGGATTATGGAGGTATCTAGCACATTTTACAAAAAAGGGTAATTTAGAATTGATGACGACACATCTCCAAATTTAGCATTAAAATCTCCTGCTAGAAAAAGGTTAAACGCAATACCCAAACACATATTTCTATTGTCTACCAGTTCGAATAGGCTGCGGCTGTTTTGGTTATTGTGGAAAATTCATCACTATAAAAATGTACAAGTACCATCCCAAGTTTTGGTTCTCCATCTAAGGTCAAATGCCTGCAAGTTAGCTCCCTCTGCACCAATCATTTGGATAGTATAGTTAATCAAAACTTTAAACCAAATAGCTAGGCCCCCTTTTGACAAACCCAAAGCAGGTGGTAATGCGGACACGTTGTAACACAAATACATTGTAGTGATCATCATGCGACAACCCAGTCTGCTGAAGTGTTGTACTTATTATTAATGGCTTCCCTGTCCTCTGGCTGCGGTTGGACGATAAGCCAGCAATATTCACACTTAGCAGCTGTAGCCAGGGCTCAGAGGGTAAAGCCTGCATGGCAACTTGCACACAACCAACAGTTCAAGGACAGGGACATGTGGTTGCACTGGACAACTTACCTCCATTGGCTCACCAGATTCAGCTACCTACTCCTGTGTCTCTTTAGCAACAAACAAGTCTTTATTGATATTTGAACCAATAGGCAACTCAGGTCTAACCATTACTGAGTTTGCTAGTGTTAATGTGGTACCGCAGGACAAGCAACACCTGCAACCGATGGCAAGCCTGAACCTATACAATGCCCAAACTCATCCGATTATCTCTTAGTCACTAATTTGCCTCCAGGTCGGTCAAGAGCAGGAATCTGTTAGTTGAAAAAACGTATTGGCTCGATAAAGCAGCAAAAATAACCTAATACATGCATTTTGTTGTGGCGCAGAAGGATCCAAATGGCATAGAAGAAGCCTATGATCAGTAGATTAATTGGGCCGAGCTGAAGCATGCCTGTCTTGACATGTTACAATAACTCACCCACTATAAGAAGCTGGTGAAAGTGAACAATGATATAATCCCTTTGTAGACTCTTCAGCTGGGTTCCCACCCAGCTAACCCTATAAGCCAGAAGACTATCATTATAAAAACAAATATTTGTCTCAGCATTAGATTGTAACTTGGGCCACCGCATCCTTATGGCTGTGGGATCTACTTGAATTGTGAGGGGGGGGGGGGTCAGAGGAGCGCCACATGCGCCTTTCCCATGCTGATAAAGGGACTGACGAAAGTCAAATAAACAAAGTTTCCAATAGATCAGATTGTAACTAGTATGTTACCATATTTTTTAGTTGACCTGTGGACTCTGTCATACAAGGCAGACAAGGACCATTGGCCACGACCGCCACATAGGGGCAGAAGTCTAGAGGTAAATGAGCCACTGGAGGGGAAATGGGTTTACTATTTTATCAATTGTCTGTAGCAATCAGAGTCGGAGCTAAAATTATTACAAATGTTCTCTGTATGGATAAAAACACCAAGGGTTAACTCTAACCATCTGACCCCCGCATCGTCTTGGTTTCCAGGGGTCTGAGATCAATAACAGCAGTGACACAGGGGCATAGGCGCAAGTTTATTAAAAAGTCTTTGGATGTTATGACTCACAGATCTGTCCATCAACTGTTGTTTTTGCATTTGTCATCCCGAGTGGGACGGGTTTGCTCAGACGTAAGTCCCGTGCTCTCCATGACATTGGAATCAAGCTATCCTGGCTGATGAGGGCTGAAAGCCTAAAACCGGTCCTAGGATGCTTGTTTCCAGTCCAGGGAGGACCTGGCTTGGCAGTTTGGGCTGGACTGTTCCCATGGGGCACAGGGACAAGACTGATTTGCATATGGCTAGGTTCCACCTGGAATGGCATGGTAAGCAAAACAAGCATTTGCAATGCAATAGGTCTCGCATTAGGAAAGTTTGAGGTATTGGTATTGTAAATGACACATTTTTTATTTATGTGTTGGTTTTGAAAATAGCGAAATTAATAGCTTTGTCATTTACAATGCCAATAGTTTTAACTTTCGCAAACGTGACACCTATAGCATTTGTAATGCAATATGTGTTGTATTTACATGACTTAGATGTATTAATATTACAAATAACAATGGCTTTTATTTTTTTTAATAATTAATACTTAAATAAAAGTTATTGTAATTCAAAATGGCAATAGCTTAAACTTTTGTAAATAACTTGGGAAGATTATGTTCAGTGTATTTTATTGTGATGAAAATCCAAGAGCAGAGTTGAAATATTAACATCTTTTTGTCACATTTGTAATAAAGCTTGAAACATTGAGAGAACATATTAGAACTAGTTGTTGTTGAATGGTTGCACTGAGTGATGCTGTGGCATTCAGTGGTGCTGAGTGATGCTGTGGCATTCAGTGGTGCTGAGTGATGCTGTGGCATTCAGTGGTGCTGAGTGATGCTGTGGCATTCAGTGGTGCTGAGTGATGCTGTGGCATTCAGTGGTGCTGAGTGATGCTGTGGCATTCAGTGGTGCTGAGTGATGCTGTGGCATTCAGTGGTGCTGAGTGATGCTGTGGCATTCAGTGGTGCTGAGTGATGCTGTGGCATTCAGTGGTGCTGAGTGATGCTGTGGCATTCAGTGGTGCTGAGTGATGCTGTGGCATTCAGTGGCGCTGAGTGATGCTGTGGCATTCAGTGGCGCTGAGTGATGCTGTGGCATTCAGTGGCGCTGAGTGATGCTGTGGCATTCAGTGGCGCTGAGTGATGCTGTGGCATTCAGTGGCGTTGAGTGATGCTGTGGCGTTCAGTGATGCTGTGGCGTTCAGTGGTGCTGTGGCATTCAGTGGTGCTGTGGCATTCAGTGGTGCTGTGGCATTCAGTGGAGTGCAGTGGCGTTGAGTGATGCAGTGGCGTTGAGTGATGCAGTGGCGTTGAGTGATGCAGTGGCGTTGAGTGATGCAGTGGCGTTGAGTGATGCAGTGGCGTTGAGTGATGCAGTGGCGTTGAGTGATGCAGTGGCGTTGAGTGATGCAGTGGCGTTGAGTGATGCAGTGGCGTTGAGTGATGCAGTGGCGTTGAGTGATGCAGTGGCGTTGAGTGATGCAGTGGCGTTGAGTGATGCAGTGGCGTTGAGTGATGCAGTGGCGTTGAGTGATGCAGTGGCGTTGAGTGATGCAGTGGCGTTGAGTGATGCAGTGGCGTTGAGTGATGCAGTGGCGTTGAGTGATGCAGTGGCGTTGAGTGATGCAGTGGCGTTGAGTGATGCAGTGGCGTTGAGTGATGCAGTGGCGTTGAGTGATGCAGTGGCGTTGAGTGATGCAGTGGCGTTGAGTGATGCAGTGGCGTTGAGTGGTGCTGAGTGATGCAGTGGCGTTGAGTGGTGCTGAGTGATGCAGTGGCGTTGAGTGGTGCTGAGTGATGCTGTGGCGTTGAGTGATGCTGTGGCGTGCAGTGGCGTTGAGTGATGCTGTGGCGTGCAGTGGCGTTGAGTGATGCTGTGGCGTGCAGTGGCGTTGAGTGGTGCTGAGTGATGCTGTGGCGTTGAGTGATGCCGTGGCGTGCAGTGGCATTGAGTGGTGCTGAGTGATGCTGTGGCGTGCAGTGCTGCTGAGGCGTTGAGTGATGCTGTGGCGTTGAGTGATGCTGTGGCGTGGAGTGATGCTGTGGCGTGCAGTGATGCTGTGGCGTGGAGTGATGCTGTGGCGTGGAGTGATGCTGTGGCGTGGAGTGATGCTGTGGCGTGGAGTGATGCTGTGGCGTGCAGTGATGCTGTGGCGTGGAGTGATGCTGTGGCCTGCTGTGGCGTTGAGTGATGCAGTGGTGCTGAGTGATGCTGTCGCCTGCAGTGGCGTTCAGTGGTGCTGAGTGATGCTGTGGCCTGCTGTGGTGCTGAGTGATACAGTGGCGTTGAGTGGTGCAGTGGCGTTGAGTGGTGCAGTGGCGTTGAGTGGTGCAGTGGCCTTCAGTGGTGCAGTGGCCTTCAGTGGTGCAGTGGCCTTCAGTGGTGCAGTGGCCTTCAGTGGTGCAGTGGCCTTCAGTGGTGCAGTGGCCTTCAGTGGTGCAGTGACCTTCAGTGGTGCAGTGACCTTCAGTGGTGCAGTGACCTTCAGTGGTGCAGTGGCCTTCAGTGGTCTTCAGTGGTGCTGTGGCCTTCAGTGGTGCTGTGGCGTTGAGTGGTGCTGTGGCATTGCGGGACGCTGTGGCGATGCGGGACGCTGTGGTGTTGAGTGGTGCTGTGGCATTAAGGGGTGGAGTTGGAGGGGTGGGTGGAGTTGGAGGGGTGGGTGGAGTTGGAGGGGTGGGTGGAGTTGGAGGGGTGGGTGGAGTTGGAGGGGTGGGTGGAGTTGGAGGGGTGCAGTGGCCTTCAGTGGTGCAGTGGCCTTCAGTGGTGCAGTGGCATTGCGGGACGCTGTGGCGATGCGGGATGCTGTGGTGCTGTGGCATTAAGGGGTGGAGTTGGAGGGGTGGGTGGAGTTGGAGGGGTGGGTGGAGTTGGAGGAGTGGGTGGAGTTGGAGGGGTGGGTGGAGTTGGAGGGGTGGAGTTGGAGGGGTGGAGTTGGAGGGGTGGAGTTGGAGGGGTGGAGTTGGAGGGGTGGAGTTGGAGGGGTGGAGTTGGAGGGGTGGAGTTGGAGGGGTGGAGTTGGAGGGGTGGAGTTGGAGGGGTGGAGTTGGAGGGGTGGAGTTGGAGGGGTGGAGTTGGAGGGGTGGAGTTGGAGGGTGGAGTTGGAGGGGTGGAGTTGGAGGGGTGGAGTTGGAGGGGTGGAGTTGGAGGGGTGGAGTTGGAGGGGTGGAGTTGGAGGGGTGGAGTTGGAGGGGTGGAGTTGGAGGGGTGGAGTTGGAGGGGTGGAGTTGGAGGGTGGAGTTGGAGGGTGGAGTTGGAGGGTGGAGTTGGAGGGTGGAGTTGGAGGGTGGAGTTGGAGGGTGGAGTTGGAGGGTGGAGTTGGAGGGTGGAGTTGGATTTTGAGGGTGGAGTTCAGAGTCCGTAGTTGTAGTTTGCGGGTGGATTTGGAGGGTGGATTTGGAGGGTGGAGTTGTAGTTGGAGGGTGGATTTGTAGGGTGTATTTGGATGTTGGAGTTGTAGTTGGAGGGTGGATTTGTAGGGTGTATTTGGATGTTGGGAGTTGGAGGCTGGAGTTGGATGGTGTTTTTGGAGGGTGGATGTGTAGTTGGAGGAAGGAGTTGGAGTGTGGATTTGGAGTGTTGAGTTGGAGGGTGTAGTTGGATGGTGGAGTTAGAGGGTGTAGTCGGAGGGTGTATTTGGAGGGTGTAGTAGTGCTTGGATGGTGGAGTTGGAGGGTGGATTTTGAGGGTGGAGTTGGAGGGTAGAGTGGTGGGAGGGTAGAGTGGTGGTGCTACAGGGTGGGTGCTAGAGGGTGGGCGCTAGAGGGTGGGCGCTAGAGGATGGGCGCTAGAGGGTGGTGGATAGGGTGGTGGATAGGGTGGTGGAGGCGCATAGGGTGGTGGCGCATAGGGTGGTAGAGTGTTGATGGAGAGAGTGGTAGAGTGGTAGCAGTAGAAGGCTGTACTGTGTGTGAGAGGGAGAGAGTGTGTGTGAGAGAGAGTGTGTGAGAGAGAGAGTGTGTGAGAGTGTGTGAGAGTGTGTGAGAGAGAGAGTGTGTGTGAGAGAGAGAGAGAGAGTGTGAGAGAGAGAGAGAGAGAGAGAGAGAGTGTGAGCGAGAGTGTGTGAGAGAGTGTGTGAGAGAGAGTGTGTGAGAGAGAGTGTGTGGTAGAGAGAGAGAGAGCGTGTGAGAGTGAGTGTGGGTGTGAGAGAGTGTGTGTGTGTGTGTGTGTGTGAGAGAGAGAGAGAGAGAGAGAGAGAGAGAGAGAAAGAGAGAGAGACTGACTGTGCTTTGATATGGGGGTGTATATGTTTGTTTGCTTGTGATTCCTTATGTGTGTGTGGGTGCAGAAGTTTGGTATTAGGATGTTTTCTGAGAAGGGCTATTATAATGTGTGCTAGGTACAAACAATGTACCAGAAATAAGAGAGGCCACAAAGACTTACAAGACAGTCTTAACAAAAGTGAAAAAAAGACTGGGCTGAAAATCGCTGGGGACAAATTCGAGATGCCTGCTAGAAGAAAGATTACCAACAAATTGGATTGCTGGTCACAAGGGGAGAGGCCGACAGACGGAGGCTGCCTGGCAGCATCTCTGTAGCTAATTGACTCTCTGTAATGTACGCACTTGCACTTTGATGGTCGTAACAACTGAATAAAGTTAAATATGATGATGATGGCAATATTTCTTATTTTTCCATCACATCACTGTACTTCGGTATCTGACAAAAAGGATACAGCAACAATCGAAATACAAAATGTTTTTGAAAATAGCCCATAAATTATTTGGCCAACACGATACATTGACAAATTGTTTATATTAAAAAAATAAAAAGCAAAAAATGGGAGTGCCACGAAGTCTGGCAGGCAGAGGGCTGGTTGAGGTCTGCTGACTGCAGGGACATCTTGGTGCTTATTCTATAAACCGAATGAACTGAAAAATAAATTATTGCTGCTCCTGGAGAGTGAGGCGGAGTTACATTTTGTTCTTTTTATTCATTATGATTTTAACTGTGTCTGGAAATACAACACATATTACATTTTGAGGCTTGTGGTAAGGTGGCATGATTTGAATCCTCAAGTAAACAAATGCACATATTTTTCTGCAAGAGAGATATGAGTTCCGTAACAGATATGGCCCTCTCTGGCGCTACAATGAACAAAGCAATGCGCTTCTCTCAAGTTCCTCCAACAATGCAGTGCAGGAGAGATATTTAGAGTAGCCACCGGTTGTGGAAATAATGAAGGAAGGAGGGGAGCCACCTGAAATGAAGCTTTTGGAGGAATTGACGTCTCCAGTCCCACAATCCTGTATGAAATATCTGCATACGCACAATCCTGTACAAAAGTACAAGCTCATATTTTATTCCTCACAGGAATTCAATATTGTGATTCGTTCTTACTCTAGGTTTTTAGATCACAATTAAAGTTTGTAGTAAGCATTAAGTGAAGGTAAACTAAAACCAGCTGTGTCATAAAATAACTTCGGGTCACTCACCGTGCCCACTTGATGCCGCTGAGCTCCTTAACCAATTGTAGTCTACCTCTGAGGAGGACTTAGGGCAGCCTTTTATAGAGTTTCGCTTGTTGGGACAAATGGCAATGGAGATCCGCAGCCTCCTATGCGTGCATCATAGATGGAAATGTGAAGAAGCGCCTAAAACACGCAGGAAACAAATGAAAGCGAGGCATTGGTAATCTCCTTGCAGCCTCCTATGCATTCAGCGTAGATGGAAATGTAAAGAAGCACCAAAGACGTAGAGTAAACAACAAAAGCGAGGTAACAGGAATATCCCCTCAACCTCCTATGCGTGCACCATAGATGGAAAGATCAACAAGCGCAAAAGACACGCAGGATACAACAACAACAATGGTGAAATTTGAGAATAGAGTAAAAAAAATTAAAAGCGGCTGCAAAATGAAATTAAAAGCGGCTGGGAAATGCTCTCGGCATTGCGGGGGTAGGGGGCGCATTCCTTTGAAGTGTGAAGCAGGGGGCGGGGGAGCGGAACCCTTTCAGATTCTGGAGCAGGGGAGGCTCGAGCATATGGGGTGTAAAAAAAAAAGTCTTCGGAGTTTGCTGTGGCGGGTCTGATGCAATGATGCGAGGCAGGTGGCTCGGGGAGCAAATGGCAAGCGCGTGCACAGGCACATGCACTTGGCGCAATCCGCCTGGTCTAGCTTTCAAGGATCCAACTCTCTCGACATCTGCAATGCGCAAGCGCATTGGCAGAGGTCGAGACCTAACGATGGATTTAGTCCCAGATCTCTGTACTGGGGTGAATGTATGACATTGTTCTGCATTCTGTCCATCAACTATTGTTTTTGCATTTGTCACCCCGAGTGGGACGAGTATGCTCAGACGTGAGTCCTGCGCTCTCCATGCCACTGGAATCAAGCTATCCAGGCTGATGAGGGCTGAAAATCCAAAACCGGTCCTAGGATGCTTGTTTCCAGTCCAGGGAGGACCTGGCTTGGCAGTTCGGGTTGGAGTGTTCCCATGGGGCACAGGGTCAAGACTGATTTGCATATGGCTGGGTTCAACCTGGAATGGCATGGTAAGCAAAAAAACGAAGGATTTAGGCCCACGTCTCTGTACTGGGGTGAATGAATGACATTGTTTTGCATTCTGTCCATCAACTGTTGTTTTAGATTTGTCACAGATCTGCCCAGCATGAAGCCACACTGGTCACTATGGACTAGCACCTCAAAAACTATACCTAATCAAATGGTCAATAACCTTAGCCACAATCTTGGTCTTTGCATTCAATAGTTAAATTGTGTGATAAGAATTGCACTTATCCATAGGCCTGTGAGTCTTGGGGATCACAGTTGTCACTGCTTCATTGACATCTGCTCTCAAGGATCCATTCGAGATCCTTTTCCCTAGCTGCTACCCAGCATATCTGCCGGGCAAACAGCAGAGGCTGCTCCTTCTTCCACCTGGCGGCTAAAACCTGGAACACCCTCCCCCTACCCTCAGAGCCTCAACATCGCTCCAACTGTTCAGGAAGGACCTCAAGACCTGTAGGTTCAACTAATACAACAGGCAACCTGATCCTGCAGCATGACCCAAAAGTGCCATGTAACCCTCATGGGTAAAGCAGCCATGCTATAGAAAACATGATTAATTGATTAACTAGGACTGCACTGAACATATATAATAAATGTGAGGGTAGGGTAGAATCATTGGCTTTATAATCTTCAATAGGAGTACAGTTCAGAGGCATTGGAGCTGCATCAGAAAGCACTGGGCCTACCAGGCAAAGAGGTTTCAATTGTATCCTGCAGGTGACATGGATTCACATTTTGATCTTCAATATCAAACAGGAGACTGCATTCTGGAGCAGCTGCAATTTGTTCAAGGATTTCACTGGCAAGCTTAAACAGATCACATTACAATAGTTTAGCGGTGATGAGATAAAGAAATGCATTTATGATTTGTAAACCTCAAATGGATAATGAAAAGATAAATTACTCTTCAGAGTAGTGCCAACAAGAAGGCTGATAGACATTGGTGATATAGCGCATTAAAAATTAATTTCATCAATTTTATAATATCCTCTACCTCAGTGATTTCCAGGCCAGTGTTTTGACTTTGAAGACAGTTTTAGAAGGGGTTTATGTAAGCCATGTAAAGAGATGGACAGTACTCAAATGTGATACCAGACTAGACTATATGCGGAACTGCCTAAGTGATGACTAAGATATGTAAATGGAATAACGGAGTTAAAAGTGTACACAATTGTTTTTAAAATCTAAATGTCAATAAAAATATGTTTAAAAAAATAATTTGAAGACAGCACTGGGCTGGTTTTTGCCCTTAATCAACCAACAAAGCAACTTTATATTTCCAACCATAAGCTCTGCGATAAGAGAGCAACTCAGGTACAACTTGTGGTATTCTAATATTACAGTGCTGATTTTGTCAAGGAGTATTCAGAGTTAGCTGAACTATACATGAATACTAGGCAAAGGGCAGCCTGCTCTGAGGAAATAGTCAGTCTGTGTTTTTTAAGCCAGTCATAAGTAACAGTCTTGTCCCTGATCACTGGTTTAAGGGAATAAGATAAATGCTTATGGTAATCCATCAAACTACTGACAAGGTGAAACAATTACTCTGTCCCAGTTATGCCAATCCAATCCAATCCAAAAATTCTTTATTTCGGCCATATAGACCATAAAAGATGCAGTACAAGACATTACATACATTAAAATACATTTTAAAATACATTAAATAAAAAACTCTCATCCAGCGAGGAAGGAATTATAATGACATTAAAAAGTTCAGGGGGCTTTTTTCTTTCTAATCAACCATATAGCCATAAGAAATTTGGATACAGCAAACACAATGTGGCCCAAGGTGCTGGTTTTCAAGATCCTGTATGCCTGTGCATACTCTCTGAACCCTAGGTTCTTACAGAGCGGCGCTATCCAATATTTTCTGGGCCTTTGATATGCAGGGCACACAAAAAAGATGTGGAGGTCATCTTCCTCATGGATGTTACAGCAGGGACATATTTGATCACCCCCATTGGTCCACTTGCAGGTGAATGAGTTAGTGGGGAGTGTGCCAAGCCTCCATTGAACAAACAGTTTCCTCGCCAGGATGGGGAAAATAAAATCCATAAAAGGTTCAAAGGCATATGAATTTTTGGATTCTAGGAATCGCGAAGTTAAGGTGCCGCTGTTTTGAGCATCCATCATGTGTGCAAGGGACCTGTCTTTATAGATTTGGGACAGGGCTTTGCGCGAGATTGTTTGGCAACCTCGCGCAGGATCCTCCCATAGGTCACAGAGATTCATGGCGAACAGTTCATTTTTCACAAAGGCGAGCCAGGGGATTCTGCCAATGCAGTTCAAGCTCTTGACGTGGGTAAGATCCTCCCTATAGTGGTGAAGTTCATTTGTAGACCAGAGCCTGTGCCAGAACTTCACTGGCTTTGACACAAGCTCCTCTGCAATAGGGGGGAGGCCCATGTCCATTCTCAATGGCTGCAGTGGCGTAGCACGTGGGAGAGCTAATAGGCGCCTTAGAAAGCTGTTTTCAACTCTTGTTAGGTCCTTCCCCGCTTTGTACCCCCATAACTCGCTGCCGTACATGGCCGCTGCCTTGGCCTGCGTCCTGTAAGTTTCAAGGGCCGGACTTATGGGCTTGAAGGAGGAGGTATTGGCCACCTTCAGGATTGCACCCGACAGTTGGGACAGTTTAACCCTAGATCGTACTATCTGGCGGTCCCATGATAAATTTTCCTGCAATGTTACCCCCAGATATATAAAGGTAGACACCCTCTCAAGGCTGGCAGTCCCCAGGGTGGGATTGGGCCTAGTTTTAGTTGGTGGATTAAAGATCATGAACTTGGTCTTTTCTGTGTTCACCTCCAACCCGTGCTGTCGACAGAAAAGACCAAATCCATCCAGGATCCTCTGGATCCCCATGGGAGATTTGGAAAGGAGGAGGGTGTCATCGGCAAACATAATTGCCGGTACCTTCCTGCCTGCCAAACATGGGGCGTCGTTGTCCTTGACGTTTTCCAGGTGTGAGATGACATTATTGATGAATAAACAAAACAGGGTCGGTGCCAGAACACAACCCTGCCTCACCCCTCGACGGACAGGGAACCTGGACGAAAGATTGCCATCTCTCCCACACCTGACCTGCGCATAGTTGTTCTCATGCAGCCTGGCTAAGATGTTAAGTAACTGGGGGGGAACTCCTAGCTTTTCCAGCACCTCCCACAGTTTCCTGCGCGGGACTAGGTCAAAGGCTGACCTCAGATCCACGAAGACCATGTACAGTCTTCCCCCCTCAATCCTCACCGTCTTCCAGTAGAGGAGGACGAGGCGGAAGATCTGATCCATGGTCGACGTGTTTTTTATGAAGCCAGCCTGCAAGGGACTCATGATGTCATTATCCTCTACCCAGTTTAATAGATGGTTCAAAATAAGGCGCGCAAAAAGCTTTTGGGGGACATCAATCAGGCTAATTGGCCTGTAGTTGGCCGGGCTCAGTAGGGACCCTTTCTTATAGATCGGCACTATTTCAGCCCCTAACCAAGAGGTGGGGACCGCCATACCTCCTAGTATAGCATTGAAGAGGATAAGAAGGTACGGGCCCCAGATGTCAGGATGGTGTCTGAAAAGATCACCGGGTAGCTTGTCCAACCCCGGTGCCTTCCCCAGCGCTAAGCGCTCCAAAGCTATCACCACCTCACCTAGGGAGAATTCCAGGGCCATGTCCTGAGGGCAGGGGGACTCCACCGCCATCCCTTCGGGCCATAGGGTGGTTTCTTGATATAGTGCTCCAAAGTGGGCCTCCCAGACAGAGGGGGCAATATTGGGTTCCACTGCGGATATGAGTTCCCTCGTTCCGTTGTTTACCAGGGCCCAGAATTTTCTAGAGTCTTTAGATTTAAGGGCTTCAGTCAGTTCGTGCCAATGGTCCCAATCCCACTCTTCCCTTGGCCAGTGCTAACTTATACTCCCTTCTAAGGGCTACAACCCTCGCCTTGTCGCTGCCCTCTTTGATGGCGGAAATTAGCTCAGATTTAGTTTTCCTGCAGGTAGAGGTGTACCATGTCGGGGTGCAAGTCTTTTTCCTTCTTGAGTGTACCACCGGATTGAAGACCTCTGCAAGGTCCCTCACTAAGACATGATGAATGCCAGATAGTCTCATTGTAATCGGAGGGTCTTGGTTGGTTTATGAGAGCGTCCACCTCCTGGAACCTGGGGAGTGCTAGGCCGTATAACTTGTTTATAGCATCTTCTTTGTCAATCAGCTTTCCCCATTTCACCCGCCGCCTGTTTGTAGTGAGGAGTAAATCCCCATGGTCGTCTCCGGAGTCAGTGGTTGACGGCCCTACTACAGGGGCTGGATGCTGGATTTCCAACAAAAGGGAATTGTGGTCACTGTCTGTCCTCGGAAGCACTCTAAAATCTTGAACTTTGGGCCACATGGAGATGTCTAAGAATATGTAGTCCAGCCTTGACTCATGGCCCATTTTGTTGAATGTGCACAACGAGGGAGTGTCAGATGGGGTAAGTCCATTGCACGCCCTCAGTGCAAAGTTCAAGGTGAGGGACGTAAGTTGTACTGCCAACGGAGACCAAGCTTTGGGGTGAGGTGAGGAGGAAGGTGGAACTCCCCAATAGTCATCCTCAGAAGTTAAGGCACCCTCCATTAGACCTTCCAGGGGTTCGAAATGGCAATTGAAGTCCCCTCCCATCACTATTTTAAGGTCACCTGGCAATTGACCTAGAAAGGAGGAGAGCTCAACTAGGGTGGGGGATTCATTGCCCACAGCAACTGGTCGTGAATAGACGTTGACAATGGCCCATGTTCTTCTACCGGGCCATCTAAGGAGCACACACTGGATGTCCTGTGAGAGTGTGTCCATCCTTTCCACCTGGCACCCAATGTGGCTCGCCACCCAGATTGCTAGGCCACCCGAAGGTCTCCCCCTCCCATTCCACTTTGCCGGGATTTCAGAAATATCAAACCCCCTCCTGGTCTGTGGTTCCCTTGCCCACGTCTCCTGGAAAAGGAGGATATCACATCCATTTACCAGGAGATCCCACTCCGGAGTGCCTACCTTACTTGTAATGCCAGCCACATTCCAGGAAAGAATTCTCAGCCCTGGACCTTGTGGTTGCAAACCTGCGTCACTTAAGACGGGCTGGATGTCAACTGTAGAATCCTCCGAGTCACCCAAAGCAGTTATGGTGGGCGGCGGGGTGGATAATACAGCAAGCTCCACTGATTGCGTATTGAAAGCAGTCAGTGTGCTTGATGATACCTCTGCTTGACCTGGGTTAGTTCTCAAGGAGGTCCCCCCTCGTTGGCAATGACCTGAATTCTTTTGTGGGTTACGGGAGCAGATATACCTTCCCCCCCTGACTGGAAACCCAAAGGCAGATTTTTCTGAATGCTGTCCCAGTTATGAGCTGCTCTCTAAGGAAAGAGTGTAGGAGCCAATGGGCATTCAGACGCCACATCCCTGGTCTTCTCCTCTGACTAATTTGTACGAACATACTGACTGAAGCGTGATCAGAAAAAGTAAGAACAAGAGAGAGAATGAGAGAGTGAGTGTGTGTCAGTCACAGTAACTGTGTGCATCAGCCTGCAGTACTAAAATGATCTCTACTAGGGAAAGAGTAATGGGTTTCTTAAAGGAAGGAAGAACTTTGTTGGGTAGGATTCAGTTTTTACATATGTCGCAGAGAGAACAAGCTATTGCAATGGCGTTCAGCTTTGAGGGGCTTGTCAAGTCCACACAAGGTTGTGGTTATCTATCTATTTTTGGATCAATCACTCTCTCTGAAATCTCCGGTAATAGCCAAAATGCTACGAGGGGCCTTTGTAATCACCTTTCTACTTGTGCTAAGGAATTAAGCTGAGATAGGTGGCAGTCAAGCAAGTCAATGCCCGACCACCCAGTATTCCCGTCCCCATTAGTTATCTTCCCACTGTGCCTAAGCATGTCTAGGATATGTATAGGAAGAGAACCATCTGTGCAAGAGTATTCTCACATCCCATGATCCACTTGTAAAGCATGCATTAAAGCAGAGTCTACCTAAAAATGCACAATTTTCCCCATTAAGTGCTTATCCTGTACCATCAATATATGCGCTTTGCAAACTATATGACCACAGAGAGCTTGATCTGTTCATGCAGCCCATTTACACTCCAGGATAAGCAGAATAGCACTAAGTTTTTCAAAATGCGTTGGGGTCACAGAAAAGGGATGTGATGTCCATGAGATGTGTGCTTACCCATGCAACTAAAGGCCATAAGCGGAGGTACTGCTGGGTTGCAATCATGTAACCTACTCCAACTAAACATTGAAACACAATCCATACTCCGTACACTTCTTAACATAGATAACCCTTCACAAAACTTGAGAAACCCAAACCTTTCCAGTACTAGGAAAAGATTTGCTCTGAATTATTAACTAAATACAATATACTCATATTTTGGATGCACACACATTTGCCAATATTGTGCCTAACTTGGAAACCTAATAGTTGAATACCAGTCAATCAATACTAACTTTGTATAACTTGTATCAGAATACATGAACTGTAAAAGCTGGCATGTTTAAGTCTCACCTATGTTTTACAAAAACAGTTTTAGAAGAGAATAGCCCCCTTGTTTTCTGAGTCCCACATCCTTCTTTTCCCTACCTCCCGACCATGCCGTCCTCCCTGGGGAACTTTCCCCTCCAATTAGCCACACACATGAAGGTTCTCTTGCGCTGTTGATAATTATATCTGCTCCATCAGCCTTATCCTCTCCTGTATGGGGATCGCCTTTGCCCTGGATGCATCCAACAGTTCTCCAACTTTGATATCTTACATAGACTCACATGCTTGAATATTCCAAGTCGTCAGGCTGGGGATCAACAGAAATCAGGGTTAATATAGAAGTGTCCCCATACACTCAAATACATTGAACTATAGGCTACATGCAGTAAATTGACCTCATTGTGTGATCCAAACTCAGAACATTGAGGTTAAAGGACTTGGAGCTACCATACAGACCAAGCTACTCTGTATGACAGTTTATTTACGTATTGAATAGAGAGAATCTCTATTATTTGGGGCATGGGTTGGTAGCATGTGAATTTATAAATAAAACCAAAGCGGGAGACCTGTAGTTACAGTTACATAACTTTCTTCTATAACACACTGAATCGTCAATGGGTTCATGTATGAAAAACAATTAAAATAGAATTATATGTATAATAAAGAAGCAGTAATAAGGCTAATTATAATTAAATAGATTGCACGCTACCGTCTGTCCTACTAATATCCCAGATATCCTCTGGATGTCAAGGCAGCAATGCTTCATAAACATGAGAGACAAATACCAATTTGCCGGTTTACAGATGTCGAAAATGAATGACATTTTCTCCACTTCAGAGGCTGGTAGATTGAATTTAGTTCACTGTATAAGAAATTAATGTAATCAGGAAGGCGAGCTCTAATGTGAGGCTCTGGTTTATCATCTGTAACATACTCATCAATTTCAGGCACCCTCTCATCATCATCACTACAGCCATTGTGGGCATCCTGACTATGCTTCAAAACATCAAAATCAGAATGCGGTTTACCTTCAGTCTTGTGCCAGAAGAAATGGAAGTTGCTGCGGAATAATTGCCAGATGTGAGCAAGGTTACCGACAGAAGCTCTTGTTCTGGTGTGGTGGACAGAAAAGGGAAAGTACGGAGGGGTACTAGTCAAAGTGGGGATCAGTATGGAGCTGAAGGGGTCACATAGCAGCAGGGGAGGAGGCAGACTGTCACAAAAGTATTCCATGAGGTGCTTCAAAGACTTTAGGAAGGTCTGTTGGGACCTATATCTGAACTTGTGGTGGAAAGACTGAATGGCCTACGGAGTCCACGAGACAACCATAAAGCTGTTCTTTGGCTTCTTTAATATTTATTTGATTGATGTCCAAATCATGAGGATCAACAGCTTGATCATCATGCGGCTCGTTGCCATTAGATGCTTCCCATCTGAGATGGATTCTTCTTTATCACTCGGAAGTAGCGAATCTCCATTTTCTGGAGTAGAGGTAGTACCAGTGAGATTCTTATTGGTGGAACAGTCTGCATGTAAAAGGCTAAAGGTTATATGGTTCTTTAGTAGACCTTAAATAACAGTCATCAATAAAGGTACAATCAGAGGGACAGTGGTATAGACTGACTGTGTAAAGTTCAATTCCACTCAGAAAAGGTAGTAAAAAGATTTATTGAGGAAAAGCACAGGAGCAAGGTAAGATGCAGCATACACAGGACTTCTTCCCCAGCAACTGTCAGTACAGAAGTCAGGGAAAGGAATCCTGCCAGAGTGACCAGTGGTTGAAGGTTAAGGATAAACAATTCCAAAGGGCAAAGTAATAAGAGAAACATGACAGACTGTCAATAGAAGGAATGGCCATCCAAGTACTTAAGTTTGAGGTAGTCTATTGAGTTGAAGTTGTCACAGTCAACAATTTAGTGGTGGACGACGAGGTAGTCATTAGTGTCACTGTCCATGTAGTTGGAACCTAGGACCATAAAATTATTTTTTTGCTTATGATGCATGCTCGATTGCAAGCACAACTGTGTAGTCATAACCAAGCCATTACTGAACTTGGACTACTACTTAGATAAAGACTTGCCTGCAGTCCTCAATGAAGATTTAGTCAACCAAGTCATTTTCAAATGATGAGGTGGCGTTTAGAAGTGGAAGGCTGAGGAGACGCAGTTTATGATCTAGGTTTTTCTGAAGACTACCTAGCCACAAGAGGAGTCTTCGCCTTCAACCGAATTATGGGATTTCTTCGCCTTCAACCGAATTATGGGATTTCAGTGTAGAAGTCTGAAAACAAGGACTGATCAGCTCCAGCTGGAATATTTCAGATTTAGTCTGAGACACACTTGTAGATTAATGCAGGCCTGGTAACAACTCAGTCAGGATAAGCATGGTCCCTGTTTCTATTTTATGAAGAGTTTTGTTACTGAATGTTTAGCAAATTCGAATCTTACTGACCGCCAGAAAGATAAAAGCATAGTAGAATTTTTTTTAACGGGGAAGATCTAAGGAGTTCTTTCCGGTCCTACAGGACTGACAAAGTTTGAATAAGACTTTAACTTTGGAAGGTGTGTCAGCCTTCTGGGCAGACTTTCAGGGGCTCAGCTAACCAAATACAGAAGTGAGCGGCAATCACTTGCTTTCAGTAGATGGTGGCGAGAGGGGCCCCAAAAAACAGCCGGACACCAAAAATGCTGAAAAAGCACTAGTAAGAGCTCTGAAAATTCCCTTGCTGCAGCACAGTTTAGTCTCTGTAGGGAGTTTGAGCTCTGGGTCCTTTCACTCCAGTGGCTGGTCACATAATAAGGTGAAGAAGTGTGGCTCAGGGGTTAGAGGCGGCAGACCCGGAAGCTGAGATCGGCCCTGGACCAGGGTTCAATTCCCCGCCTCGGCGGGTCTTGGGCTCAAGAATTCCACGGACTCGATAATTCTCGCTCCGGTGCCTTCTCGACTCACGGGTTCACACTCTGCGACTCTGAGCAATAGCTTGCTTAATCTCCACAACGGCCCCTCGCGGGGGGATGCCTGGCTTTCACCTTGTGGATACCCTGCCAGGGTTATCTCACAGGGGAATACCAGGACGGGTTCCCTAAGCAAGCGCCGGGAAACCCTTTGTGGGTAGCTGTGCGCTATATAAGCTCAAATACATTTACATTTACAATATAAAGTTATGTAAGTGTATGGGTCAATCCAATATTAACACAGACTACTGAGGATTCCTAGCCTGATGACAGAGAATATTAACGCATGTGAAATTATATACGATCCAACGCTAGAGTAAATTCACGTCAGACCTTATTTAAAAGTTATTGCAATTCACCTTCTTTAAGTAGAACTAATCTTATTCTTGTATCTTCAACGTTTATCTCAGAGTTAAATTTATTTTACTACATTACTTAATGCCAGTCCATGAGAAAACAAAAAAACGGTATCCTTACTCGTATATATTGAGCATCAGAGTAATCTAGAGGGTTGGGGGAAGGAGCTTCACAAGATTTGCAATGTAATGTCATAACACTGAAACCGTCAAGACTGACAAAAATCAGCTTTTTTTCACCCCTGCCTATGTTTTCTTGAGGCTTTGTTGTCATGTGCAAGAGACTGTTTTCTGCAGATAAGGTGTGCTAAGTTTTGTTTTAGTTCAACTATTTTGCTCTTATAGAATGGCTAAGATCTTCCCTTTGAGCCCTCAGTTTAACTAAGCACATCCCCAATTTCAGATAAAATTAAATGTGCAACTAAATCTGGAGTACTGCAATGTTGTCTTTTTCCAAGAACAATACTACACTAAACAACTCAAAATAAGAAAAGCGGAATCAGTCCTTATGTTCACTATTTGCCATCTGCAAGACACCCTTATCTTTGATCTATGCAATTTCTTACCTTAACTGGTGCAGTAAACTACCCAAAATATCCAACCTTGGTCAATAAAAATGTGAGCCTTTGACTTATTCATTTGAGCACTATTCCCCCACCCACTATCCCAAGTAAAGACTTGAACTGTGTATGCTATCAATGCAGGTCAATTTTATTTGTTATTCAACAAATGCGGACAGGGTTTTTAGGTTGAGGGAAATACTGGGCGCACTGCTCACAGGTAATGCGCAGGAGATATGGTGTTAAACAGAAGGTGCATGCAGGTGAGGGGCAAATCCCTATAACCTCTCAAAAGCGTGTTTTGAGGACACACCGTATACAATATAAACAAAAACTGCTGCACACTAAATACAAAGTATAAGCACAAGAGATGTCTCAATGGACATAAAAGTTCAAATATTCATGGACGAAGAAGGGGACCACCAGTATTTCGGCTCCTCTTTTATTGTTCATAGATAGCCAGCAGCCGACACGTGTTTCGTCGCAAGAAAAAACAATATTTCCGCGACTCCTCAGGGCTGTAGGTAATAAATGTAAAACTACAGGTCGCAGTGCCAGTGATAATTCCGACCCGGCTCCGCTCGAGACCGGGTTTAGTCTTCGTCAGATTACGTGTTTCGTAGTGGTGCTCTCCAGCCGGTATGTGGAGATGCCGTAGTGCGGGGAGAAAACGCCGACAATGTGATTGTTCCAGTATTCGGTTCCAATACTTGCTTCACTGAATGAAAAGAAAGACACTAACTATACATTAAATGTTCGACTTTTGTGCCCTTACTAGTATGGGGAGGTAGGTTGGGCTTTAGGTACTCACAAAGGACACAGATGGTGAAATACTAGAACAAGTAACTTCCTCTTCCGCATGGGATTCCCTCGGACATTCAAAAAAGGTAGACCAGAGTTGCAAACTAACCCAATCCTAAAAAGAGTGATCAGGGATACAGATCTCAACACTCTCTAACCCAATAAGTTATTAATAAAAACATGACCCCCCCCCGCCCCCACACTATAGAGTACCCATGGTGTCAAGAGTCCAAACAAAGTTTAGCAAAAGTATGGACTGATCTCCACGTGGCAACACAACAAAAGTCATGGAAGGGAGTGTTTCACATTAAAGGAGTAGTTTCCACTTTACCCAAACGTAGGCTTACCAGTTAAGGTCCTGTTTGCAATCTGATGACATGTGATACAAGGTTGCAATCCATCTCACAACGGTCTGATTAGAGAAATCTATCTAGGCCTCTCCAAATAGTGACATAATTAATAAAGAGTTGATTGACCTCAAACATTTCCTTAGTCTCACCTTGATAGTAAAAAGCACTTTCTGCAATGAAAGTATGCTATAACCTCTCTTCTGGGGTGGAAAGATTCGGAGCAAAGACAGGCAAAAAGAAATGAAAAGCAGACAACACCTTTAGAAGAAAGGTTTTGTTAAACATACTTTGTTCCATTAGAAAACTATGTACGGTTCCTCGGTACATGAAGCCTAAAACACACTTGCCTTGCTTGCAGCGATGATGGCCACCCTTCCATGGCAGACATTGCCAATCAGCATTTTGCAAAGGCTCCAACCGAAATGATTCAGCTCCCAGGGAGCAGAAGGTATATTAACTTGAGGAAATACGTTGGCCTTCAGGAAACCCTTAAATACTGGCTGATTAAGAAAGATGCCCGAGAAGAAGACTTATGGTAATCTGTGATTCAGCCAAATGCACTATACTCCCTAGATAAAGAAGATAATGCAATATTGACTCTCTCCTGCTTGTACTCTGGTCTCATTGTTGATACTCCAAATACAGAATCTCTTCCATTTAAATACATACAAAGATCATGTGTAAGACTTTTTGTCTCTTTAATTGTGGCAATCTTAAGAGTCCTTATTGAGGAATCCAGAAGCCAGGCAATTACATTTCAGAAATGGAAGACTAAAATGGAAGATTCTGCCCAACATCCTGGATTGGCTGTACTTCATGATAACCATCGGGAGCAACTGAATCATAGGAAAAGCATCAAGAAATCCTCAACCATGTCACAAAAAGTGCATTTCCAGACACCAGAATTCCGGAAAGCTAGAAGCACAACTGGGGAATCTGTTCTTCTTTCTGATGCGAACAAGCATACTTCTGGACAACCCCAGCAAGAGAAGAGGTCTTCCAACACTTCATTGTTTAAGACCCATTTGAGTTGGTGGCTCAGCCTAATCATTTTTGGTCTTCGGCAATCCGTGAAGGTGAAAATCAGGCACCTGACCGCCCCTCACCAGCATCCAGGACCAAACTGTTTGAGCCTCCCTGAAGAGTACACTAGACCACATACTTCCCTGCTTGCTCAGGTATTGCATGGTGAAAATATTATCTGTTTGCAGCAGCAGCTGTTCGGCCTTGATCCTTGGCTGGAAGGGCATAAGAGCCAGGTGGACTGCTTCAAAACTGCTACATGTTGATGTGGTTTTTCAGTCAGACCACAAACCTTGTGTTGGGAGACCGTACATTGGAGAGCCAGAGCCCTCTAAAAGAGGAGTTTGTCACGACTCTCCAAGTATGAAGGAGATTATGAAAATATACTATTGTCATAACATTTTTCCTCATTTACCACTAATGTAGGGACTGAACAGCATTTGATGTAGAGTGCATTTTGTCATTCCAGTTTCCTCACACCTGACACCACTGGTCTTCCACGCTCCCACAGAGGTCTCATATGCCTCACATACAGGAGATGCACAAAGCCATGGAGCCCTTACTTTTCCTGTGTCCAGTAACTGAGATGCAGTTCCAACTTGAAGAGCAAGTCGACAGTTATCTGAAAATCTTGTAGCAACCTATGACAAGAGCAGGCTTTTATTACAGTCATATAACCAGGGGTAGATGAACACACACATTTTGTGTAAGAACACAGTGACCACTGTCCTGACATTTGAAGAAGATGAAGGTGCAGACTTCAAACCAAAGTCGGCACACTTGTACTAGTAAAAATAGCTTCCACTCTTGAATCATAGAAAACATCTCTGCTTTGCAAACATTGACACATGAAACTATCTCTCTTGAAGGTGCAACACAGATGTAGTCGCTTTTCTGAAGAGGAGGATCATTTGATATAGCGCCACCATACTGAATTTTCCTCCTTCATTTTGAGGTTTAAATAAGACTAGATTCCTGCTTGGGACTCTTCTTGATTTGAAAGAAGCAGGAGTAGACTTACCTATTCTGTTATTGCTTGGGAACAGGCTCTATTGCATTCTTCTGCAGCAGTGATTGAGTCTCATTAACCAACCTGTTCAGAAAAACAGGATTTGTTCCCTTTTGTGGAATATGGATTGTGGAAAACCTGATTGTGTAGCTGCATCCACCTGTCTTTTGTAGTGAAGATAGTTGGCAATACTCAGTCCCACCGGCGGGCTGAACAGTGGAAGAAGAAGAAGGGAGGCACTGCTTCATTGGAGTTTTCCAAGAGGCTTGTGAAAGGCTGCTGTACTCATCCACTTCAACAACATTTTTGCCACCAGAAAAGGAAGCAAGCGTTGGTTGCCCATGAAAAAGGAATTAAATTGAACTTCAGAAAAATACTTTCTCCTTTCAAAATTAATAGAGGACAGGTCTCTACTTCTGATTTCATAGGTTCAATCTTGTCCACCTATAGACCAAACAGAAAGAATTCATTCAAAGGGAGCTCCAACATATTGTGCTGTGCGAGTGGCATCAAACATGTTAATCTTAGCCAGGATAGACATCGGACAGAAACAGCATGTTACCAGATCGGCTATACCTTGTGCAATTCAACCAGGCTATCCTAAGCCACAATTACCTTGTTAGCAATTGCAAGAAAACATTTTTTGGGCTTTTTTTTCCAAGCGGAAGAAATTCAAGAAAATGGTTCATGAAGTCCAAGAGGGATCAGTCATATCAACTTAACTGGCCAGATGAACTAGCAGCTGACAATGCCAGCTATTTGGCAGATTTTCTTGCCCAGAAAACCAAGTCTTCTGCTATCCTTCTTGGGGGAGGGGGGGGTCTAAAAAAGTAGATCTTGTAGCATTTTACCACGTTTTTGCTTCTGCTACAACCAAGAATCAGCATCCTCTCTTTGGATCTCAATCAGCACATCTGGATTTTTTTCTCCAAATGTCTTTTTACATTACACACTGACAAAGGATTAGAAAAAGTGCCTGGCAGACTGCAAAAGCCGCAGAACCAAGGCAACAACTAGATGCACCTAAAGTTTTATTTGGATTGCCTCAAAAACGACTGAAATGGGGGAGGAGCTACGACACCAACCAAGATGGCCGCATTGTCTCCCGGCTCCGCTGACCCCCGTCCTACGCTCGCTTATCCTGTCGAATATCCTGATCTCCTGCCCCGGAGTCATGTGGGTGAACTAGTCTGCATCCAGATGGTGTGATCGCAGAATTTTTCTGATGTTCTGGTGTGAAGTAACATCGAAAATGTTTTGAGGCCTAACCCAGACTGGAAGCCGGGGTCTCGATTGCTGGTCTACCCGGGTCCAAAGTGAACAACAACGGACTGCCTAGGGTGGTTGGGTCCGGTCCTTGGAACTTTTGAAAATTTTTCTGGACTACTTTGCAACCATCTGCTGCCTGGTGCTGTACCTGAGGTGGGGTGACGGGTGGTGCGCGGTACTGCGTCGCGGGGGGCCCCGGCCCGGAGGCCCGGCACTAGCACCGCTGGTGCCCCGGGGTGGGAGTCCCGCCGCGCGTTGCTGCATGTTGCTGGCCCGTCCCTCACGGCCTGTTTCTGCTCCGGCGTATCCTGCCCCGGAGAGGAGGCCTCTCCGTGGGGATCGTTATGCCTGCGGCTGTATGGAACCCGGCGGAACGGACTCAATGTGGCGCTTCCTTGCGGATGGTAATGGCGGAAGTTGCGGCGCTTCATGCGATGGTGAGGGCCCAGGTCAATCATTGGCTGTCGGCAACAGATGGGATCATAGGACCGGGAACGAGCCCTGACTTGCTCTTTGAGACCCGGCAGCCGACTTGCCCCCTGTTGGAAGCCCTACTGGTGTGTTTGGACCCGGTGCGGGAAGCTGTGCCTGCCCCCGAAGAAACGGAATTCATCGTGTGTGCCGAGATTGGTGACTCTCTTACGTTCTCGGAAACATCGGTTCTACCGTTATCGGAGCATTTCGCTGCTTCCCCCATCCTGGACACTGTTGGCCCACACTTTGATCTGTGTCGGAACGAGTCGCACCCCCTCCCCAATCGGTTTCCCAACATGGCGGATGGAACGATGCTTGGCTTCGGGGACGGGGAGGGACATCGTTGGTGCAAGCTGTGTGCGTTGGGACCTGCTATTCCTCTCCTAATTGCTGACTCAAGCTCCGGCTGCCTCTGTGTGAACTTTGACTTTCCGGGGATGTGGCTTTTCTTATCCGAGGGACTCGGCAACTTTGTTAGACGGGGCCAAGGCTGAGATTGTGGGTTGAATCATTTGCGATGGATCTATTGGTAACGGGACTGCTTCATTAACGGACGGATTCCGGGGCGGGGGGGGTTTGTGGTTCCACCCGGGGTATTTTTGTATGGTGGACAACTTTACTTGTGTTGGCTTAGGGGGGCCCCTTTGATAGGGCGGGGGGGAGAGACCGGGAGCGTCTAGACTATCGCCCTCCTCCGCTTCCCCGATGGGTGGGGTTTCCTTTCTTTCTCTTTTTTCTCTTCTTCTATATTTCGGGTTTGGTTCTCGGGCGACAGGCACACTGCTGGGGGGGGGCCCGTAGTCACCTGCAGGGGTGCAGGGTGGGGGTTGGGGGAGGGGATCTTTCGTTTTTATTTTGTTTCTATGGCCTTTTTTCTCTTCTCTTATCTTTCTTTGTCTTTGTCTTTTTCTTTTTCTGGGTCAGTGCAGTGGGTTTCCTTTGGTATCACTCCCTGCTTTTTCATCTGTGCCTCAATTTTCGTGGTATTTTTTGGGTCTTAGGGCAGGTGACTGCAGGCGCGAATTGACCGTAATAGTCCTTCACATCCTGAACCTCCTGTTTCAGCGCCATTGATTTGATCGATTACTGTTTACTGTTGACACGTTTACTATTCTGCCTGCCATTTTCGCTGCTGGGAAATTGTTCGGCACCTGATCCGTCCATCTTCTATTATAAAATGAAAACCTTTTATATCCTGTTTTTCTAATTGTGCTGTTCAGTGGCCAAGAGTACGCTAGCATGGAGATTCTGCTCCCAGAGGTGCTGCATGTGATTAAAATTGCTCTCTGTTAATCTAACTGCTTAGCGGCCGGCCCCCGGGGTTGTAGGCCCATACTTGTATTTGGTTTAAATGTTAATAAAGGTTTAAAAAAAAAACAAAAAAAAACGACCGAAATGACACCTCAAGAAAACCCTCAACTGAGCGACAATTTTTTCCAATCACATGCACATCTGCACTAAACAGAGTGCAGTTTAGTGTCAGGTCTTATGCGCCAGTCACTTTGATTTTAATGTAACTTCTTTTACTTTAATCTACAACAAAGAAACTTAACCCCTTCGCTGCGGCGGCTATTCCGCCGCAGCGCTAAAGGGGCGGGGCGGCCGCATGCTGGTGACAGAGCCGCTCCGTCACCAGCCGCGGTTGAGCTATGCTGGTGACGGAGCGGTTCAGTCATGACCCGCCCCGCTCATTAGAACGCCCGCGCAGGCGCGAAATCAGCGCCGCGCAGGCGCGGCGGCCGGGCCATGACGGAACCGCTCCGTCATCAGCACAGCTCAACTGTAGCGGATGACGGAGCGGTTCCGTCATCAGCATGGAAGGGGTTAAGTGAATACATAGAATAATTTGATTAGGCCTTCAAGACTAATCTCAATAACTAACCATATCCAATAACACTGTACTAACCACTAATCTTAAATTACAGAGCAGCGTGCTGCTGAATGTAAAGCGATTTGTCTCTTCAGGGGCAGTAAGCAATATGTAAATGCAAATCCAATTACAACCTTTAACTTCATGGAATGCAATAGGGGTTAAGCAATAGCAAAAGTTTTACTTACTATAGTTATCTGCATGATTCCATGTAACGAAACACATGCACAGGCATTACCACAATGTAATAATGCCACCTGCTGACTTTAAAAAGTGGTCCTCACAATGAATATGTCAGGCCTACTGCCTTAAACATATCTTTTCATAACGATAAATCAGACCTATGGCATTTAACAAATGGAATACCCAATTTCGGCCTACAGCGTTGAGCATAAGCTTCCAACAATGAAAAAGTGTAATACAAGTTATCTTTGTCAGCATAGACAACACTTTCATCCAAACAAATTCTGTACTTCAGGAAATTAACAAGTAGGAAAATCCAAAGCCCCTCTCCAATAGTGGCTAGTTAAGATCTTTTTATGTTTGGAAGAGAAATTAAGCGACAGCTGCGCTGTCTAGCCAGATCAAAAAAGGAGTTACTTTCTTTTCTGTAGCATCTATTTGCCAGACGCTCTTTTCAATGCTTGCTCCACTTCACTAATGGGCCGCTCACTAACGGATTTCAGATTTAAATTAGTCCCCTATGAATTCCAATGAAGGTGTAAGGTTAAAGCCAATACAAAAACAGTAAGACTTAAAATAGTCCTATGGGCTGTTCAAAGATTTGACAATGTCTCAAATTATGTGTCTGGAGCTTCTGGAGACAAGGCTGTTAATGGCCGACCCACTGTCCATTAAAGTAAGCATATAATACAGTATGTTCACCATGACTTGCACAAGCATCATACATGTCAAATCTAAAAAAACCTCATAATGAGGATGTTTCACATAGTTTACTGACCAGGGCCTTACAAGGATCCAGGCATGCAGAATTCCCTGAAGTCTAAAGCAACATTCAACTTACTCTACTCACAACATTAGTTGTGTAACTTTAAGCCATTCAACCGCCAAAATGTTTTAGGACCTGATTACAATCTTGGTGGACAGGGTTACTCTGTCACATTTTTTTAACATTTTTTTGTATTTTTTTTTTTAAACTTTATTTTCCCCATTTTTACATACCGGGTCAATACATTGCATCATAGAATGTCAGTCATGGTGAAAAGCAGCATATACATTACAAAATAAATTAGAAAAGAGGGTAAAGATGTACATGGAAAAGAATATGCAGACAATATTACAGGATGAAGCCAACATATACAGAATGCAGATTAGCAATTAAGAAATGCCATATTTCACTAAGAAGCCAATACTTCACATAAGTCACAACCGAATCACTGGTGATCGTACAAAGATGAGTCACAAAAAACAATGAACGAAATCTGCAGTAACACAGAGGCGGTCTTGCCTAGCCCACCCCCTCTGGGACGAACCCCTGAGAAGTTTGCGAGGGCAGAACGGGTCTGGTCCTGGCGATATAGCTCCTATAGGGGACCCAAATATCCACAGGACGTGACGGGCCAGGTAACAGAGTGGAGTATTCCTCACAGTTTACATTGCAGCATGCCAAACTACGAAGCCAAGCCGCTCTTGTTGGAGACCTCCGACTGCCTAACAGTATGGCAACCTCCCTTTTCGCCAGCAAAAAACACAGCGCAGCAAGCTTCCTGACCGCAAGAGGAAAATTAGCCACATACCCGAGCAATGCGCTCAGGGATGGGCTCCAGTTGCATTGAAAGCATGTCGCCCAAGGTGGCGTGAACGGAAGACCAATAAAGGTGTATCTTAGGACAAGCCCAAGAGAGGTGGGCAAAATCAGCAAAAGGAGCCCTACATTTCTGGCAGTGATGGGGTCTATTAGGATCGATTCTGTGTGAACGTGCAGGAGTGTGATAGATTCTACGAAGAAACTTGAAATGAAATAGATTGTGTCCACTATTTAAAGAGACCTCTTTAGTCGCCCTACAACAATATTCCCATTGGTCGTCCGTAATGGGTTTACCCAAGTCCTCCTCCCATGCCGCCGAACCCTAACATCTGAAAAGGGAATTGAATCATTGCATTGCTTATATAATTTGGAGACCAAATGGGCACCGTTTGTGTTTTGAATAAGCAGTGTCAGTGGTGGCGTAGGGTCAGGGGCATTCGGATAGGAAGGAAAAGCAGCCGGTAGCATGGAGTGCAGTCGAGTCAAGAAGAACGTATCCATGAAGGAGAAGTTCAGAAAAACGGGTGTCCTCCGATACCGAAAATACGTGGCCGTCTGGAAATAGGTCGCCAACAGTGCAAATGTGAAATTTTGTCAGAGTACGCTGGATCAAAGTTTCAGCTGTTATGGGGAACAATGAAGGACTGGGTAGGGGTAATTCCGGAGAGTACAGTCGCTCAAGGCCCAGCAGTCTACGTAATCTGTCCTATGCCCAACATGTGGTCGATACTGTTTGAATGTCTCGCGGTCCCGAGGGAATCCAGTAGGTAGCAGTTCAGAAAGAAGGCGAGGGATCACAAAGTCTGCCTCAGGTCTCAAATAGGGAATGCGTGCGTCCGGATGAAACCAGGCATGAGCATAACAGCATTGTGCAATCAGATAATACAGATAGAAGTCTGGGACCGCGAAGCGCCCTCTCGCATATGGCAGGGTAGGAGTTCGCCAGCTAACCCTAGGCGCCTTGTCCCCCCAAACTAGGTGCAACAACAATGAGCGCAACTGGGAAAAGAAAGTTTTGGTGAGTGGGATGGGGATGTTGTTAAACAAATATAAAAATCGCGGATAGACCACCATTTTAATAATGGCGACTCTTCCGGCCATGGATAACGGCAGACGCAGCCATTTTACAATTTACTCTGTCACAAACATGATGGATATTGCGTCCGCCAAACACAATCCAATTATATCCTATGGAACTTGTAATTTGGCAGGCAGGATATCCCATCTGCCAAGATTGTAATCAGGCCCTTAATCACCACTGACCGCAAACATTTTCAGGTCTGTAGATGTAATTTAACAGAATGAAAACAAAATGCAAGGCTCCACAACATTGCTTCCGACATGTTTTGAATGAAAGTGGAAAGTTATTGAAGTTTTAGATCTACAATTGAAAAGTTAACGGCAACTAATAATCAGGGACATCTGCAGAAGGGATTAGATTTCAAGTGTAAGTCTAAGACGCGTTCTGAGATGGATGTGCAGATCATGAGTGGGGATCCCGGCCGAGCGCAACCTAAAACAGGGACAGAAAAGGGGGTGACTTAGAAAGTTGCTCTTTATCTCAGACATGTTATCTAGACAACACCTGGAGAGGAGCATGGTGACCTATGGCACATGACAGACATTTAGATTCTATTAACAGTGCTATCAGGCGGCTGAGTGACCTCCAAAACAAATTGCAGAAAATATAAAATACCAATAGGAAACAACTGTAGGTGCTATCAGGATAGTGCACTGCAAACATGTTGTAACAAAATATACACTTTAATAAGAAACATGCAACTAGAAACATTTGAAATTTCAAGTAAGCTTACTGCCATTTACAGAGAAGAAATAAATGCTTCACTGGAAAGGTCTAGAAAAGTTCATTTAAGTTTAAAGAGAACAACAAAGAAAAGCCCTTACTAACAAAAGTTCAGCTTTCTGGGCTAGTCCTAAAACTAGTCAAACACGAAAACCAAGGGTAGCAAATGAAATATATATTCCATTGTTCAGCTAATATATGTGCACACCAAAAAAAAAAAAAAAAAAAAAAAACAATTACAATATATTTTCAAATATTTTCATACTGGAAACCATCTTTTCAAGGTTACAGGCAAATCCAAAAAAAATATATACCAATGCACATGAATTACATGTCCTTGCACTAAAGATAACCAGCCATATGAACTGATGCACAGAAAAGCACTACTGTTTAAATGCCATGTGGTATAACTGTAGTGTAGTTCCTATTTTCCCTATAGGCCCTGCGCATTGGAATAACATAAACAGCAGTGTAGACGTAGGACTGAGGTCTTCTAGGTCTCTACTGACTAGGTTAGACTTAATTTAGGTTTGCGCCAGCTAGCTCAGAGGTCACTGGAAACTTTCTTGACTGAATAGGAAGTGATCAGCTTCCTTGGCTCAGATAAGAAGGCATTCAGCTTCCGACAACTGCATAAACATGACAACTTTGCTCCCCAGAATAAGAGTCAATCTCTAGAGTCGTGTGAAACAATAGACAGCTATTTCACTCAGTCAGACGTGCGTTCTTAGTTTCACCAGAGTGCAGAGAAGAGAGAGACGGGCGTTTTCAATAAAAGATATCATTTATTGAGCACAATTGCAAGACTTATGATGAAAAGTGCGTACAGTAAAAGGAGTATTACGAAATAATACTGTAAAAGCATTGATATGGTTTCTTAGCCATAAGATAGTTAAAATGAATAAAATATATACATTCATATATACATTGGCTAACGACCTCAACTGGTGCTTCTAACTACGCCTACCCCGGTGTACCTTACCTAAGCCTAACACGTGGGAGGGAGTAAGTAAGTAGCAGTTTAAGTTAAGTTGGTTTTGCCAGGAGTTTGATTCAAGAATTCTCTCTAAGGGTTTAGTCAGCACCGTACCTCTGGAATAGAATGTTGGAGGTCTGGTATCTCCCTCTCAGGACCCGATATCCCAGTCACTCGCAAGGGTAGGCTGGAAACGCCGGAGCTGGATTTTCTCGGCAGGAGAAAAGACAGCGTCTTTCTCAGCGCGTCAAAGAGGAGGGACAGCGTCCGTGGGCTTCTCGCATCTGCTGGGTTCTCTGCAAGGGGACAGCTGTTCTGCTCCAGTATTCACCACCACCGTGTGTTTGCTTAAGGCAACGTTGGTATATTTATACCTGAAAGGTGCCGAGTTTGACGTAAGTTTTTGGACATAAGACGTCAATAAAGATGTCACTAAGAACTAGTCATTCTTACAGTGCTCGCAGGAGTTCTATTACTAATCAAAACAAAGCAAGCGGGGCTTTCCCAGGTTGATGGGGGTTTGGTGTGTCGAAAGAACTGTGTGTGCTCTCTAGGAATCTAAGGAAGTAGCTTCTGCTGTGTCATGGACTGCAGAGGCGAGTTACTGAAATATGGCTCTGATTATTATGCCATTATAGGGATATTTATTGATTATAGCCGCATAGGGGCATAAGGTCACAATATTGATCGGGCTCCTAGATAAAACACATCATAACAGCACTGTTTACATTTTAAAACCTAAACTATACAACTACATTAATAGCAAAAACAATAATAAAGGTCTGGATAGAATCGCGAATACGTATTCTGTATATAACAGCTTTACATTATACTGGTTCAATTTGCATGATTGCACTTTACACTAGAGACAGCAGTGTGGTTGGCGCTCTAGCTGTTTCTCACCACAGCATATAATGTAGGTCGAGGCGCGGACGCTCCGCTAGCGCACCAAGATCAAGCCAGTCTGAACTCATCCACACCCGACCGGAACCAGGGGCCAAGGGCTCTGCCCTTTTTAGCATAGGTAAGATTCCTTTCACCAATTGCAAGCTCTGCAGGCAACCCCAACACATGCCTGCGGGCACTCCATTGACGTCAATAAATTTGCGACTCAGTGTAAGAACTGTTCATACGCCCTCAATTTGCCTTATGGGCATCTAAGGAAAGGAAAGGATAGGAAGGGTGGAGCATGTTTCTGATCAACTGAAGATCGTCAGGTCACAAACTGGAATTATTTTCTCTCCTGGAAGAGGAGAGGCCTGATATGGTCCTTCTCACAGAAATGTGGCTGCATGAAAATTTAATGTCCAATATAATTCAAGCTCTACCTTTGAGTTACTACATATGATGGAAAGACTGCATAAATAGAATGGGTGGTAATAAAGGCCTTCTTTCCTAACCCCATCTGTGCTGCGCGGATTTCCCCCCGGTGCTGAACGTTCCATTGGGCCTATGGAACCATGACGGAACGGTTCCGTCATAAGCACAGGCCACCTTATGCTCATGACGGAACCGTTCCGTCATGAGCATGGAAGGGGTTAAAGAGTCTCTAAAAAATTTTGTATGACTCTTTTAGTCTGCTGGGAAATTTGAATGCCCATCTCAATAAGGTCAAAATCTCTCTCCTCGGGTACAGTGCAGGGCCTTGGCTTCCCTACCTACAGCTGTTAAAAAATTTAGCTGGCCCAACTCTTGAGAAAGGGCATCTCACTGATCCAGTCATCAGCAACAACCCCAATCTTAAGGTTCGTGTTTTGTGGTCGGATCATTATTTGATTCCAATGTTTGAGCGCTTTTAGGCCAAGCTCTCCTCCCTTGTTAGTCACTCGAAGGGATCATAGGTGGTCCAAACTTAATAAGAAAGAGTGGAAATCTAGGCTCAATCCCTCTGGGCCTGAACTGGGAAAATTACCCCTGTTCATCAAACGATACGTTTGTTGTTTAGGTCAAACTATCTTTAGATTAAAGACCAACACAGTTGAAACCCACAAGCCAAAGCAAATCTTCCCCCAGTTTAACCCTCAATTATCAACCTTGAAGAAAGAATGAAAGACGAAGAGGAAGTCACGATAAGGAGTATGAGATGACAATCAAACTATCACATACAAATAAGGTCCACCAAAGCCTCTTACTACAAATATAGGATTAACAGGGCATCAACTCACAACTGGAATTATTCCAAATTGCTCATTTGCTGACCAAGTCTAAATCAGACAGCTCGCTACCAGAGCCAAAAGTAGCTTGTTGTAATGGTCTAGTGAAGTTATTCTTTATATTATTTTTTTTTTTTAAAGCATTCATCATTCCAGGGCACTAACAGTGAGCCAGACCCTACCCCAAACACTGATATGGAGGAGAATACCTCAACTTGTCTGGTAACATTCTCTGATAATACCTTGGAACTCATTAAAGCACTTTTTAGCAAGGTGAAGTCAGGTTCCCCTTTTGCCTTGGCCCCTCTCCATATTCTCCTACGAGGAGAGAAAGTAATTTTTCCGGCCCTGCTGAACCTTCTTAATCTTTCCCTTACCAGCGGTATAGTTCCTCCTGCTTGGAAACATGCAGTAGTAAAACCCCTGCTAAAAAGCCTAACCTGGACCCGCTCTGTCTAGGCAATTACAGGTCGATCTTGTAGCTTCCGGTAACCTACTGGAGAAGCATGTACATCTACATCTGTCTCTGTTCCTGGAAGCTAATGCCATTCTGCATCCTACACAGAAAGGATTTCGACCAAAGCATAGTATTGAACCAGCTCTCCTGGCTGTTGTGGAGGAGCTTAGGGCGTTGTTAAATCGTGGAGATTCAGTTGCAATTGTACTCCTCGATCTCAGAGCTGCATTCAACACAGTCAACCACGGAATTCTTATTCAGAGAATTACTAATGCCTGAAAACCAGGCAATGCTCTAAAAATGGCTTACTTTGTTTCTAGTGGACATGACTTTTCAGGTGCTGGACAAAATATGCAACTCCGATATCTTCCTCCTGCAAAGTAGAGTGTCCCATGGCTCTGCGCTCATCCCCACGCTCTTTAATCTTTGAATCCTTTAGTTGAGATTGTTCAAGAATGAGATGTTGATCTTTTTCTACACGGATGACATTCAATTAGTGTTCTCAGTTGCACCCAAGCAAGGACCCAATCTCAACAAATTGGAGAAGGTAGCTAGCTGGATGGCCAACAGCTGCCTAAAACATAATTGGGACAAAACAGAGATCATGAGAGGCAACAATCCCAATAGCCAGCGCTTACTCGATGGCCTGAACACTTAAAGAATGAACCTGCCCTCAAAACTCCCATAAAAGGTTTAGGGATGTGGCTAGAGAGCTCCCTCTCAATGGAAGCCCAGGCGAGGAAACTGTTGGTCAGTTGTTTGGGCGTTCTCAGGATGCTTAATAAAATTCTAGACTTTATCGCTCCTTTAACACGAAGATTTGTTGTTCAGGCTTTGATACTTTTATGCCTGGACTATGAATTTGCTCTACCTGGCGCCCCAAGACATTGACTACAAGGTTACAGGTTGTACAAAATGCTGTGGCTCACCTCTTACTGAACATTCCCAGATCAGCTCAGAGTCCCTTGGCTACTCTTCACTGGCTCCAAATGAACAGGTGACATTCAAGGCTCTCTGCATTGCACATCAAACACTGCATGCGAAAGGCCCTCCTTTTTTACAAGCCACAATGCAGCCATACCATCAAGGCGGATCCCAAAGGTCAGTCAATGGTTGCCCATATCTGTCGGATGAGGTGTGGTGAGCGAGCTTTTTCCGACCTTGTCTCCAAGCTTTGAAACGCTCTATCAAATAGCTTACGTCTGATGGACAACTAACCCACATTCAGGAAGCACTTGGAAACTTGGCTTTATATCAAACCCCTGGGCTGCCTAAGGTGTTTGATAGGGCGGACTGGCAGCAGTGTTCTGGATGCTAGCTCTGGGATCCATCTGGTCAGCTAATCTCTTTACAAATACCAATAGTATAGAATTTATGTCATTTTTACAAAATAAACGTTAAGCATCAAATATTTCTGCATTAAAATGCGTTACTATCTGTGTTTTAGGAATTAGAATGCATTTATGATAGTATACCATGTCCACGATATGAAGCAGCTACCGCACAATACAATCTCACTGAAATTTCTGAGATCAAGGATCCACTCATCTAAACTTTCAATAGGTGCTACATCTGAATAATACCCAACTGGAAACCTTATAGGTGCCAATTTTCCCACAACCGTGTTCTTACATCTTTATGTCGGCACACTCAAGGACTCTTATTCTGCATTTGTTCCTGCTTGCTTCTCACCACGCACAGTTTACACCTGCAAATTCAAAAAGAGACAAGTTAATAAATCAGTTTAACTCGTCACAATAAAAATTGACTTTCATGGAAAGCACCATGCATTGAAGCCACACTAAACCATTTTGGGGTGCTCAATGGGCAAACCTATTTGTTTTATGCTTTTCTTATGACTGCACATTCAATACAAGACCACCTAACTCACTCTACTCTGGTTTGGTTCTTGTATATTTGACTAAAATGACCTTTAAGGACATATACATTGAAATAACTATCTACAGCTGAATATTTCACGAGTGCATAATGCCCCTGAGAATTACAATCATCTACCTTAAACCAACCATCTTTTGCGAAGGACAGCCATTGTTCACAGCTATTCTACATCTTGAACTCATATCCAAGCTCCCCTCTCCTCATTTCTTGCATACTCAATTGGGACTGCTCAATGCTGCAAACTACAGTAGCATTCTTCATTTGTTTTCTGACCAATCTTAATCTGTAAACTTGCCTCAATGCAGATTCAAGAGCTTTATATTGGTGGGATTTCCACTATGCTTTCAAACATCTATAATAGAACAATTGCCCAATATATAATTTCTTCTGGGTTTATGAAATTTCTTATGCCAACAAGGCACAGCTAATTACTTACGTAGACCATACTGAGCCAGTTCATGATCCCACCCCTGCCTCGGCCTACGGGATAGACAAGAGTATACGTACAGCAATTTTTTGAAGTTCAATTCCAGCAAGAATGAGTTGCTGTTGAATGGCAATCATAAACCTGGAGGTGACAATTCCTTTTGTCCTACAAGGTTTGGCACTCCACCACTAATTTCTTTCCAAACAAGTTATTTGGAGTTTATCTGGAGGTAGATATTTTTATTTCAAGACTAAGATCTACTCAGTCAATGTTTTATGCTTCGGCATACATATAATGTGGAGTAAAGCCCCACCCCCTTTTGTAGCTCTGAGTTCTCATGCTAGGTAGTCTCTGTGTAGGAGCTCTCTTAACTGGATTACTTCAACATCTGGTATCTAGGAATTCCATGCAAAGCTTAAAAGTCATTTAATGTTTGTTTTTCCAAAGCTTCCAAAGCCTTGCCTTCTGCCATATTGCCTAATAGAGAAGTGACTATGTAACATATGCCCGCAAACAGCTAGACTAAACAGTTGACTTTTTGAGTCATTGACAATCAAAGACGTGAATTATGCTTATAATTTTTTTGTGGCATGGACAGGGCTTGAAAGGGAAACATCCTTAACAACGAAATTTTAATTACGAATTAACTGAACAACGAAGCCAGAACAACGACCTTCCTAAACCACGACTTTTCTTGAACAACGAAGTCCAAACACCGAGGACTGCCCAATGCGTGGCACGTCACTCCTCTCCTCTCCGCCCCCACCCCCATCGAACCTTGGAATTTGCTTTCACCAACCAGCACCACTTAATTATCTGCCATGAATAATAGAGTGAAAACGGGGGGAAAAACCCCCTGCAAAATGTAGTGCAGACTAAAATAAGCCATACTACACGGCAAAGTATGGAATCAGATCGACGAGGAAGGAGAAACTGAAGTAGCCATTGCACAGAAAAAAGTTATCGTTACAAAAAAGAACTTTTGTTCTACATTATTGCGAAAATCACAATTATTTTGTGTAGAAAAGCGATTACATGTCATGCTGATTAAAGCGGTTAATAACCCAAAGCAACTTTGTTCAATTTGGTAGTTTTGCTTCATAAGAAAGTAATAGATATTTTAGTCAGTCACTGTCTTTTTTAACCCATTACTCGTACATGCTTGATCATCAATTTTTATTTGACAGACACACTGTTTCTATATAATGAAAAATAACAAGGTTCTCGGTTCTTCATCTACGATCTCAACTTTCAGTAAAATGTTGATAAATCTTTTTTTCTGTAAGATGAAATGTAGCTCAAGAACAGTTGACATGCCACTAGATGGCGCATGTGAGTTACAATGAAAAACTTAAATAATTCAGTATGATAGCGTGGAAAACAACCTTTTTAACAACTGAGATGTTGGGAGTATTGAAATGCAGGACAATATTCAAGCATGCATGTGAATAGATAGCCACAAATGGGTTCATAAAAAGTGCACAGAACTAAACCACAGAACTGTATGTCACTTGAATCTAGTTTGTATAAACAAATCATTTTCGTGGTTTAGGAACTCGTCGTTATCAATGTCATTGTTTGGCATTTCTCGTGGTTAAGGATTTCGTGGTTTAGGCAGTAGTTGATCATACAACCGGCTTGAAAAATCATAAAAATGTTCCTAGACCTGCAGATCCAGTAACTTGAAAAATCTACTCGATATAACTGTGATGTATTTTATTTATTTATTTTATTTAATAAGTTTTATATAGCGCTGGCTAGACCCGCAGGTATCAGAGCGCTTTACATTCATTTACACAATGTTACAGAAAATTATAACAATTACACATTATGTCAAAACTAATCAACACTTTGAAAGAGGAAAGAAAGGTGAAAAAAGAAAGGAGGAGGGCAGAAAGGGGGAAGTGTGAAGGGGAGGATGAGGGAAAAGATGGCAGGAGAGACGAAGGGAAGTCTGCCCAAAGACCGACTGGGTAGGTGACGTCCCAGGAGGGAATCCACAGCACGTCTCCCCATTAGCTAAACAAGGTAGCTCCATTGGGCATCAGTCAAATAGCTAGGTCTCAACTCATAAGGGAATGTTCACATAAGGGTGGGAGCTATGAGCAAGTACGGGTGAGGGCAGGGGTCAATAGCTGGAAAGAAGAGAACAGTAGAGCGGTAGGGTGAAGAGGGAGGAGGGAGGAGGGAGAAGAGGTCAGGAGAGACGCAGGAGACAAGGACCAAGGACAGGCTGGGTAGGTGATGGCCAAGGAGGGAATCCATAGCCCATCTCCCCTTTAGCTCGCGAGATAGCTCCACTGGGCATCAGTCAAAATGTCTGGGTCTCAACTGTGGATGGAGAGTTCACAGTCAATGACTGAGGCGACCATCTTGAGGTCAGGCAGTGGGGGATAAGTCCTTGATGTACGAATTCAGAGGATCCCCACAATTTTCTATAATCCGGATGAAAGAGGGTGCAAACTAAGCAGAGGATCGGCATGATGAACAGAGCGGACGCTGGCTGGACCCAGAGGTATCAGAGCACTTAACCAGAGGATTGTAGAGATCCCTAACCTCTCCTGGCCAGTCATTCACTTTCACTTGGATTCAGCAGCTGATAAGCTTTAGGCCGAAGGGGCCTTATGTTTCGCCGCCATCTTGGTGTCAGGCAGGCTCGCGGAATCCATTTGGGCCCCTCATTCACCGGCATACCGTGTGAGCTTAACGGTGATGTTTTGATCTTAATCCCAGGGGGGGGGCTCACTCCACCTCCCCAAGCCCCGGTGTGCACTCCCACCGGTTAGATTTGAGGAGCAGTGCAATAGTCTTCGTCACAGCCTCAAGGACGCAGGGCCGACTGTGGATCTCGTTCAGGGCTCGGATGCAGCCAAAGTCAGTCTCCTCCTGGACCAACACAGGTGAGGGCAAAAACCACACGGCAGGATGCACTCGTGGGGCTACACACCCTCGTCTCTAGGGAGCGCCCGCCCGGATGGGACGTTCAGCGAGTGGAGGGCCAAGCGCTAATTGTCTCTGAAAGCCGAGCAAATGTGACAAGAAAACAGGATTTAAAGGCAAAATTATTGTTTTTGCCTCCTTGACCATCTCTGTATCATTGCTCACACAATTTGCATTCTAACTCCAGTCTGTTATTGCACATTCAACAAGTCAATAAGGCATGTGCTGGGGGTCAGTCCTAATTACCTTTAGGACTCAAAGCTTTCAATGACTGTAACTCGCGTTTAAAGTCTACCCAGAACAACCTGGAGTTCAGGAAAACCCTTATGTTTTTGCCGATTCCATTTTCAAGCAGCAAGAGGTCAGAGGAGGATATACACTCAATAAAGAATAAAATAAATAAATAGTTGGGATAATTACCTACCCATAAACTACCTCTTACATCTTTTTACGTTGTATGAACATCAGAAATTGATCAAACCAAATTAATCCCATATACAAAGCTTTCAGTCACAACCAGATCCTTGGGTGCCATTGTATCTATTCCTTTGTTTGGTGTCGAACTGAAAACAAATCTTTTATACAGCTTTACCTTCTTGCAATACTGCTCTTTCATCTCGCTTTAAGCATAGCTGAATACACAACAATTCAATCACCTTCCAATTCTCATCAATGTATGAATTAAGTAACTCCACTGTGAAGTCTAATCACTAATACCCAGTGTGTCAAGTATGCGCTTCGCAATTCTATTTAGGTGGGTTACGCTTTAGATGTTAGATTAAAACTTCTCCATTGCAACCGTGTCAAACTAGTTCTGGGCTGGACATATGAAACAAAGACCTGTGCGAAGCCCTTTCTGTCCGTCATTTAATGCAAGTACCAGTGGTGGAAAATTGCCCGTCACTGGTGCAAAATTGCCTGTTACTGTGTATCCTAGGGCACACCCACTCCGAAGGAGCCATCCAGCAGCAACACCACCTGTTTTGGCCCTCTTAGGGTGCTTAACCCCGTAAGTGCTAAGGACTCCTGATCCCCTGTTTTTGCAGTTCATAAAAGTCTTTTTTTTTTCTTTTTTACTAACTCGCAGTTTGTGTTAGAAACCAGCGCCAAACCCACGACGATCCTGGAAAGCAATGCATTTATGAAAAGTAGGCAAAATTCACACATAAATTAGGTGTCATTTGCGTACTTACTGATGGTTTTCCAAACTGAATATTGAGATAAAATAAGTAAGAAAAAAGTAGCAAATGGTGAGTTTTTAATTGCAATTTTTTGCCTTGGTTGCGGATTACCAAAAGTAATATATAGTTATGGCTGTTATACTCTTATTGTTTAAGGAATTAATTTGATGATAATAAATGTTCTACCATTCTATAGCATTACACGTTTTATCATTCTGGTACGCCACGTGGGTGGCTGGGCCTCTTGCTTGTGACGGGAGAGGCCACATAAAACCACAAAGAGCTGTCCTGATTCTTCCTTTCAAATTCACCAATTCTGTCAATTTAATAGTATTTGGACCAGGGTTCACCCGCGCCAAAGGCAGCCTCTCAACTCCAGACATTTCTGCCACCCAGGTGAGGCTATGGCTATGTGATGTGCATGGATCCCACTACGCTTTCTTACCAAACATGCCTTGCATGCATCAAGGTCCACCTGAAAATGGCGATCCTCTAGTGATGCAATAAGTTCTTCTCATCCCAGCAACAGGTCTTGGGCAGCTACACGGTCTCCAATCTCCTGGTGTGCGGCTCAGAACCTGTGGCACTTCAGTGGCACGCTGCACCTGGGCGTCAGCCCTCACTCTTCGTAGCGGTGCACCGGGGCAAGGGATTTTGCTTTTCATGTCGGCCCTGCTGCCATACGGAGTCAATGACAGGCTCCAGGACATGTGATCTTGATTGTCCTGGGTGGTGTCCTTCACCCAGCAAGGAGACTTGCAGACCTTGTACCTAGGACTGGAGACTAATAGGCAGAAGTCTTGCTGAGTTTCTCAAAGTTGATGTACAGCCCCAGATGACTGCTTGACAGTTGACATTTTGGGAGACTCAAGCTCCCCATTTTAGAATTAATTTCCAGACACAGATGCGAATTAGTCTTTCTCTTTGAAATGTGTGTGGTGGATGGTACTTCCTTTGAAGTGTCCCCTCTGCAATGTTGTCCTTCTCTGCCCCATCCTCTCCATGAGATGTGACCAGGCCCTGCTGACCAGAGACCTTTCCAGAATTAAAAAGCCCCTTTGAAGTGCACAAGAGCTGAGCTCTCCCTTCCTCAAATCTTTGTTCCACCCAGCTTTTAGGAATGTGTCAATCTACAAATCTGTCTGGGAGGTCTTCTCCAAATGCCTCACCAAGGCCCTGGAGTTCAAGTATGGAAGTAACAGGCATCCATGTATTGTAACAATCACAGGCACACATGCATCAAAGCACACACACAAACACACTTTCGCTGCACAGCACTACATGCTAACCTGATGTAGGCTGAGGGTGCATTAAGCATACCAGAGGAACTGTACAGGGCTGGGCCAGGACCCACTC